>NC_040090.1:30883562-31513828 GCF_003369695.1 Bos indicus x Bos taurus
CCAGGTGATGCTAGCACTGCTGGGCTCAGTGGTTTTGCACATCAGAATTGTCTGGAGAAATTTCTGAAACCACAGATTTCCAAGGCGTCACCCCAGAACTACACAATTAGAACATCCAGAGGTAGGATCTGAACATTTGCACTGTTTTTAAGTCCTTAAGCGATTCTAACGCACAGCTACATTGAGCGTCACTGTGTCAGAAAAGTTCACGGTTGACCACAGGTACTCTAACCCAAGCCCCCTCGCTGCACCCATCTCATGCCAGGCTGAGCACTGGGGACAGAGAGAGGATTCGTCCCCAAATCCTGCTTTCTGGAAACACTGGCTGGGGTGTGTGGCAGGGAGACAGACACGGACTAAATTATAATATGCAGTAGTGAGGCCATAATAGGTTTTTTTTACTCCTTCCTTTCTCCCTTTCTTCATTCATTCATTTGCCCATTAAGTGAACACTCACTGGGGCCTTCTTGTGCCCCACCTTCATGCACCAGGAGTAGGAGAGTCAAAATAGACTGCCCCCATCGCTGAGCACTCATTGCACACCTGCTGTATACCTAGCACTGTGCCAGGCTCCCAAGGGGCAGAGCTGACCTAACCCAATTCTTGCCCTGAAGGAAGTTGCAGGTCTCGTGGGAGACTAGAGACAGAAGTGAAGGAACTAGAAATCAGGCGGAATGAAGATGCTAGTACCAAGCACTAGTGCGGTAGGAGGGGGTGACAATGCCTGGAGGTTTGGGAGTCCTCCCTGAGGAGCTGGCAGTCTTTGCAGGGTGTCTTGGAGGATTTTGTCAGGTGAGTAAGGAAAGTAAAGGTCTTTGCAGCAGAGAGGGCAGCATATACTGAGTCTGGAGAGCGGAAAAAGGGCTGGCACAGCTGGGAGCAGAGGATAAAGCAGAGCAGTTGGAGCACAGGGGATGAGTGAGACAAGGTAGCGAGTCTGGCCCAGGCCAGATCCCAGGGGCCGTGAAAGCAGGGTTGGTTGTCGTACGAATGGTTGGGAGCCATGGAATGTTTGTGAGCAGGGAGGGGATGTGGCTGGGCCACTTCAGGAGGCACATCCTGGTGGCCAGAATGGTGGCAGGGAGGGCTGAACCAGCACTTACCCAGATCCGCCTCTCAACCTTACAGGGGCTCCATGAGCGGGTCACACACCTGACCTTGGGGCAAACCCGGCGGCTCCTGGGAGGGACGGTGGCTCCAGCTGGGGCCTGCTCAAGCCACAGAAACCCAAGAAGGGGAGGAAGGGGGGGTGTCAGAGGCCCTCTACATCTGGAGAGACTCAAAGCTCCTCATAGGCCCTAGCAAAGCCCTCTGCCAGCTGGGCAAGGGAACAGCTATCCTCTTCTTCTTCAGCCCATGGTAATGGTGGGGGGCTCAGAAGAGGTGGTGAAATTGCCGAAGTTACACAGAGAAGAAGGATCAGTAGTGTCTTTCCAGAACTGGCCCACCTTCACCTGTTCCAGGCCGCTGAGGCTCCCAGTCTCCAGGGAGTACAGACAGCTCCCATCACTGACCCGTCCACCTGCACCCATCACCCATGACTGTGCCCCCCACCCCTGTGTTCCCTGCAACAGCCAGAGTCAGGGGCTCCTCCTGGAACCTCCACCCACTGTAGGGTATAAACCTTCAGGATATAGAGGGACAAAGCAGACGTCACTCCTATGTAGGTACAGGACAGACAGACACAGGCGTGAACACTCAGAGGTGGGCAAACACTGGTACAAAGACACAGAGGCACAAATACACCCAGTTCGAGCAAGCGTAGGGACCAGAGGGAGGTGTGCGTGTACGTGCGTGTAGAGGTGGGAGGTGGAGTGGAGGTCGGAACAGAGAGATGGAGGAAGCAGAGCAGCAGGAAGGTGGGCGCAGAGAAGGGACAGGCAGCTTCATAGAGTCACAGAGTGCAGACGGCCAGCCCTCGACTCCTTCTTTCTGACCCTCTTGGGTGGGACGACGGGTCTGCCCTGCCTCAGCCAGATTTGGAGCTCAGAGCCAGGTAACTCTACCCAGCTGACCACCACCCCAGCCTCCTCTTATACAGCCTCTACCCAGAGCCTGAGTCTGCTCCCCAAAGCCTGACCACAGCCCCCCTGCTTAATGCCCTTTATAGTTCCCCACAGCCCTCGGGATAAAGTTCACTTCCTTCCTGGATTTCAAGGCGTTTGTGATGTGGCTCCTCAGAGGTCACGTCTCCTGTTTCTTTCCCTCCACGCTTTATCCTCCAGCCAGGCCAGACTCCTGGCCTTTAGACGTACGTGTCTTCACACACACATTTGCACATGCCACTTACCCACCTTTGCTCATGTAGCTCCTTCTGTGGATAATTCCCTTCCCTCAAGATCTCACTGACCTAGGTTCCAATACAGGTTCTTCCACTGATTTACGACCGTGAGACTTTGGACAAGCCAATTCCCCTCTGAATCTCAGCTCCCCTATCTGTAAAATGGGACTAAGAATACCAGCCCCTCCTTTTTCTTATTGAAGATTAACTGATACAGTGGATGCTAGGTCCTCAAGCACAATGCCCAGCCCTCAGCAGGCAGATGCTAAGGGAGTTTCTAAATGCGTTCCAGTCTTCCCTGCCACTTCCCAGCAGACTTTTTCTCCAGATGAGAAGGGGCTCTACTGTGCCACAGGTAGAAGGAGCAGGCACAGAGTCTGGGGTCAGGCAGATGGGGGCTGAGGCCAGGCTGGGCCACCTTAGAGCTGGGGGCTTTGGGCAGCTCCTCAAAACCTCACCTCCGTCAGTCACTGAGCTCTGTTGACTCCACCTTCTAAATGTGTCTTGTCCTCATCAGCTTGTCTTTGCCAGCAAGGCCTTAGTCCAGACCCCCAGCCAGATGCCCTGCACCTGTCCCAGCCTTCTAACAGATCTCTGGGCATCCACTTTGACCTTCTTCAGTCCATTCCCTACCTAGCAGCTAGACTATCTTTTTAAAACTACAAGTCTGGTCTTTTTAAAACTTTCACTGACTTCCAGTGTTCTCAGCAGAAACCCCTATCCTTAACGCAGCTTTTCGTGCCTGGCCTGCTAACCCTCCTTCTCCAGCTGCTCTCTAGCTCCCTGAGCTGCAGTCACCCCAGCCTTCCTTCTGTTTGTCAACTTGCCAACATCATGACCTTTCCCAGGGCCCTTGCACCTGCAGCTCCCTCTGCCTGGAAAGCTGTTCCCTTCACCCCACCCCTTTCACTCAGTTGATCTCTTATCCTTCAGGTCTCATCTTAAGCCTTGTCTGGACTCCCACCTGGATCAGGCCATCACGGTGGATGCACACTGAATGCACTCTGCCGTCTCTGTCTGAGCAGCTCCCGTCACTGCGGTGGAACCACTAACTCTAACTTGTGACTTCACATCTAGCTCCCCACTAGGCTGAGTCCAGGAGGGCAGGGCCCACATCTCCTCTGCTACCTTCTGATTATGGTCCTTGGCACAGTGCCTGGCACATAGTAGGAACTCAGTAAATATTTGTTATGTGAATAAATAAAGCTCAACCTTATCATCTGCAGAGAGGGAACAATAATCCCAACCTCACAGGAAGGCTATGAGAGTAGCTGGTATTACAACTATACCACACCTGACACATAATAGTTGCTGAATAAAAGATAGTTCCTTTCCTCCTGCTCACATGCCACCCCCTTC
The DNA here is from genome assembly GCF_003369695.1 of Bos indicus x Bos taurus. Classification (NCBI taxonomy): domain Eukaryota; kingdom Metazoa; phylum Chordata; class Mammalia; order Artiodactyla; family Bovidae; genus Bos; species Bos indicus x Bos taurus. Next base: position 30,887,203 of record NC_040090.1, read on the forward strand.
AACAAGCCTTCTTGGAGGCCTCTCTCTCCCTCCTCCAAATCTTTTGGTGAATATCTTTTATTCACCCATTGGCCGTCTTCTGTCCTTTTCCACTTGGGACTCAGGGCCTCTGAGTCTGCACAAGTCTATTCACTCACATATACGGAAACTGAGAACTGCTGGCAGGTGGAGACTAAGTCTGAGTCACCCATGATTCCATGGCAAGTAGCGGTGGGGAGGAGACAGGGAGGGAGGGGGGCTCACCGGCGTGGAGTTCGCCTCCAGCAGTGCCGTCTTCCATGCTCTGCAACGCAAACCCACGAGACCGTGAGGAGGGAGTGCAGGAGAAGGGAGACTGGGCCCCACATTTTAGACCCTACCCCACCTCTAGCCCCAGTCCCTTGTGAAGGGGGAGATCCTCTTCACTCCCTTGGGAAGACAAAGGGGACCCCCTCAGCTGCCCCAGTCACACAGCAAGCCCCCAGCTAAGCTGCTGCAGTTCTATAACTCTTATTCCATAGTCTCCTCACCGCTGGGGAGATTCCAGTTTTCCCATTTAGACAAAAGACAGTTGGGCTTGGGTGGTCCTTTAGTGGTTCAGATTCTGACATGCCTAGGCTGGTCCTCTGGCTGCAGCCTACCTCCACATCCCAAACCTACAAACTGACCCCAGAGCCCCGGGAATGCCTAGTGGACACCGGACAATTGAGCCTTTGTTGGTTGCCATGGCACCTGGCTGGGGTGGACAAGGAGGCTCTGTGCTTTGTCCACCCCGAGCTCGGCTTCCCCTGCTCCCACACATCCCATCTCTTTCACTCTCCTACAGCATGAAGGCCAACTGACCCTCTGCCAGAGAGTAGGAAGGGAAAGAATGTGAGTGAGCAAAAGGCGCCTGAGGAAGACACACCCAGGCTCTCGCAGTATGGACCTGCATCCAACACAGGGCGCCCCACGGGCTACCTGTTAGGCGCGTTAGGGTCTATCCCTCAGATCAGAGTACCCCCACCCCAGGCCATCTTCTAAGAAGGGAATGAGAGGAGGGCTCTCTGAAGATGCCACAGGGCTGTGTGTTCCCGTGTATCACCCCAAGTGAGGGCTTACCTCAGAGGCTGTTAGATACCTGACCCTGAGGAATGACCAGGGGCCACACCTGAGGCAGCTGTGCACACACTGCTCCCCACAACAGTCTTGAATTCATCGTGGACCATGTCAGCAGTTTACTGGATACCACACCAGTCACCGCAAGTCATTCGAACCCACTCTGCCCAGCCTCCACTGAACCACCACGCTCACTGGTCTTTGTCCTGCTTTACTACCTTTAGGGTGCTAGTGGCTCAATGAGGAGGAAGTCATTGGTCATGTTCCCGAGACACCACCCCATCGTCTCCTGGGAGTGACTCACATGGCGTCATCTCTGGTCTCAGCACACAGGTGCAGGCGGGAGCCCTCCCGCAGGTTCACAGTCAGCAGGCCATCTCGGCTCCGGCCTTCTGGGGGCTGCACATCTAAAGGCGGACACACACGTATGGGGTTTCCACAGGGCACAGGCCCTGAGTCTCCCCAACAAACCGGGAACAAGAACAGGAACTGACTTCTCTGGGTCCTGTTAACTGGCCACTGCTGACCTCCTCTGATCTCACACATACTTTCCTTGGGATTTTACTCAACTCTTTAGACCCTTCCACCTTTCCACATTGCCTGCTTCCCTAGCTAGGTACATCTCTCTCCCAGTTTCCCTGTTAAAATTATGATCTGAGCCTTGGTCAGGGATATTTGCTGGATAACTCTGAGCCAGTCACTTAAGTTCTCTGAGTCTTATTTCATTTCGTTTTTTCCCATTCCTAGCACTGGAGAGGGCAGGAACTGGGTCTGACTCACCTCTGTGAACCTAGCGTAGGGCCCAGGTTCAGCACAGGCACCCCACTCCAGTACTGTTGCCTGGAAAATCCCATGGACGGAGGAGCCTGGTAGGCTGCAGTCCATGGGGTCACAAAAAGTCAGACACGACTGAGCGACTTCCCTTTCACTTTTCACTTTCATGCATTGGAGAAAGAAATGGCAACCCACTCCAGTGTTCTTGCCTGGAGAGTCCCAGGGATGGGGGAGCCTGGTGGGCTGCCGTCTATGGGGTCACACAGAGTCGGACACGACTGAAGTGACTTAGCAGCAGCAGTAGGAACTCAGGAAGGAACTCATTTCTTAACTTACACCACATGAATTGGATTTGGTAGAGGCCCAGAAGCTGTCTGTGGAAGGCCTCTGAAAGCTGCAAAGAGCCTTCCACCTGAGAATGGCAGGTGTTCTCAGACACAGTGGGAGGGCCGAGCCTGTAGTCACAGAGAGAAAGAGGCTCACCGTGGCACTCTTGGCCGATCTTTATGTCGCGGACGTTGAAATGGATGAGCACGCGGTCCTCCTCATCCTGGGCAGTCTCATCGTGGTAGTAGCCCAGGGTCCCATCCAGCCACAAGGCAAACCAGTTCCGCTTCCAGCGGCGGAGGATGGAGCCTGTGTGATATTCCAGACCCACAATACGGGCTGATCACAGAGCCTGAGTGGGGGTAGGAGCCATGGGTGGGCTCCCAGCATCCCCTTATCTCCAGCCCCCAGTGTTGTAATCACCCCTTCCTTGTCTGTCTGCTCCCTAAAATGATGGCAGGGCCTCTCTCTGTCTTGCTCACCCATTGCCTCTCATTGGGCCTAACAACATAGTCAAGGCTCCATACATGTGCTGAATGGTAAATGAATGATCTGATTCCTTCCTTGGGGGAGGCTGGAAATCTTTTAAGTATCTCAAGACATGTGATAGGAACACCTCCACATGTCCAATTGAACATGTTTAAGTTCATGTCCAATTGAATATTTGTTTCTATATATACAGTTTGTCAGAGAAAAAGCATTAAGTTGTTTTTGTATGAATGCAGAATAGGATTTATGCAAGAATTAATAGAAAACTAGTCGTCACAGGCTTGCCTTAAGGAAACCTTCAGTTTCCATTGCATCCATTCTGCTGAGGGTTGTACAGTTATTGTGTACTTTAAAAACAAAGGCCCCGGGGGACAGTCATTTGTGTAGCGTCTGTTTCTTCTGCCAAATGGAGAGCAGAGGGATTGTCCATAGCTCACCTCACGGGTCCTAGAACCCAGCAGGACCTGGACTCAGTGTTTGCTGGACTGAATGAACTGAGGATGGGTCGTGGGGTATCGGGGAGCTCCTAGCCCAGGACAGCTCTTATTCAGACCATGACTCTGGTCAGAGGTGGATCTGGAAGCCCGATCCCTTAGCTGTAGACATTTCGAGACTGGAAATCTTAACAGGAAAGGGTAAAGACTAAGAGAGCTTCTTAGAACTTTACAAATTCTGAGGAACAGAGGCATTTTTCATTTTGTTCTGTGCCTTGTTCTGTGGCTAGCCCTGGGCCACAGAGGGTTAAACCCAGTCCCTGCACTTGGGGCGCTCACAATCTGGAGACAATATAGGTAGGGGACTGGTGAGGCCCACATTTAAGGACGGTGAAGTATTGAGCAGTGCTATAAGAGGGGTATGTGTGAGGCACTGGGAACAGAAAAGAGAGCTGCTAACCCAACTTGGTGCTACAGCAGGGGCTGGGGTGGGGAGCAGAGAAAAGGCAGAGAAGGCTCTTTTCAGAAAGGGACACCTGAGCTGTGCCTTGAAAAATAAGTAGTTTACTAAGCAGCCAGGAATGTGAAGGACATTCCCAGCAGAGAGAAGAGTATGGACAAAGGAGGGAAGGATAAAAAGGGCATGGTTTCTTGAGAGAAGGGTTCACTGTGCAGCTCCAACAGGCCACTTCCCTCACCCCTGGCCCCAGATAAGGTACAGGACGGACAGGGCTTGGCCCAGGGTCACTCACTCTGTCTCCACAGCCAGCCGCCCCTCACCAGGGCCATTTCCTCAAAAGGACTTTCCAGGGTGGAGTCAGGCGGAACCTGTCAGGGGGATCACAGACTTCATCAGCTGCTCCACAAAGGCTCCCCTGAGAAAGCCCCCGCCCCGGTCCTCCCTGGGGGAGCCACTGAGGAAAGGTTTAAGGGAGTGTGGATAAACAAACAAGGGCAAGCCTGTCTGTCTCCTCTCCATTCTTGGCTCCAGGCACATAATGAGAGCACTGTGCTTGTGGGGTCAGCAGGGCAGCCACACTTTGCAATGGGGTGGGGGTGGGGGTCAGAAGCTTGGATTCCAATCTCATCCCCATAACCTTGACCAAGTCCCTTTTCCCAGCCTCCACATCTAGATCTGTAAAAGGGTGTCCATCAGGCAGGTAGAGACTGGAGTGAGGAACTCTGAAAATGTTAGAAACCCTGGAATATTGAAATGCTGGCAGCAGATAATAGTAGAATCATGGCAGTGAACAAGGGACTTTCATGATAAGAGAGCCCTCCTCACATTTGAACCCCACCAGGGTTTCCCAGGTGGCTCGGTGGTAAAGAATCCACCTGCCAATGCAGGAGACGAGGAGATGCAGCTTTGATTCCTGGGTCAGGAAGAGCCCCTGGAGTAGGAAATGGCAACCCACTCCAGTATTCTTGCCTGGAAAATTCCATGGACAGAGGAACTTGGCGGGCTACAGTCCCTGGGGGTCGCAAAGAGTCAGACACGCCTGAGCACACACACACAAAGAACCCATTTACAAAGTGCACAGAATAGTTCAACAGCAACTATGATTTATCGAGCACTATATGCCAGGTATACTTCTAAAGTGGTTTCATCTATTACCTCACAATATTCCTTGCTATTTTCAGGAAACTGGGGCCTGGAGAGGTCCAGTCACTCGCACAGATCTTCTTGATTAGTAAGCAGTGGAGCCAGGATTCACACCCAGCAGTCCTGTCTTCTAAGCATTATCCCAGTAGGAGTTTTTAAAACTCCCAAATATCCAGCCCATATCCCATAACAATAAAATCAGAATGTCTGAGGGCAGGAGGTAAGCACTGATAGTCTTCAAAGACCCCCAGGTGAGTCAATGTACAGTTTGGGCCCCACTGCAACTCTGTCCAGTACTTGTGTGATGGAGCTTGGATTGGAATCCAAGTGCCCTCCCCCACTAACTCACACCTGTTGTTGCGTAGCACAAGGGCTGGCTGGCACACCTGGGGTGGAAGGCCCCGCCTTGTCCCTGCTTCTCTGGCCGCTCCCTCCCATCTTCACGCTCTGACATAGGTCAGACAAGAAGGCCAGGTGTAAACTCCCTCTTCAGCCCCCCTTAATGCACCCACCTGTCTACACCTGTTGCGGTGCTGCTGCCAAAACGGCCGGTTACTTGATGCTGCTGCCGCCCAACCCGCTGCGCCTGCGCTTTGAGTGCCCCAGAGTGCCTGGGGCAATTCACTCTCCCCGCTGCAGCCCAGAGCCTAGCTGCCTCGGGGCCCCACCCCCAGGGAGGGGGCGGGGCGTGTAGCGACGGGCTGACAGGAGTCCTTCTGGGACTTGTAGTCTGCAGGCCTAGACCTGGGACCTATACAGCCTCTCCTGGGAGGTAGCCCTGTGCCCACTCGGAGCACAGGTGAGAGGCTGCATCTGTGATTTTATTTTGCTATTGTCATTATGTTGTCCATTCACTTAGCATGAAATACTTTTCCCCAAGAATCTTGAGCTCTAATTTTCTGGAAAAATGTAAAACTACAGGGAGAAAACCAGGCTCCTAGTTTTGCCATGTTTTCTTGATACTCAGTTTGTTGCCTGGCACTGGGCATTAGTAGAAGGCACAAAGAAATATCCGACAAGCCCCTTCATTTCCCAATTTCCAGTCTGTGTTTATGTTCCAACAGTGTTTATGTTCCAACATAAACACACAAAGTAGAGTATGATCTGACAATGGGAAAGAAGAGTTTGACTTTGATGAAGAGGTTCAGGAAGGCTTCCCAGAGGAGGCTGCAGGGTCTTGAAGGATGAGTATGAGTGTCTCATCACTTTGTGGCAAATAGAAGGGAAAAAATGGAAACAGAGATTTTATTTTCCTGGGCTCCAAAATCACTGTGGACGGTGACTGCAACCATGAAATTAAAAGACACTTGCTTCTTGGAAGAAAAGCTATGACAAACCTAGACAGCATATTCAAAAGCAGAGACATCACTTTGCCAACAAAGGTCCATCTAGTCAAAGCTATGGTTTTTCCAGTAGTCATGTACAGATGTGAGAGTTGGACCATGAAGAGGGCTGAGTGCCCAAGAATTGATGCTTTCAAATTGTGGTACCAAAGAAGACTCTTGAGAGTCCCTTGGACAGCAAGGAGATCAAACCAGGCAATCCTACGGGAAATCAGTCCTGAATATTCATTGGAAGGACTGATGCTGAAGCTGAAGCTCTGATAATTTGGTCACCTGATGGGAAGAGAGGACTCACTGGAAAAGACCCTGATGCTGAGAAAGGTTGAGGGCAGGAGAAGGGGTCAACAAAGGATGAGATGGTTGGATGGTATCATCAACTCAATGGACATGAGTTTCAACAGCCTCCAGAAGATAGTGAAGGACTGGGAAGCCTGGTGTGCTGCAGTCCATGGAGTTGCAAAGAATTGGACATGACTGAGTGACTGAACAACAATAAGCATCTAGTATTTCAGTGTTTGGAAAGCAGAGTGCAGGGGTTGGGGTGGGAGGGCATGGGGATCGGTGGGTGATGAAGCTGTAGGGGTTGCAAGGATGTAACATGAAGGCCTTGGAAGACAGGCTCAGGAGCCTGGGCCTTTATGACATAGTGACTGGGGTTGGGGTTGGGTGAGGAGCTAGGTGGTACAATTTGTGGCCTGGAAAGGCATTTCTAGGACACTCAAAAATGGATTGAAAGGGGCCCAACTAGAAAGAGAAGACTATTTATCTACCACCACGGTCTGTTCCTCCAGGATCATTTCCTTGAATAGTTCAACCCCACAAAGCCCCACCTAGGAGCAGATCCAGGATGTCATTCGAGAGAAGATAGACTGTCCAGGCCTGAACGATCCCTTGAGAACAGAACCCACCCTGCCCTGGGTCCTTTGTCCTGTCCCAGAGACCTCTCTCTTACCGGAGCTGCAGGACTCATGGTTCCTGGGCCGTCAGAGCAGCATTTCCCAGAAGGCTCCTGCAGGGGGGCATATCCCTAAGAGCCTTGGAGATAAGGGGATCAGGAAGGCGCTACCAAGTGGAAACCGGCGGGGGTGGCAACAGGGGGCACACAGCTCCCACAGAAAGTCGTCCTTTCTCTCCAGTCCGCTCCCCAAGCTCACCGGTGGATCCCCTATTTGACCTTCAGTTCGCGGATAACAAGTCATCTATGATTCGGAAGTGGTGTTGCACTAGCCTCGGTAAGATTCCCGGGGTGGGAGGCGGGGCTCGCCCTCCCCTCTCGATCGGGGGCGGGGCTAAATGTTCCTTCAGCCGGGCTTGACCGTGCCGTCACCCCGGTCCTGGAGACACGGCTTGGCTCTTTAAGCTTCCCCGTCTTGCTCCTGGGTTTCTGTAATCCTGACCTCAGCTAACCCTGTACCTCGGCCCTTCGTGCAGTTGCACGCCTTGCTGAGGGATCCACCAGGGCTGATCCTACTTGCCCCGGAGCTCATCCCCTCGTGCAGCCCCAGAAATCAGTTCTCCCAAATCACGCTTTGCATCCCTGTGTCCTGGATGAACCATCCCACCCCTACCTTTTCCAGACTACAGTTGCCGCCTCTTCTGTAGAAGGATGGAGGGGAGGAAGGGAAAGGTGAAGCTGACCTCAGAGAATCTGGGTGCTGCTGCTCTTCCCAGCTCTCCTTGCTCCCCTGGGGTGGCTCCTTCATAGAAGGATGGTGTGAGGGAACAGTGCAGACAGCTCCAAAATTACCTTCTCTGGATTTAGTAACAGATGAAAAGAGAAGATTTTCCAGCATCATTGTGGAATTCATAAGAAGGTCTCCCTATTCCCCAACCAAAGAGGCGGTGCTATGACAAGAAAAAAGGGAAGGGATGCTTGGCAAACTAAAACCACAGATTCCACTACAAATTCTAAACGCAGCATGTGTGTTAACCGCTCAGTCATGTCCGACTCTTCACAACCCCGTGGACTGTAGTCCGCCAGGCTCCTCTGTCCGTGGAATTCTCCAGGGACGAATACTGGCGTGGGTTGCCGTTTTTGTCTCCAGGTGATCTTCCCGATCCAGGGATCCAACCCGCGTCTGCTGCATAACGCAGCATGACCTGACATCAATCTCTGAAATGCTGGTCAATGACTCTCTTTGAGAACCTGATAAATGTATTCTGCCCAGGAAAAAATGCACACACGTGTCACATTTTACTTATAATTCTTGGGATTTCATAGATGCTTGAAGCTATGATGATTAATATTGAGATTGCTTTTAATGTTCACAGCTGTGCAGATGAGTGGAAAGAGTATGAACTGACAAGCGAGAAGCGCTGAGAGCATAGTAGGAATCATAGCTCCATCAGTGATGGCTTTGAGAGACTGTTTAATCAACTAAAATATGTTAAGACTAACAAGCCGATAAGTAACGTTTACATTTCTGTTGTAACTGTGGTACACAGAACCATTGGCAGAGAGAAAGTGTTTTGTTATTTCAAATGTCTCTGGTGGATGAACAGCTCTCAGATAATATATTGTTTAGAGAATAGTGGGCTGGCTTATCAAATTAAAGTTTACGACTCACGTTTTCTAGAAAGTAATATAATGAGAATGATTTATATCATCTCTATTTACTAAAAAAAATTCTGAGATTTATATCAAACTGCAACTGGAGCAAAAGTAAAACCTCTTATGTAAAAGTTTAATAATAATTTTAGTGGGATATAATTTACATATTATGAAGTTCACTCTTTTAAAGTACACAATTCCCTATTCTGATAAATTCACAGAGTTGTGCAACCATCCCCACTATTTAGTCTCAGATCATTTTCTTTCTTTCTGTTTTTTTTTGGCTGCACCTCTTGGCTTGTGGAATCTCAGTCCCCCCAACCAGGGATTGAACCCAGGTCACAGCAGTGAAAGGCCTGAATCCTAACCACTAGTCAACCAAGGAACTCTCACATATCATTTTCATTACCCTCAAAGGAAACTTATATGGTTAAGACATCCAAGATGGCTGTCCTCTTGCTCTCTGTACATCCCTTGCCTGACCAGTGCCTGCTTCACCACTCAAATCGTGGACCTTCCTACCTACTTGCCCCAGGCCCCAACTGGTGATTGTTCTTAGCAAAGGGGCAGTGAGGGGTGTGCCCTTTACTGGTTTCCCTGGTAACTAATGAGCCCAATTCACCTGTAACTGGTAACCTTCCCTTCCCCTCTGGAGTGAAGGTTGCCCCCAGGTCCTCTCCTGCCGATTTTCTGCCGCACACCGTGGGGCACTGCTTCAGGACCTTGTTTCAGACACGTGAGCTCCCGCAACCTTAAACCACTGGCGTTTCTGTTGCTGACTCTCAGATCTTTCTTCAGTCTTGAAGCTGGGCAAATACAGGCCTTGTAGGCCTGTGAAGAGCAGCCCAAAGAAATTCTATATCCTCTAGCGGTCACTCTCAATCCCCTTTCCCCCAAGTCCCTGGCAACCTCTACTTGGTTATGGTTGCTGTTGTTTAAGTATTTATTTATTTGGCTGCACCGGGTCTTAGTTGTGGCATATGGGATCTAGTTTCCTGACGGGAGATTGAACCCAGGCCTCCTGCATTGGGAGCGTGGAGTCTTAGCCACTAGACCACCAGGGAAGTCCCATGGCAACCACTACTTTGTATGAATTTGCTTATTTTGAACATTGCATATGTGCATGCATGCATCCTCAGTCGTTGAGTCATGTCTGGCTCTTGCGACTCCATGGACTGTAACTCCTCAGGTTTCTCTGTCTATGGAATTTTAGGCAAGAATACTGGAGTGGGTTTCCATTTCCTACTCCAGGGGATCTTCCTGACCCAGGGATCGAACCCATGTCTCCTGAGTCTCCTGCATTGGCAGGCAGATTCTATACCATTGTACCACCTGAAAGGCCCTCACATATGTGACCTTTCATGATAGGCTTCTTTCGCTTAATGTTTTCTTGGTTCATCCATGTTATAGCAGGTATCAGTACAATTGACCCTCTGTATCTGCGGAGAATTAGTTCCAGGATTCCCCACAACACACACACTCAGATGCTCAAGTCCCTATATAAAGTGACATAATATTTGCATATAGCCTACACACATCCATATCCGTATACTTTAAAACATCTTTAGATTACTTATAATACCTAATACAATGTAAATACTGTGTAGAGAGTTGTAAATACAATGTAAATGTTTTTACAACTATGTAATATTTGCCTGTCCTAGACAAATATTTTGCTCTTTGAAACTTACTGGAATTTTTTGTAGTATGTTTGATCTGTGATTGACTGAATTCCCAGGTGCAGAACCTGCTGATATGGAAGACTAACTGTACTTTATTTCTTCTTATTGGTGAATAGCATTCTAAACCATGTTTTATTTATCCATTGATTAGTTGATAGACATTTTGGGTGGTTTCCATCTTACAATACTGCTGTGAATATTTGTGTACAAGTTTTTGGGAGAAGGTATGTTTATATTCCTGTTGGGTATGATATTGCTAAATCATTTGGTAACTCTTTCACATTTTGAGGAACTGTCAATCTATTTTCCAAAGTGGCTGCACCATTTTACAATTCCAGCAGCACTCTGTGAGCTTTCCAGTTCTTCTCATCCTCGCCAACCCTTGTTATTGTCTCTTTTTTTAAGTTTGATTTATTTATAGTAAAATTTTTTTGTGTATCGTGATATCCAGGATCTTGGTTCCCCAATAAGGGATTGAACCCTTGCCCCCTACAGTGGAAGTGGGGAGGGGGAGGGGGAGTCCCAACCACTGGACCCCCAGGGAAGTCTCATATTGTAAGATTGTCTCTTTTTTTGATTATAGCCACCCTAGCAGATGAAAAGTGTTGTTTTGTGGTTTTGATTTGCACTTCTCTGCTTACTCCTTGGAAGAAAAGTTATGACCAACTTAGCATATTAAAAAGCAGAGATATTACTTTGCCAACAAAGATCCGTCTAGTTAAGGCTATGGTTTTTCCAGGGGTCATGTATGGATGTGAGAGTTGAACTGTGAAGAAAGCTGAGTGCCGAAGAATTGATACTTTTGAACTGTGGTGTTGGAGAAGACTCTTGAGAGTCCCTTGGACTGCAAGGAGATCCAACCAGTCCATTCTGAAGGAGATCAGCCCTGGGATTTCTTTGGAAGGAATGATGCTAAAGCTGAAACTCCAATACTTTGGCCACCTCATGCGAAGAGTTGACTCATTGGAAAAGACTCTGATGCTGGGAGGGATTGGGGGCAGGAGGAGAAGGGGATGACAGAGGATGAGATGGCTGGATGGCATCACTGACTCGATGGACGTGAGTCTGAGTGAACTCTGGGAGTTGGTGATGGACAGGGAGGCCTTGCGTGCTGTGATTCACGGGGTTGCAAAGAGTCGGACATGACTGAGCGACTGAACTGAACTGAACTGATTCAATCAAACGGTAATCTAGGTGTTACTGTGAAGCTATTTTGTAGATGTGGTTAACCTCCACAATCAGCTGACTTTAAGTAAAGGAGATTATCCTTGATAACATCCAATTAGTTGAAGGGCCTTAAGAGCAAAACAGAGATTTCCCTGAAGATGACTGTATGGTCTGTGGACTGTAGTCTCAGCCTGTGCCTGAGAGTTTCCAGTCTGCTGACCTGGGCTGCAGGTTTCAGACTTGCCAGCCTCACAACCCCCAATTCCTTGAGATAAATCACTTTATATGTATGTATAACCTACTGGCTCTGTTTTTCTGGAAAGCCCTAATACAGGGAAGAAGGTGTCTTCTTGTCAGAACTCCCCATTTGAAACTATTGGAAACACCCGGTTTGGGAACGGAGGAAGAAAGCCTGGCAGCCCAGGAGAAGGTCTGAGGGGAGCGATGTTGAGACCTTCCTATCTCAGATGAAACAGTACCCCATACCGAGAGATGAGGGTTGCAAATGCTCCCTGGAAAATGCTCCATCTGGATCATGGAGAGGTTTCTTTCAGCTTCCTGTGCTCTTGCCCAATGATTGGGACCTTTTGGTTCAAGGGAAATAATTTGGTTTTGAGAACAAATGATGCTTTCCAGGTTTTCGTAACTGTCTTTGATGTGCTATCTGAAAGTCTTTAGCTCTTCATTTGTGTGTTAACCTGGTCATTTGCTTCAGAACTTGCTTCCTCTTGCTCCAAGTAATGACTTTCCTGGACAGGTAATTTCTTAAGAGACTCCATTTCTTTCTCTTGACAAAGTTCAGTCACTTCATTTCCTCTTCCCTGAAGACTGCACTATTTCAAAAATCAAGATTTGCTCAGCTTGACTACTTCTAAGATGATTGGCCTTCGATGATTGTTTCCTTCTTTAGTGATGTTGTCGTAGAATTGATTTCTCTCTCCATCTTGGCTGTTTAAATTCACACTTGATTTTTCAACATCAGTCAGTTTCCTCTTGGCTCTTCTGGTCTGGTCATAAATACTGTCTCCATTTCCCAAGTCCAGGTCATTACCTGTGTTCTCTTCTCCAAGTGGAGCTGTTAGATCTTTCATCTTAAGCCAACATTCCTCCAGAGATTTGATCTGACTCTTTACAGATGTCCTGGAGTTCTTTATGAAGGGCTGGAGTCTTAAGTATTACTTTTGCTTTTTCCACTTGTATTTTTTTTTCCACACTGTGCAGCATATGGGATCTTAGTTATGTGACCAGTGATTGAACCCATGTCCCCAGCATTGGAAATGTGGAGTCTTAACCATTGGAGCACCAGAGAAATACCCCACTTGTATTTTATTTCTTTATTTTTGGTTGTGCTGTCATTGTTGCTGCACAGGATTTTCTGTAGCTGTGGCGAGCAGGGCTTCCTCTTCCTGTGGTGCATGGGCTTCTCATTGCGGTGGCTTCTCTTGTTGTGGAGCACAGGCTCTAAGGTGCACGGGCTTCAGTAGTTGCGGCAGTGACACTTAGTTGCTCTGGGACATGTGGTATCTTCCTGGACCAGGAATGGAACTGGTGTCTCCTATACTGGCAGGCAGATTCTTTATCACTGAGCCACCAGGGAAGCCCTCCCACTTGTAATTTTGATGGATTTAGTTTCTGCTTCTAGAGACAGGATCTTTCTCATGTTATAAGAGATTGGCTTATCTTGATCTACATATTGAGGTTTTCTTTCCCTAGCTTGTTTCCTGTTAAGCCATCAGTTCAGTTCAGTCACTCAGTCATGTCCGACTCTTTGCAATCTCATGAATCGCAGCACACCATGCCTCCCTGTCCATCACCAACTCCCAGAGTTCACTCAGACTCACGTCCATCGAGTTGGTGATGCCACCCAGCCATCTCATCCTCTGTCGTCCCCTTCTCCTCCTGCCCCCAATCCCTCCCAGCATCATGGTCTTTTCCAATGAGTCAACTCTTCTCATGAGGTAGCCAAAGTATTGGAGTTTCAGCTTCAACATCAGTCCTTCCAATGAACACCCAGGACTGATCTCCTTTAGGATGGACTGGTTGGATCTCCTTGCAGTCCAAAGGACTCTCAAGAGTCTTCTCCAACACCACAGTTCAAAAGCATCAATTCTTTGGCGCTCAGATTTCTTCACAGTCCAACTCTCACATCCATACATGACCCTTGGAAAAACCATAGCCTTGACTAGACAGACCTTTGTTGGCAAAGTAATGTTTCTGCTTTTTAATATGCTATCTAGGTTGGTCATAACTTTCCTTCCAAGGAGTAAGCGTCTTATGGACCAAATCACGTGGTTAGGCATTACCAGGGTATCAGACACTTCTTTCAGTCTCACAGGGGTCTTTGATGAGGATTCAGACAGATGGTGGCTGGAAACAGAATATCCAAGATGACTTCACTCACATATGTGGCACGTTGGTGGGACTGCTGGAAGGGCTGTGACTGCTTTCCCTATGTGCCACAGCTTGGGCTTCTTTACACAATAGCCGGACCCCAAGTATGCAAAAGTAAAAGCTATAAAGTTGGGAATCCTGGGAGGTGTGTTGTGTTTCATTGGAGGCAATCTCCAGACACTTACTACCTCACCTTGGGAGGCATGTTATGATCTAATTGAGGTTGTAGCAATGCGATGTAGCAGTAGAGAAAGGTGGAGAAATTTAGAATGTTGGTGTTTTCTGGCTCCTTCGTGCTGCTTTTAGCAAAGTCCTACCAGAGAGGAAGAGATAGAGAAGCTCAAGCTAGATCTAGCTATTCTGTACAACTTTGCTAAGGGAGGAGCTCTTTGCTATAACCTGTAATCTAGGTTGACTGAGAATCTTGTAATTTTAAATTTTGCAGAGTTTAAAAAGCCAGTTGCTTCCTCACTGAAGCACTTATGTGTGGTAATGGCAAAATGGCAGCCTTAGGAGGAGCTGAGACTAGTGCCCTCTTCAGAAAGGCTGTGAGTCTGTTGGTAAAGAATGGTGCGGGCTTCCCTGGTGGCTCAGAGAAGCCACCACAATGAGAAGCCCCACACCACAGCTAGTAGCAGCCCCTGCTTGCTACAACTAGAGAAAAGCTCTCACAGCAATGAAGACCCAGCACAGCCAAAAATAAAGAAATAAATAATTTTTAGAAAAGAAGAGGAAGAAGGGTGCTGGGAGGCCACCCAAACCTGTTGTTTCAAATGGTCTGAAGAGAGCCGTCATTCAGTTGAAGAAATGGCAAGGAAGTAGAAGAGCAGAGTGTCGGGTTTGAAAACCGTGTCTGGATAAGGTCTTTGACTATAGTTACTCACATTGGAACTGACCAGAACCAAGTAGACCAGAGGTCTACTACATTTTTGAGGGAATCTTGCTGTTAAGGAAACCCAGATGAAAAGTGAAAGTTGCTCACTTGTGTCTGATTCTTTGCGATTCCATGGAATTCTCCAGGCCAGAATACTGGAGTGGGTAGTCTTTCCCTTCTCCAGGAGATCTTCCTAACTCAGGGATTGGACCCATGTCTCGCACATTGCAGGCAGATTCTTTACCAGTTGAGCCACAAGGGAAGCCCCAGAATCTGGAGTGGGTAGCCTAATCTGGAGTGGGTAGCCCATCCCTTCTCCACCAGATCTTCCTGACCCAGGAATTGAACCAGGGTCTCCTGCATTACAGGTGGATTCTTTACCAACTGAGCTATCAGGGAAGTCCATGAAACCAAACCCAGCCTGAAAAACCCTGTGATTGCTCAACCTTCAGAACACTTCTTGGGTCCTTGAACCCCGCACAAGCAGGAAGTGAACTGATAATGGTGAATTTCCCAAGCGTCTGCTTTCTCCTATCTTTCAGGGATATGGGTATCCAGCCTTGAGCTTGGGTGCTGCTTCTCAGTAATGTGGTCAGTCTAGGAAATAAGTGAGGACTGTTGATTTACTCATGAGTTTAACCAATTTTTGCCAAATGCTTCTGTGTGTCTTGTATGGGGTTAGTATTGGGGATGTCGCTGTGAAGGGAGGGAGAGGCAGTGGAGTCCAGAAGGTCTGGGGGAATCTTCATTCCCTCAGCACATCACCCACACTGTATCTCCCCAGTGAGGCCCTTTGTAAGGGCTCCAGAAGTTCCCACGTCTGTCCCTGTAGCTGATACATGGTGCTCTGTATCCTGCCTGTACCAACTTCCTTTCATTTTCTAGATAAGTCAGTTCTGTTAGATCTCCCTAGATCATGTCTGTATCTGGGCCTCATGCTGACATTTGCAGTACACAAGTTAGATAGATTGCACAGGTTAGGGCTCTTGGCCCTGGTGCCCTGAGACAGGGATGCCCTCAGATGGAGGGAAGATGCCCCGCATCCCCAAGAGTAAACTGTGCAAGGCAGTGACTTGCACTGTATTGGAAGGCCACACTCCTCTTGCCTCAGAAACCCATCCCAAGTAGGAAGAAAACCTTGTGATAACAGCAAGAATTTTTGAGACTGTATTTTAGTTTTATGCTTTAGCAATAGGGGCATGAATAATTTCTACATGAATTCTAACATACACTTATCATCTAGTCATAAAAATGTCATAAATCCCATCCCATTGCAGATAAGAGTGCCTGATCAGGAGAAGCTTTAACAAATGGCCTGTATCATGCAGAGCTTCTAGTTGTACATCCAGAAAGCTGAGTCCAGCTTAAGCAAAAAGTGTGTTCTCTCTCTCTGCCCCTGGCCTCTGTGTATCTGCTTCGTTCTTGCCTATCTGCCAGCTCCGGAGGAAAACGTTGCAGGGGAGCATTCTGACTGGCCAGCTTCTCTCACGTGCCCATCTAGGGCAGATTCTGTTTTTAAAGAAAAGGCAGGAGGGGAGGAAGGGCTGCTGGGAGGACAAACGATGGACTTGGTTCCTACATTTGTAACTGAAGGGAATGCTAACTTACATTAACAGTTAATGTATGTAAATATTATATATTTTACTACACAGGCCCCATGCATTTTATGGGTCCATGGACTTCAGATTAATATGAGCGCTTCTAGAAAGAAACAAAAACAGTTTCTAGAATGGGTACTTATAAGTCCTACTGCAGCTTCTTCCGCTTGTTAAAGTGACCCATGAGCCAACATACACAGATGTGTCTCTCTAAACACAGCTCAGAGACTTCCACCCCAGGAAGCCTTCCCTGAACCCCCAAACTGGGTCATGAGCTTCTTCCATTCTCTCATAGTTAAGGGCCTCCCTCCCTATTAGAGTCTGTCACACCCATGTCCTCCTTAACCTTCTTTGTTCGGTCCACACAAGTTCACTGAGCTCCTGTTACAGACCATACATTGTGCTATGTCCAGGTGATCCATTAATGAAAAAACAAAGTCTTCACATTCTAGAAAGGGGGGAGAGGAAAAATGCAAGAAAAATAACAAATAAGCAAAACAATAGGATAAACTCCAAAGTAAGTAAATAATGTGCTGTAGTAGAAATAATAGTGTGGGTGGAAGGGGGAGTGCTGGTTAGGGTTACCCCCAAGGGAGGCAATGTCTAAGCTATGTCAAGAAGGAGGCAAAGGAGCCAGGCCCCAAAAGGAAAAGCACCCCAGGCTGAAGAAACAGCTGATGCAAAGACCCTGGGGCAGGGAATAACCTGGTGTGTTTGAGAGCAGAGAGGCTGGGCCTTAGTGAACAAAGAGGGAGAGATTGGTATGAGGAAGTTCAGAGAGGAAAATAGGAACAAACATACACTGAGTGAAATGCAAGCCCTTGGAAAATCTTTGTCAAGTAAATGACATGATGTGATTTATATTTTTAAAAGCTACCTGCTAGGTGAAGAGTCTTCATGTGGGACAAAAATGGAGCAGGAAGACTAGTTAGGAGACCATGCCAAGCACGAGGAGGTGGAAGTGACTTGGAAGGGGGAGATGGCAATAGAAATAGTGAGAAGTGGATAGATTTTATGTAAATTTTGGAGATTGTACTAACCTGCTGATGGACTGAGCGTAAATCTTGAGAGAAAGAGAGAATTTGGGGAAGGTTCTCAGGCTTCTAGCCTGAAGTGGAGGCATTTGCATATATATGGATATATATATATATGGATATATATGCAAGTGTATGTATGATTTGTTTAAATATGTACAAAATATTTCTAGAAGGCTGTATGAGAAAGTCCATGGCAAGCAAGTTTGGTAGATTGCAAAATATGGCCACGAATTTCATCCAGTCTCTGTGTGCATGACCTTTCACGATGTGACTTTGCTGCTCCTACCATCAAGAGATGGAGTCTGTTTCTCCCTGCTCTCACAGCTGTCTGGCCTGGTAACTTGCTTTGACCAATAGAATGCAACTGAAGTGATGTTTGAGTTCTGGGCTGAAGCCTTAAGTATTCTTATAAATTCTCTCCTTTCCTTCTTATTGCCCTGAAACCACTGTGTGAAGGAGCCTCCCTGGGAATGAGAGCCCACGAGGAGAAAGAGGCCCAGCTGGCAGACAGCCTGAGCAACACACGTGCGAGTGAGGCCATCTGATAGCTATAGTCACAGTCCATCTGCCAAGGCAGTGAGCAGCATGGTTCACCCCGGGGGAGACCAGCAGAAGTGCCACCCAGCTGGGCCCAGCCCAAATTACTGACCCACAAAACTGTGAGCAAACAAGTGGTTGTTGCTTTAAGCCCCTAAGTTCTAGGGTGATTTATTGCACAATAATGGATAACTGTTACAGGAGGGAACTCAGTGGCTGAAGAACAGAAATGGGAGAAAGCTTTTCATTCACCTATTTGTAGGATTTGAATTTTGAACCTTGTGAATATATTACCTATTTATTCTCAAAAACTTTTATGCTACATTCAGTGTATAAACCACTTATTGTGAACAAAGTAAGTACAGTTTTTAGTTGACTTATCATTACCATGGATGTTTTATTAATTTTTCTTGAAGCATAGCATATGTACAGAAAAGTACATATATCATGGTCCAGCTTAGTGAACTTTCACAAAGTGAACACGGCTGTGTAACTAGCACCCAGATCAAGAAACAGCACCAGCCTCCTTCAAGCCCCCTCCTAGCTGCTGACCACAAGGAATGTATCTATGCTTATATATTTTCATATGTGTTTGTTATTATTTTTATTTACATATATTTATTAACAGAAAAGTAGTTTCTTTTCCTCCCCACTAAATGCATAAACAAGTATTTAAAGAATGTCATTTTAAAGGCACATCAGGTTATTGGCTTCACCAGGGTACCCACAGATCTGCATCTGGCTCTTCTGCTGTTGCAGGGTGAAAGCGTCTTGAGGTGTTCCTGATTGTAGCCAAACCCCTCCAGTTGTGAAGATGTGCTACTGCCCCCTTGTGGTCATATTTGGTTGCTGCACCAAAGCGGGCACCCAAGTCAGTATAAGACTTTCCAATGCTTTAGCCACAACCACCACCACCAGTGTTCTCATTTTTAGGGCTTCCCTTGTAGTTCAGTCGTAAAGAATCTGCGTGCAATGCAGGAGACCCAGGTTCCATTACTGGGTAGATTCTCTGGAGAAGGAAATAGCAACCCATGCCAGTATTCTTGCCTGGAGAGTCCCATGACAGAGGAACCTGGCAGGCTACAGTCCATGGGGTTGCAAGAGTTGGACACAACTTAGCAACTGAACCACCACCAATGTTTTAGCTAAGGTGAAGAGTTAGATAAACTGGGCTCCATTCTAGACTGGCATTTTATTTATTTATTTGTTTTTGGACCTGCAGCATGGCTTCAGGATCTTAGTTCCCTGACAAACGATTAAACCCAAGCCCTAAAAGTGAAAGCACAGGCTCCTAACCATTGGACTGCCAGGGAATTCCTTGGACTGGCATTTTATTTCATTTATCATTTATTTATTTGGCTGCTCCCAGGTCTTAGTTGTGGCTTGTAGGATCTTTTTAGTTGCCACACTTGGGATCTAGTTCCCTGGCCAGTAGAAGAACCAGGGCCCCCTGCATCGGGTGCTTGGAGTCTCAGTCACTGGACCATTGGGGAACTCCCTGGACTGGCATTATTCTTTATTTTTTATTCTGTATTTATTTACTTGGCTGTGCCAGGTCTTACTGAGTCTTAGTTGTGGCATGCAGGATCTTTCGTTGCCACCTATGGTATCTAGTTCCCTGGCCAGGGATTTGAACCCCGGCCTTCTGCATTGAGAGCTCAGAGCCTTAGCCACTGGACCATCAGGGAAGCCCCTGGACTGGCATTCTAGAGCAACCCTTCTAGTTGACAGTCCTGGGCTTGAGTAGCACTTCTAAAGGTACTGTAGTGGCTAGTAGATGATTGCCACCAGCAGCCTGTCCTTCATGGGGAGAAGAAGGGTCAAGATGGGGAATGGGGAAGCACAGCTGAAGGTCCCTCCTGAAAGAGCAGCAGCTGCTAGAGACTGGCCTTGACATTCTCAGAACATAATACTTGGGAGGGCCCTGGGTGGGCCCACATGGCTGAAACCCTGAAGCCCCACTTCTCTGGAGCTTCTCTCCCCTCTCAGGTGCTGTGGGAGAGGTGTGGGAAGTTTCTGTGAAAACCAGGGGACATGGCCACAGATGTCCTGGACTTCCCAGGCTCAGTTCAATTCAGCCACTCAGTCGTGTCCAACTCTTCACGACCCCACGGACCGCAGCACGCCAGGCTTCCCTGTCTATCACCAACTCCCAGAGCTGGCTCAAACTCATGTCCATCGAGTCGGTGATGCCATCCAACCATCTCATCCTCTGTCGTCCCCTTCTCTTCCTGCCTTCAATCTTTTCCAGCATTAGGGTCTTTTCCAATGAGTCGGCTCTTCACATCAGGTGGCCAAAGTATTCGACCTTCAGCATCAGTCCTTCCAGTGAATATTCAGGACTCATTTCCTTTGGGATTAACTGGTTGGATCTCCTTGCTGTCCAAGGGACTCTCAAGAGTCTTCTCCAATACCACAGTTCAAAAGCATAGATTCTTCAGTGCTCAGCTTTCTTTATGATCCAACACTTCACAGGGTAGGACCCACCAGTGAGCAGCACGGGGGGGAAGATAGGCATGAACACACAGAGTGTGATGGAGAGTGTTGCAGAGGTGTTGACAAAGAAACAACATCGTGTGATTTATGTGGGAAGAGGAAGGAACTGGTGATTTCTTGAGATGAGGCCTCGTAGATGAAGAGCCATGGAAAGTGGATCCACTGGGGAGGTCTCCATGAGTAGGCAGTGCTGCTGGGGCTGACGGCTTTGCCTCCTGCCTCTCACACCTTGGACTTTACCCTGTATGTAGCTTGAGGAGCAGGTCTGGTTGAGAGGACAAAGCTGGCTGCAATCAGTTGATGTTGACACTGGTCAATTCTAGTTTATGGCTACTTTTGTTGTTGTTCAGTTGCTCAGTTGTGTCCCACTCTTTGCAACCCCGTGGAACTGCAGTACACCAGGCTTCCCTGTTCTTCACTGTCTCCCTGGGTTTGCTCATACTCATGTCCATTGAGTCGATGATGCCATCCAAACATCTCACCGTCTGTCAACCCCTTCTCTTTTTGCCTTCAATCTTTCACACCATTAGGGTCTTTTCCAATGAGTTGGCTCTTTGGATCAGGTGACCAAAGTATTGGAGCTTCAGCGTCAGTCCTTCCAATGAATACTCAGGGCTGATTTCCTTTAGGATTGACTGGTTTACTGGTTACTTTACTGTCTCTATCTTACAGTCTCCTCTTTGCCTAATTCTTTGTCACACAAAGACGTTATGGGACACGCACCACTAGCCCCACTCAGCAGGGCAGGTGTATAATGGGGGAAACAAACAAGTAGAGAAATCAGGTACAAGTTCCAATCCTTGGAACTCTCTTTACCCCGCTGCACCGTGGCCACAGGCCCCGTAGACAGGACCCTGTTCCTGCAGTGCTGAAATGGAGAAGGAACAGATTCTGCTGACAGGAATGATTTTAAAAGAGTAACTTTTAAGTAGAGTGGGTTTGGAGAAGGGAATAGCTATGGGTCTGTGTCACACTGGAAGCTCCCCTGTCAAGGGAGTAGACTCATTAAAAACGGGGAGCTGAACCCAGCGACTGAACCCACTGGGCTCACACAGACATGTTAAACTGGCTGTCTAGGGGGTGCAGTGAGCCTCCATCTAAGGCCATCCAGTTATGTCTCTTTGCAGACTTAAAAAGATATTCCATGTCAGTTAGGATGTTTGGGGCTTTCCCAACAGAAAGCGATTTAAGCCATAGAAATTTTATAATCTTGTTTAACAGGAAGTCAACTGAACAGCCCCTAGTTTGACTCAGTGGCTCAACCTGTCACTGAGGATCTTGCTGTCTCTCCCCTCAGCCACCCTCCCTGGCAACATCTTCCTTCAGGGTTATAAGATGGCTGCTGCAGATGCAAATTTCATAGCATTGCCCAACAATGTACAAGATCTCCCCCACCCCTATCCTTGTCTTTCTCTCTATATTCTTCTTTTTTATCAGGACGGGAAGTTTTGCTTAAAATTCTGCTCCTACCTCCCACCAGGAGGCCTCCACTTTCATCCCACTGGTCAGTAGGGGGGCACACAGGTTCCACCAAACCAACTGCAAGGGACAGAGGCTGGTTCGAACCGGCCATGATTCATCCTGCCAGTGGGGAGAAAGAGCAGGCCTGCTGGGAAGTGACTGCCTTTGCCATTGTATTTTTTGTTCTCATCTCTGATTACAAAGGTCATATGTAAACATTTCAGAAAATTTTGGGAAATCCAGAGAAGGATAAAGAAGAAAAGAAAATCTCCAAATATTCCACCACCCAAACCCAACCACTGGCTTACCCATTCTGCACTGGTTTTGTCCCTCTCTTCGCTTCACTCCTTCCAGCCCCCTCCATCCTCATTTTGCACCCGCCTAGTAATCTGCCCACCCACTCAGGTACACAAAAGGTGGTCATAGGCCTTGGCCCTAAACTTGTTACCTTTTTTTTTTAAACCAGGTATGTATAATGGATATGTGTGGCTTAAAGAATAATGATGTGATGAATACTTGTGAAGCCACCACTTGGCTTGAAAAGTGAAGCATTGCTAATACCTGAAAGCCCTGATCATAAACCCTCCTTTCCCTTCCTGAATTTTCTGTTGCTGCCTGTATTAGTTGGTTGTTGTCAGAAAATTCCATATATTCCCTCAAAATCCAGTGAGCATTATCTTACCCTCATGCTTCACACCAACCTAGGCTGGGCTTCCCAGATGGCTCAGTGGGTAAAGAATCCACCTGCCAATTCAGGAGATACAGGAGATTTGGGTTTGATCCCTGGGTCAGGAAGATCCCTTGGAAGAGGGCACGGCAACTCCCTCCAGGATTCTTGCCCGGAGAATCCCATGGACAGTGGCACCTGGGGGCTGTAGTCCATAGGGTCGCATAGAGTCAGACACAACTACAGTGACTGAGCATACACACATGCATGTACAACTAGGCTGGGTGTGGGGTGGTGTGGACCTGCTTCATTTAATAATAATCTTTTAAAGTCTATAGGGCTAGGGTTTGAGAAGGCAACTGTGGGGTTCTCCCCAGACCAGTTTTATATGCTTCAGGTTGTGGATTGGTTGGATTTGGATCCAGTCTGCTCTACATGTCTCATCTTATTTGGATCAAAGTCTACCTGGGGCCTATTCTTCTGGCAGCTCAATGAAGTGTGAGAGCCACATCCGACAGCACAAGCACATGTAAGGCACTGCTCCTGGCTTATCTGCTAACATCCTACTGGCCAAAGCAAGTCACGGGGCTGAGCACAGCCTCAGTAGTGCGGGGATGTACCGTTCTTCCCAGCGGAGGGAGGTGCAGCGAATGTTTGCTAATCCATAATGTGGACTATCACAAGGGTACCTTTTGTTTTATTTGCCAAATAGGAATGTATCTTTAAATTACATTACTTATAATATATAATACATGCATATCAGTTGTTTTTCTCTGTTTCTGAACTTTGTATAAGTGGCTTCAGAGTGGATTTTTTTCCCCCCTCACTTGCTCTCTCCCTGTCTTATCAGTCAGGCTGCTTGGTTATGATTGCAGACATCAGTCTCAGCTCATTTAAAAGAAGGGGACTTATTAGAAGGGTGATAGGTGGTTTATAGAACTGATGGAAAGCTTGGAGAACCAGGCTTAGGAAGTGGACAGGATGCAAATCAGTAGTTGCCTGACGCTGGAGATGGAAGAGGAATTCCCTATAAAGGGGCACAAGGAAACTTTGGACAATGATGGAAATATTTTGCATCTTTATTATGGCAATGGTTACACAGGATATTTGCATTTGGCAAAATCCATCAAACTATGTATTTTAAATGTGTACGTTTTTTCTCCAGGCTAGGATATTAGAGTGGGTAGCCTTTCCCATCCTTCACTCTGAATCCATTTATTCAAAGCTCAAAAACAGAAGAGAACAACTGATATGCATGTATTATATATTATAAATAATATAATTTAAAGATACATTCCTATTTGGTAAAACCACGAAGAAAACGAAAGATATACTAAATTATACATATGTATATATATGGACTTCCCTGATAGCTCAGTTGGTAAAGAATCTGCCTGCAATGCAGGAGACCCTAGTTTGATTCCTGGGTCAAGAAGGTCCCTTGGAGAAGGGCTAGGCTACCCACTCCAGTATTCTTGGATTTCTCTCGTGGCTCAGCTGGTAAAAAATCCGTCTGTGATGCGGGATACCTGGGTTTGATCCTTGGGTTGGGAAGATCCCCTGGGAAAGGGAAAGGCTACACACTCCAGTATTCTGGCCTGGAGAATTCCATGGACTGTATAGGGGTTGCAAAGAGTCGGACATGACTGAACGACTTTCACTTTCATGTATATATATATATATATGAGGACCTGGTTCATTTAATAATAATTTTTAAAAGTCTATAGTGGCTAGGGTTTGAGAAAGCAACAGTGGAGTTCTCCCCAGATCAGTTTTATCTGATTTGGGGTGGTATTTCTGCCCCCATATCTGGTTTTACAAACCTCTTATTAAATCTGCGAGATAGCATTTTTTGTTTTTAAAATATAACAGGTTTATTGATTTGTCTCAATAAATAATTCAATGGTTTTGAGTATATTCACAGAGTTGTTCAACTACCACCACAATCAATTTTGTTTAAAATTTATTATTTAAATTTATTTAAAATTTATTATTATTATTTTTTGACTGTACCGAGTCTGTTGCTGCACATGGGCTTTCTCTAGTTGCAGTGAGTGGGGGCTACTTTTTCTTGAGGTGCACAGGCTTCTCTTTTTGCAGAGCACAGGCTCTAGGCAATTATGCTTCACAAGTTGCAGCTCAAAGGCTTAGTTGCTCCGTGACATGTGGAACCCTCCCAGACCAGGGATCGAACCTGTGCCCCGTGCATTGGCAGGCAGATTCTCATCTACCATGCCGCTAGGGAAGTCCGGCACAATTTTAGAATATTATCACCACCCACAAAGAAAGCCCAGATCCTTTAGCAGTCCCTTGTCATTTCCCCTTAGATCCCTGGATTCGTTTGCTAGGGCTGTCATAACTAAGTACCATAAACTGGGTGACTTAAAGCACCAGAAATTTATTCTCTCACAGTTCTGGAGGCTAGAAGTCCAAGATCAAGGTGCTGGCAGCACCATGTGCTCTCTGCAGCTTTCTGTGAGCGTCTGTTTCATGCTTTTCTCTTAGTTTCTCAGGTTGTCGGCAATCCCCGGTGTTCCTTGGCTTGAAGGTGCATCGCTCCATTGCTGCCTCTATTGTCATATGACATTCTCCCCATGTCTTGTGTTTTCACAGGGTGTTCTTTTTCTCTGTGTTTCTTCTCATACAGACACCAGTCATATTAGATTAAGAAGCCATCCTACTCTAGTGTGACCTCATCTTAATTTACATCTTAATTATATCTGCAAAGACCCTGTCTCCAAGTAAGGTCACATTCACAGGTACTAGGGCTTAAGACTTTGACATGTCTTTGTGGGGGACAATTCAACTACAACCTCTCATTCTTAGGCAACCACTAATCCACTGTCTGCATTCATGGATTTACCTACTCTGGACACTTCACATTGATCTCGGGTGGCCTGAAGGATCTTGGGTGGCTTGAAGCAGGATCTCAGTTCCCTGACCAGAGATTGAAGCCAGGCCACAGATGAGGGCACCCTGAGTCCTCACCACTAGACCACACAGGCCAGTGGCTACTCACGCCCTGGCTTGTCTGCTTTGGAGAAGTGGATCTCAACAAACAGAAAGTAGTGAAACAAGTCAAGTGTTTATTAGAAGGAATAAAGCATAGTGGATACACATACACAGGCAGGCTCAGAGAGAGTGCCACCTTCATGATAGTTTAAATCACTTATATGGGGCAGTTCTTCTGGGTTTTCTCTGACTAATCATCTTACTTTGCCTGGCTCTGAGTCCACATTTGGTTTAACCCAAGGTCCTCCCCTGTGTGAGTACATCTCTCAGCCAAGATGGATTCTAGCGCAGAGGCCTATGAGAAGGTTGACATCACCTATTATAGAGCAACACCCACTCCCTTTTTGACCCCTGAGGAGCCTTTCTGCACATGTGTAGTCAGGGAGGTTTCTTTACCTCTGCTGCTGCTGCTGCTAAGTCACGTCAGTCATGTCTGACTCTGTGCAACCCCACAGACGGCAGCCCACCAGGCTCCCCCATCCCTGGGATTCTCCAGGCAAGAACGCTGGAGTGGGTTGCCATTTCCTTCTCCAATGCATGAAAGTGAAAGTGAAGTTGCTCAGTCATGTCTGACCCTCAGTGACCCCATGGACTACCTCCTTCCAGGCTCCTCTGTCCATGGGATTTCCCAGGCAAGAGTACTGGAGTGGGGTGCCATTGCCTCCTCTGTTCTTTACCTCAAGAATGGGAAATGTGTCATCTCTTTATCTCTTGTCTGATCAGGACTCAGCTCCTCTTTGCTTCTTCTTGTTGTTCAGTTGCTCAGTTGTGTCTGACTCTGTGACCCCATGGACTGCAGCACACCAGGCTTCCCTGTCCTTGACTATCTCTTGAGTTTGCTCAAACTCATGTCTCTTGAGCTGGTGATGCCATCCAACTGTTTCATCCTCTGTCATCCCCTTCTCCTCCTGCCTTCAATCTTTCACAGCATCAGGGTCTTTTCCAATGAGTCAGCTCTTTGCATCAGGTGGCCAAAGTATTGAAGTTTCAGCATCTTTGCTCCTGTCATTATCTATATCTTGGAGTATTTGTCCATAGGGGACAGATTGCAGCTGCTCAACCTGGAGCCTATCTCCTGCCTCAGTATGTGTAATTATTCAATGATTAATAGTCCTTTGTGACTAGTTTCTCTTACATAGCTTAGTATTTCAAGGTACACCCATGTTGTGGTATGTTGTACCAGTACTCCATTAAATTTTGTTCCATTTTGATACATTCCATTGTATGGATATATCACATATATATTATTCATTAGTTGATGGGTTGTTTCTACTCTTCAGCTGTTATGAATAGTGCTCTATGATTATCCATGTACACATTTTTGTGTGGACATATCTTTTAATTTCTCTTGATCACAAACCTAGGAGTGGAATTTCTGAATCATGTAATAACTATGTTTAACTTTATGAGGACCTGCCTGATTGTTTTCCAAAGTAGCTACACCATTTTCATTCCTATTTCTCCACATCCTTGCCAGCACTTGTTGTTATCTGTCTTTTTACTTATTAGCAATCCTAGTGAGTTTGAAGAGGTACCTCATTGTGGTTTTGACTTGAATTTCTCTAATGAAGAATGATTTTGAGCATCTTTCCCGTATTCTTAGATAAATTTCTTCTCTTAATGACCAGAAATTTTGTCATATTTTTGTTGCTTACAATTGTGAACCCCAGAAATGTTCCTGAAGGTTTCCTTGAGAGGAGTCTGTTTTCTGAGTTGGTTGTGGGCATAATAAAAGAGTTCTCTAAGGGTCCTTTTAGTCTTCAGTAAGGTCCCTGAAGATCTCATTGGTACAGAAGTTTCATTCTACAGAGACCCTCCAAATTCACCAAGGCCATCAGGGGTGAGAAGGTGTTTCCTAACTCATTCAGTCGTTAAGTAAACACTCACTGACTCTCCCTACCCATCCCATGTCTGCCTCTGTGCCTGGGGTCCTGCCTTCAAGGACATTATCATCTCCTACAGAAGGCAGTTGTGGACAGAGTTGGTCAGGATGACCAGTGCTGCTGCAGAGGATAATGCAGGGTCTCTCTGTCCTTGCAAACAGGAGGCTTCTTAGAGATGGAGAGACAGCTGAGATAAGTCCTGGAGGATGAATGGGAGACAGCCAGGTAACGTGGTGGGGAGAGTGTGGTGGAATTCAAGGAAGGTCTCAGTCAGAGGGACAGCTTTGTATTAGCAGTGATAAAAGTTCAACTGCTATGGGACATAAACAGATCATCTTTTTTAAAATTATTATTTGCTTACTCGGTTGTGTCGGGCCTTAGCTGTGGTGTCAGGATCACATGGATCTTTGCTGTGTAATGTGGGATGTTTTGTTGTGGCACACGGACTCTCTAATCGTGGTGCTCGAGCTCAGCAGTTGTGGTGTACGGGCCTAGCTGCTCCACTGCATGGGGGATCTTGGTTCCCCAACCAGGGATTGAACCCATGTCCTCTGCTCTTCAAAGCGGATTCTTAACCACTGAATGACGAAGGAAGTCCCTGAAACAGATCATCTTTAACAGTTCAAGGTAAGCAGTCCAAGTGGGAGTATAAATTATCTATTTCTACATAAGATATTACCCCAAAACTTAGTGGTGTAAAACAATAGACATTTATTGTCTCATGTATTTTCTGTGGTCAAGAATTTGGGGACTTCCTTGGTGGAGCAGTGGCTAAGAGTTTACCTGCCAATGCAGGGGATATGGGTTCGATCCCTGATCCAGGAAGATACCACATGCCACAGAGCAATTAAGCCCATGTGCCACAACTACTGATCCCATGAGCCACAGCTACTGAAGCCTATGCCCTAGAACCCATGTGCCACAGCGAGAGAGGCCACTGAAATGAGAGGCCCAAGTACTGCAACAAAGAGTAGCCCCTGCTCGCCACAATTAAAGAAAGGCTATGCAAAGCAACAAAGACCCAGAGTAGCCCCTCAAAGTTAAATAAAACTTTGGAAGTGGCTTAATTAGGTGATCATGGCTCAGAGTTCTCATGAATCAAGACATCAGACTGGGCTGCAACATCTGAAGCTTGACAAGAAGTTTGGCTGTTGGCAGGAGATCTCAGTTCCTCATGATGGGGATCTGTTCTTATGACATAGCAGCTGGATTCTGCCAGAGTAAGTGATCCAAGAGAGAGTGAGACAGAAGCCACAATGCTTTTAATTAGTCTTAGAAGTCACACACTCTGCAGGGCTATGAATACCTGGAGGTAAGGATTATTGGAGGCCATCTTAGAGGCTGCCTAATGTAATCTGCCTTCTTAACCCAAATGACTTAAAACTCTCCTACACATAAAATACTGTCACCCTCCTTCAAGACCCTCAAAATTCTCATCCCATTACAGTATCAATATGAAATACAGAATTTTGTCATTTTAGTCAATGTAGATGCAAATGAGACTCTTTAGGGGTAGTTCCTTAAGTTCAGTTCAGTTCAGTTCAGTTTCAGTCACTCAGTCGTGTCTGACTCTTCATGACCCCATGGACTGCAGCACGCCAGGCTTCCCTGTCCATCACCAATTCCTGGAGCTTGCTCAAACTCATGTCCATTGAGTCGGTGATGCCATCCAACCATCTCATCTTCTATTGATGCCTTTTCCTCCTGCCTTCAATCTTTTCCAGCATTAGGATCTTTTCCAATGAGTTGGCTCTTCACATCAGATAGCCAAAGTATTGGAGCTTCAGCTTCAGCATCAGTCCTTCCAATGAATATTCAGGACTGATTTCCTTTATGATTGACTGGTTTGATTTCCTTGCAGTCAAGGGACTCTTAAGAATCCTCTCTAGCACTATAGTTTGAAAGTATCAATTCTTCAGCGCTCAGCTTTCTTTACGGTCCAACTCTCACATCCGTACATAACTACTGGAAAAACCATAGCTTTGACTAGATGGACCTTTGTCAGCAAAGTAATGTCTCTGCTTTTGAATGTGCTATCTAGGTTTGTCATAGCTTTTCTTCCAAGGAGCAAGTGTCTTTTAATTTCATGGCTACAGTCACTGTCTGCAGTGATTTTGGAGCCGAGGAAAATAAAGTCTTTCAAAATTTCCATTATTTCCCCATCTGTTTGCCATGAAGTGATAGGACGGGATGCCAATATCTTAGTTTTTTGAATATTGAGTTTTAAGCCAGCTTTTTCACTCTCCTCTTTCACCTTCATCAAGAGGCTCTTTAGTCCCTCTTCACTTTCTGCCATAAGGGTGGTGTCATCTGCATATCTGAGATTGTTGATATTTCTTCCGGGAATCTTGATTCCAGCTTGTGCTTCATCCAGTCCAGCATTTCTCATGATGTACTCTGCATATAAGTTAAATAAGCAGGGTGACAATATACAGCCTTGATGTATTCCTTTCCCAATTTGGAACCAGTTCATTGTTTCATGTCTGGTTCTCTAACTGCTGCTTCTTGACCTGCGTACAGGTTTCTCAGGAGGCAGGTAAGATGGTCTGGTATCCCCATCTCTTGAAGAATTTTCCACAGTTTGTTGTGATCCACACAGTCAAAGGCTTTAGCGTAGTCAATGAAGCATAAGTAGATATTCTTCTGGAATTGCCTTGCTTTTTCTGTGATCCAACATATATTGGCAATTTGATCTCTGGTTCTTCTACCTTTTCTAAATCCAGCTTGAATATCTGGCAGTTCTTGGTTCACGTACTATTGAAGCCTAGCTTGGAGGATTTTGAGCATTACTTTGCTAGCATGTGAAATGAATGTAATTGTGTGGTAGTTTGAACATTCTTTGGCTTTGCCCTTCTTTGGGATTGGAATGAAAACTGACCTTTTCCAGTCCTGTGGCCACTGCTGAGTTTTCCAAATTTGCTGGTATATTGAGTCCAGCACTTTCACAGCATCATCTTTTAGGATTTGAAATAGCTCAATTGGAATTCCATCACCTCCACTAGCTTTGTTCATGGTGATGCTTCCTAAGGCCCACTTGACTTCACACTCCAGGATGTCTGGCTCTGAGTGATCACATCAAAGCAAAATGCCTAGAAGAAAATAGGAGGGCTGGAAAGGATGGAGTTCATCTGGAAGCACAGATTTCTCATTCTCTTTGAAATCAGTTTTGACAGACAAAGAATGTTTGCTCACAATATATAAAGACTTTCTAAAATTAGAGAAAAAAGAACCATTCCCTCCTCTCCCCCTTAAGACCGCAATGAGAGCGGACTGGTGGGTACGCAGGTGGCTGTTATTCTGTCCTAAGAGCTCTTCTATCTCTTGGACTGTATTAACAACAATGTAGCAGGCTCTAGGTATTTGCGCAGAGCACTGGCCTTTGAGGGGTGTCCTAGTTTCTAGGCTTTTCCCTCCTGGAGGTTTTCCTGCCTCCATTCTTCTCTCTGCCCTCTTTTGTTTGACTAAAGTGTATTCCCTGAGAAGCCCAAGATCTCTATCCTGAGACAACTTCTCCTGATCTTGTCACTCTGTTCCATTCATCACTGTCATTCACAAGTGCCTTTTACCAACCTTTCTGGAACTTTCCTCCTTTGTAAAGAACCAGAAGAGGGACTTCCCTGGTGGTCCAGTAACTCCTGCTTCCACTGCAGGGGGATGGTTGGATCCCAGGTTAAGGAACATCCCTGAACAAAGAACACTGCAGGGGCATGGGTTGGATCCCTGGATCCCTGCTCAAGGAATCCACACGCCTTTAGGTTTGGCCAAAAAGTAAAAACAAAACAAAAGAATACAGTTATAAACAAACAGCAACAACAGAATGCAAAATCCTTTTCTCTGTAGAGCTTAAGGGTTAAAGAGATGTTTACATTAGATTCTCAGAGCGATCCTGTGAGTCTGTGTGAGTATCTGTATTTTGCAGAAGGGTGAAATCACTTGCCCAAGGTCACACAGCTTGGGGTAATGCAAGGATGGAGAAGGGGACTTCAGTTCTGGCTGACTCCTTAGTCTCTGCAACTTCATCCCACTACCTCTTCAACCCCATACTCCACTGAAAATTACTCCCCCAGACACAGCCTGCCAATCTTTTCATCCCTTCCGAAATACTTTATGCTATACTCTAACTACTTGAGAGAGAGGTTCTTATCCTGGCTCCTGAGAGTCCTCTGGGGGGTCTGTGATCTGGATGGGAAAATTACATTTTTATATTCATTAATCTTTACAGAAACTTAGTGTTTTCTTCCATTTTGCATACAGATCACAAACTAGGGTAGAATTAGCACTGTGACTTTGTAAACAACAAAAACCACATGTTTCCATATCACATTTCAATTGTTACAGATATCTTGAAATACTGTCTGTGAAATTTGAAATTGAGGCAGTTATTAAATAGTGTGTGACATTCTGTTATCTGTCAACAAACATATTGCTGATTTAAATGCTAAAATATTTTGATAACTGTATTTCTTTTTTAATATTATGTAATTTATGTTATGTACTTACAATCATTATTTTGAGAGGGGTTCATAGGCTTCATCAGTCTACCTAAAAGGCCCATGAAAAAGGTAGAGGACCCCTGATTTCAGTTTTCCTGAACTCAGGGTGTGCTTCTTCTGCCCCCTATAGGGCCCTTCTCTGTCTGCTTAGTTCTTCCTCCACAGTAGAATTCAAGGGTCTCCACTGGAATAAATTTTCCCAAGGGACCGCAGTCTAGAATGGAATTTGATGACTAGAGTACCAGTGACCCCTGTCTTGCCCCCGCCCTTGAGCAGCCATCGAAGGTGTGGCTGTGCAGGGCAGCCTATTTCTTTTGGCAGTGCAAGGCGCTTGCTTTGCTGATGGTCTTTGATGGAAGAGGTTAGCAAGGCCAAGTCAGAAGCTGGAGGGGGGGCCCTTGCTGAAGCTCCAGGTACAAGAGCCCTGACTGCCTTGGGGTCCAGGTGAGTGCACAGCACAGAGCTGGGGAGAGGACCCATCTCTCCTCTGCTGAATGGAATCTGGTGCATCCTGGAAGCCTGAGGCTGAGCTGGGGGACACCAGAGCAGGGCACAGGGGAGCTGGGCCGGGACTGAAGGAGCAAGGGGGTTACATAGGGAATTTTTTGTTTTGCTAGACCATGAATTTCATCTTATAATTGAAGACTTGGTGGTCCCGTAAGGAGAAGTGATTTTCCCAATGTCATAGCGTCTAAGTGACTGAGTTGGGTTATGAACCCATGTCTGGACTCCTCTTATCTGTGTATTTTGTATGACACCAGAGTTCTTCACATTGATTTAAAGTATGAGCCATCACAGGAGGCAGGGCAAGAATTAACAGTGCAAAAAGGATTAAGAAAAGAAAAGCCACAGATTCAAAGACAATGGATGTTAACACCAGTTTTCCACAGCTGCTGTTAGAGATGACAGATGAAGTGAAACTGAGAAGCATTTCCTAAAATATGCTCCTCTGAATCTATTTGGGGTACTTAAAATATTTACTAATTACCTGACTGTGTGGGTTTTTTAATTGGTATATTAGTTTCCTAGTGGTATCTTAACAAATTGCCCCAAACTGGGAGGCTTGAAACAACAGAAATGTATTTTCTCACAGCTGTGGATACCAGAAGTCTGAAACCAAGGTGCTGGCAGCGTTGGTTCCATCTAGAGGCTGTGAAGTAGGCTCCTAGTTTCTGGTGGCTTCTGGCGAGCCTCGGTGTGTGCCTCAGCTTAGGGCTACACGCCTAATCTCTGCCTCTGTCCTCACGTGGCCTTCCCCTGGTATCTCTGCGTCTCAGATTGCCTCTCCTTTCTCTTATAAAGACATCATTCATTGGATTTAGGATCCATCTAAATCCAGAACTGATTTCATCCTGCCTTTCTTCCCCCCCTCAATATTTATTTATTTGGCTGTCCAGGTCTTAGCTGTAGCATGCGAACTCTTAGTTGTGGCATGTGGGATCTAGTTCCCTGACCAGGGATCAAACCCAGGCCCCCTGCATTGGGAGTGTGAGTCCCACTAGACCACCAGGGAATTCCCCCACATTCTGCCTTTACTGCCAAGACCCTCCTACCAAATGAGGCCAAAGTCACAGGTATGTAGGTAGGTTAGAACTTGGGACATATCTTTTATGGGAGACACAATTCACAATTCAATGCACTGTAATTGGTATGCTTTCTTTTGCGGGGGGGTGGTTAAGTTTATCAGCTTGAGCAACTTTACGTAAAACAATCCTCCTAGGGTGGGAGGGAGGTTCAAGAGAGAGGGGACCTATGTATACTTATGGCTGATTCACATTATTGTATGGCAGAAACCAACACAACATTGTAAAGCAATTATCCTCCGATTTAAAAAAAAATGGGAAAAAAAAGAATATTCCTAAATGTAAACTTTCTTCCAAATTTTTTTCTAACCTTTGTCAGTAACAACCCTCACCTCTGTCAGCTTGTCATAGCTTGCAAAGCATCTGGTACCTTAATTACTTTTGTATCTACCCTGGGAGTTCTGCAAGGTCAGATATTTTCCAGATATGGAAACAGGTGCAGGAGGGAAGGGACCGTGAGGAGACCCCATCCTGGCTGAAGTGGCATTTGAACCCAGGACCTCAAGGCTCTTTTCTCACTGCTGCAGCTGGGCTAGAGCTTCAGCAGCAGTTCCTGCACGTTCATTTGTGATTTCTTGTGCCCTAAATTTTATTTAATGTGCACTTTTCCCTTGTCATTAATTTTTCAGCTTCATTAAGGTATTTCCCTTGTCATTTTAACTGATTATCTATAGCATCTATATATTTGTCATGTTAATTGATTGATTCATTCATTAATTCAACCACCATTTACAGGAGCCTTACCTTGAGGAGCCTCAGGCTAAACTGAGCTCTGGGCCACAGAGATGAACAGGACCACCTTGGTCCTTGTTCTTGAAGGCAGTAAATTGACAATGAACATCCAGTGAGAGCTCGCTGGGAAAGCTCAGCGGGCTCCTAGCTTAACTGGAAGATCAGGAGAGGCTTCCTGGTGTCTGAATTGGGTCTTAAAAGATAGGCAGGATGCAATCTTATTCCTTCATTGTTGTTCAGTTGCTAAGTTGTGTCTGACTCTTTGAGACCCTGTGGACTGCAGCACGCCAGGCTTCCCTTTCCTTCACTATCTCCTGGAGTTTGCTCAAACTCATGTCCATTGATTATCTAACCATCTCATTCTCTGCTTCCCCCTTCTCTTATTATTAGCTGTTAGAATTAAATATTAGCATGAGCACTTGACATTCATCTATTGAATGTCAGAAGGATGCTAATAGTTTTCTAGCTTTCTTCCAAGCTGGCATAACAGGTTTATATACCAGTCTTCATCACAAATGGCAGAAACTTCCATTTGCCCAGTGTTGTGTGATTTATAAAACATTTTCACACTCTTGGTCTCATTTGTTGTCACAAAAAGCTCTTTGAGAATGCTTTGTTTATATTGATCTATTTCTGTTGTTTTGTATCCTAGTGAAAATCAAAAATTTTAATTTTCTAACAAGATAAGTCAAAACAAAAAACAAACAAGATTAAGTGCAAACATTTGAAAATTAAGTTAGGTAACTTTGGAACTTACAAACATTCAAATTGCACTGAGAATTAAACCAGGGCCTGGTTTCTGATCTTTAACTTTGCCAATATCTCCCTCTCTCTGGGTCTGAATTTCCTCTACTATAAAATGGGTGTGTGAAGGAACTTTTAGGCTGTAGGATTAAATGAGAAAATGGATCTTAGACACCAGCACAGCACCTGGCTCATTAAAGATTGGTTCTCCTAATATGGTCTCTAACATCCATTTTCCTCCAATTCTGAGACATTCTTAAAGTAATATTCCAGCCCACACTGTGCGCCAAAGCTCCTAAAGAGGTGCTTTGAGAGAAAGAGAGAGCTCAAAGCCAGCTCATTAACATAGCTGGAACAAAACCATTTCACAGGCTCAGTTAATCAGATAGTAACAGGCAAAGGACAGTGTTTTGACACCATCATTTTGTCCGAGTTTGTTTTGGTTAGGGTGCAGGAAAAAAATCGGATGGGTAGAAATAACACAAAACAAAACTAACAATGGCTAAAACTACACGTGGTAAAAATTTCTTATGGATGGAAAAGCAAACTGAATGATCCCATCTCTGTTGGTAACATTGAACGTTGCAGGGTTGACCCCTGGAAAAGTTCCACTTGGTAGAAATAATCAACACAAAATAAAACTGACAACGGCTCAAATTGCTCCTGAGAAAAGGTGGACTTGGTGCAAATAATGATGAGAAATTTCATGACAGCTGAAAAAATAATCAGTAAAAATTGATAAAGAGAAAAGATAACAGATGAATCAGATCTTTCTTGCAAAACTGATATAGAAAAGGATATATCTTTATGAAATTTCAATTTAGAAAAAATTTAGAAAAGTCAAATTGTTTTAACTGTGCTATACAGAAAATTTATCAAGGAATTAAATTGGTTTAATAGAACAAATTCCTTAAATACTTTAATAAATTCATTAATAATAATATAATTCTGAGTAAAAGGTTTACATTACAGTCCCCACGACTTAGATGTGGGGATTTGGAGAGAGAATTCCCAAATTAGATGAAGGGTTGGACTGTAAGTGGCAATTTACAGTCTTCAAAGCACTTTCATACCCATTGTTTTATTGGATTCTCCTAATAACATTATGAGGTGACAGGCCAGGAATCATCTTGCCATTTATAGACATAAACATGAGGTTCAGAAAAAAAAAATTAAAGGACTTACTAAAGGTCACCCAGCATGTTCATGGCAAGGTCTAATTTAGAATCTGATTCCCAGATTCCTAATCTGGTAAGCTTCCTCATACCTATTCCCCTAGCTCAGATATGCTTTACTGGCTGGATAGACTCAATCCTTTTCATTTTGACTGCCCAGCCTCCACTCTCTGCCAGTTGGCGAAGAGAAGGAGGAGGAGTGAAGCAGGTTTAGAAGGTGGGATGGTCAATGCAACACTCAGATAGGGGAAGGGATACAGCCCACATTTCATAGGCACATTTTTTATTATTCTCAGAAAAGGGAGAAGAGGGTCTAGGATTTTGGGGGCAGGGAGGGGACTTGGAATTTTAAGGCTGGGAGAATAGGATGAAAAATGAGGTAGTTTGAAAAAGATAGAGCCGGATGCATTTGGGGAAAATGAGTCATAAGTCATAGGAGTGTAATTAGATTTAGGTGGGGTGAAGCTGCTGAAGAGATTGGCTGCAGCAGGACTATGGACCAAATTAAGCTTTGATTCAGACAACCTGGGCTTTCTCTGGTAGGCCTGTGCTTCTCTGGTTGGCTAGCTCATGGAGCTGGAATGTTCTGGTGTTTCTTGCAGAACAGTGAGGAACAATTACGTAAGATCTAAAATGCTGTAACATATTTCATACAGGATTTACGTTAAGTCAGAGGTCATCTGATACCATATTCCATATTCTAGAAGAACTGGGCATAGAAGAAGGAAACAATTGTTTTTTTTTCAGCAGAGCCACTTAAGATCTTAGTTCCACAACCAGTGATCCAACAGAAGCCCCCTGCAGTGGCAGCATGGAGTCTTAACCACTGGACTGCCAGGGAAGTCCCAGAAACAATTTTTAAGTGTAAGATTTATTTTATTTGGTTCACAGATAATGCTTGAAGTGTTGCTTTGTAGTCCCTTTACAATAGCTTTATTCCTCCCTCCTCATTCCTCTCCCCAACAGTGATCTCTGGCCCATAGATTAGAAACCATTGTTATAAGAATTCAAATAAAAGGAAAATCAGTATTCTAAAATATGTTCTTGGGGAGGCAGGACTTTGGCTTGAGTTTCAACAATGAGTAGGAGTAAAGGAGAAAATGGGTGTAGAAAGACCAGAAGATGGAAACATTTAAGAAGAGACAATGAAAATTGAGAAAATCCTCTCTACTAACTTACTATTCTTTTATGAATTGTAAATGACCGCTATTACTTGTTTTAATAGCGGAAATGTTGGGCTCCCAGAAAAACTAGATAGTCCTCCTCTCTGAGCACCCCTGAGGACAACAGAAAGCCATGAAAAGCTTTTAGGTAGCAAAAACCGGTTGTTGTTAGATTTGAAAATTTTATTTTTTGAAAAAATAGTTTATAGCTTAAAAAGTCTGTACTGTTTTTAAACAATTCTGGCAGTATGAAGATAAAAATTACTTTAAATCTGACACACTTTATTCCAAGATTATTACAGATACTATTTTGGGGAACGTTTTTACTGAAATCGTTCTATGCTTATAGAATATTGTCTCAAGTTTCACATAAATTAGATCACTCTAAACATGGTCTATTATCATTTGAGAATAAGTTGTGAATAGTTTTTGATGTCAAGAAATAGACCCATATCATTATTTTAAACAGTTGTTTAATGCATTGTTTGTATATATAATTTAACCAGCTCCTAGTGATGGACACTTAACGTTTACCCCACTATAATCAACAACCTGCGATAACAACCTTGTCCATTCATCTTTTCCAAATTGATTATCTTTTTAAGGTAAATTATTAAAAGTAACGGAGCTGGGTCAAGAAGTACCCTCTTTTTATATTTGAGCTCAAGCTGCCAAGTCGTCTAGTTTTGCAGGGAGACCAGAAGGAAGCTGCTGCATTAGTTCTGGTGCGAGACAGTGGTAAACGGTTATTTCGAAGAGTACAGAATCGCAGGTGATCTTGCCCATCTAGGCCTGTACTCGGCTGGGTGGCATATTTCCTTCCCTTTCCCCTCTCTTTCACTTCTTTATTTTAACATGGAGGAAGAACTGAGAACTGCATCTCCCAGCATTTCGCAGGGACCACACTCCCTGGGAACTGTAGTACCAGGTCTGAGAAGGGTCCGGAAAGAGGGCGAGAGGCTGTGAGACATGCTGGGAAATGTAGTCCAGCGGGAGGAGGTCTTAGGGTGTGTGGAGGAGTGTGCGCGCGCGTAAAGAGGTTGGAGACGCCGCAAATATCGTCCCTTGAGGATGGGGCTGCTGGGTGACCTAACTTCCTTCCTGTGTGGTCTCTGAGTCTACAAAAGCTGCCCGCGGGTGGTTGGCTTTACTCCATTGTCTGTGACCGAGGAGGGAGCAGTCCCTCCGCTTCGGGCGTACGGTCGGAGGCGCAGGCGACGCGCCGGGCGGAGCGGGGTTTGCCGGGAGTTGTGGTCCCGGCGAGCTGAGGCTGTGGGACGTGTCGCGGTGCTGCGCCGGCTCCTCCTTCCCCTCCCTTCTCAGCGGCCCCCCGCCCCTTCCCTCAGCCTCCTCCTCCCTCGCCCGCAGCCCAGCGTCCCCTGCCCCCACCCGTCGGGCTCCTCGGCGGCTACTGCAGAGGATTCAGAGCCGAGTCGCTGAGGAGGAGGCGGCTCCTGGTCCCTGCGCGCCATCCGCCACCTTACTGGACACGGGCGACGGAGCGAGAGCGTCGCCTCTGTAGCCTTCAGAGAAGACAAGGGCATCGCCGCCTCAGCTGCCGCCGCCGCCGTTTTCGCCTGCAGCGGCTCGCCGGTGAGGAGATACACCCCCACCCTACGCCGCTCCGCTCTCGCTGAGCCTGGGCCGGTGGTACTGGGGAGAATGAGAATGGGGGCTGCGGACCCCCTCACGGGTTGGGGGAAGGGGGTTAAGGTCGCGATGGAACGGCGGGCTGGCAAGGGAGACTTGTCCAGGCGCGGGCTGGGGGTGGGGTGAGGGTGGGACACTAGCAGGTTGCGGGGGGAGCGACGAAGCAAGGGGACTTTTAATGGAAACGACCTGGGACAGGAGTATGGGATTGTAGGGTTGGGATGGAATTTGGATGGTTTTGGGCGAAATGGATGGTGAAACTGGAGTGGGATGGCTTCTAATGGGGGAGGGGACTGAATGAGGATGGTGGATTTGGGGTTGGCCTGGAGCAACTGACAGCTTGGGATCTGGGCCGGGTTGCGGGCTAAGGGGTTGATTTCAATAGAAAGTGCGACTGCAGAGTTGGATAGGACCCTGGGGGGTGGTTAATTCTGGAGTGTGGCGTGGACCTTCCTCAGGCTGATAGAGGAGGTAGGAGCTGGGGGTGAGGGGTTTTGGCATGGGTTGAGACCTGAGCTTGAAGTGGGCGCTTGCCATCTGGGGTGGTGGAATTTGTTGAGACTTAAGGAATAGCGAGGGTTAGGCGAGCAGAGGAGGTAGAATTTGGGGTTTTCCTGGGGAGTGCTTATGGAAGTTGTAATAGGACCTGGTGGGGGGGTGGGACTTTTAATGAGGGGAGTGTGAGGGAGCTGGCAGGACGGGGTAAATTAGTAGAAGTTAGGCCCCAAATGGGCAAACAGGGATCGAAATTGGGGGTGGGGTGGGGTGGAAACACAGCGGGATGGCATTTAGAGTGATGTTAGAACTGCTGGTGGCTCCCTGTGTACAGGATGGAGGCGGAGGGCAGAGAAGATGCTTCCGGGCTGGACTCACCAAAAGAATAGTGGCAGGTGGTGAGCAAGGTTGGGGGATGGTATCTTGAAGAAGATGTCCCTTGGCCAAGGTGGCCGAGGCTGTTTGGGAGAAAGAATGTATGAGATGAACTAGGAGGACCGGAGAGGTGGGTGATGATAGTGAGGTAGCTGCTGCTAGATGGGGCTAATTAAGGAGTGGGAAACCTGGGGCTATTGGTATGGAGTGGGCAGGGAGGATGGAGAGGGGCAGTAAGCAATATTGGGAGGAGGTTGATTGGATGATTCTGGACAGGAAGGATTGGGATGGCCTCCAAGAGACAGGAGAGGGTTGGGAGTGGACTTAAATGGACAGCTTTGGAGGCTATGGTTGGGGGACATTGCAGGGGACGGAGAAGGTACATTAAAGACTGGTTTCTAGAGGACTTCTTAAGCTGTTACTTTGTTTCATTTGTATTAGTATCATGTGGAAGTAAACCATCACAAAGGGTAAAGATGAGTGGGGCTTCAGTCAAGGTAGAATTGAGGAGGGAAGGTATCTTCTATTATTCATGTATTTTAAAAAGAAAGTTGAGGGGAGAACCCACTGTCATAACTAAAGGTGAAGAAGATGAAACTGGAATGTGATAGATACCTTTCTGTTTGATGTCTCTTTCTGTCCAAGGTGTGTTTTAAAAATTAGTCCTGAAATTTGGTATTAAATAGATTTGATGAGCTTAAGTAGTTAAGGGAACATTCCTTACTTGAGAACTGATGAATGAGACTGAAAAATATGAGGCTGAATTTATTTCCTAGTCAGGCAACGTGCGTGTATTCAGAAAGAGCTTACGCCTTTTTTTCCCCCCTCTTAAAATTGATTGCTTGAAGACTCCATTTATTGGTGTCCTTGTTTGCAAGGCAATTAGGCCCATCATTGTATTGCAGGCTAATAATCCTGAGATGAATCTTGGCACTACTGCTTTATCTAAACAGAAGACAGGAAATATGGAAAAGTCATAAATATTCATTGGTGAGATGGTTTGCTATTGATGGAGTTTTTCATTTGATTCTCTTTTGACATTACTTGATAAGATTTAAAATAATTGGATTGTATTTCTATAGATTGAATTTTCTTCCAAAGGAATTCAGGTGGTTAGAATTCTGTCAGATGTAGATAAAAACATAGAATCATTTTTATTTTATTTATTAGGAGATATAAGCGTATTGCATTAACTACAAAAATAATACATCCATCTATTCATCAGAGATTTTATTTAAAACTTAATGATATGCTCATTCTTATGGCAGAATAGTGATGTTGGAAGGTAGAGAGGGATGTTAATGGAGGAAACATCTTTAGGGAAATGGTTTTCTGGACTTAATTGCATTAACTATGATATGTTAAACATGAAGTGGCTGTTGATTAGTGCTCAGACTGAGGAGAAAATGGGGAGAGATGTAAAGATAAAATTGGCACCAATGGGATCAAAATAATTCTAGTTTTTGGTTCAAGCTTCAGAGTTTAGCTCGTAAACAAACCATTTTCCTTGGCTTTCACAATTGAGCACATAAAAATACCCAATATAAAGAATCTTTTTTTGTTGTTCTGAAATGGACAGAATGATTGAAGGTTGGACTTAATCGTTGGAATTGAAAGTGTTTTGTTATGAGGAAGCTTTCTGTGTTACAATGAAAATCAGGTTTGAGCAGTTACTGGTAATTTGATGAGAGTGTAATCTAACTAATGCAAGCGTTTCTCCTCATAACTTTACTCTGGGGTCCAGCCATTGCTTTTGTGCATCTGCAGGCTTGATATAGAGGTGGGACATTTATATTAAAGCTGTAGCTTTTGAGAGCTCAAAATGGAAAATAATCACTTGGGAGAAATGTCTTGGTGGATTTTTTTTTTTTTTTATCATAACTGTGTTCACCTGTTCAGTAGAAATGTATATAAAGTGTTTTAGTATCTTTACCTCATTTGATTCTTCCAATATTCTGGTAGCAAGAGGAGCAGTGGAGGTATTGGTGTACAGGTACACTGGTTGAATGAATAGCTTGTGAATTAAGAGGTTGAGAGTCTTGGTTTCAAATTCCCTTTCTACCACTTGATAGCTGAATAATTTCAGTAAAGTTATTAAAAACTTTTTATCTTAGTGGTAATGTTTAAACAACATTGTGAATGTACTTACTGCCACTAAATTTTACAATTAAATACAATTAAAAATGGTAAAAATTTAAAAACTAACACTTCAGAAGGCTGTCTAGGGGAACAAATCAGTTCATGTCCTGAAATAACTTTATGTCCTGAAAACATTGCACATATGTGAAATATTTGTTCACTATTTATTTACTTATTGCCTGCTAAGTGCCAGGGGCAAATGAAAATGAACAAAAAAACAGTTGTCAAGGAGCTTTCAGTGTCATAGGAGACATAGATGATTTAAATGTGGTGAGAAGGGACTTCCCTGGTGGTCCAGTGGTTAAGACTCCACACTCGCAATGCAGGGGACA
Source organism: Bos indicus x Bos taurus (assembly GCF_003369695.1). Lineage (NCBI taxonomy): Eukaryota > Metazoa > Chordata > Mammalia > Artiodactyla > Bovidae > Bos > Bos indicus x Bos taurus. The sequence continues at coordinate 30,929,487 of NC_040090.1, forward strand.
TGGGTTTGATCCCTGGTCAGGGAGCTAAGATCCTGAATGCTGCAAGGTGCAGTTAAAAAAAAAAAAAAAGTTAGAAAAGTGAGGCAAAACTAATATGGTGGTCAAGAGTGTGGATTCTGAAGTCTGTCCACCATTTACTAGCAGTGTGACCTTGGGCACAATGGTCTCATCTGTAAAATGGGCATAAGAGGACTAATCTCACAGGTTGTCTGGAGAATTAAACTAATCCATGGAAAGCATTTAATACAGTGTGTTATATAGTACACATTAAAAAGTATTAGTTTTTGCTATTATTATTAGACAGGAAAAGACTAGAATGTGAATAGCCTCTTGTGTCCTACCATTGAGTTCTTAGTTATTTATGTTATTTATGTTCTATTATTTATTAAGGAGGTATTACTTTGTATTATTATCTCAGTTTATCTACATATACATGTTTGCATATTGGTTCTATAGTCTAGGAACTTTAAACAGTAAAGTACTAAACATATGTTAAGTGTTAGCTTTCTCATATAAAATAAGAAAAACTGCTCTGAGAAGAGTAAAAACTGGTCTTAATACTTAAGATTATACTGTAAGTGGAAGAGTTTGGGTTTTAGACCTGAAGTTCTTATTCTTCAATCCTGTTTATATCTTCTTTTCAAATTGTGAAATAAATCATATGTATAAAAGTTTGTGTAATATAAATCTTCAATTTAAAGACTGATAGCAAATTGAAGGCCTCAGTTTTTGCTACTCAGCTTAAAAGGAGATTTTTAGTATCTTTAAAGCTTCTTATGATTGATTCCTTTCCTTCCTTCTCCCTCAGAAGTAACTACCACTTTGCTGAATTTTGTGTGAATCATTCCCTTTTAAAAATAATTTTACGAAACAAATATGTATCCTAAACAGTATATTTTATACCTTTACAACTTTATATAAATAGAAAAATGTGTAAGTATTTTTCTGTAGCTTGCTTTATTCTTATTTATTATCCTTATTTTTTAATTTTAAAAGAGATTTATTTCTTCCACCATTAATTAAAATAACATGCTCATGATAGAAATTGGAAGTTATAAAAAAGTAAAAGGAAGCAAAATTATTGTCTGTAGTCCCTTTACTCAGCAGCATTTCTTCTTTGTATGTATATTATATGTGCTTAGTTGCTCAGTTGTGTCCAACTCTTTGTGACCCCATCGACTGTAGCCCGCCAGGCTTCTCTGTCTGTGGGATTCTTGCAGGAATTCTGGAGTGGGTTGTCATGTCCTCCTACAGGGGATCTTCCCAACTCAGGGATGGAACCTGGGTCTCTCGCATTGCAGGTGGAGTCTTTACCATCTGAGCCTCCAGGGAAGCCCATGTATATTATATATACATATTTAAAAATGTATATTCTTCAGTAACTTCCTGTAAATATGCACACACATACCTATATGGGTAGTCTAGATGGCAAGAGAAACCAGTTTACATTTATGGATTATCCAGATATGCGTCAGTCAGACTTGGAAATAGGAATGGGAGTGGGTAGTAGCCACCTTTGTGAGCTGTGAAAGAACAGCATCTTAGATTTACTACATACTGATTCTTTGTAATACCGACTTAGAACGTCATGTCGTGTTTTTGCAAGTCACTTAACTCTCCTCTGATCCGAATTTTTGTGCATCTTTTTGCAAAAAGGCAACCTGGTACATTGGTCCTCACCTGATTGTTCAGGAAGGTCTGTCATCTGATGTACAGAGCATACCATGAATAGGAAATCCTTATACATATCAGAAGCTTAGCAACCTAAGCAGCCTAAATACCAAGAATTTTTTGTCTAAGAGATGTGAAATCCAAATTCATTAGTAATCAGTTGGAGCTTCAGTTTACTCACCTGTAAAATGGGTCTCAAATGAGATAATGTGAAAATACTCTTTAAACTGTGAAGGATAATATAAATGTTAATTTTTTTTTTCCCCTCTAGTTTACAAAACTGAAATCAGGCACCCACACAGAGGTGAAAAGCTTGTCAAATTTGGTTTATTGCCTTTCTGAAGGGTTCTTCTCCTAGTGGAGGAGGAGTACATGAAGAGCAGTTCACAGTTTCTCCCTTAAAACTTGAAGATTGTTAGATACAGTGGGACAGAGAGGCTGTTAGAGACCTTTCTCCTAGTGAGTTTATGGGACCTGGTTCTACGTTAACTGCTGGCTTGCTCAAAATGGAACAGTTGAGACTTTTTGAAGTGGAGAATGTGGTGTGCAATGTATGTTTTCCACTATCCTGACAAATACAGTCGTTTCCCTCTTAGTTTTCTACCTGTAACTTATTACAGAGATAGAGTACAGTGAGATGGATCATTTGTGCATATGTAAAAGATAATATTCAGTTGTTGGGTTATTTAATGGATTATATGAGATGAGAAGTGCTTCCTTGGTGGCTCAGATGGTAAAGAATCTGCCTGCAATGTGTAATAGTACAGCTTTCTAGCATGTAAAGTGAAAGTTGCTCAGTCGTGTTTGACTCTTTGCAACCCCATGGATCTTGGCTCACTGGACTTTTTAAGATTCTTTCTTTGAGTAGTCTTGCCCATTCTATTGGCTTTAACTGCTATCGTATGCTGATGACTGTCAAAATTTCTGTCTCCAGCTCAAACATCTTTCCTGATCTCGACTTGTATATCTCACTTGCTATTGACAGCCTACATTTTGATGATCCTTAAATTCAGTAGGTCCAAAACAGAACTCATTTTCCCCATCTACTTCTGACTTCTCCCTTTTTATCTCCCCTAAAAGTTAAAATCATCCCTTCCTGTAGTTTTGTCCTAACTTAAAGGCACTGCTGTCCATCCAGCCATTCAAGATATGAATCTGTGCTATTAGTCTTTTCTTGTCCCTTATCCTGTAGCCCCAAATAAATCCTCCTAAATATTCCTGAAATTCATCTCCCCTTTACTACTGTCACCTTAGTTCAGCTCTTAATCTTGCCTGTACAAGGACAGTAGCCTCCTAACTTGTTTTTGTATCATCCATGTGCAATAGTAAACCTGTCTTCCTCTCAGCAGCAGAATGTCCACATCATTCCCTTGCTTCAGTCCCTTCATTGGCTCTGAAGTCTAAGCTCCTTAGCATGACATATTATGCCTTCTGTTATGACCTGTCCCGATGTACTTCACTGGTAACACTGAGCAGTATGTAGTTTATACAGATGTTTTACAGTTTTACACCTTTGCTCATGCTGTTTCTCCTTTTATTCATCCCTCTGGGTTCTTTCAGCATCCTTAAAGTTTGTCATAAGTTCACAAGGAGCACCCAGTGTGTGCCCCTGTTACAGTACTTGGGCTGTTTCAGGAAAATTGACTGTTTCTGTCTGCCCCTTCACTTAACTGTAAGTTTCTTGGGAGCAGGGACTGTGTTCTAGTCATCTTTATAGTCCTTGCTCCTGGAGGGTGCCTTGTAAGTAGTGAATGATTAATTTTTGAACTGAACATAGAAGAGATGACAAACCAATAATATGATATTCTAATGAGTAAGATGATAGGTGTTTTTCCAGATGTAAATTTTTATTTATTTACAGTGTAATTTAGAACTTAATTGGATTGATAAAGGCTTTGGTAATAATGATATATAACACAGGTTTCAAAAGTGGAAGACAGCAAGATGTGCTCAGTGGTTAGCAAATGCTTCTATAAAATATTTTAGGCTTTGTGGACCACATACAGTCTCTGTTATTTTTTTCTCCTCCTTCTCTTTCCTCTCCACATCTCCCTTCTTCCCTCCTCCTATGTTTCATTCTTAGTTAATAGGCTGTACAAAAACAGGCTGTGGGTGTGCCATAGCTTGACAATCCCTGGTATGTTATCAGAAATCAGGCTTAAAAGTTGTAAAATTTTTATTTTTTTGGCCCTACCACATGGCATGCAGGATCTTAGTTCCCTGACCAGGGTTAGAACCTGTGCCTCCTGCAGTGGAAGTACAGAGTTTTAGCCCTGGACTGCCAGGGAAGTCCCTTAAAGTTGTAGAATATTGAAGAGCTTAGAGACTAAAGTGAGCTCAATTTTCATGTTTTGTTTATTATAAAATTTAGTTCCTTTAGGCAATTATGCGTTTTAGTATGAAAAATAATTGTACAGAGTCTTTTTTGTCAAAGTATTCTGTTCATCTAAAAGTTTGACATTTTGTTAAATGGGCCATCGATTTCTGTATAAAGATGCTTTGAAAACACCTTGGTTTGTAAAATTCCAGTACAACTTCCCCACCTTTCTCAGTTTATGCAGGTGTCTGGATGTGCCTTTCAGAATATGTCTGTTTTTATGATGATATAAATTGTGTTGTTTCTTAGATGCAGACATTTTGAAGGAACCCTAGGGTGATCTATTTTTCACAGAAGGTTCAATCCCTGGCTGACTAGAGATTATAATCTTGATTTGGCTTCTGATCATGTCCTTCAAGCTTGATAGTTTCTGCTGATGCTCATTTTCTAGTCTCTGTGTTGTAACTTTTTATACATATCCTAGTTTTCTTTTCTTCTTTTTTTTTTTTTTAAGGTATCATGTTTTTGTTTCTGTTTTTTGGCTGTACCATGTGGCTTGTTGGATTTCAGTTCTGCCACCAGAGATTGAACCTGATCCTTGGCTGTGAAAGCCTGGAATCCTAACCACTAGGTCACCAGGGAACTCTCTGTCTTAGTTTTCTAATGTGTTGTCTCTCTCTTTTATTTTGAATTGATAGCAAAAACCCTATTTGTATGTATGTGTGTATATATATATGCATATATATATATATATGTATAGTTGCATTACTTATATTTCTGCAAATATAATTATACTTTATTTGATCTGCAGTGCACAGGTTAGTCATGTAGCATTATTTTCATTTTAAGGATTAAGAAATCAAGACATAGGACTAGTAGGAGATGAGTGTGAAAAGATGAAAAGGGCTTAATATTTGAATATCTGTGGTAGGGAGTATGCTGGGTGCTTACTCTCTCTGAGTATATAATTTAATCCTCATATTTACCCATTTTAGGGTATTGCGCCCATTCTATAGAAGAGGAAGCTGAAGAAACTGAGACCTGCGGGGACTAAGTAGCTTGCATTTGGTTATATAGTAAGAGAAGAGAAGCTTGTATTAAAAATGTGATCCACCTTAGTCCAAAGCCCTTATTCTTTTTACTGTACTGTATATAAAGCTCCCTTGTTTTAAATTCTTAGATCAATATTTTTCAACCTACTTAAATGAGTAGTAGCTGGGCTACACATTCAACTTCCCTGAAGATCTGTTTTAAAAAACTGTGCTAGTTCTACTCTGACTAGTGCTAATAAAACTTCTTCAGGTGAGTCTAAAGCAGGTATGTGTATGGGTGTATTTTTTTTTAAGAAAATATAAATTAAAAAGAAATTGTATTGCTGTATATATAACATATGAAGAAAAAGTGCACAAAAAATGTAAACAGCATTCAGATCAAGAAATTTGGGAATTCCTGGTGGGTCAGTGGTTGGGACTTGGTTCTTTCACTGCTGTGGCCCAGGTTCAGTCCCTGGTTGGGTAATGAATATTCTAACTTCCAATACCATAGATTATTTTTTGCCTCTTTATGAATTTTTATAACGTATGACTGGCTTTTTGCACTCAACTTTGTTTGTGAGATTCATTTATGTTCTTGCATTTAGCAGTGGCCTTCCCCGGTGGCTCAGAATCCACCTGCCAATGCAGGAGATTTGTTTTTGATCCCTGGGTTGGGAAGATCCCCTGGAGAAGGAAATAACAATCCGCTCCAGTATTCTTGCCTGGGAAATCCCATGGACAGAGAGGCCTGGCAGGCTACAGTCCATGGGGTGGCAAAGAATTGGACCAGATTTAGCAACTAAACAACAATAACAATGTAGCAATAATTTGTCCTTCTCACTGCTATATAGCTGCTACTGCTGCCAAGTCGCTTCAGTCATGTCTGACTCTGCGACCCCATAGACGGCAGCCCACCAGGCTCCCCCGTCCCTGGGATTCTCAAGGCAAGAACATTGGAGTGGGTTGCCATTTCCTTCTCCAATGCATGAAAGTGAAAAGTAAAAGTGAAGTTGCTTAGTCGTGTCCGACTCCTAGCGACCCCATGGACTGCAGCCTACCAGGCTCCTCCATCCATGGGATTTTCCAGGCAAGAGTACTGGAGTGGGGTGCCATTGCCTTCTCTGCTGCTGTATAGCAATAGTTCTCAAACCTTTTGGTGTCTTCACTCTTGCTTTTGAAGACCCCTAAGAACTTTTGTTTGTGGGTTGCATCTACCAATATTTGCTGTTTTAAAAATCAAAACTGTGCATTTAAAAATAATAAACCTATTAAATATAGCATGTTTTAATGAAAATAGCTATATTATTACCCCCAAATAGAAGGATATTATTTACAATTTTTCCAAAGCTTTTCACTGCCTGACTGGACATATATCTGCTTCTACATTCAATCTGTTGCAGCTGGTTGTTTTGTTTATGGTATATAAAGCATATCCTGCCCCATATATGAGTGCGTGTGCATGCTAGGTCGTGTCCGACTCTTTGTGACCCTGTGGACTATAGCCCACCAGGCTCCTCTGTCTGTAGGGTTTTCCAGGCAAGAATACTGGAGTGGGTTGCCATTTCTTTCTCCAGTCCCATATATATGGCTAGAAAAGGGAGGAATGTTTTAATTGACATTTTTTGGCTGTACCACAAGACTTGGGGGATCCTAGTTCCCTGACCAGGGATTGAACCTAGACCCTCAGGTAGTGGGAGCATGGAGTCCTAACCTCTGGACTTCCAGGGAATTCCCTTGGTTGACTTTTTAGGTAATTGATGGATATCCTTTTTTTTTTTTTATAATATTACACTGAAACTTGTCAACTGGTAGTTTCTTTAGAGGTCCATTATTTTATGGACCCTGAAGCTATACAGTGAGCCTTTCATACTCTATTATACTGAAGTCTGCTGGTCTGTTTTGTACTTTTGAATGGGTTTTCTATTCATGCATAATTTTGTGTCACCGTGCTTTGGTCATCTGGAAAATATTGGCTCATTGAGTTATGCAGATCTTGTAAAAATGTTGACATATTTTATCATACAGTGTCAGATATTACATTTGTTAATATCTCCACCAATTCTATCAGACAAGACTTCTCTAATTTTTGCTTGAAAGCTCAAATTTTGTCATTGGCAACAAATACTGACAGTTGTTTTCCTTGAAGTGACAGTCTCACATTGTTCATTTTTGAAAAAATGTCTGCCAAACATCCAAGTCTGAATAATCAGTTTGTCTGGCAGTTGTTTTTTTAAGTTAAAATGGTGTTTCATGAAAAAAAAAAGTGGGGGGGGGCAGGTAATTCAGCTTGCAACTCAATTGCATAAGTGCCTTAGTGTTTTTTCTTGAGAAAACTCTTGTACTTTGTTATGTAGAAATATTTATAGGTAAGGAATGAGATTTAATAGGATTCATAACTTTTGTGGCTTCAGCAAGGCCTCAAAATAGTTTTTTTTTGGCATTGGCTCTAAAGAATGCAATGACAGTGTCACGATTTAATGTCACTGCCTTACTTCAAGATGGGATAGTTTTATTAGTATAATTATGTTTCCAGGCTTTACTTATTTCTTATTGGAGAAATAGGTAGATTTCTTAGTGAAAGGGGCTTCCCTGGCTCAGAGGGTAAAGAATCTGCCTGCAATGCAGGAGACTTGGGTTTGATCCCTGGATCAGGAAGATCCCCTGGAGAAAGGAATGGCTATCCACTCCAGTATTCTTGCCTGGAAAATTCCATGAACAGAGGAGCCTGGTGGGCTACAGTCCATGGGGTTGCAAAGAATCGGACATGACTGAGCGATTTGTTAAAACTTTATTAAAAATACTGCTTTGAAAGCTAGCATGAATATAACTGTTTTTTCCTTCGGTTCAAGTGTTAGTCGCTCAGTTGTGTCTGACTCTTTGTGATCCCATGGACTGTAGCCCACCAGACTCCTCCATCCATGGGATTTTCCAGGCAAGAATACTAGAGTGAGTTGCCATTTCCTTCTTCAGGGGATCTTCCCAACCCAGGGATTGAACCCCGGTTTCCTGCATTGCAGGCAGATTCTTTACCTTCTGAGCCACCAGGGAAGCCCTTTCCTTTGCTTAGTAGAACCAAAACACTTCAGAGTTGAGCAGTTTTACAACTTTATCAGTATGTTAGAAAATCATTGGGCTTGATCCTTATTCTTTACTATTTGTGTTGAAAGAAAGGTGTGAAGTGGCTTTTAGTGAACTGTGCATAGCTGTGTATAAAAGTGATCCTCTGTCTTCCTACCCTTAACCAGGAGCATTTGCAGTAAAAGAGAACGATGCAGATGAAGTCATGATCAAGTGATCTTATTGTGTAATGACTGGTTTTTCACTGTGATTGGGCAGAAGTGGATGGAGGAGGGTAGGCTAAACAAGTTATGGTACTGAGCATTATTTTACCTTTCCGCCAACATCCCCATACAGCCTGGAACCTTAGGGGAAGGAGAATTAACTTTCACTGTGTGCCTACTTTGTGCTGGGCTGTTTAAGTATGGTAACTTATTTAAATATACAGTTCTCCTGTAGGGTGGCCATAATTGTTTTATTTTGCACATGAGAAAGCTTTGGCTCAGAGATGTAGAGCCTACTCAGGCCCACTAGCCAGTGACTAGGGTGGGATTTATCCCCAGACTTTTCTACCTCCAAAGCCTGTGAGTGGTCTTTACTAAATTCTGTGCTATTGTCCAAGGACAGTGTCTCACTGATTATTTCTGAATACTTGATATCTGGAACCTAGTAGGGTTTAGTAAGTTTCTGTTGAATACTTGACCTGGTGCTAAATAAGTGAACCAGTTTTTACAGAGTAGGGTATAACCCATCCCCTCTGGGCTGTGTGTAGATTGGCATGGTAAGAGTCTGGTCACCATTTGTTGTTGTGGGGAAAGGGTCAATCTTCTTAATGATAGACTATCAAACTGTTTAAATAATTTGGAAATTTAGGAATTGAGAAAATCTAATGGGATGAGTTTTCATTAGATTGTCAGTGATTTCCTCAGGAATAGATAATACATCTATGTTGCCTCTGATTTCTCCCTTAACACCTTTGAAACCTGTGTAAGTTACTTTACTTTTCTGTACCTCATTTTTAAAAATCTTTAAAAAGGGAAGGGCAGCAATAGTAGTACATAATTCCGAGGTAGTTTTGAGGATCAAATGAGACAGTTCATGTAAAGAAATGACCACAGTGCTTGGTATATACTACTGTCAATAAATAAGAGCTATTATCCTTCTAGAATGAAGCATGAATTTAATATGATTTTTAGCATGTTAAGAAGGAACAGTATTTTGGCTTCTAAAACATTTTTGTTAGAGAAATAAAGCACTGAATTTATTGGTTTTTGTATTTGGGGATTTGTTTTCTGATTGTAGTTTGCTTGGTCTTCCTGGCAGCAAAGGTCTGATATTTTGGTTGTGTGCCTTGATTTATTCATGAACCAATGCAGGTATAGTATGACCTTTGGCTCTCCATCAGCTTTTTAAAACTTTTTGGTCTAGTTGAAACGGTTTGAATTGTTCTGGAAAATTCACTGATGTTGATAGTTCTTTCTAAATTAAAAATGTCAGTGAATGTGAGAGATGCCCCTTTCTAAATTTTTTTCTAACTATACTACTCATTACTGAGGGGATCAAGTATTTCTCCATAGTACTCTGCCCCAGAACCAAAGAAAGAGTGTTCTTTGAATTTTTCTGCCTTTATTTTTGTTGGTGGTAATATTATCCATACTTTTGAGACTTATGTTTTTGACAGCACTTTTTTGTTAAAGTATAGTTGACAGTACATTTTGATCAGGCTGTGGAATTATGGAGGAGAAAACCAACTATCCATTCTAAATGAGCATATCTGAAAGCCAGCCTGCCCTTCAATCACATGTCGATGTAGGTATTCTGTCTCCTAGATGGGGTTCTCTTGGTGGTTTAGTCATTAAGTTGTGTCCTACTTTTGTGACACCATGGACTGTATAGCCTGCCAGGCTCCTCTGTCCATGGGATTTCTCAGGCAAGAATACTGGAGTGGGTTGCCATTTCCTTTTCCAGGGGATCTTCCCAAACTAGGGATGGAACCGGAGTCTGCTGCATTGCCAGCGGGGCACCAGGGAAGCTGAGCCGCCAGGGAGCCCCAGATGGAGCTCTGGTATGGTATTTTTAGTAAGAGACTAGGCTCAGTGTTCTCCCCTTAACTCTCTCCAGTGTCATTCATTGTTTGTCTCTCCTCCCAGCTTGCACATTTTACCTCTAGTTCTAATGAAGTGTACATTGTTGGGTGTTTGCAGTTCTCCAGACCTGCCATCCTTTTTGCTTTAATGTCTTTACGCATGCTTCTCTTTGGGCCTGGATGTTTCCTTTTAACTTTTAATTGGTCTAACTCCTGTTCAGCCTTTAGGATTCAGCCTAGGAACTAACCTTGTCCAGAAAGCTTTCCTTGACTTTCCTGGGTTGGGATTGGGTGCCCCATCTCTGGGTTGCCTCATCGCTGGGTTGTAATTATCCATTTATTATTTATTGGTCTCCTCTACTTTGCAGTGAGCAAGGATTGTATGTAATTATCCTTTTATTCTCTAGAACTCATTCTTTGACCTTACACAGAGTAGGCATTGGTAATGTCTTATTTGTGAATCCATAGTTTCAGGCTGATGTGTTAGCATTGTAACTTCCCAACCCATGTTATTCTAGGCTGTTTTAGTAGAATGGTTTTTTTTTTTGTGGCCATTGAACCTTGCCTTATGTTTTCTTCATTACACTTCAGCTCGCACTCATCCTCTATTTTTTGCCCATACAGTAGACATGTAGATCTTCATAAAGAACTTGATTTGTGACAGGTCCTGAATCTCACTTGGAATGAATGAAATCACATTGGTAAATGGAAAAGCTGGGATCTTATGATTGCTTTTTAAACTCTTAGTTCTTTTCTCTGCTTGCAAGTTTTCCTCTTTATTAATTTTTTGGTCAATTTTAACTTTTAGGTAACATAAGATGAATGCTCCAAAACTAAACCACAAGTACTCCGGTTGTGCGTTTGATTTTTTTGAGCCTACATACAGGATTTGACTTATCTCTTATGGTGGTGGGATGACTGAAACTTTAACAAGTGGAGGGGTTTTAAGACTTATTAAGAACTTAATAGTTCCTGACAGGTGATATAAATTATGGCTTCCAAAAAATATTTTGTTTTAGAGTCTTATTAGCACACAAAAACAATCATTTTTGCCTGAATTCATTTAGTTACTATGAATATCAGGCTCTATGCTAGGTAGGTTCTGATGATACACAGAGCTGAGTAAGATGTGGTCTCTGTCTGTAAGGAGCTCCTAGGTGCAAGAGAAAAACTATACCCAATTTCAGATGAGTGTGTTGTACAAGCTGTAAAATAAGTAGCAGAGAGGGAGGTGTTAATGCCTTTTTCAGGGAAGAGTTCCTGGAGGAATAGACACCTGAGCTTATTTCTGAAAGAGAATAAGGTCTTTGTGTGTGGAAGATTCTGGATGTATGCTCAAAAATCTGGATTTGAACCCCAGCTTAGTCACTTATGAGCTGTCTGACTTGGGGCAAGTTGTTTAAGCACTCTGAATCTCACTTTTTTCCTCCTCCAAAGTGAGGATAATCATGTCTGTCTTTTTTGAAAGTTGTGAATATTTAATATATGTGAAAGAGTTTCGTAAATGTGCTAAACAAATATTACATCCTGGTTTTTGTTTTTCATTTTGACAGATTGGAGCATAAGTTTTCTTACTCAGACCAGAAATGAGAAAAAAAAAGACTGGGTATATTAGTGCATAGATATTAATTATAAAGTGTTAACACTGTAAGCATCATGATTTAGAGTAAAGAGTTTTAAGCTCAGAATCCATGAAACTTTGGTTCTGTGCTGTTATGAAAGATATTGCTTAAGATGCTTAAGGAGTGGTCTCTGAAAATGTACTGTGTGTAGTTCTGAGTGGCTTGGATGGCAATAAGCCAAACTGGAAAGAGCGCCATTGCTTGTCAGAAGACTTATATCTGTGCCGCTGTTAAAAAGATTACTTAACATTTCAGAATTACATTTTCCTGATCAATAAAACAGAGAAAAGTAATAGTTAATTTGCAGACTGAGAATTAGGGGTAAGTTGGGTAAAGTGCATACTATTAGCCATAGTCAGTTAAAAGTTTAATTTGTAGAATATTAAAATAAACTTTCTTATCTTTCAATATGAGACACTTCATTTAGTGAAACTTGCTTGAAGAATAGAGAGAACGTACTAGGTGGTGCTAGTAGTAAAAACCTGCCTGCCAATGCAAAAGACCTGGGTTTACTCTCTGGGTCAGGAAGATCCCCTGGAGAAGGAAATGGCAACCGACTCCAGTGTTCTTGCTTGGGAAATACCATGGACAGAGGAGCCTGATGGATTGCAGTCCATGGGGTTGCAAAGAGTGGGACATGACTAAGCGACTAACACATAAAAGATTGTATTTTACTTCTTTCTTCAAGTTCATTCTTCAGAATAATATTGCAGTTCAGTTCAGTTGCTCAGTTGTGTCCGACTCTTTGCGACCCCATGAATTGCAGCACGCCAGGCCTTCCTGTCCCTCACCAACTCCCAGAGTCCACCCAAACCCATGTCCATTGAGTCGATGATGCCATCCAACCATCTCATCCTCTGTCGTTCCCTTCTCCTCCTGCCCCCAATCCCTCCCAGCATCAGAGTCTTTGCCATTGAGTCAGCTCTTTGCATCAGGTCGCCAAAGTACTGGAGTTTCAGCTTCAACATCAGTCCTACCAATGAACACTGAGGACTGAACTCCTTTAGGATGGACTGGTTGGATCTCCTTGCAGTCCAAGGGACTCTCAAGAGTCTTCTCCAACACCACAGTTCAAAAGCATCAATTCTTCGGTGCTCAGCTTTCTTTATAGTCCAACTGTCACATCCATACATGACCACTGGAAAAACCATAGTCTTGACTAGACAGACCTTTGTTGACAAAGTAATGTCTCTGCTTTTGAATATGCTGTCTAGGTTGATCATAACTGTCCTTCCAAGGAGTAAGCGTCTTTTAATTTCATGGCTGCAGTCACCATCTGCAGTGATTTTGGAGCCCAAAAAAATAAAGTCTGACACTGTTTCCACTGTTTCCCCATCTATTTGCCATGAAGTGATGGGACCGGATGCCATGATCTTAGTTTTCTGAATGTTGAGCTTTAAGCCAACTTTTTCACTCTCCTCTTTCACTTTTATCAAGAGGCTCTTTAGTTCTTCTTCACTTTCTGCCATAAGGGTGGTGTTATCTGCATATCTGAGGTTATTGATATTTTGCCCGGCAATCTTGATTCCAGCTTGTCCTTCCTCCAGCCCAGCGTTTCTCATGATGTACTCTGCATAGAAGTTAAATAAGCAGGGTGACAGTATACAGCCTTGACGTACTCCTTTTCAGTAATAATATTGCAAGGTGAGTTTAAATCCCAGCTCTGTACTCACTAACTATATGACCTCAGTTACTTACTATTTCTGTAACTTTTTTCATTCATCTATGAGATGGGAATATAGTGGTATTTACAGCATATAATTGCTGGCAAGATTAAATGAGATAATTAGATAAAGTGCTTTGATTGGTGTTTGGCACATACTTGTTGTTCTGTTGCTTGGCACATACTTGTTGTTCTGTTGCTTGGTTGTGTCTGACTCTTTGTGCCCCTATGAACTACAACACTCCAGGCTTTCCTGTCCTTCACTATCTCCTGGAGTTTGCTCAAACTCATGTCCGTTAAGTTGGTGATGCCATCCAATCATCTCATCCTCTGTTGCCCTCTTCTTCTGCTCTCAGTCTTTCATCTTTCCTAGCATGAGGGTCTTTTCCAATTGGAGCTTCAGCTTGAGCATCAGTCCTCCAATGAATATTCATTGTTTATTTCCTTTAGAATCGACTGGTTTGATCTCCTTGCTGTCCAAGGGACTCCTGAGAGTCTTCTCCAACACCACAGTTCAAAAGCATCAGTTCTTAGGCGCCCAGCCTTCTTTTTGGTGCAACTCTCACATTCGTACTGGAAAAACCATAGCTTTGACTATGTACATAAACACATAGTACGAGATTAATAAATGGTAGCATTGTTACTATCACTTTCATTTTGTAAATGAGAAGCTGAATACAGATTTAGCAACCTGAATAGATTCACTTGTAAGAACCAAGGATGTGTTTCAATACAGGTTTGTGCAATGCCATTACTCTATCTTTTTATCAGACTGCATTTTGTAGTTAATGTTTTATTTGTTGGAATATGCATTCTGAAGTGCTATAGAGTGTTTGGAAGTAGTTTGTGACTCTTAGATATTTAAAACTATCTTTCTGTGATGTTTTACTAATAGTTTACATAAACTCAGAACTAAATTGGTTAGAGAAAGAACTGTTTGGCCTGGTTTTCCTGTGATTAGATGCAATTTAAGGGCAAATATCCTGGGGTCGTGGTCAGTGGTTAGTAAAAAGAACAATGTGTTTTTTTCCTGCCTAAACAGGTTATTGAGGTGAAGCTGACAGACAGTAAACTACACAAATTTAATACAGTTTGCTAAGTTTTAGCATGTGTAAACATCTGTGAAACCATCACTGCAATTCAAATAGTGAGTATATCACACAAATTGTGGGAGGAATCACCTCCCACAAGTTTCCTGGTACCCCCTATGCAATCCCTTCCTCCTGCTCTCCCTGATCCGTCACCCACACAAACATTGGTCTGCCTTCTATTACTTTTTACTTCTATTATTCTTATAGATTAAACAGTGGTTTTGAAGTTGTAGCAATCAGGATTTAGATCTCCCATTCTGTCACTGTGTTAGTTGGGTGACTTTGGAGAAGTCATTCTCTCTCTCAGCCTGGTTTATTCACCTGTAATCTAGGGATTCTAGCACCAGCCCAAAGGACCACAGGGAAGAGGAGAACAGTGCCTAGAAAGAGCCTTGCATGGTTCCTGGCTCACAGCTGGTCTTTAGTCCCTGAAAGGCACCAGACCAGCTTTCAGTTGGTGGCTCAGAGTACATTTAGGTGTTCAGAGCTCCAAAATGCTTTTCTGTCACCTAGTCCTTGTGTTCCCTCTTACTGAATGAGCTTTCTTGAAATAGGAAAGTTTAGATTAGACAACTTGAGGCCCTAAAGGGCTCTCTGGTATTTCTTCCTTCCCTCCTGCATGCCCAGTGTTCCACATGCTATTAATTATAAACAGATGTTCTTCATAAATAAGCAAAGAACTTCACCACAGATTTCTGAGTTCTTTATGCCTATGTTTAAGTCTGACGTTGTGATAAAACTGCATGCGCAATGAGTTTGTAGTCAGAGTTCTAGATTTTGGTTCCCATGCTGCCCTGGGCAAATTGTAAAATCTTTTTGAGTCTCTGTTTTCTCAGATATAAAGTTGAAGAGTATCATACCACACAAATTTGTTGGGAGGATTAAAGGAGAATTTTGAAAATGAATTGTATGATGACATCATAGTTTATCTGCATTGTCCTGTGACTGGCTTGCAGTGTAGTATTTAAACTTGATATTCTAGAATTTTTTTTGAGTTTATTTTATTAGGTTTTACTAATAGGTAGCGCAAGAAAGCAAAAACCAAAGGTTAAAAGTGCTTAGAATTTAAAGTCAGAGAAACTTTAATTCAGATATTAATTTAGTAGTTGTGTGACCTTGGGCAAGTTATATACTTTCTCTGAGCCTTAATAAGGTATATCTGGTCTTCCTCAGAGGGTTGTTGTGAGGAATAGAAATAAAATGTGTACAGTGATGGGCAAATAGCAGATACTTAGTGGTGCTACTTTTTCCCTTCCATTCCCAAAATTGGTAGATTTGTGGAGTTCAGTGGGCTATCACTGAAGAGATTACTTCTGTCTTCCCCATTCCATAATACAATTTGGCCCAGGATAGCCATTAGATGGTGTCTCAGATTTCCCATTTAAGTCTGAAAATGCGATTCGAGGTTTATGATGCCAACAGTTATTGTAAAGGGATTTCCCCCCCCTAATAATAGGAGGAACTGATGCCATGTTTTTGTATTTTCTCGTTAATTCTCATTGCTGTAGCTGGAGGTACTTCGTACTGTGGGAGCCAGGGAAATTGGGGGCCATATTGTTTTTTCTGTTTGTGTTTATTTGGATTGGAGAATTGTCTAAAGGATTCTTAGTGAATAAAGTAGATTTGCTAAATTCAAATTCTTCCTTCCTGGGTGAACCCAGGAATGACCTCCTGAGAGAAAAACATAGGAAAATGTAGGGGTAACTGGTGAGTTCTGCTTGTGAAGTCAGGATCTTTGAGTTGGGGGCAGTGGAGAAGAGTTGATTCTCCATTCTCCTCTTACCCTCCAGAGCGTTTACAGCCCAACACAAAGGAAGCTTTAAGATGGAGGTCTATATTGTAATTTCCTAGAAATTGCAGCTTCTGGTAATAGCTCATTCAGTTTGCACCTCTTTGCTGCAGTAGATGAAACAATAGAGACAATAAAACCTTTTATCTGATAGCTGTAGCCTCAATGGGATGTTTGTTTTAATAATGGTATAATTTGCAGGGCTCATAAATTGTGATTTTATTCTCATGGAAATAACTGCCCAGTGGTATTTAGATTCTCAGGTCTCCTGTTGTGGATAATTTCACTAACATTCTGGCTGACAGTTCTCTTTATTTTGCACTTCGTTTTAGATTGTTCAGGCTGGTTGGGTAATTAGACCAGTGCAGAGCCAATTTTCTTTAGTTTGAGGCTGGCAGGTGGTTACTAGGTAACTAGAGGATCTTCTGAACAGGCAAGAAATTCTGCTTAGGGATTCAAGGCAAAAGAGCTGAGTTTGCTTTTGATTGTCATCTGGAATTTTTTTTTTTAAGGTTTTATTTATCTGATGCCAAAATATCTAAAAGAAAAAAAATTATTTTTCAGTCATCTGTGTATTTACTTTCCATGGTACCAAACAGCCAATTCTATTTGGAATCATATAGTTCAGTTTTTAATTTTCATCTACTTTTTTTTTTTTTTTCTGGGAATGTCCACAGAGGGCTAAGGATGAGACTAGGTACCATGTGCTAGACATTGTCTAGGTTTTTACACACATTCTCTCTAAATCTTAATTAGAGCCCTGAAAGGTAGGTATTGTTTCTATTTTACATAAGCAGAAACCTAAATACAGAGAATTTAAGTAGCCAAATTAAGGTATCTCAGTTAATAAGGGGTGGGCAGCAGTTTACCAGACTTCAAAGCTCATGTTAGGTTTTCAATTATAGTATAAGATATTCTGCTGCTGCTGCTAAGTCGCTTCAGTCGTGTCCAACTCTGTGCGACCTCATAGACAGCAGCACACCAGGCTCCCCTGTCTCTGGGATTCTCCAGGCAAGAACACTGGAGTGGGTTGCCATTTCCTTCTCCAATGCATGAAAGTGAAAAGTGAAAGTGAAGTTGCTCAGTCGAGTCCGACTCTTAGCAACCCCATGGACTGCAGCCTACTAGGCTCCTCTGTCCATGGGATTTTCCAGGCAAGAGTACTGGAGTGGGGTGCCATTGCCTTCTCCGAAGATATTCTGAAGATACGTTAAAGTTCTTAGATATTACAATGATTGGCTCAGTAGTACGTTGTACATTAATTAGTGTCATCCAGATGTATATCTGGTTGTTTTTCCTGTCATCTAATTTTTTAAATCTAATTTTTATTTTATATTGGAGTATTGATTTACAGTGTTGTGTTTCAGGCCTATAGCAAAGTGATTCAGTTATACCTATACTTATGTCTATTCTTTTCCAGATTCTTTCCCTGTATAGGTTATTACAGAATATTGAGTAGAGTTCTATGTGCTATGCAGTAGATCCTTGTCCATTTTGTATATAATAGTGTGTATATGTGTCATCTAATCTTACATTATTATAGCAGTTAAGGTACATGGAGTATTTTGATTATTTTTCCAAAATTAAAGGCCTTCCAGACATACTCTGTTTTAGGAATTCTTTAAAAGTTTGGCACTATATCATGTGCCCAAACATGATATAGTCACTGGAAATAGACTTGAAGTTTGGGAACCGGGTTTTAAAATCTTGGCACTGCCACTTATTGGGTAGTCTTGGATAAACCCTTTAACCGTCTTTGGCTAACCCTTACTCCTTGCCTAAGCCTTGTTTTACTCATCTGTGAAATAGAGATAATACCCACATTATATGTGGTATTGCCTCGTATATGCCTGTAATACGGTAGGGGCTCATGAAGTGTTGGCTTCCTTCCTTCTTTAAGTCCTCTAGGAATATATACAGAAGTAAAATAGATTTTGTTTCATTCCCAGTTCTTTCTACTCCCCAGCAGCTAAGTGGGTCCATTACTGAACTATTGGGATAATTTGATGCTTTTTTCATCACTGGCCATAGGATTTATTAAAAGATGATCAACTTCTAGTACTGTTTTGTTACATTTCATGTTGATGCTATTAAACTGATGGAATTTATTTTCCTCTAGGAACTTGCTGTAAGGGACATTTAGACATCTGGTTCATTGTTTATACTCTCTTAGTCAAGAGAGTGAGTACATATATGGAAAGGGCATTGACTTGTGATTTTACAAACTTGGTTAAAGTTCTAGCTTTGCTGCTTACTAGCTGAGTTTCTTGGGACAGCTGATTTTCTTAGCTGAGACTTGGAGGAGGGATAATAATAGCTGACCTGCTTTGTTGTAAGGATCAAATAAGATGGATGTGAAGATGCCTTTTAAATTGAAAAATGTTAGATAATCATTATGTGACTTTCATAGTTAGACTAGATAGGAATTTACTACTATTTTAAGGGAGATTTTAAATTTCAATTATACTGTATAAAGGAAACATCTTGATGAGTTTTATGTTAGCTCTTAGGGACAGCTAAAGAGGCCAGAATGAGGTCCTGAGCAGAGAAAGTATTGAGTGAATATAATTGAATGATGTGGAGGTGAGAATGGAGTGTGAGTGGCAGTAGAGTGGTGAGGCAGGCCAAGGGAACTTAGAAAATAATTTAGATATGACATTTGGATCTTGGTCTAATCTTGATCCATAGAGCAGAGAAGATGGATGCTTCTTGATTAGAAAATCTTAAAAGACTGAGCAGTGTGCGGACCACTGGTTGAAAGAGTAAGGATGGAGGTAACAGCTGTAGGCTCTCTCATGAGGACTCTGAAGCTGAAATCCCAGTTTTAAGTCTTCAGGAATATGTACAGAAGTAAAGTAGATTTTGTTTCATTCCCAGCTCTTCCTAGCCCCCAGCAGCTAAGTGTGTCCATTCAGGGGGGACTGTTCCAAGTAAAGCTTGTGCTTGTTGTATGTGAATCACTTAGTGGCTCTCAGGTGGGCATACAGGCATATTTTCATGTAAAGAGGTGCAGGTGGCTGGCAAGTGGGGGATCTACTTTTACAGACTAGAAAGTTTAGTTTTATGCAGTCATATTCAGGTTATCTCTTTCCTGAAAATTGGTCCTTTTATAGCATTTCAATAAGGCAGATGGTATTTTTCCTGAGTGGAACATCAACCAAAAATTTTACTGTGTTTAATTATTGATATGTCTGAGTGGTGCAGTATATTGGTTAAAATAAAGATTTTTTTATATGAAGAAAGCCTTCTGGCTTTGGATTTTGGTACTGCACCAGTTTTTTCATTTTTCTCTCAGGGGGATGTAATCTTTTTCTTTACTACAAGTGACTGTGTTATGCTTTCTGGATCATTGCCTTCTCTATTGAGTACTGGGGTACCATAGTGGTTGTACAGGTTAGTTTCACAGTCTCCATTTTATTTGATTATAAGAACCCATTTAGGCTTCTGTTTTCTACCCCCTTTGCTACTGGTATGAAGGGATTGCAGTGTTTAGGTAGGAGATGGATTTCTATAGGCACAGAATGAATCTGAGTTACTTTATCATATTAGCTTCATATATAATAGACTGATATTTGCACAATTTTTTAGGTAGGTATTTTGTTATTAAAAGTTTTTCTTTCTACTGATCTGTTTTTTGCACTAAACCAGTAGCTGTTTTGGGGGGGGGGTTCATGTATTTTTTTTCATCTTTGTATTTACTGTATTCAGCGCAGATCTAATGATGATGCTACTGGCTACACTGTACTGTATGTCTGACATTGTTTCAAGTGCATGCAATATTTGTTTTCATCCTCATCCCCATTTTATAGAAGAAAAAACTGAGACTTGAAAGAAAGAAAATAACTTGCTCAGTGTCACAAATAATGAAGGGATATAGCTGTGATTAGAACCCAAGCAGTCTGACTTCAGAGCCTAAATCCTTAACCTCTACCCTAAATTTTCTCAGAAACTGCTTTATAAGTATATATAAATATATTTAAATATGTCTTGTCTGTGCCTTAAAATTCTGTGAAGCAGATATGCTGTATCCATTTTATAGGGGAGGAAAAATGAAGTAAATTAATTGTACAAAGTTACGCATTTGTTGAGTGGCAGAATCTAGAGTCTCAATCTCTGGCTTCCTGATTCCAATTCCCCTGTTTTTTTCCCCTCTATCATTACTGTAGACACTGGTTAGAGCTATACATCTATTTTAGGAATAACCTTTTTAGATATGGAAAATAGATTTCTTTATCTGGACTATTTGGAGATAAGCGGCAGGTTTTAAAAAGTCTTCTGTTACATCCTTCTTTTTCAAATCCAAGGAGCAAAATTCCCTGGTAGATAGACTATGAGAGCTGATTGAGAGTAGATAGGACAGCTCTGTGTGTGTGTGTCTGTGTGTGTGAGAGAGAGAATCTGTTTTTTGAGTACCTGACACAGAGTATGTTTTCTGTAAAGATTGCTGAGAACTGCAGGATTGAAAGAGTTCATGCTGAATCTAGTATTATTAAGGAGTGATGATGCTAAAATTGCTACACTACTTTTATATTCTGTGCTTTCTCCTGATTGCTTCATTCTTGGTCACTGATTATGCTTGAGAATTACTAATGATAGTGGCATTTAATATATATTTGAGCCAGTATGTGGTCACTGTCTATCAGAGAGCCTTCATATGAGAGAGGGATTGCAGTTATGCACTTGGAATATTTGAGGAGGCAGTTTTTCTTTTTCTTTAGTATTTATTTATTTGTTGGCTGTTCTGGGTCTTCGCTGCGTGGGCTTTTTCTCTAGTTGCGAAGAGTGGAAGGCTACTCTCTAGTTGTGGCAAGTGAGGGGTGAGGGCTTCTCATTGTTGTGGCGTGTGGGCTTCAGTAGTTTCTGCACCTGGGTTCAGCTGGGCTCAGTGATTGCGTCTCCCAGGCTCTTGAGCCCACGCTCAGTAGTTGTGGCGCACAGGCTTAGTTGCAAGAAGCAGTTTTTCTCATCTGAACTTTTCTTAGGTGAACTTAATTGTACTGAACTCTTTCTGATTGCCTTGTCAGATTTTCTTTTCATATTTCTGTGAAGAAGATATGACAGTGGAAAATTAGTTTTCCAGTTTTTTTTTTTTTGCTTATATACATATTTTAAATAAATTGAAGTGACGCTCTCTTGTGACTTTCTTTTATTTTACATTGAGGTATTAACATTAAAATAATAGGCTAACTCGGTAATATATCATTAGAATATTTAAGAACTTTGAAACTTCATAGAGCTGGATGACACCCTCACACTGTCCTATGTTACAAATGCAGACTGGAAGCCCAGGAAAATTAGTTAATTGTCCAAGGTCATACAGTTTGAAAATGGATAACCTAGGACTAGAACCTAAGTTTTTCTTGTTTTTTCCATAGCGCACTTTTTTCCTTTTGAAAATGATTTTTTTAACTTTGGTACTTATGAAGCCAGATATTACCCTAAAGGTGACATCATAGGGTCAAAGTCACAAGCTCAAGAGTTTTGGTTCATCTGTCCTGTAAATGAATAAATTGATAAATAGATTATGTGGCTTTTGATAGGAACAGCGTAATGTCAACAAACATCAAGGAGCTAGTTCCATTAATAGTCTTCTTCCAGGTCCTTGAAGCTGGTTTTGTTTCATTTAGGTTCTAGGCAATAAAACATTCAAATACAATCATGACACAGTCTAGCTACTTAATTTTCTGGTTATGTCGCCCTGCATTATTTTTGTGTATAATTATAGTACAAAATGCTTGAGAATTCCTAAGCCTCTCTTACTTTAGTCTGACATGATTGTTATACTCATGTAAATTACCCCTTACCTAGGAATGTCATAATTGATTCCTTTGTTCTAGATTGAGGATTTGAGTGTCAGGTAGTAATTTACACATTACTTTATCTTTTAAGAGTTAGTTGTTTTATTGTGGAAACTGTATGAGATCAAAATTTGAACTTTCAGTCTTGATCACTTAGCTGCCAACCTGGTCCTGCTCTGTCACTTGGCAAACATCAGTCCAGCTGTTTTCTCATTTTATGTCTGTGAGTGCACATGTGCATATCTACTCAT
Organism: Bos indicus x Bos taurus; assembly: GCF_003369695.1. Classification (NCBI taxonomy): domain Eukaryota; kingdom Metazoa; phylum Chordata; class Mammalia; order Artiodactyla; family Bovidae; genus Bos; species Bos indicus x Bos taurus. Next base: position 30,951,866 of record NC_040090.1, read on the forward strand.
GAAACTTCCCCTCTGATCTTAAAAAAGGTATTACTAATATATAGTAGATTTTTAGGGTCCTATGATTTGTCTTGCACAGTTTCTTTCAGGTTTTTACAAGTTTAGAAAGTATATAGTTAGGGTACAGGATACCTGCTGAAACAGACACTCAGAAATTCAGTGGCTCAAACAAGATAGACATTTATCTGTTATGTAACAGTGAAGAGGTAGGTGTGTTATGGCCAGGGTGGGCCGAGGTTCTGTTCCAGGAAATCACTCAAAGATCTAGACTCCTTTTATCTTACTCTCCCAGTATGATGTGCTTATCTGCATGCTCAGTTCAGTTAGTCACTCAGTTGTGTCCAGCTCTTTGTGACCCCATGGACTGTAGCACACCAGCCTCCTTGTCCATCACCAACTCCTAGAGTTTACTCAGACTCATGTCCAGAGTGAGTGATGCCATCCAACCATCTCATCCTCTGTCGTCCCCTTCTCCTGCCCTCAATCTTTCCCAGCATCAGGGTCTTTTCCAATGAGTCAGCTCTTTGCATCAGGTGGCCAAAGTATTGGAGTTTCAGCTTCAACATCAGTCCTACCAATGAACACCCAGGACCGATCTCCTTTAGGATGGACTGGTTGGATCTCCTTGCAGTCCAAGGGACTCTCAAGAGTCTTCTCCAACACCACAGTTCAAAAGCATCAATTCTTCGATGCTCAGCCTTCTTTATAGTCCAACTCTCACGTCCATACATGACCACAGGAAAAACCATAGCCTTGACTAGACGGACCTTTGTTTACAAAGTAATGTCTCTGCTTTTGAATATGCTGTCTAGGTTGGTCATAACTTTCCTTCCAAGGAGTAAGTGTCTTTTAATTTCATGGCTGCAGTCACCATCTGCAGTGATTTTGGAGCCCCCAAAAATAAAGTCAGCCACTGTTTCCACTGTTTCCCCATCTATTTGCCATGAAGTTATGGGACCAGATGCCATGATCTTAGTTTTCTGAATGTTGAGCTTTAAGCCAACTTTTTCACTCTCCTCTTTCACTTTCATCATGAGGCTCATTAGTTCCTCTTTGCTTTCTGCCATTAGGGTGGTATCATCTGCATATCTGAGGTTATTGATATTTCTCCCGGCAATCTTGATTCCACCTTGTGCTTCATCCAGCCCAGCATTTCACATGGTATACTCTGCATAGAGGTTAAATAAGCAGGGTGACAATGTACAGCCTAGACATACTCCTTTTCCAATTTTGGATCAGTCTATTGTTCCATGTCAGAGAAGGCGATGGCACCCCACTCCAGTACTCTTGCCTAGAAAATCCCATGGATGGAGGAGCCTGGTAGGCTGCAGTCCATGGGGTCATGAAGAGTTGGATATGACTGAGCGACTTCACTTTCACTTTTCACTTTCATGCATTGGAGAAGGAAATGGCAACCCACTCCAGTGTTCTTGCCTGGAGAATCCTAGGGATGGGGGAGCCTGGTGGGCTGCCGTCTATGGGGTCACATAGAGTCGGACACGACTGATGTGACTTAGCAGCAGCAGCAGTAGCATTGTTCCTTGTCTGGTTCTAACTGTTGTTTCTTGACCTGCATATAGGTTTCTCAGAAGGCAGGTAAGGTGGTCTGGTGTTCCCATCTCTTTCAGAATTTTCCACAGTTTGTTGTGATGCACACAGTCAAAGGTTTTAACGTAGTCAATGAAGCATAAATAGATATTTTTCTGGAATTCTCTTGCTGTTTTTCTATGATCCAGTGGATGTTGGCAATTTGAGCTCTGGTTCCTCTCCCTTTTCTAAATCCGGCTTGTACATCTGGAAGTTCTTAGTTCACGTGTTTTTGAAGCCTAGCTTGATTGAGCACTACCTTGCTAGCATGTGAAATGAATGCAATTGTGCAGTAGTTTGAGCATTCTTTGGCATTGCCTTTCTTTGGGATTGGAATGAAAGCTGACCTTTTCTAGTCCTGTGGCCACTGCTGAGTTTTCCAAATTTGCTGGCATATTGAGTGCAGCACTTGTACAGCATCATCTTTTAGGATTTGAAATGGCGCAATTGGAATTCCATCACCTCCACTAGCTTTGTGCGTAGTGATGCTTCCTAAGGCCCAGTTGACTTCACATTCCAGGATGTCTGGCTCTAGGTAAGTGATCACACCATCGTGATTATCTTGGTCATGAAGATCTTTTTTGGACAGTTCTTCTGTGTATTCTTGCCACCTTTTCTTAATATCTTCTGCTTCTGTTAGGTCCATACCATTTCTGTCCTTTATCGAGCCCATCTTTGCATGAAATGTTCCCTTGGTGTCTCCAATTTTCTTGAAGAGTTCTCTAGTCTTTCCCATTCTATTGTTTTCCTCTATTTCTTTGCACTGATCGCTAAGGAAGGCTTTCTTATCTCTCCTTGCTCTTCTTTGGAACTCTGCGTTCAAATGGGTATATCTTTCCTTTTCTCCTTTGCTTTTTGCTTCTCTTCTTTTCACAGCTATTTGTAAGTCCTCCTCAGACAGCCATTTTGCTTTTTTGAATTTCTTTTTCTTGGGGATGGTCTTGATTCCTGTGTCCTGTAGAATGTCACAAACCTCCATCCATCGTTCATCAGGCACTCTTATCAGATCGAGTCCCTTAAATCTATTTGTCACTTCCACTGTGTAATCATAAGGGATTTGATTTAGGTCATACCTGAATGGTCTAGTGGTTTTCCCCACTTTCTTCAATTTCAGTCTGAATTTGGCAATAAGGAGTTCATGATCTGAGCCGCAGTCAGCTCCCAGTCTTGTTTTTGCTGACTGTATAGAGCTTCTCCGTCATTGCCTGCAAAGAATGGAATCAGTCTGATTTTGGTCTTGACCATCTGGTGATGTCCTTGTGTAGAGTCGTCTCATGTGTTGTTGGAAGAGGGTGTTTGTTATGACCAGTGTGTTCTCTTGGGAAAACTGTTAGCCTTTGCCTTGCTTCAGTTTGTACTCGAAGGCTAAACTTGCCTGTTAACTCCATGTATCTCATGACTTTCTACTTTTGCTTTCCAGTCTCCTGTGGTACTTCTCTTCAAGTGGTTCTTCTCTTCTCACCTTGTCAAACGCAGCCCTGTTGTATTTTTTAAAATCTGGCACCAACATCACTTCTTCTATAAAGCTATTGCTTTTGACTGTTTTCCTTTATGCTTCTTTGTGCTGATGCCTGTAATGCTTTATAGTAGGTAGACCTATAATGCTTTATAGTATTCATTTATGTGTCTTTAACCATCAACACAATTGCTAGAATGAATGGAGTATACTGCTGGAACTTATATCCAAAATCTGTGTTTTTCTAATTATAGTGGTTCATCCTACATGTGTACATATTTTGAGGGAGTTGCTTCCCAACCCCGTATTTGGAGGTCTGACTTTCTGGTAGCTCTTTTCTTTGGCAGCCAGGGGCAAACTCTGCTTGAAAAGAGCTATTCTGACAAGTGGGTGCCTTTGTTGTTTCATCATTACCCTGTCACATGTTTAGAGTTCACATAAACAGTTTAATTTGTAAGAGTCCGTCTCTTTGAAAGGTCACACTTTGACCTTATAATAATCAAACTTGGTGGGAAAATTATTTTTCTATTTGGGTTTTGGGGATGTGTTTAATTTGGCTTTTAATGCAGGTGCAGCTAATATAATTGTCGGTGACTTGCAAAATAGATATTGAATGTTTGGGTTTAATTTTATTGATTAAATCAGGGAAGAGAGGTTTGCTGTACATCTTGGAGGAAAGGTAGAAGGAAAGGTAGAAGAAAAATGCATCCCCTTAAATGTGGTTTTAGTCATTATCATTTCTGATCACTGAAGCTTACTTATTGTGGATTTAAACCATCTATTTTGGTGTTAATCCTTTAAAACTCAATTGGTGGATGTTAACATGATAAAGGGTCATAAAGTTTGAAATATGGTAGCCATTTAGTCTGGTTTACTTTTCAGCTAATTGCATGCAAACTCAAGTGTCTGGGAAAAAGAAGAGAGAGGAATTAATGCTGTAGTCAACTAGTTTGATCACAGCTTGAGCCCTGCACACCTGTCACTGGCTTGTGGAAGTTTTCCTTTGTAATTAAGAGCTCCTCTCTCATATTATTACTTAATTGGTTGCCACTAGAGCCTGGTGAAACAGTGGAATCCTCTTAATTGCATGCCAGCTCTTAAATCACCAATGTTTAATGTGGCATTGTTTTTATAAGCCTTTCCTGGAAACAGTTTTGATTTTCAAGTCAGGAGGATATGTAGTCCCTATGTTTTGAAGTGTTGAGGATTCTGCTTTTTATAGATGTAGAAGTTGTATAATACTTTGAAACATCTTTCCAGAAAGAGTTAAAGAACATAATAACTAATGTTTTCACAGTGGTTTACAATTTTATCAAGTGCTTTTCCCTTGCTCTATGTTGTTTTTTCCTACAAGAGCTTCATGAAGAAAGAATATATTCATGTTTCTCGTTTTACAGGTTAGGAAACTGAGAAAAGTGACTTGCCCATCGTTATGCAGTTAGAAACTGGTGGAGACTGATGTAGACCCCAAACCCTGCCTTCTTTTGGGTACATCATGCTGTTACAATGACCAGAAAGTGCATGTGTGGAAATGTCAGTTTTATGAGTTTTTTTTAAATTCCATTTTATCATATGATAATGTGGTCTCAGCTTAGTGTGTTTGGTACTTTCCTCTTTGATCTTTCAACCCTTAAACGTACAGCGAAAAGAGGCAGCATGGTAGTAGGTGAGAAAGCTAAAATGCTGGGAAATGATGGATTGTCTAATTCCATGTTTGAACCATGACTGTATCTAGCTGAAACATCTTTCTGTAGGCTTGGCCATGGTCTTTGCATATAATGACAATTACCCTTTATTGACACCTCAGTGACAAGAGATCCATTAGCTCCGTGGCAGGAGGTACCTTGAGTACAGTAGAACCAAGTGGGCCCGGGAAGATTCCAGGCACCATGGGGACCCTGGTACACATGCCCCTACAGAAAGAGGTGGGAAGGATGAGCTTAAGTGGACAAGGCCTTTGCAGTATATCTAAGTGCTGAGCAGTTTTGACAGCTAATTTAAGTGAGCTTCTGTGGCAGCCACCTCCATTGATGACCCATCTTCCTCTCCTACCATTAGGAGGAGAGCTCTTGACAGAGAATAAGGAAACCTTTGTTCACCTGTTGTAGCTGAGTGATTTACTACCTAACCTGGTTAGTACCACGTCTGTGAAGGTTTCCCTGAGTCCCTGGTGGCCTTAGTGCTTTTCTTCTCTGGATGCTGTGACAATCGCTGTAGCACTTATCACTTTGTGCTGCAATTATGTTTCTTTTCTATTGGAACCATACCTCTAACCCTTTTTTCAACCAGACATTTGCACTTGTGATTCATTGCCTAAATTCTAAATTCCTGAAGAGTGCAGTTCCTTGTGGTGGACATTTGTAGTTTGCTTCTTTAGCTTCTCCCCCTTATCTTGACGATGGCCTCAGATGTTGGTTTAGGAACTATACCTCATTATTTTGTGGTTTGAGTAGGAACTCTGGTGTGCCTGAACTAGGCCCAAGGTAACCAGCATATCACATTCCTCTAGCCACAGTGATTGATTTAGGAGTAAAAATATGTTCTAAGCCATTCTACACTGGATGTTCAAGACTTTTGTAGTAGCAATAGAAACCCTCTCCCAATCCTGCTGGGCTGGAAGGGTGCTAGCTTCTAGAAGGTCTAGAAGATGCTAAGCTGTTTTGCCACGGTCGGAGAGGACTCTGGCTTATGATGTAACCAACGCTGAGGAAGCAAGGCTAAAGAGATGGAGGTAATGACTTGGAGCTCTGAATTAGAGGCTCTTACCTAGTCTTCCCAAATTCTGGCCTTCAGTTAATTAGCCAGTAATTAGACCTTTTGCTTAAACTAGTTTTGATTAAATTTTCTGTCATTTACAATGGAAAGAGCTTTAACTGATCTGTTTCTGTTCTGCATCTAGCAAAGTTTGTGGCCTAGAATTTGTTAAATACATCAGTGATCTCTATGAACATGAACAGGGATTTTTTTCTTTCTTAGTCTCTTTTTTTTTGATAAAATGAGAATAGTAATTTCTGCCCTACCCGATTCAAGAAGTTTCTATGAATTAATAGAGGAGGAAGCTTTCTGGTCTCTTTCAGCACTTAGTCTATGCCAAATAATTTACCATTTAATTATGTGATTATATGTAACGGTTAACTTGTTTTCTCTAAAAGTGGGGCTGCATCTATACCTATTGTTTCACTAAGTGCTTAGCACAGTGTTGGGAGAATAGTGGGCACTCATGAATGCCTATTAACAATGACAATAACAGCTATAATTTATTGCATACTTGCTTTAGGCCAGACAATGTGTAGGCATTGTATGTAAATTATCTTTAAACTTAGCTAATAGCACTACCTGTTAGATAGCTGTTCAGATCAGATCAGATCAGTCGCTCAGTCATGTCCGACTCTGCGACCCCATGAATCGCAGCACGCCAGGCCTCCCTGTCCATCACCAACTCCTGGAGTTCACTCAGACTCACGTCCATCGAGTCAGTGATGCCATCTAGCCATCTCATCCTCTGTCATCCCCTTCTCCTCCTGCCTCCAATCCCTCCCAGCATCAGGGTCTTTTCCAATGAATCCACTCTTCGCATGAGGTGGCCAAAGTACTGGAATTTCAGCTTTAGCGTCATTCCTTCCAAAGAAATCCCAGAGCTGATCTCCTTCAGAATGGGCTGGTTGGATCTCCTTGCAGTCCAAGGGATTCTCAAGAGTCTTCTCCAACACCACAGTTCAAAAGCATCAATTCTTGGGCGCTCAGCCTTCTTCACAGTCCAACTCTCACATCCATACATGACCACAGGAAAAACCATAGCCTTGACTAGACGAACCTTTGTTGGCAAAGTAATGTCTCTGCTTTTGAATATGCTATCTAGGTTGGTCATAACTTTCCTTCCAAGGAATAAGCATCTTTTAATTTCATGGCTGCAGTCACCATCTGCAGTGATTTTAGAACCCCCAAAAAACGTCTGACACTGTTTCCACTGTTTCCCCATCTATTTGCCATGAAGTGATGGGACCAGATGCCATGATTTTAGTTTTCTGAATGTTGAGCTTTAAGCCAACTTTTTCACTCTTCTCTTTCACTTTCATCAAGAGGCTTTTTAGTTCCTCTTCACTTTCTGCCATAAGGGTGGTGGTGTCTGCATGTCTGAGGTTATTGATATTTCTCCTGGCAATCTTGATTCCATGATACTGTTTATTGAGTACCTGTTGTAGCCACGTGTTCTGGGAAACTAACTCACTCAGAAGGACAATGCAGATAGTGGAGTGCAGTTTATTACACCGGCGGGCCCAAGGCAGAGTCTCTTCTTAGCCAAGGACCCTGGCCAGTTTTTCTGAAAACCTTATATACCCTAAGTGTACATGTCCAAATCCACCTCCCCAAATTCCCTGAAATTAGTCTGAACAAAGGAAAAGAAAGATATAATCAAAGTTAACCTGTGATTCATATGCCTTAAGCCTAGGTAGTTAACAGTGGACAATTATCAGTAGGCCTGTGGTCATACCCCAATAAACATAATAGAATTTATGATTCTATTCAGTTACACAGATAATTAGGGTATTCTTTTAGGCAACGGAGAGTCTAGGTACGAGCCCTGGGGCTCTTCCATCCAGGGGGCCTGGTTTTCCAGTTGGTATGTCGTTTCCATCGATACTGGGCATATAGCTCAAAGTCCACAGTCCAGCCCAAGATGGAGTCCTGCTTTCAAGATGGAGCCTGTTCTGTCTGTTTTCTCCTTCATACCTACTAGATGATTTGCATATATTGTCTTATGTAATCTCCAGAAGAGCCCTTCAAAGTAAGTACTACTCTCCCCATTGATGATGAGGGTCAAAGAGGTGACTAGAGGTCATACCCCTGGAGAAGGCGATGGCACCCTACTCCAGTGCTCTTGACTGGAAAAATCCCATGGAGGGAGGAGCCTGGAAGGCTGCAGTCCATGGGGTCGCTGAGGGTTGGACACGACTGAGTGACTTCACTTTCACTTTTCACTTTCATGCACTGGAGAAGGAAATGGCAACCCACTCCAGTGTTCTTGCCTGGAGAATCCCAGGGACAGGGGAGTCTGGTGGGCTGCGGTCTCTGGGGTCATACAGGGTCGGACACGACTGAAGCGACTTAGCAGCAGCAGAGGTCATACACCTGTAAATATTCCCCTGTAGTATTCTCTATTACAGTCCTTCCCAAAGACTATATTGCAGTATTGAACCTCAAAGCAGGATTCATAGAAGAGGATACTTAAGTTATCCAAAAATTTTATTTTTATTGTTTAAAGTGAGTGGAGTGTCACTTTTTACCCCTTGTTTAAATTATACAGATATAAGAATAAAGTAATTTTAGTAATGGAAGGAGGCCTGATAAAGACTTTGGTTTATGGATTTTTCTTTTAAGTGAATGGCTTGACCATTTCCAATCTTGTATGCCATAATTTTAATATACTTATTCAGGATATAATATTAACCAAATTTGTGTAGTCTTTGTGTTCATTCTACAAAGGATTTAGGATAGGTTACAACTTAATAAAAAGGACATTTTTCAGTTATAATAAAAATGGAATAATATATGTGTCTTCCTGCTTGCTGTAGGTGAGCTCCAAATTTACTTCTGGATTTTCCTAGAAAATTTCCTAGAAACCTTTCCCAATGACCAAAAAAGTCATCAGAAATAAAAATAACTTTTAAAAGTAGAAAACAAGGAAGTTGCCTGGCAGTCCAGTGGTTCGGACTCTGCACTTTGACTGATGTGGGTCCAGGTTTGATCTCTGGTTAGGGCACTAATATCCCTCAAGCCGCACAGCGCTGTCAAAATAATAATAATAAAAGGAGAACACAAAACAGTTTTTTGTTTAACATTCAATAAGTTTATCATTCAGGCATAGGGAACAGCATACACATAACCATATTGGCAAGAAACCTGAGCCAAATGCTCTTTGTTTACATGTTTCCGTCCATTTTTAATATAGTACCTTCTTGTAAGGACCTGCCCTTAGGGGAGATGGCTTAAAATGTGCAGGCTATAGTTTAAGGTAGTATAGGGTAAGTTCCCAGTGAAGTGTTGGTCACTCAGTTTTGACCGACTGTTTCTGAGCCATGGACTATAGTCTACGAGGCTCCTCTGTCCATGGAATTCTTCAGGCAATAATACTGGAGTGGGTTGCCATTTTCTTCTCCAGGGGATCTTCCCAACCCTGGGATTGAACCCAGGTCTCCTGCATTGTAGGCAGATTCCAGTTCCCACAGGTGGGATTAATCTACACTTCTGTGAATATAGAAGCTCCAAGGAGGGGGAGACCTCTTTTGGCTAGGGTAACCAGGAAAGGCTCCCCATGCAGAGCTGTGGGAATATTGGGAGTCCATCAGTTAAGCCTGTCTGGCTGGAATGGGAACTTCATATATGAGCTCAGACCATTCAAACACATAGGTAATCCAGACATTTCTGTTGCAGGATAGGTTTCAACCTCTTCCCCCTTTCAGGACTCAGAGGCTCCTCATTTCTCTATACCAGTTACACCTTCTGCCAAGACCCTCCTTTGTGGTCTGCTAAGTTCCATTTCCCAGGATGCATATACTCTAAGAAGCTACTGTATCTCCTATATGTTCAAACATACTTTCTCCTCTTTCTTTTTTCCGAAATGACTTTTTCCTTAGCTTACATGTTTCTGCACTTTTCAGTCTCATCACTGGAAAAAGGAGAGCTGGTGATACATCTGTCAGCTCCTGATATCCTTATTAATGGTATTAAAAATGTGCTTTGACATGTGGAGATAATAATGTACTTCTTAAGTATGTTAATAATAAATTGAGTTTAGGATAGTTTCCATATTAAAGAAAATCAATAGATTAGTCTCAGCAAAAAGTATCTTAATTTTAAAGTGGGTAAGCCAGGGATATAAAAATTGAAACTGTCTACTATGCTCTTGTCTGATATAGTTTTTTTGATGAATTATATTACACTACAGAATATCCTTACACAACACCTGACATATTTATTGTAGATTTTCAGTAAACGTTTGTTGAATTGTGTTTGTTGTTGTTGTTCAGTCACGCATTCGTGTCCGACTCTCTGCGACCCCAGGGACTGCAGCACACCAGACTTCCCTGTCCTTCACTGTCTCCTGGAGTTTGCTCAAACTCATGTCCATTGAGTCAGTGATGCCACCCAACCATCTTATCCTCTGTCTTCCCCTTCTCCTCCTCCTTTCAGTCTTTCCAGCTTCATTAGAAAGGGTCTTTTCCAATGAGTTGGCTCTTCGCATCAGGTGGTCAAAGTATTGGAGCTTCAGAATTGTATTACTTAACAACAAAAAAGCTTTTTATTCTGAAATAATTGTAGACTAATAGAAAATTGCAAAAATAGACATAGAGTCCTGTGTAACCTACCAACTTTCCCTGTTGATGACATCTTATATAATGAAGAAAATGTCAAAACCAGGTTATTGACATTGGTACAATATGTTTACTAGACTACAGACCTCATTCATTCTTTTTTTTTCTTTTTTTTTTTTAACATGCATTCCTTTGTGTGTTTGTGTGTGTGTAGGTCTATCCCATGTATAGATTTGTGTAGTAGCCACCACAGTCGAGATACAGAGTTGTTCTGTCACCTCAAAGGAACTCCTTGTACTAGTCCCTTTAAATTTGTGCACACGTTTCCTTCTCTGCTTCAGCCTATTCCTATCATCTCCATTTGTAAACTAGTTTTGTGATTTTGAGAATGACATATAAATAGAATCACATAATATATAAATATGAGATTGACTTCATTAAGCAGAATGCCCTTGAGAGTTAGATTGTTGTGTGTGTCATATTTTGTTGTTCTTTTTCTCTGAATAGAATTCCATTGTATGGATGTTGTTGTTGTTTTAGTCACTAAGTCCTGTCCGACTCTTTTGTGACCCCATGGACTGTAGCCTGCCAGGCTTCTCTATTCATGGGATTTTCCAGGCAAGGATACTGGAGTGGGTTGCCACTTCCTTTTCCAAGGGATCTTCCCAATCCAGGGATCGAACCCTGATCTCCTCTGTTGCAGGTGGATTCTTTACTACTGAGCCACGGGGAGCTCATGTGTTGATGTACTGGTGTTTATTTACCTGTAATTCTGTTGAGGTACTGGTGTTTATTTAACCATATTTAACCACTCACCTTTTGAAGAACATTTGGGTTGTTTCCAGGCTTTTGCTATTACAAATAAATCTGCTATAAGCATTTGTATACAGGCTTTTGTGTTTTTATTTCTCTGGGATAAATACCCAAGGGTGTGATTGCTGGGTTGTATAGTAAGTGCATGTTTAATTTTATAAGAAACTACCAACCTATATTTTCTAGAATGACTGTACAACTTTACATTCCCATCAGCAATGTATGAGAAATCCAGTTTCTCTGCTTCCTTGCCAGCATTTAGTAGTAGTATTGTGTGTGTGGGTTTTTTTTTTTTTTTTTTTTTTTTTAAATTATTTTTGGCTGTACTGGGTCTCATTGTTGGTCAGGGGCTAGTCTCTAGTTTTGTTCCCTGGGGCTACTCTCTACCTGTGGTGCACAGGCTTCTTGTTGCAGTGGCTTATCTTATTGCAGAGTGCAGGCTCTAGGGCATGCAGGCTTTGGTAGCTGTGGCCTGCGGGGTCTAGAGCATGGGCTCAGTAGTTGCATGGGCTTAGTTGCTCTGAGGCATGTGAGATCTTCCCTGACCAGGGCTTGAACCTGTGTCCCCTGTGTTGCAAGGCATTAACCACTAGACCACTGGGGAAGCCCCTATCATTGTGTTTTATTTCAGCTATTTAAATAGGTATGTAGTATTTCTTTGGGGCATCCTTGGTGGCTCAGATGGTAAAGAATCTACCTGAAATGCAGAAGACTAGGGTTTGATCCCTGGGTCAGGAAGATCCCTTGGAGAAGGGAATGGTTATCCACTCCTGTATTCTTGCCTGGAGAATTCCTTGGACAGGAGCCTGGCGGGCTATTGTCCACATGGTTGCAAAGAGGCGACATGATTGAGCAACTAACACTTTAACCTCTTTCAGTTTTTCTTTGATTAAAGGTATATTTGTCTTTTAGTGGTGGGTTGATAGCCTTAGTCAAGGATAGCTTTTCAAATTTGTTGTTTGTACCTATTGCACTTAAGTTTTTTTAACATACTTTTTTTCTTTTTTGGCCGCATGTCACAGCTTGCAGGATCTTAGTTGCCCAACCAGGGATCAAACCTGGGCCCTGTGCAGAAACACAGAGTCCTAACCATTGGACAACCAGGGAATTTCCAGTGTATTTTCATTTTTTAAAAAATGTAGACCTGCAAAGCTGTTTAAAACTTTTCCCAGTATTTTAGTTTTCTCTTTGTCGCTACCTTTCTCCTAGATCCTAGCAACAGGTGTCTTAGCAACAGTGCTTTCACTGGTCTTTGCTGAGTGAAACTAATTCTATAGACACAGCTACTTGGACTTATTTAGTGTTAGTGTAGTGCAATTGAGGATTTTGTTTATATTCTCATTTGTGGCAGCTCCCTAGAGATATTTTCTTTCCTGATGAGAAATCAAGAAATGCCTTCTGTCTTTTATTATAATTTGGGCCATGGGAAGAAAAGGCAATACATAGCTAAATTTTGGGAATGTGTTTGTAAGGGAGGATTCTCTTATATTATGAATGACTGAGGTGAAATTCTCATAACATGAAGTTAACCATTTTACAGTGAACAATCTTGTGTCATTTAGTACGTTCACAGTGCTGACAAATATTTCTATCTAGTTCTAAAACATTTTCATCACCTCAAATAGAAATCCATACCCATTAAGTAGTCATGCCCCATTCTTCCCTTCCGCCAGCCCCTGGAAGCCACCAGTCCGCTTCTGTCTCAGTGGATTTACCTGTTCTGGATATTTCATGTAAATGAAGTCATACCATATGGCCTTTTGTTTCTGGCTTCTTTCTCTTAGGGTAGTGTTTTTGAGGTTCATCCACATTGCAGCATGCATCAGTGCTTCATTTCTTTTTATAGTTGAGTAATATTACACTATCGGAGAAGGCAATGGCACCCCACTCCAGTACTCTTGCCTGGAAAAGCCCATGGACGGAGGAGCCTGGTAGGCTGCAGTCTATGGGGTCGCTAAGAGTCGGACACAACTGAGTGACTTCACTTTGACTTTTCACTTTCATGCATTGGAGAAGGAAATGGCAACCCACTCCAGTATTCTTGCCTGGAGAATCCCAGGGACAGGGGAGCCTGGTGGGCTGCCGTCTATGGAGTTGCACAGAGTCGGACACGACTGAAGCGACTTAGCAGCAGTTAGCAATATTACACGTACGGATATGGCACAATTTATTTATCCATTCTCCTGTTGATGGACATTTCGGTTGTTTCTACCATTTGATTATTGTGAGTAGTACTGCTGTGAACTTGTGGGTATGTGTATTGTTTGAGTACTTGTTTTCAGTTCTTTGGGGTCTATATCTACCTCATATAGTAATTATTTAATTTGTTGAGCTGCCAAACTATTTTCTGTAATAGTTGCACCACATAACATTCCCAGCAACAATGTATGAGGGTTCAAGTATCTCCACATCCTTGCTAACATTTCTTTTATTATCCTTTTTTTTCAATGGCCATGTTATTGGATGTGGTGTAGTATCTCATGGTTTTGATTTGCATTTTCATTGTAACTAATGAGTTGAGCATCTTTTCATGTGCTTGTTAGCCATCTATATATCTTTAGATAAATATTTATTGAAGTTCTTAAACCATTTTTAAATTGGATAGTCTTTTGGTTGTTGAATTATAAACATTCTTTTTATATTCTGAATATCAGACCTTTGTCAGATATGTGATTTTTAAATATATTCTCTCATTATGTAGGTTGTCATTTCACTTTCTTGATCATGCCCTTTTTTTGCACAAAAATCTTTTAATTTTCTGAAGTCCAGTTTGTCTGTGTTTTCTTTTTTACTCATGCTTTTGGTATTATATCTAAGAATTCATTGCCAAATCTAGGATCATGAAGATTTACCCGTTTTCTTTTAAGAGTTTTACGGTTTTGACTTTCATATTAAGTCACTAATTTGAGTTAATTTTTATGTATGGTATGAGCTGAGCATCTAGCTTCATTCTTTTGCATGTATTAATAAATATGCAGTTGTCCTGGTGTCATTTGTGGAAGACAGTAGTCTTTCCCCATGGATTGGTCTTGACATCTTTGCTGAAAATCAAGTGGCCATTGATGTTTGGATTTACTTCTGGACTCAATTCTGTTTCATCAATCTGTTTCCCCTTATGCCGGTACCATGTTGTTTTGTCTGCTCTAGTTTTGTAGTCAGTTTTGAAATTGAGACTTGAGTTCTCCAGCTTTGTTCTTCCTTTTCAAGATTGTTTTGGCTATTAATATTTGAGCTGCTTGTAATTCCATATGAATTTGAGGATTGGCTGTTTCATTTCTAAAAAAAGGCTGTTGGATTTTTGGGCTTCAGTCTAGGCTCTCTTTCTTGTAGATTGTATAACATTGTGCAGTATAGATACTGTGTTAGCAAAAACAGACATCATTCCCATAAACTTAAGGAGCTTATAGTCTAATGAATGAGACATTGATCAAATGATCATACACAGAATATAAAATTATAACTAAGGTAAGTACTGTCAGTTATTGCTTCATGTTGCTGTGGGTAAATGTCATATGGGAATCTGACCTAGTTAGAAGTTAGAAGTGAAAGCTTCTCTAAGGAAGTGATATTAGATGTGAAGTCTGAAGGATAAGTTGGCATTTTGGGGGCAAAGACAGGGGAGTATGGTGAGTAGAGTCTTCTAGATAAAGGTAACAGCCTGTATAAAGCCTCAGTGATAGAAAAGAGCTTGGTGTATTTGAGAAAATGAAATAAGGACAACCTGTTGCAAAGTATAGAGCTAGAGGGGGAAACATAAATAAGAAACATAGAAGACCTGAAGTGTTTCTTTATACAGAGAATAATTGGAAACCATTAAAATTTTTTAAATGTTATTATAAAATATTGACTATATTCCCTGTTCTGTAAAATATATCTTTATAGCTTATTTATTTGTACATAGTAGTTTGTACTTCTTAATCCCCTACTCTTATCTTGCCTCTCCCTCCTTTTCTGTCCCCACTGGTAACCACTAGTTTGTTCTTTAAATCTGTGAGTCTGTTTATGTTTTGTTATATTCATTTGTTTTATTTTTTAGATCCTACATATAAGTGATAACATACAGTGTTTGTCTTTCTCTGTCTGACTTATTTCACTATGCATAATGCCTTCCAAGACCATCTGTGTTGCTGCAAATGACAAATTTCTTTTTTATGGCTGAGTAGTATTCCATTGTATATCTATACCATATCTTCTTTATCTATTCCTCAGTTGATGGACACTTAGGTTGCTTCCATATTTTGGCAGTTGTAAATAATGCTGCTATGAATATTGGACTGTATGAATCTTATTGAATTAGTGTTTCTTTTTTGGTTATATACCCAGGAATGGAATTGCAGATCACATGGTACTTCTATTTTTAGTTTTTGGAGGAGCTTCCACAGTGGCTGCACCAATTTACATTCCCATAAACAATGTACAAGGGTTCCCGTTTCTCTACCTCCTTGCCAACATTTGATATTTGTGGTCTTTTTTATGATAGCTATTCTGATAGATGTGAGGTGATATCTTATTGTGGTTTCAATTTGCATTACACTAATGATTAGCATTGTCGAACATGTTTTCATATGTCTGTTGGCCATCTGTATGCTTTCTTTGGGAAAATCTTTATTGAGATCTTTTGCCCATTTTTAAATCAGGTTGTTCTTTTTTTTTATATTGAATTGTATCAACTGTTTATATATTTTGGATATTAACCCCTTATTGGTTATATCATTTGCAAATATTTTCTCTCATCCAGTAGGTTGTATTTTCGTTTTGTTGATGTTTCTCTTTTGTGCAAAAGCTTTTAAGTTTAATTAGGTCATGATGTTGTTATTGTTCAGTTGTGAAGTCATGTCCAACTCTTTGAGACCCTGTGACTGTGGACTGCAGCACACGAGGTTTCCCTGTTCTTCACTATCTTCAGGAGTTTGCTCAAACTCATGTCCATCGAGTTGGTGATGCCATCCATCCAACTTATCCTCTGTTGCCCTCCTTTTACTCATGCCCTCAATCGTTTCCAGCGTAAGGATCTTTTCCAGTGAGTCTGCTCTTTGGATCAGGTGGCCAAAGTATTGGAGCTTCAGCCTCAGTATCAGTCTTTCAATGAATATTCAGGGTTGATTTCCTTTAGGATTGTCTGGTTTGATCTCCTTGCTGTCCAAGGGACTCTCAAGAATCTTCTTTAGCACCACAGTTCGAGAGGATCAATTCTTTGGCTGTCAGCCTCTCTTATGGTCCAACTCTCAGATCCAGGAAAACCATAGCTTTGACTGTATGGACCTTTGTTGGCAAAGTCGTGTCTCTGCTTTTTGATACTCTGTCTAGATTTGTCATAGTTTTTCTTCCAAGGAGCATGCCTCTTTTAATTTCATGGCTGCAGTCACCGTCCACAGTGATTTTGGAGCCCAAGAAAATAAAATCTGTCACTGTTTTCCATTTTTTCCCAAATTTATTTGCCATGAAGTGATGGGATGCCATGATCTTAGGTTTTTGAATGTTGTTTTAAGCTAGGCTTTTCACTCTCCTCTTTTACCTTCATCAAGAGGCTCTTTAGTTCTTTGCCTTCTGCCAATTAGGGTGGTATCAGCTGCATATCTGAGGATGTTGATATTTCTCCTGGCAATCTTGATTCCAGCTTGTGATTCATCTAGCCTGGCATTTCACATGATATACTCTGCATATAAATTAAATATGCAGGGTGACAATGTACAGCCTTGATGTACTCCTTTCCCAATTTTGAACCAGTCTGTTGTTCCATGTCCAGGTCTAACTATTGCTTCTTGACCTGCATACAGGTTTCTCAGGAGGCAGGTAAGGTGGTTTGATATTACCATCTCTTTAAGAATTTTCCATAATTTGTTGTGATCACCCAAACAATCAAAGGTTTTAGCATAGTCAGTGAAGCAGAAGTTTTTCTAGAATTCTCTTGATTTTTCTATGATCCAGTGAATGTTGGCAATTTGATCTCTGGTTCCTTTGCCTTTTCTAAATCCAGCTTGTACATCTGAAAGGTCTCTGTTCACATACTGTTAAATTCTAGTTTGAAGGATTTTGAACATTACCTTGCTATCTTGTGAAATGAGTGCAATTGTGTGGTAGTTTTAACATTCTTTGGGATTCTAATGAAAACTGATCTTTGCCAGGCCTGTGGCCATTGCTGAGTTTTCCAAATTTGCTGGCATATTGAATGCAGTAGTTTAACAGGATCATCTTTTAGGATTGAAATAGCTCCATTGGAATTCCATCACCTCCACTAGCTTTGTTTGTAGTAATGCTTCCTAAGGCCCACTGACTTCACACTCCAGGATGTCTGGCTCTAGATTTGTGACCATACCATCATGGTTATCCAGGTCATTAAGACCTTTTTTGTATAGTTCTTCAGTTGTATGCTTGCCACCTCTTCTGAATCTCTTCTGCTTCTGTTAGGTCCTTACCATTTCTGTCCTTAATTGTGCCTATCTTTGCATGAGATGTTCTCTTAGTGTCTCTAATTTTCTTGAAGAGATCTCTAAATTCTTTCCCATTCTATTGTTTTCCTCTATTTCTTTGCATTGTTCACTTTAGAACTTTCTTATTTCTTCTTGCTATTCTTTGCAACTCTGCATTCAGTTAGATCACATTAGTTGTTTTTTTTTTTTTTTTTTGCTTTGTTTCCCTTGCCTTAGGAGATAGGTCCAAAAAAATACTGCTACAATTTATGTCAAAGTGTATTCTGCCTGTGTTTTCTTCTGGGAGTTTTCTGGCTGCACATTTAGGTCTTTAATCCATTTTGAGTTTATTTTTGTATATAATGTGAGAAAATGTTCTAATTTTATTCTTTGGCATGTAACTGTTAATTTTACCAGCACCACTTATTGAGAGACTATCCTTTCCCTATTGTATATTCTTGCCTCATTTGTCATATGTTAGTTGACCACAATATATGGGTTTATTTCTGGGTTCTCTGTTCTTTTTCTTTTAACTATGTGTCTGTGCCTGTACCATACTTTTTTGATGATTGGAGCCTTGTAGTTTATACACCGTGAAGCCAGGGAGTGTGACACTGCCACCTCTGTTCTTGTTTCTCAAGATTACTTTGGCTAGTTGAGATCTTTTATGTTTCCTCATGAATTTTAGAATTATTTTTCTAGTTCTGTGAATAATGCCATTGATATTTGTATGGGAATTGCATTGAGTCTATAGATTGCCTTGGATAGTATGGTCATTTTAATAATAACCTTCCAGTACATGAGCACGATATCTTTCTTTTAAAAAACTGTATTTATTTTTGGCTGCACTGGGTCTTTGTTGCTTTGTGCAGCCTTTTTCTAGTTGCAGTGAACAGGGCTGCTCTTCATTGTGACGGAAGGGCTTCTCACCGCAGTGACTTCTTTTGTTGAGAGCACGGCTGTAGGTGCGTGTGCTTCAGTAGCTGTGGCACACAGGCTCAGTAGTTGTGGCTTGTAGGCCATAGAGCACGGGCGCAGTAGTTGTGATGCACCAGCTTAGTTGCTCTGCACATGCTCTGCATATGGAATCTTCCCGGACCAGGGATCAAACCCGTGCCCCCTGCATTGGCCATGGATTCTTATCCACTGCACCACCAGGGAAGTCCCACAGTATCTTTTGTTGTGTTGTCTTCAGTTTCTTTCATCTGTGTCTTATAGTTTTTTCAGTACAGATCTTTGACCTCCTTTGTGAGATTGATTTATAAGTTATTTTGTTAATTTTGATGTGATGGTAAATGGGATTGTTTCTTTAATTTCTGTTTCTAATAGTTTGTTGTTGTATTTTAGTTTTATATCCTGCAACATTACCAGATTTATTGATGCATGCTAGTAGTTTTTTGGTGGTGTTTTTAGGATATTTTCTGTGTTTGGTGTCATGTCATCTGCAAACAGTGACAGTTTTGCTTCTTTTCCAATTTGGATTCTTTTAATTTTATTTTATATTTCTTGTCTGATCGCTGTGCCTTGGGCTTCAGGGTTTTATGCAAGAGAGAATTGCATAATCTGAATTTGGAAAAGAGCACTTTGTGATGTAAAGAAAGAATTACAGAGGAGTATCAGTCAGTGCAGGTATGCTCTTGCGTAGGTATGATCCATGTGACAGATAAGATGGTAGGTTGGATGAGGAGGATGGTAGGCAGAGTGGAGAAATGTTACAGATGTAGTTCAGTTCAGTTCAGTTCAATTGCTCAGTTGTGTTCGACTCTTTGTGACCCCATGTAGTGCAGCACACCAGGCCTCCCTGTCCATCACCAACTCCCAGAGTTTTTTCCCCCCAGCATCAGGGTCTTTTCCAGTGAGTCAGCTCTTCGCATCAGGTGGCTAAAGTATTGGAGTTTCAGCTTCAACATCAGTCCTTCCAATGAACATCCAGGACTGATCTCCTTTAGGATGGACTGGTTGGATCTCCTTGCAGTCCAAGGGACTCTCAAGAGTCTTCTCCAACACCACAGTTCAAAAGCATCAATTCTTCTGTGCCCAGCTTTCTTTATAGTCCAACTCTCACTATACATCCAGATGTATTTAGTAGGTTGAGTTGATAGAACTGTGCAATCTTTGGCCACCTGATACTTTGATCACTTGATGCGAAGACCTGACTCATTTGAAAAGACTCTGATGCTGGGAAAGATTGAAGGCAAGGAGAAGGGGATGCAGAGGATGAGATGGTTGCATGGCATCACCGACTCAATGGACAAGAGTTTGAGTAAACTCTGGGAGCTGGTGATGGACAGGGAGGCCTGGCACGCTGTAGTCCTTAGGGTCGCAGAGTCGGACACAACTGAGTGACTGAACTGAACTGAATGGATGTTACAGGTGTATTTAGTAGGTTGAATTGATAGAACTGTGTAATGGATTATATCTTGGGGATAAAGGAGAAGTGATAAAATGACTCCAAGTTCTTGGCTTAATCGCCAGGAGGTAGGTGGTGGTACCTTTCACTTGAAGGCACTGGAAAGAGACTGGCTTGCGATGGAATATTATGACTTCGGTTTTGGACATGTTGAATTTGAGGTGATTTTAAGACATCAGACAGATGATGTTGAGTAGGCAGTTAAATAAATGTGCCTGGAACTTAGAGGTAAGGACTAGAGGAAAATTTGTTGTATGTTTGGTGTTTAGATGGTAAATAAAGTCATGGACATGGATTAGATTGTCTAGGGAGAGAGAATGGAATGAGAAAAGAATAGGGAATAGTATAATCTTGACCGTTTAATCACTGAGCAGAAGAGGACAAACTTGGAAAGCAGGCATTGAAGGGGCAAGCGGAGAGCTAGGAGGAAAACTATGAGAATGTGATATTCAGAAGTCAAGTGATTCAATTAGAAGAAAATGAGCAACTGTGCTAAAAGATGCTGAGAGATCAAATAAAAATAAGCTCTGCATTGTGAAGGTCATTCATAATTTAGTGAAATATAGTGAAATGATTAATGGGAGCTTGTTCAGCTGATAACCTGTTTATTGAAAAATAGATTGTTTACCTAGAAATGTTATTGATTGTGTAGTTTAGAGAATTAAAAAAAATTTTTTTAAGCACTTAGAACCCTTTTCTACCAAATATTACACGAGCCTCAATACAAAGAGATCAAATGAGCTATGCTAATTTAAGTGGGATTATAACACTGCTCCTTTGTATCCCTTCTTCTATTTACTTCTGGTCTGAATACCTTTTCATAACTCTTAATACGCTGAAGATCAGTTTGAAAATCTTATCTAGGTGGTCTGCCTTTACTGAAGGAGAAACTGAGTGTTGGGGAGAGGTAGTCCCTTAGCAAAGCATATACTTAGCAGACTTTAAGTTTAGAACTAGTACTAGTACTAGTTACTATACTAATAGTACTCGTACTATTTTGTTACTGTTACTGAAACTAAAGTCCCTAGATCCTCTTCCAGAGCATGTGCCACAGACTCTGGACTCTAGTGAAATGTCTGTTCTCTTTTTTTCAGGCCAGCAGTTCTTACCCTTTGAGTCTTCAGGGTCCCTATGACTTGAAGAAAACATACTAAGAGGGTCTGAAGATAGCCTGCTTCCCCAGTTGTTTCATATTTGTGTCCTCAAGGTGATGGGCCCTGTGGTGGTTGTGTGTTTGCCAACTTCCATTCCAACCCAAGGAATTAGTTTGTGAGTTGGCAGTGGTAATCCCATGCTTCTTGCCAGTGAATGACTTTGGGTATGTGTCCAAATTGTGGCCAGCGAGATATGACAATAATGCTACTGGAAACTTTTGAGAAAGTTTCTTGGTTTAAAAAAATAAAAAAATGATACCTAAAAGGTGGCCTCTCTTTCTGGTGGTTATTTTCTACTACTTATTTAGAGTAAACTGAATCAGTTTGGTTGAAAGGAGATATTAATACTTATCTCAGAGTTATTGTAGGAGTAAATTATTTAATGTACTTGGACACACCTGAAAACTGTTCATTGGATAATAGACCACCCAGCAGAGCTAGATGGAGGACTGGGCCACAGGTTTGGAATGTTTTAAAAAGTATGAAAAGTGAAAGTGATAGTCGCTTAGTCGCAACTCTATACAACCTTATGGACTTAGCCTTCAAGGCTCCTTTGTCCATGAAATTTTCTAGGCAAGACTACTGGAGTGGGTAGCCATTCCCTTCATCAGGGGATCTTTCTGACCTAGGGATCAAACCCAGGTCTCCTGGACTGCAGGCAAATTCTTTACCACTGAGCCACAGGTATATGGAGAAAGAAAAGATCTTATTTAAATTAGCCTTGAACTTGGTGGTGCTGGGAGTGGGCGAGGATGAGGGAAATAGGCCAAAAGGAGACTGGAACTATTTATAGGGCTGATCTGGGGGAGCTATTAATCAGTGAAACATTGTTAAGCAGTAGCAATATCTTGGGCAGTGCCAGTAGAGAGTTTATGTTCCTTTACGAAACATTGTTAACAAATGTCTTAAGTGTCTGTGTCCTGCTTGGTCAATTTGAGGTCTGAAAGACCTGTGGAGAGCCACTTCTTTTTTCTCCTCTAGTGGCTCAGTGCCTGGCCACTGGGGATTACCTCGAAAAGTATTAATACTTGGTAATGACTCAATCTAGGTACTCCTAGCTGAAACTTCTAGCAGAGCTGGAGAAGAGGGTAGGTCAGGGGCCTAGGACCCAGTAGAGGCACAGGAGAGGTACCTGGTTTGAGACAACAGCTGATCATTCTTAAAGTATTTTGGAATCGGATTAACCAAGATTCTGAATTTTCATCTTTACCATTTATATCATCCTAAATAAGTCAGTAGAAAAACAAAAATGTAACATTTACCTTTCAGAATTACTGTTATGATTAGAGCTAATGTTTATAAAGTTCCAACCATAGAGCCCCATGCATATTAAGCATTCAAGTACATGATAGTTGTTTTTGCTGTTACTAACAATTAACAGGGTTAAGTCAGTGAGACTACTTTCATTAACACATCTCTCAGAATAACCATGGGTTTCCTTGTTTGTGACCCCTTTGGAGTTCTATGCTTAGTATTTGTTTTAATTGAGACTCAGTTGCATATAAAATTACTAAATTGGATGTAGATGAAAATGGCAGTTGGAGGGATGGAGGAGACATCGCTGTTTTCCTTTGGCTTCAAGCTCCTAAGCGTAGGCCTTAGTCTTCAGAGTTATACTCTTACTTCTTTATCCTTTATTCCATTTTTTCTTTGTTTCCCCTTTAAGTAACTAATTTTTTTTGCATTTTGTAATTTTTGAAAAATTGTGGTAAAATATACACATGTAAAATTTACTGTTTTAACCATTTTAAAGAGTCCAATTTAGGGACGTTAAGTACTTTCACATTGTTGTGCCACCATCCTACCACCCATCTCCAGAATGGTTTTGTGTTGCACACCTGAAGCTCATTAAACAGTAACTCCCCGTTTCCCTTTCCTTCCAGCCCCCAACAACTACTTACTCTACTTTCTGTAACTGAATTTGACTACTCTAAGTACCTCTTACAAATACCTAGAATCATACAGTTTTTGTGATTCTATGAGTGGCTTTCACTTAGCATGTCTTCATGGTTCATCCATGATGTAGCATGTGTCAGAATGTCCTTCCTTTTTATGGCTGAATAATTATTCAGTTATATGTATATCTCATTTTTTAAAACCCATTCATCTGTCAATGAACACTTAGATTGCTTCTACCTTTTGATTATTGTGAATTTCCCATTGCTTCCCCTCTTTTTCCCATTGCTTTTTAATATAACAGAAAGCCCCCCTCTCTTTTTCTTTCCAAATACTTATAGAGTACTGTCTTCATGCTCACTGTTTTTAGTGTTGGAGAAATGGCAGTGAACAGGACAAAGTGTTTGGAGCTTACATTCTGCTGATGAGAATGGGTCCCTCTTTGGAAGTCTTGCATGGGCTGGTGCTCTGATTTGCAGAGTTATGTCAGGCCAGAGTTTGTATCAGTGGTGTCTTACCATCTTGAATGTCAGAAACCTTAGACCAATTTTTCCTTTGGTTTCAACTTTGGCAGCTTTTCTCGAGGCCTTTTATGAGCCCTGAGGCTGAGTTGGTTGCTTCTCTGGTGGCTCAGAGGTTAAAGCGTCTGCCTGCAATGCGGGAGATCTGGGTTCGGCCCCTGGGTTGGGAAGATCCCCTGGAGAAGGAAATGGCAACCCACTCCAGTATTCTTGCCTGGAGAATCCCATGGATGGAAGAGTCTGGTGGGCTACAGTCCACAGGGTCGCAAAGAGTTGGACACGACTTCACTTTCACTTTCACTTTCTCTGTGCTAACCACCTTTCCCTCATCTTTATCATAATGCTATCTGTCTCTCTTGCTGGACTGATCTCCTACTGGACTGGTGCCCTGGTTGACTGGTTCATGTGCAGCTGCTTGGCTAACAGTATTTCAGGCATTCAGGTCCTTTGAGACAGGCCCCTGATGACTTCTGCAGCCATGTCTTTACCACTGCCTGCCTTGCACTTTGTACCCTAGCAACACTAAAATGAATGGCAATTTCTCAGACATGTTAAATTGTTTCTGTTCTCTGGGCTGCCCCCTTTTCCTAGAATGCCCTTATACCCTATCTCCAGGTTCATGCCTTTTCCCTTTAAATTAGTCGTCTTCCACAAAGCCTTTATGGACCCTCTCTAGATTATTTTGTCACATTCTGTTGCTGGCTTCTGTCATGGCCTTTAAAACACTGTATGATAATTAATGGGTTCCATGTCACCAAGAAACTCACAGATTTTAGCATTAGATGTTAGTTGGATTTCTGCCATTTTCTCCCAGCCATCAAGTTTCATTCCTCACCTCATTCACTGAACTTGACTTTGCTGTTGACGGACATTCTGGAATGAAAGTGACCTCCTGGGAATCTGATTGGATTTCCTCTTTATTGCTCCCCCATTGTGTTTCATTCACCCTTGTAGTTGTGTCATTTCTCCCTAGGATTAACATAATCCTTTTGTATAGATATAATATGTCTTTTATATTCTTCTTACCTAGCAGAGAATCTAAAGATTTTGATCAGTCTTGATGGTATTTAATATTCTCACTTTTCTTCTGTAAATCTCTTCTATCCTTTTTTTTTCTTTTCTTTTTAATGCCTATTATGGAAAATTTGAAAACTTGGCAACATCTCCCTATAGGATATTCTTCTTACAGCATACCATGTACAAATTAGCTTTGAAAATTTTCAGCATTTTTTTAAAAGTTTTTTTTTCCTATTTTATATAAAAATCATATTATATATACTGTTTGTGGAGTGCTTTTAAATTTAATATTAGGTTATAAGCAGTTTTCAGTGTCACATTTTTTGTTCAGCATCTATGACTATGCTATTTGATAGCATTGCATGATGTGACTTATTTACTCATAATCTTATTGTTGGACATCTAGGTTACTTTCCATTTTTAGATATTGTAACATTGGTAAACATTTGTAAATTTTGGTCTGTATTTTTTGTTGGCTTTGTTCAGATAAAAATGTAGGAATCTAGTAATTGGAATAAAGGTGTAAATTTTTTTAGGTTCTTGCTGTGTACTGTCAAAATTGTTCTCCTAGTTCATTACAGGGACTCAGTTAGTATTTGTTAAATGAAAGAGTATCTGCTCCTCCAAAAGACTGTACCTAGTCATACTTTGAACAAGAGGGTATGAGTACCCATAACCCCCATAATGCCTTTCATATTTGACCCTCTAAGTGTCCTGTATCCTCATTTGTTCATAGTAGGACTTTATTCTCTTGTTAGTTTCAGACTTACTTGCTTTGTCTTTTTTCAGGTCAAGTAAAATCAGGCTTTTTTTGCTCCTTCTCTCTCAAGAAGAGATACTGACTTTCTCCATATTTGGTCATATTCCTTCTTCATTCTCCCATCATTCATTAGTGGCATCTTCTGACTCAGGCAGAGGTCTCTTCCTGAAACCATAGGGTATGGAAAAACTTGACCAGTCTCATAAGAAATGTTTAAAATATGGAAAGAGATGAAGCCCTATTAGAAGAAACATCTAGTACTAGTTTCTTAAAGACCAAAGGAGATTCTTGTTTCTCTTCTAGCTGAGTGATCTTGCTGCTGCTGCTGCTGCTGCTGCTGCTAAGTCGCTTCAGTCATGTCTGACTCTGTGCGACCCCATAGACGGCAGCCCGTCAGGCTCCCCTGTCCCTGGGATTCTCCAGGCAAGAACACTGGAGTGGGTTGCCATTTCCTTCTCCAATGCATGAAAGTGAAAAGTGAAAGTGAAGTCACTCAGTCGTGTCCGACTCTTAGCGACCCCATGGACTGCAGCCTACCAGGCTCCTCCACCCATGGGATTTTCCAGGCAAGAGTACTGGAGTGGGGTGCCATTGCCTTCTCCGCTGAGTGATCTTACTTAACCTTTAATCTCTTTCAGAGTTCTTTATCTGTGAGACAGACCTACAAGAATACTTGCCACACAAGGTTTGGTAAGATTAATCAAGTCTTGGTATGATTAGTCAATTCACAATACATCCTTTTTTTTGTTCTTTTTAAAGAAAGTATCAGCATTGATTTATATTTCTACACTTGTTTACTGGACAGAAAAAGAATTATTTATCTTGATTCATTTTTATACAAGTTAACTTATAATTTTTTTCCCCCACAATACATTCTTTTTGAATAGCTACTTGTGAAAATTGTGTAATAAATTCAGAGAGGTGTGCCTCTTGTCACAGAACTATGATGCCTTCAGTTCATTCAGCCAGTCATCCATTATTTATTCAGCTGGTCAACAGAGGCTTTATGAGCCTCACTTATTGTGGCTTTATGCTAAATATTAGACAGGGAAGAAGACAGCAAATAAGTTGTAATTCAGTGTTGGTAGTAATGATGACAGCAACAAACAACAGTTTCCTACCATGTGCTGAGCCTGTGACCTATGTTAATTCATTTAATTGTCATAGTAAACTTTTAAGGTAGGTGCATAATTACTGTTCTCTACAAATTATAGTGAGGTACAAAGGAGAGTATAAAAATAGTTACCATTTAGTGAATGCCCACATGAACCAAATGTTCCATAAATATTTGATGTATATTTTCTTTCATCCTCACCACAACTCTGAAGGTTTAGGGGAGTATCTTTTGTACCTAAGGAAATAGAGTCTCAGGAATATTAAGAAATGTGCTAATAAGTTCATATAGTTTATAAGAAGTAGAGTTGGAATTGAACCCACTTTTAGTCTTGGTTTTTATGATTTTGTTGGTTCAAAGCAGGAGGGTGGGTAAAGCTCTTTAGGCTAAGGAATTATGGGATCAGAGATATCAGGGTTGATTGCCTTTTAAGAGAATTGGAGGTAAAATGAAAGATAATTCCTTAAAATTGTGAGATTATGTCTTCCATTTCCCTACATGTCCCCACCTTTCCAGGACAAAGTAATCCTCTCATACCAGTGTGACTATGTAGGTACTTTTTAAGTACCATAGTAGTGGCTCTTGCTGTTCGTTGATGGCACATGGCACTTCTGAATGCTTTAGCCAAGTGCCTAATAACTGAAAATGTTATATTCATTCAGGACAGCTGCACCATGAAACCAGATGGGATTTTAAATTGGCATGTGCATATTTTTAAACTAATTTAAAAATGTCAGTTTGCAACCTGATGTTGCCATGTAGATTGTTAAATATTTTTCTCCAATAAAGAATAGGAAATGTTTCATTAAACTCCTGTTAAATTGTTCACACTTGTTGCACACTGCACAGATGTGCTCAGCTGGGTGAAATGGTTTTACAGGATTGTTATGTGGTAGAAAAGAGAAAAATGTTCAGTTTTAGTTTGAAGTCCAGAATGGCTATTAAGTAAAAAGAATGAGTATAGTTTTTTTAGAGTTTATGTAACTGACTTCAACAGTTGCTTTTGTAGTTGTTCTATATAATTGAACCATGGAGTTATAACTTTGAGAGGCATAGACTAATGGAGAGACCCATTTAAAACAGGTTGTGTTTAAAACTATTTGCATCAGATGAGCCCTGTCTCGTCACTTTTTTCTTGCCATTTTTGAAAAAAAAAAAAAGATTGTGGTAAAATATACCATCTCTTCACGTTTTGCAGCAACTTCCTGCCTGGTCTCCCCGCTTCTGTCTCACCTCCCCCAGATCATCTTCCATATTGCTGCTCTGTGAGCTTTGTTAAACGTAGATTTTCACTCTTATTTCCTTTATTAAAATTTTCAGAGGTTTCCCATAGCCTTGAGGATAAAATTCAGGCTCCTTAGTTTAGCTTGCAGAACTTTTTCATGGTTTGGTCTCTGTCTGCCTCATTAGCCTCAAGTCATCTTTTTCATGTTGTTTCAGCCAGCCCAAGCTACTTGACATTTACTGTCAAGTTAAATTCCTGTACCTTCATCAATGCTGTTGTCTCTGTTTGTGACACTCTCTCACCCATTCTTCATCTCCCAACCTTTTAATTTCCTTTCAGAGTGTAGCTTGGGCTCATTTCTAAGCAGCCTCCCTTGTGATTCCCTCACCCTATGCCACATTTCACCACGGGGTTCTGAGCCTCTCCTTTTGTGTTCTTCATAGTTTCTGGTACTTCTCTTTATCATAGAGCACATAGTACTTTGTATTATTCCAATTTAAATTTCTGTCTGCCAGTATAACTTATTTCTTTTTCTTTAACTCCTAACCCTTAATAGATGTTCAGAAAATGTACTAAATGACTATTTTTAATACAAAGAGTATATTTTATATTTTTATGTAAAGGGGATATATTAATTTGTCACCAAAAGTGTGATGAATTTTGAAAGTGTCTTTGTTTTCATTTTTGCTGAGTTGTGGATTTTTCCAGTATTTGAAAGAAGTTCCTAATAGAATCAACTATAGTTTAATTACATGCCAAACTTGAAGCAGGAAATAAACCCTCTTCTTCTTCAATAGTGGAGCTTTGGTTTGGAGAGAGCGACTGAACAAAGACTTTCTGATTGTCTCTAGCTATTGTGGTTCCTACCTCTTTCCTCAAGTTGAGATGATGGTGGGTAATTATACTGATTCTAGCCTAGAAGGGACATTGAACTCATGAAGCAGAGACTCTATTGGCCTGTGGTAATAAGAAAGGTGGACCAAGCTCTTTGTTATCCAGTGTCATTCATAAGAGACATTTACTGTGAATTTAATAAGTGCAAGGTGCTGTGATACAGAAATAAATTAGTTAGGGCTCCTGCCAAACTGCCCTCTAGACTGTGTGTTCCTCAGAAAATACATATGATCTAGACACAACCCTGTCCAATTGAACTTTCTGCAGTGATGGAAATACTCTGTATCTGGGTTGTCCAGTGTGGTAGTCACCAGCCATATTGTTGCTCTTGAGTGCTTGAAATGTAGCTAGTGAGGCTGAGGAACTGAATTTTAAATTTTAGTTTTAGTTAATGTAAATTTAATTGAAGAAGATACATGTAGCTAATGTATGGGAAAGCACACATCTAGAAGGGTGAACCAGTAGGTAGACAGACGTGTAAGTAAGGAAGTATAATTAAGTGTAATAGGTGCTATGATAGAAATATATCTAGTGCTTTGGGGTTGGGTCAGGTAATATCTGTGGTAAAGTGGAACCCAAAGGAAGAAGTAGATTCGTCAGTTCTGGGAGTGGGGAGAGGGATTCAAGAAAAGTTTCGTACCTTTATGAGTCTTAAAAGATGAATGAATATACTTGATTACCACCTGCTAGGTTAAACAGTTACTGCTGTCTTAGAGCGTTCACAGTTTACTAGTTTTCTATGTTTTTACTAGTTTTACTATGTTTTTATAGTAAAAACATAGTTATGCCTGAAACCTCACTGTATACAATGTAATATTATCTTTGATTCCAAAAGAAGTTTGGAGATTAAAAACTTGTAAATATTTCTGGCCATTATTAATTAGAGCACTTACTGTATAAAATTGATGAGAAAGCTGGTAAGTTGATAATTCTTTTATTATATAATGATATAATGTTACATAAGTTGGCATTTCCACTTTAAAATGGGGGAAGATGTTCAATTTTCACATGAACAAAGAGCATTTACTAGATACAGGCTGGTTTTCTAGCCACTGGCAATAGAGTAAGACAGATATGTTATTGCTATTATGAGAGCTATTGATCGAAGAAGCACAGCATACCTTTGTGTTAATCTGTATGTGGATGTATGCCGTCTGTATAAAGATAACAACATTGTATTGTTGAATATGGGATAAAAACTATGGATATTACTACCTCAAGTCGAAAGGAGAGGAATGCTGTGGTCTGGGACGATTATAACAGATTTTGTAAAACTGAATGGAACTAGAGTTGTTTCATGTATGTAGATGGAACCTAAGTAGACCAAATTTTGGTGGTGGTGAGTCTCACTGAAACTACAGCAACAAAGGTGCTGAAGTAGGAACACAGGCCATATTTAAGGAGCAGCGGGCGTCTTGTTTGGCAGGTGCTCAGAGTTCTTGAAAAGGTTTATTTGGAAACAAAGGCAAGAGCCAGTTTACAGAAAGGTCTTACATGCTAATGAAGGTGTATAGTCTTTATTCTGAAGGTAGTGGGGAGCTGCTGGAAGGTTTTATTTGGGATTTGCTGTCTTTCTTTTTTTCCCAGAAACAGTTGTGGGTTATCTTGAATTCTTGGGTGGATGGCCTGCAGATGCACCATGCTCTTGTGTGTGTGAGTGTTTATGAGGAATCACGGATTGCATCATGGATGCTTATAGGAACCCTCCCTTGTGAGATGGATAAACCCATTCAATCTGACTTTATTCATTTATGCAGTCATTTATGTATTCAAATATGAGTGCTTCTCTATGCCAGGTTCTATGCCTGGGGATGTAAATTATAGATGTAAATATATCTAGATGTAAATATAATTTCTGCCCTCAAGGAGCTCATAATCAGACCTTCATCTGGTGTGAGTTTGTGTTTGATAAACCACCTGCCCCACCGTGAGGACTAGGGATGAGGGCCCCCATGGTTGGTGCTGACCATCCATTTTAGACATTCCCTGGTTCCCACCACATGGCAGTGATTTCTTTTCCTCCCTAGTAGATACTTGTTTCTCCTCTCACTTTGCCAGCCAGAGAATTCTTGCTTCCCCTGCAGCCTGTTGCCTGGCTAGAACACTGTGGCTTTTTCTATTTCTGTCACTTTATGTTAATTAAGCTAATTATGGCTTAAAAAAATTTTCCACCTGCATATGTGTCTGTTTGTCTAAGGGAGAATAGAGGAGAGGAAGTAGATTTTATGCAAGTTTCTGAGCAAAAAGAGCTCTACTGCAAGCATCCCAGCTGCTAGGTGAGCCAGAACTGCTCCTGAGACATCCCCGGATTATGAACATCCTTGTGAGGACCAAGACAAACCCAGTTAATAAGAGAGCTAAGGAAAATAAAGTGTAAACTTTAAAAATCGCTCTTTGTTTGGGATAAGCCAACAGATGAGACATTTCAATCATGAAGGAAGAAAGGGAAAAAACCCAACATTTGTTGAGGAGCAGCCACTTATCTGAGTGCTTTGCTTATAGTTCCTCTGTCAAGTCTTGAAGATAAATAACATTTCTGCTTTGCTAATGAGGAAATTGAGGCTCAGAGAGGTGAAATACAAGGTCTGCGTTTGAATCCTGACTCCTCTACTTTTTTCCCCTTTGCTTTTTAGTTGTGAGATTTTGAAATTTAACTGCATGATTCTTGTCTTAATTGGCGGTTAAAAAAAAAGGGTTGGCGGCCAGTAATACTTAAATCAAAGGATTCTCTTTTAGGATTAAATGAAAAACCTCCTGTGGAAAAATCTAATTCAGAAACATAGTAGGTGCTCAGTTAAGTTTGGTTGAAATATGAACCTCTTGTCACTTTGTTTAATCAGGGATTCTGTTTAAAGAACGGATTAAAATTCCTGGAAAAACTAAGATATTTTTACAAGGAATCATGGAGAATTAGATGTGGCCTAGGGTGTAATCAGTTCAGCTAACAGGTATATTTATTATTTGGTGTATTAGGTTTATTTGACAGAAGCAACAGAGAAAGGAACTCATGGGCTGAGGAGTCTTCCCTTGAGTAGTGAGTACCGATTGTGCAGAAAATTAGAAGGTTAGTTCCATGTACCCTCTCTTCTGTCCTCAAGCTCTCCTTAGGCCCCTGTTCATGCTGTTGGCACTTAGTTTGGCTTATTGTGCTTCTTTTTCTTTTTTTAAAGTATCTACTTTTCTTATAAATCAGCACTGGCACATAAGTCTTATAAACTGTGAGATATGAGGGAATAAATAACTTAAATAGAAACAAGGGAGATTTGCTTAGTATTGGGAATGGAGTTAAGTTCTAGCATATGTTTGTGGGGTGGAGATACAAAGTGTGATGTTTGTTCTGCAGAGTCTTGGGCTAAAGGGGACAGCCTGTTGCCCAGAGTAAATATGAAAACTACTCAAAAGTACAAAATGCCACCAAAGTAGGATGGTGGCACTTGAGTCTACGGTATTGAGATTGGGATGCTGGAGACTGGGGTCTTAGTAGACGTGTGTGTGTTTCCTGCCTGTGATGATATAGAACTGCATTATTTTGCTTTTGGGCATGGGGTTATTGTACTTGTGGAACCAATTACATTTAATGATGTAGTTTTTATTTTGTTTTAGAAGAACAATTTTGATGTTTCCACAATGGTTCTATATTGGTTGTACAGTCTGTTTGCTTCTAATGTGGGTCTCTTCAATTGAAACCTTAGATTATCAGGACTAGCCTGAGTAGTTTTCTTTGTCAACCTCTATCTGCAATATTTTATATAGTATTTTATGTTGTAGTATAGTGGTTAAGGGCCTGGGCTTTGGAGTCAGATTGCCTGAGTTTGAATTTAGTCTCAGGGAACTATTAGGTTGGTGCAAATGTAATTGCAGTTTCAGACCATGATTTTTAAATCATTATAACGAGGCTCAAACACATCTTTATTAATCAAATTAGGAACCATTATAATCAACACATTTTTGCCAATGAGAAATAAGTTTGTTTATTCCTGTAGCATAAAAATCCATGCCTCGGGATTTGATGAACTCTTGAAAAGCATTTTCTGCCTTCTGCTGGTTGTGGAAGCATTTTCCCTTGCAAAAAGATTTTGAGTGCTTGAAGAAGTGGTGGTTGGTTGGCAAGAAGTAAGGTGAATGTGATGGTGAAGCAAAACTTTGTAGTCCAATCGTTCAACATTTTGTTTTTTCCAAAGTGATGTATAACTTTAAAATTTTTTTAGTTCGAGGATAATTGCTGTACAATATTGTAATAGCTTCTATGCCACAGGTATACATATGTCCTCCACCTCTTGAACCCCCCTCCCTATCCCACCCCTCTAGGTTGTCACAGAATGCTGGCTTTGGGGTTCCCTGTGTCATACATCAAACTCCCACTGGCTATATGTTTTATGTACAGTAATGTGTATGTTTCAGTGCTTTTCTCTCAAATCATCCTACCCTCTTTTGAAGCATTGGTTGTGTGACGTTCTGTTGAGAGTTGTCATGGAGAAGAAGTGGGCCCTTTCTGTTGACCAGTGCTAGCCACAGGCATTGCAATTTTTGGTGCATCTCATTAATTGCTGACCATACTTCTCAGATGTAACGGTTTTGCTAGGATTCAGTAAGCTGTAGTGGATCGGACCAGCAGCAGACCACGAAACAGTGACCATGACCTTTTTTTGAGGCAAGTTTGGCTTTGTAAAGTGCTTTGAAGCTTTTTCTTATTCCAGCCACTGAGCTGGTCATTGCTGGTGTCATGTAAAATTCACTTTTCATCACAGATCACAATCTGATTAAGAAATGGTTGGTTGTTGTGTAGAATAAGAGAAGAAGACACTTCAGAATGATGATTTTTTTTTGAATTTTCAGTCAGCTCATGAGGCACTCACTTATCGAGCTTTATCACCTTTCCAGTTTGCTTCAGATGTCAAACAACTGTAGAATGGTTGACATTGATTTCTTGGGCAACTTCTTTTGTAGTTCTAAGAGGATCAGCTTTGATGATCCTCTCAGTTGGTCATGGTCAACTGTGATGGCCAGTCACTGTGCTCATCTTCAGGGCTGTCATCTTTGCAAAACTTCTTGAACCACCACTGCACTGTGTGTTCATTAGCAGTTCCTGGGTCAAATGCATTGTTGATGTTGCAAATTGTCTCCACTGCTTTACTACCCACTTTGAACTTGAATAAGAAAATTGCTCAGATTTGCTTTTTGTCCTAACATCATTTACCTAGTCTAAAATAAATCTAAAATGAGCAGTAAGTAACAACTCATTAGCAAAAAAAAAAGACATAAAGTAAGAAATGCTCATTAAAATGATGTATAACATAACCACATTTATTTAAGAATGTATTCCAGTATCAAAAAGCAAAGTTCAGCAGTGCAAAACCGCAATTACTTTTGCACCAACCTAATAACTATGTGATCTTGAGCAATTGGGTTGACTTTACTTGTCTTAGCCTTCTCGTTTGTGAAAGAGAGGTCATAATAGTTGGGATTATGGTCAGGGTCAGGTGAAATAATGTGTTCATTTACAGTAAGCACTCATAAACGTTAACTATTACATTTTACTTGAGGTAAGATTACCACATGTGCTAGCTTGCTTATTTATTTATAAATTGTGGCAAAAAATACATTTCATAAAATTTATCATCTTAACCATTTTTAAGTGTACAGTTCAGTGATACTGAGTACATTGGTATTCTTGTACAACCTTCCCACCATCCGTCTCCAGAACTCTTTCATCTTGCAAGACTGAAACTTTATACCCATTGATCCCCCCCAGTGACCCATCCCCCAACTCCTGGCAACTACCTTTCTGCTTCCTATCTCTGTGATTTTGACTACTCGAAGTACCTCATGTAAGTGGAATCATACAGTATTTGTTTTTTGTGACTGGCTTCTTTCAGTTAGCATAATGTCTTCGAGGTTCATCCATGTTATACTGTATGTCAGAATTTCCTTTCTTTTTAAGGCTGAATAATTGTGTATGTGTGTGTGTGTGTGTGTGTGTATGTATGTGTATATATACAAACACATACCAAATTTTGCTTATCCCTTCACCATTGATGAATACTTGAGTTCTTAGCTATTATAAATAATGCCACTATGAACACAGATGTACAAACATCTCTCTGAGACCCTGCTTTTATTTTTTTTGAGTATAAACCCAGAAGTGGAACTGCTAGATCATATGTAATTCTGTGTTTAATTTTTTGAGAAAACACTATAATGTTTTTCCACAGCAGCAGTACCATTTTATATTCCCACCAATAGTGCGTGAAGATTCCAATTTCTCCACAGTGTCACTAACACTTGTGATTTTCTGTGTGTGTGTCTTTTTGGTAATAGGCATCCTAATGGGTGTGAGATAGTATCTCATTGTGGTTTTCATTTGTGTTTCCCTAATGATCAGTGATTGAGGGCAGAAGGGGACGACAGAGATGAGATGGTTGGATGGCGTCACCAACTCAGTGGACATGGGTTTGGATGAACTCCCGGAGTTGGTGATGGACAGGGAGGCCTGGCGTGCTGCAGTTCATGGGGTCGCAAAGAGTCGGACACGACTGAGCAACTGAACTGAATGATCAGTAATATTGAGAATCTTTTCAGTGCTTGTTGACCACTTGTATATCTCCTTTGGAAAAATGTCTCTTCAGATTCTTTGCCAATTTTTGAATCAGGTTTTTCTTGTTGTGAGTTTTAGGAGTCACCTATATGTTCTGGATTTTAATCCCTTATCAATATATGATTTGCAAATATTTTCTTCCATTTTATAGGTTGCCTTTTTTACTCTGTTGATAATGTCTTTTGATACATAAAATCTTATTTTTTAAAATATATATGTAGTTTTTATTAAATTCTACTTTTATCTTAATAAATTTGATCTTTTTGTGTCATAATTTAATCATAGGTTTGTATAACCACTACCATAGTCCAGGTACCGAATAGTTCCAACACCCCCAAAAACTTCCTTGTTACAGCTAGCTTTTTAATAAGTGCTTTTTAGTAGTGTTATTAAGATGTCTTGTTTGGGAATCACCAAGGTCAGGTGCAAATCCTTTTGAAGTGCTAATGACTTTTCATTGGCTTGTTCGGGAATGCTGTGGACTTTTTTTTTTTTTTGTCTCTCCCTCTTTCTTTTTCCCCACATTGGTGACCTTGGAAATCAGATCCAGCCAACTCTCTTTTCATGAAGCATAGTACTGCTGACCAATTAGTTAAATGTAGAGATATTAGATTTTATGATATACAATTTTGATAATCATTCTGTTAAAGGGTGATTTTAAATCTTTTCTTATGATCTCTTAGTCCTTAGCTTATTAATTTATGGCCTTTATGAATAAATGCTACAGCTTGGTCTTAATTATACTTCAGTTATATCTGATAGAGTACCTGAAGAACTATGGACAGAGGTTCATGATATTGTATAGGAGGCAGTGATCAAGACCATCCCCAAGAAAAAGAAATGCAAAAAGGCAAAATGGTTGTCTGACAAGGCCTTACAAATAGCTGAGAAAAGAGGAGACCCGAAAGGCAAAGGAGAAAAGGAGAGATATACCCATTTGAATGCAGAGTTCCAAAGAATAGTAAGGAGAGATAAGAAAGCCTTCCTCAGTGATCAATATAGAGAAATAGAAGAAAACAATAGAATGGGAAAGACTAGAGATCTCTTCAATAAAATTAGAGA
Source organism: Bos indicus x Bos taurus (assembly GCF_003369695.1). NCBI lineage: Eukaryota > Metazoa > Chordata > Mammalia > Artiodactyla > Bovidae > Bos > Bos indicus x Bos taurus. The sequence continues at coordinate 30,988,093 of NC_040090.1, forward strand.
TACCAAGGGAACTTTTCATGCAAAGATGGGCACAATAAAGGACAGAAATGGTATGGACCTAACAGAAACAAAAGATATTAAGAAGAGGTGGCAAGAATACACAGAAGAACTGTCCAAAGAAGATCTTCATGATCCAGATAACCATGATGATGTGATCACTCACCTAGAGCCAGACATCCTGGAATGCGAAATCAAGTGGGCCTTAGAAAGCATCACTACAAAGCTAGTGGAGGTGATGGAATTCCAGTTGGGCTATTTCAGATCCTAAAAGATGATGCCGTGAAAGTGCTGCACTCAATATCCCAGCAAATCTGGAAAACTCAGCAGTGGCCACAGGACTGGAAAAGGTCGGTTTTCATTCCAGTCCCAAAGAAAGGCAATGCCAAAAAATGTTCAAACTACCACACAATTGTACTCATCTCACGCTAGCAAAGTAATGCTCAAAATTCTCCAAGCAAGACTTCAACAGTACATGAACCGTGAACTTCCAGATGTTCAACCTAGATGTAGAAAAATACAAAAAGCAAGAGAGTTACAGGAAAACATCTACTTTCACTTTATTGACTACACCAAAGCCTTTGACTGTGTGGGTCACAACAAATTGTGGAAAATTCTTAAAGAGATGGGACTACCAGACTACCTTACCTGCCTCCTAAGAACTCTGTATGCAGGTCAAGAAGCAGCAGTTAGAACTGGACATGTAACAACAGACTGGTTCCAAATAGGAAAAGGAGTATGTCTAGGCTGTTTATTATCACCCTGCTTATTTAACTTAGATGCAGAGTACATCATGTGAAATGCCAGGCTAGATGAAGCACAAGCTGGAATCAAGATTGCCAGGAGAGATATCAATAACTTCAGATATGCAAATGGCACCACCGTATCCCAGAAAGCGAAGAAGAACAAAAGAGCCTCTTGATGAAAGTGAAAGAGGAGAGTGAAAAAGTTAGTTTAAAACTCAACATTCAGAAAACTAAGATCATGGCATCTGGTCCCATCACTTCATGGCAAGTAGATGGAGAAACAATGGAAACAGTGACAGATTTTATTTTTGGGGGGAGGGGCTCCAAAATCACTGCAGATGGTGACTGCAGCCATGAAATTAAAAGACACTTGCTCCTTGGAAGAAAAGCTATGCTCCACCTAGACAGCATATTAAAAAGCAGAGACATTACCTTGGCAACAAAGGTCCATCTAGTCAAAGCTATGGTTTTTCCAGTTGTCATGTATGGATGTGAGACTTGGACCATGAAGAAAGCTGAGCACTGAAGAATTGATGCTTTTGAACCGTGGTGTTGGAGAAGACTCTTGAGAGTCTCTCAGACTGCAAGGAGATCCAGCCAGTCCATCCTGAAGGAAATCAGTCCTGAATATTCATTGGAAGGACTGATGCTGAGGTTGAAACTCCAATACTTTGGCCACCTGATGGGAAGAACTAACTCATTGGAAAAGACCCTGATGTTGGGAAAGATTGAAGGCCGGAGGAGAAGGGGACGACAGAGGATGAGATGGTTGGGTGGCATTACTGACACAATGGACATGAGTTTGAGTAGGCTCCAGAAGTTGGTGATGGACAGGGAAGCCTGGTGTGCTGCAGTCCATGGAGTTGCAAAGGGTCAGACACAACTGAGAAACTGAACTGAACTGACAGCTAGGTCTTAATTATACTTCCTAGCAAGAAGTTGGGGATGAGAGTGAGAAAGAGCCTTAGATTTGGCGATCATGAATGTAGGACCAACTCTTGTCTTCTGATAATTTACTCTAGATCTTGTTCAGTTGCTAAGTCATGTCTCACTCTTTGTGACACCATGGACTGCAGCATGACAGGCTTCCCTGTCCTTCATTATCTCCTGGAGTTTGCTTAAACTCATGTCCATTGAGTCAGTATTGCCATCCAACCATCTCATCGTCTGTTGTCCCCTTCTCTTGCTGTCAATCTTTCCCAGCATCAGGGTCTTTTCCAGTGAGTCAGCTCTTCACATCAGGTGGTCAAAGTATTGGAGCTTCAGCTTCAGTCCTTCCAATGAATATTCAAAGTTGATCTCCTTTAGGGTTAAGTGGTTGTAGTCCAAGGGACTCTCAAGTGTCTTCTCCAGCACCATAGTTTGAAAGCATCAATTCCTGGGCACTCAGTCTTCTTTATGGTCCACATCTCATCCATACATGACTACTGGAAGAACCATAGCTTAGACTATACGGACCTTTGTCAGCAAAGTGATGTTTCTGTTTTTTAATATGCTGTCTAGGTTGGTCATAGCCCTTCTTCCAAGGAGCAAGCGTCTTTTAGTGGCTCTAGTCACCATCCACAGTAATTTTGGAGCCCAAGAAAATGAAATTTGACAGTGTTTCCACATTTTCCTCATCTATTTGGCATGAAGTGATAGGAGCAGATGCCATGATCTTCATTTTCTGAATGTTGAATTTTAAGCCAGCTTTTTCACCCTCCTCTTTCACCTTCATCAAGAGGCTTTTTAGTTCCTCTTCACGTTCTGCCATTAAAGTGGTATTATCTGCATATCTCAGGTTGTTGATAATTCTCTCTCTAGATCTTGTTATTGTTGTTCAGTTGTTTAGTTATGCCTGACTCTTTGTGACCTCATTGCTGCAGCACGCCAGGCTTTTCTGTTCTTCACCAACTCCTGGAGCTTGCTCAGATTCATGTCCTTTGAGTTGGTGATGCCATCCAACCATCTCATCCTCTATCATCCCCTTTTCCTGCCTTCTATCTTTCCCAGCATCAGGGTCTTTTCCAATGAGTCGGCTTTTCACATCAGGTGGCCAAAGTATTAGATCTTAATTCATTTAACTTTTATGAACTGCAAAATGGGTGAGGTGACAACTCCTGTCTCACGGGCTTTTTGGTATGTTGAGTAAAGAAGGAGTTAACTGGCTTTCAATAAATGTTCATTTGATTGTAAATAGTAAGAATGTTGATAAATGGAACCTGAAACAACCCCCAGATTACATTCTTAAAGTTTTTTAGTAACAGCTTTATTGAGCTATAATCCACATGCCATACAGTTCACCCATTTGAAACATACAGCTCAGTGCCTTTTTATTCATGAAACTGTGCGGCCATCATCACGGTAAGTTTTGGAACATTTTCATTATCCCACAGAGAAACATATACCCTTTAGCAGTCACCCCACGCTTCTCCCATCTCCACAGCCCTAGGCAAACACTAATCGGTCTTCTACAGTAGGCTTGCCTAGTCTGGATATTCCGTATAAATGTTATCATAAAATATTTGGCTTTTTATGACCAGACTTCATTCATTTAAGCATTGTAATGTTTTCAGGGTTCATCCATGTTGTATCATGTATCAATACTTCATTCCTTTTTATTGCAGAGTATTCCAGTATATGGATATTTATCTATTCATCAGTTAATGTTAAATTAAATCAATAAATTAATAAACTTAATATAAATTAATATATAAATATTTATAAATATATAAATATAAATAAATTTAAATTAATAAATTGATCAGTTTATTTGTCTATTCATCAGCTAATGCTTTTCAGCTGTTGTGAATAATGCTGCTGTGAACATTTGTACCTGAAATTTTTGTGTGGATATATGTTATATGTTTTCATTTTCCTTAGAGTAGAGGAATTCTAGGGGTGGAATTGCTGGATCATATTATAAGTTTATGTTTAACCCTTCGGGGAACTCCAAACTGTTTTCTCAAGTGGTTGTACCATTTTATTCCCCCAGCATATGAGGGTTTCACTTTCTCCACATTCTCTCCACCACTTGTCTTTTTTATTTTAGTCATACTAGTGAATGTGAACTGAGTGGTATCTCGCGATTTGATTTGTATTTCCTTGATGGCTAATGATGCTATCTTTTCATGTGTTTATTGCCCATCTTATTACTATTATTACGTATCTCTCTGTGTTTTACTATGTAGCTAGGTTATATCCCTCTTTAATAAGGTGACGGTCTGAACCCAAAGATGTGCCTATTAATACTTGCTGATTTGTTAGCTGATTATAAGAGAAACCCAAAGGAAGAAAAATAGGGCTTCATTTTATCAATCTCTCCTTTTTTAGTTACTTCTACATTATCACTAACTAAATTGAAAGTTCTCAGGATATCTAGAATAGAGATTTTCATTTGAAAATAATGTTTAGTCTGTTTAGGGGAAGGCTAGATTGAGGACATAAGATATTAATAAAAAATAATGGTTAAATTGTTAATGTTATGGGTTATAGAGCACATACAATTTGATCTTGGCATTGGGGATATAGCAGTGAATAAAGTCCCTGATTTCATTGGCAATCTAGTGGGCAGAGATGTGAAAAATTAGGCAATATATGGGGAAAGGGAGTTATTGAAAGGAAGGGATCTATTTTATTTATTTATTTTCTTTTTGGCCATGCTGCATGGCTTGTGGGATCTTAGTTCCCCAACCAGGGATTGAACCCAGGTCTCTGGCAGCGAGAGCGCCAAGTCCTTACCATTGGACTGCTAGGGAATTCCTGGGAGGGATCTATTAATAGTTAAGATATGACTGGTTGACCCAGACCTTTTTGGTGAAGTGAAATTTGAGCAGATATCTTATGAAATAAAGAAACTCATCATATTGATAATTTGAGAGAAGAATGCTTTAGGCAGAGAAAATTATAAACACTAAATCCTTGGGGTGGGGTTATGCTTGGTTAGTAAATGAACAGCAAGGAGGGAAAGAATATTCCTCACTGAGTTAAGAAAGTAGTCAATGGAAGGTTTTTGCATTAAGCAACTGTAAGATTAGAGTTGCTATTTACAGAGATGGGAAAGACTGGCAGGTGCAGGTTTGTAAGGAAGGGTCAAGTATTTGGTGTTAGACATGTTACATTTCAGATGGTTGTAAGACAGACAAAAGGAGAGGTTGAATAGGTGGTTGAATATGCAAGTCTGGAATTCAGGAAAATTCAGGTCAGAAATGGAAATCAGTATATGTAAAGCCATTGAGTAGATGTTATCATCCAAGAAATGTGTATAGAGAGAGCAGAAAAGAAATCTGACATCTGAGCCCTGGACGTGCTGACATTGGTGGGACGGTGGTGTTTGAGAAGATCAAAGGAGTAGCCAGTGAGGTGCAAGAAGAATCAAGAAAAAGTGAAGTAGCAGAGGTCAAGTGATTTGTAGGGATAATGGCAGGTGTCCCAGCTTGGTTGCCTGGGAACCTAGAGTCTAAGTATTGTTTAGTTCTAGGGACAGTTTTGGGGGCCTTAGGGTGATCTTTAAAGTGAAAGGCTTGACAAGATTGTCTCTAAACTTTTTCTCATTGTAATAATATCTCATCATATATTTATATAACACATTATATAGTTTGTACAAAGCACTTTCATGTGTTTATTGCATTTAATCATCATAATAGATCTATGGGACTTATTTTTACAGATGAGAAGGTTAAAGAAGTTTAGAGACTTGTCCAAATTCACACAGTCTTAGTCAGTTAGAAGATAGAACCCAGATCTGCCTGATCACAAAGCCTGTGCTCCTTATAATATGTAACAAGTACTTTTTTTACACTGCCATTCTAGAGCTCTGTGATTTTGATCACATAGAATTCATTGATTGATTGATTGAATATTTGCTGAACACCTGCAATGTACTAGTTACTGTTCTAAGCACAGGGGATACAGTTGTGACCAAGAAAATGTCTTTGTCTTCAAAGACCTTTCATTCTAGTGGAGGAGACTGACAGTAAACAGATAAATAAGCTAATAAATAATATAATGTTAATGCCATAATAAAAATAAAGCAAAGTAAGGGAACAGTATATGTTGGGGGGATGATCAAGAAAAGCTTCTCTGAAGAGATGGCATTTGAGCAGAGCCCTGAATGATCTAAAGTAGCAAACAATGAGAAAATAGGAAGACAGAGGGAATAGCAGGCATAAAGGTCCACAGGTAGGAGTGAACTAGATGTGTTTGAGGAGCAGCAAGAAGGTTGTTATTCATTGGACAAGAGGTTGACAAACAAAATGCTTAGAGCTTTGAAATCATTTAGCCCTGGTGAGTCATTTCTGATTCCTGTCACTTAATTTACTGTGTGATTAGGCAGAATCCTTGACTTTTCTGAGTTTTAATTTCCTTATTTACAAAATGGAGGTAATAAAATAAAGCCTGCTGCTGCTGCTGCTAAGTCTCTTCAGTCATGTCTGACTCTGTGCGACCCCATAGACGGCAGCCCACCAGGCTCCCCTGTCCCTGGGATTCTCCAGGCAAGAACACTGGAGCGGGTTGCCATTTCCTTCTCCAATGCATGAAAGTGAAAAGTGAAAGTGAAGTCGCTCAGTCGTGTCTGACTCTTAGCAACCCCATGGGCTGCAGCATACCAGGCTCCTCTGTCCATGGGATTTTCCAGGCAAGAGTACTGGAGTGGGGTGAAAATAAAGCCTATTGAGAATTAAATGAGAGAATGTATGTACAATACCTGGAATGTTGTCTGGCACATTACCTTGTTAAATACATATTTACCGCATGTCTTCTATTATGTCAGCTGTGTCATAGAAACTTATTTTACTGTCATCTGGTAAGTTCAGTTTGTTTTTCTGGTTTTTTTTTCAAGTGGTTTAGTCAGCAGATCTTAAAGTTCTATTCCTGTGCCTGGGCTCTGCTAGTCATTCTCCCTGAACTCACCTTTGTATTGAAAAATCAAGGAAGAGAGTTGGACTGAAAAGAAAATGATTTAGAAGTTGATGAATAGGTATAAAAATAAGGGATTGGGATTCTGGTAATTACAGATATATTCAAATTAATATATTCATTTATTATGAAAAGAAACTGCGTGTGCATTTCTGTCATCTTTCCTCATTACCGAATGCTAGCTCTACTCCAGCACTTCCCAGCCAGGCTTCCTGCTGACCCAAACCTGCTTGCCTTAGGAGAATCAGATAGGAGCCAAGTCCTCCATCCTTGTAAGACCATCTGTTTTCAGATCCACAGCTGCTGCCCTTACAGTTGCAACCCAACACAACTGGAATGATTTATTCATCTACAGGTAACATTTGTGCACCAGGCTTCCAGCAAAGTATGGTATCAGCTTTACACATAATGAAGCATCCAGCACAGGTGGTAAGCTGTACATAAAGGATGCTTCTGGCTTACAAATGGCTGATGGACAGATGGAGGTAAGCTGTTAGTCCTGAACACATAGCCAGAGGAAGAGCAGAGTGAACACTGGGCAATAAGGGAAAATTTCTTGTCCAGTAAAGAGTCTCGATTGTATATATGATATTTCTGGAATTTCAAGATAATTTAACTCATCTTTAAATTAAATGTTGTACCACTGTTAAGTTAGGTGAGAAAATTAAAATCCAGAAAGGGGAAGAGACTTAAACTGCATAGCAGTTTGGCACAGTTAAGACCAACACTCAGTCATTCCAATTCTGAGTCCACTGTTTACCTCCAGTTGTTTTATTGTGCAGTGAAAAACTTTAAAACAAATATGAATGGCATTATTTACTTATTTTTGCTCAGTTTGTAACTTTCTGATACCATGAACAAATCCCAAGTTTTTGTCCCTTAATAACTAAATGACCAAGACCAAGCAAGTTGCTTAATTTTTTTGAATGTCTTATATATATATAATATAATATATATTATATTATATATATATGAGGATAATTAACACTTGTTCTGAATTGTTTTATGGATTAAATGAGGTAAAGTATACAAAAGCTGTTTAGGTCATTTTTATTAATCAGAAGATACTAAACGAATGCTAATTTCTCTTCTTCGGTTCACTCCAGCAAACACTGATTAAGCGTCTACTGTGTGCCAGCTCAATTTCTAGACTCTTTACTTAAATTATCTTGTTTAACCTTTGAAGTTCCTTCTCTCTTTCCTTATTATATTGAGGATCTCATTGATACAATCTTTTTTCCATAACAAGATCCTTCTATAATGAAATCTCCATAACCAAGCACTTATTGTTGCAAACAAGTGATTCTTGCTTTTAGAAACACATAGATATGATAATATCTACGGGCCAGTGCAGCTAGAGCTAGTCTTGGCTTCTGCCCCTGCTATAAAGTGCTTTGGGGACGCCGTGTTTGGAGGGCAAGTCATATAACTGTTTCAGCACTCTTTGTCACCTTAGAGAATGTGGTTTCTCTTTTGGAAAGCTTGGTTTTAGTGAATTGCTTCCTTTTCACCTTAGGTTTTAGGCTCTTTGACAAGCCATCTGCTTCTCAAATACAATTTCCCTTTACCACCAAGGGCTTGTAGACAGTTGTTCAAATGGAGAACAAAAGCTTTCTCTAGTGGTTCTGTAAAAGTGGGAATGCCTCAGGGAGAGATTGCATCTGGTTATTGGAATTCATTTTGTGATGTGTGCCTGACTGGGCACTCTGCTGGGGCTGGCCATGGAGGAGATAAAATTTAGAAATGGAAATTTGTCAACATGAGTTTTGGCTATATCTGTATTTGCTGGTATCAGCTAGGGCTCCTAAGAGCTTGTTGGACTCAGTGTTGCTGCTGCTGCTGATTTTCTTTTTTGTTTTCTTTTTTTCTTCCCACTTTTCTTTCTGGTAACTGTGTCTGTTGCCCAAGTTTTCCATTTGTACTTGGTTATTCTGTTTGGTTGTTTTTCCAGATCATTGATCTGTTCAGTGAGTAGCTTGGTATAATGCAGTTCAATGACTGAGTTAAGTGGAGATTTAGTAATGAATAAATAAGGTACAGAGAAACCTAGAGTGAGGCGATAGAAAAGTCTTGGTAAACCCGTAGACACGTGGCTTCAAACCTCAGCTTTGCCTTATACCTGCTCTGTGATCTTGGGTAAGTCATTTATTCTCTTTGAGCCATAGTTTCTTCATCTCTAAAAATGAGAATATAAATATCTACTTTGTTCAAGGTTGTAGTGAGTACTGAGACAGTAAATGAAAGAAATGAGGAAAGAATCAAGCATTAAGTTGGTGCTTGTTAAATATTCCTTTCCGTCTTTCCTCCCATTTTCCTGAAGAGTGTACATGGAAAAACCGGACATGTATATGAATGATTGTGTGTTCATGTGTGCATGTTAGTTTATGTGTGTGTTAGTTTAATATAGCTCTGAGAAGTGGCAGAAAATTGCCATAATCATTGGGAATTGGGAGGTAGGGGCTTGGGGTTCATGCGTACCTTCCTTAAAACCAGATTGAGAGACATACTCTGATACTGTGTAACCTAACACAGTCTTTGTGCCTTTAAAGAAGACCTTAGGAGAGAAAAAGAAAGAACCTAGTGGTGGAGGCCTTGGTAGGCTAGTTTCCTCAGGGGGATCATTAGAGTGTCTCTAGTTATCTACTGGTATCAGAGAGAGAATAATCTGCTTCACAGTAAGCTGAGAGCGGAACCTGGGTTTGTAAGCAGGAGAGCTGCCTTTTAGAAACAGTATGTAGCTGGGAAGATTGCAGCCACCAGCCTTTCCCTTTCCACTCCTAAAATCTGTTATATCATCATCAGGGTGATATTTTCCAAAATTAAAATCTAGTCATCTTAATTTGCTCTTAAAACTCTTCATTGGCTCCCAGTTGCCTTCAGATTAGTCTGAACTCCTTCTGTCACTTACTAGGTCTTCCTTGATCTGATCCCTGCCTTCTCCTACTTCTCGTACTTTTGCGGTACTGACACTGCATTATTTACAGCTTCTTAACCACCCCCCACCCGTATGTGTGTTCTGATCCATGATAGTCTTTCTGCTATGTTGTACTCTTTCCTGTTCTTCTGTTTTACTTGACAATTTCTACTCTTTCTTGAAAACTCTTCTCAACTACTGGGTTTTCCATGAAGTCTTCCCTGACTTTCGAAGGTGAGGTGCATGGGATGGGAGACTTCCCTCCTCTAGGTTCATCTAGAATTTTGTACATACAGAAGTCTAACAACATGTAGCATCAGTGATTAGTAGGCATCAGTGATGTCTCTTAATGCTTTTATGACCCATTGATTTCTTTATTTTAGTGCCTTCATTGGGATCCTCAAACCATCTTTATGTAGATCTGTTCAACAACTGATATCTTTAGAATTAGAAAAATAAAGCACAGATACAATATTACACCTTGCCAGACTTAGCAAATTTATCAATACTTTGTTATATGCCTCTTGTCCCTGATGAAATGACTAGCCATCAGTAAAATGAACCATTAAGTTTGGAAGGAGCTGTTTATTAATCAGCTTGATGGCATAAGTCCACCTGATCTTTTCTTTTTTTGGCTGTGCTACATGGCTTGTGGGATCTTTAGTTCCCCAACCAGGGTTCAAACCCAGGCCCCCTTCAGTAGAAGCACAGCTTCCTAACCATTGGACCACCAGGGTCCAATCTGGTCTGATCTGATTTTTTAATCACTGGCAAACTTTGGTCAAGATAAGCTAATTATTATGCTTCTTTCAAATAACTTTTCATTTGAATCCTCAAATCTCTTCACTATAAATAGGATCTGAATTCTGCTTTTCATGCTGGAGTTTTCCCCAGATGTCTGACAGTCCTTGACTGTTCATATTTTAAAAGGGGTTATTAAAAAGCTAATTGGAAATTTTAAATACCTGGGTGGAGTTTACTGATTTTGGACCTCATCCTAATGGTTATCTGCCTGGGCTGTTTGTGGCACAACTGCAATGTCATTAGGTCTTTCCACTAGCGCTGGTTAGATTCTCTGGAAGGATCCTCTAGCCTCCTTCCTTGAGGTTATAATGCTGATCTGGAAGCTGAGTGGAGGAGAAAGGCGGCGGGTAGGCCCTCAATGTTCACTTTACTTAACACTCTTATTTTCAGTATAGTAACCCTGCCTTCAACTGTGGTGCTCCCGCATTATGAGTTTATTAGATGTTTTTAAAGGAAGATTGAGGCTCCAGGAACTCTACTGGTATCAGTAATAAAGTGTGAAGAATGAGAGGCAGTTATTTTGGTTCTAAAGAGGCTTTCTTTAAACTTACTTCCTAGTTTTCTGTGTGTTCCAGAAAGACAAGGTTAATCATTAGATTAGAGTTGAGTGCAATAAGGAATAGTCCTCATTTGATCCTTATGGTAGCCCAGTGGGACAGGTAATATTTTTCCAATTTCCCACCTGGGGAAATTGAAGCTCAGTGAGATTAAATGACTTGTCCAAGGTCACTTAGCAAAATAAAGAGTGGCAGAGCTGGTCTTATTCTGTACCTCTGACTCTAATTCCTACTCTGATTGCAACAGATACTTCCTCCCCCAATATGAATGGGCTGCCAAAAGAGAAAATATGCTAGCCACATGGGTATTAGACAGCAGTAGTTTGAACTGTTAATAAACAGCCAGGTCTTCTTCCCTAGGAAGAGTTCAGCTGATTGGAGTTCTTGGTCTATTTTTCTAATTTATGTAAAGGACGTTAAAGAACTGTAGTGTTTGGACTTGCAACAAACTTTAATTCCTGTAGTGGAAGCCCTAAAGATACAGTTGCATTGCCAGTTTGGCACAAGGAAATATTTAAGCTCTCAAGTAGAAATAACTGAGTTTCTAGTACAGCCAAAATGTTCTGAACTCCAGGAATCCATCATGAATCAGGGAATGTTAAGGCTCTAAGATCCATTCATTCTTGGGCTTGAAGGCTAAGCTTGTGTAGACAAGCTTCGTAGAACAATTTTGTGTACCTTTATTGAGTTTCTGCTTACTAAGAACAATAATAGATCCTGGGAAATATTTTGCTTAGGAGTTTCATACTCTAATTGGGAAAGGATACACAAATAATACACATTATGTGTAAGAATGCTATAATTGAGAGATATACAAGTGCTCATCAGGGAATGATTTATTCGGCTCAGATCAAGGGTACAGGGAATGACTGGAGAAAACTTTACTGTGAAGACAGTTGATTTGTATCTCTCAGGAAGGTCAGATCTTTAGATAGACAGGAAATGAAGAGCACTGTAGGCAGAGGGTACAGTATGTTCAAAATCCCAGAAAGATGAAAGAGCTTGTTGTTTTGAGGGGAACAGCAGGCAACTTGATTCAGCTAGAACAAAAAAGTAACATAAACCAGACCTCTCTCTGGTCTAGGGCTCTCAAGGCCCCTTTCTGTCTACCATGCTGTGCCAGCATCTGCTCACCATAGGTGTATCCTTCCTACTATGCAAGTGTTCTCTGAAGCAGTCTGTATCTCCTCTCTAGTCTCGCTCACCTTTCTTCAGAGCTTAGGTAGTATAATTACACTCTCCTCTAAAAAGTCTTCCCAGGCTGATACCTGATACTTCTCTGAATCCTGTTGCCCTTTAAAAGCCAGTGTGGTACCCTCCTAACTTCATACTGACAGATGTTCATCCTTAATTTGTTTCTAGAAGAATTTACCATTAGTGATATTTCTGATTGTGCCCAGAATGGATGTTTATTGTCTGGTTACTTGCATTTCTTAAGCCTTGATTATAGATTTATTGTCAAGTTAACTTTCCATTCAGCTCGGAATCCTTCAGCTTAGAGAGTAAAGTGTGGTAAAATGAAACCACCTAGGACGCATCTTTTACTAGCCTCGAAGATCTAGTAATTTCTTTTCTTTTTGTCTTAGTGCTTGTCACCCCTCCCTAGAGTGCTCTTTTTTTTTAGTGTCTGTCTCCCTGACCAGACAGTGGGCCATCTGAAAGCAAAGATTTGTTATAGTTCATCTTTTTGTGTTTTCAACAGCCAACATAGAGCCTGGACACAGAAGTATCTGATACATGTTTATTATTTATTGAGAGTCAGGATACAGGAGTTCTAGTTTCAGTTCTACCACTGTGTGACCTTGAGCAGATTACTTTCAATCTTTGAAACTGTAGTTTTCTTATCTGTAAAATGTAGAGGCTGGACTCCATGGTCAGTATCATAGCATTTCTCCTACTTATAGCAGTCAGGGTCTGGTTGAAATGATAGAAGTCACACCACCAATTTGAATGGGTAAAATTTAATGTAAAGAATTGTTAAATAGGTAAAAAGTAGTGAACTACTAAGAGTACCATCCTTAGGGCTGAGGGAAAAGCAAACAAGGAAGGAACTTAAAAGCTTAAGGAAAGAGAGCTCCACAAGGCCAAGATTCTGAGGAGAGTGTATGGAATACAGTCATAGGAACATGCTGCTTATTGCTGTAGAGAAGAAATTGCCTGGCGCTTGCTTGCCTCAGAACCTGGAGGGCCACTGTCTTGAAATCTGCCATGGCTCTCTGTGTGCTGATCTGCTTGCTGCCGTATAGGAAAACATTAGAACTAGAAAACACTAGAAAAAGCCACTTCTTTCTCTCTTAGCCTTGTGGCCTTGTTCCAGTACTTTCTATTGGCAGAATCTGATGTGAACCAGCTGGGAAAGGAGCAAGGTAGTCTGCAGAGTCCAGTGCACTGTCACTGAATAGAACAATGAAGAATCAGTTTAGAGCTATAAGGCAAAAATTAACGATTTCTATATTCTAATAATCTGTTTTGATATTTGTCTTCCTCATTGCATCATGAGCTTGGTAGTGGCTGGAAAGTTGTCCTATTTGTCTCTGTATCTGCATTAATCCAGAAGGGGCCTGGCACCCAAGAGTTGCTTAGTAAATACTGTTTGAATGAAGGAAAGTCTCTGTAATACAGGGAAAATTATGTGTTGCTCTTGGTTGACTTCAGTCTTACTGTCTTGAAAAGGATTGGGGCTAGACATCCAAATCTTATTGAGTGCTATTGTCCTGTTCTTTCATGTGCATATTTGCATTAGATACTAGAGTAAGGACAGGAAAAACATTCTTCTTTTAATATTCATATGTTCTATAAAATTAAACTCTTGAAAGTTCCTTAGATAGCAAGGAGATCAAATCTGTTAATCCTAAAGGAAATCAACCCTGAATATTCATTGGAAAGGACTGATGCTGAAGCTCTGATACTTTGGCTACCTGATGCAGAGATATGATTCATTGGTAAAGACCCTGATCCTGGGAAAGATTGAGGGCAGGAGGAGAAGGGGTGACAGAGGATGAGATGGTTTGATGGCATCACTGACTCAATGGACTTGCGTTTGAGCAAACTCCAGGAGATAGTGAAGGACAGGCAAGCCTGGTGTGCTGCAGTCCATGGGATCGCAAAGAGTCAGACACGACTTAGAAACTGAACAACAATGAAATTAAACATATTCCCTTTTCTAAAGGGTGACAGTCTGAAATCTAAGTTAGGTACTTTGCACTTAAGTATATTCCTCAGAAGAAAAAGGAGACTAAGCTTTATTGTCGTTATATGGTCCAGTGGTTAAGACTCCATGATTGTGCTGCAGGGGTTGCAAGTTCAATCCCTGGTTGGGGAACTAAGATTCCACATGCCGCACAGCACCCCCCACCAAAAAATCTCATTTGCAGATAGAGAAACTGATGCTGAGGGTCTTGACCAAAGTTATACAGCTAGTAAGTAGCAAAGCTAGTCCAGGCTTGACTGTTCTAAAACTTGAACAGGACAGTACTCTCTCTTTTCTCCAGCATATGAGAGCAAGCACAGAGTTTTTGTTAGCAGATAGCAATAGAAATCTGTGAAACTGATTGCTGTTTCTGGCTGTTTGGGGCTGGACAAGTAACAACAGAACAAAATAGTAATCCTTGCAAGGCTACAATCATAGAGTTTGCTAGTAATTGGCCTTTTATATAAACCAGTTTGAGCCTGTGCTTCAGACACCTGGTTTATGAAGCAGTTGCTGTCTGGCAGCAGAGTATTCTTCTTCCTCTTTTTTTTTTTAATCCCACACTAGCAGTTTACAGAAGAGTTCTGACACATTCCCTGAAACATTAAGCTTCTTTTCTCTTGCTCTTCTAGGTTTCTTCCCTTTTCTGAGACCTAAAAGTAGATAGACCAATTTATTATGAGGAAGCAAAATTTGTGAGACTGGTGTGTTTCTTGCTTCTGGACCAGCACACACAAAGCTTTTAGGTAAGTTACTTAGGATTGAGAGTCAGTTGTTCTTTCTCAGGTCATCAGTCAGGCAGAGCTGAGGACCCTGATGCCAGTCTCACTGCTTGAAGGGTCAAAGTATTGCTCATAGCCTGGGAGAGACACTGTTACAAGAAAAGCTTTCCATTAAAAGCATTGGAAGAAGCCAGTGATGTCAGGATTTGCTTATCAAATTATTCTGCTGGTTATTTTGTGATTATCCATTGGGATGCCCACTGAGATTGGTTGACATGGGAGTGTGATTTCATCTTGACAATGAGAAGCCCTTGGACCAATGTTACCTATCCTTGATGTCTTTTGGTACTTCCGTTGACTAGGGGATCTTAGGATTCCCCTTTGACTTTTTTGGCAGTAAGGGCTGCTGCTTAACTGCTTTTCAGAAATGATGACATTTATTCTTTGGAAGGAACTGAAGAAGGAGTCTGTACATGTCATTTATTTTTAACTGCATACTCAATAAAGTTGAAATCTTACTTTCCTTTTTGTGGTTTAACATCAAACAAGAAAGGGGATGTGGCTCGGACGGTAAAGCGTCTGTCTACAATGTGAGAGACCTGGGTTTGATCCCTGGGTTGGGAAGATTCCCTGGAGAAGGAAATGGCAACCCACTCCAGTACTCTTGCCTTGAAAATCCCATGGACGGAGGAGCTTGGTGCAGTCTACTATCCATGGGGTCACAAAGAGTCGGGCACGACTGAGTGACTTCACTTTCACTTTAAAAACAGAGCCACCTGGCAAAACCCTATTCTTCTACTTAATAACTTAATAGTTCTTTATACTCCCTGAGCCTCAGTTTCCTCATCATTAAAATGAGAATAGTAATACACAATGACAACAATAGCGATCCACCATTTTAGGTAAGTGAATTTCTGTGAACCTCAATTTTCTGTGAAATGGAGGCATTAATTCCTCAGTAACAGATTTGGTTTGATAAAGAAACTAGCTAATATAAATGGAATGCAGGTAAATGGAAGTGCTAAGTAAATGGCTATGACTATTCTTAGGAGATCTGAGAGAAAAGATCCCTGAGGGTAGCATAGTTCATGTGGGATGGGTCAGGGCTTAATAAATATTCATTGATTAATTCTTTCCATAGGGAGCTCTTATTTCCTTTTCACTTGCTTTCTCTGCTGGTTTTTTTTTCTCCTAACATCATTTTTGCAGACACAGCTATGGAGTTGTTCTCTCTGAGAGTTTCCTTCCCATGCTATAGTCCTGATTTTGTTGTTCCAAGTTGCTCTCTGTAGAGAAAGTGGGGGTACAAAGGCTGAGTTAATGGTTCACAACTTCGAGTGCCATGTATTTCCGGGTCTACTGTTTTGTATATAAGATCAAGGGTTTGTCAAAGGTCTTTAAGGAGATGTGATCATGCTATTATTTGCTGTTTCTTTGGTATATGCCAAGAAGGAGGGCTGGCCAGTAAAAAAAATGTTTATGGACCAATAAACTAGATCTCTGCAAAGCTGGCCTGTGATCTACTCAGCCTCTTTAGGCAAGAGACTCTGGCAAGTTTAAATTCCAACTGTTTCAGTACAGGGTTTCATTTCTCTTTTTGGTCACAGAATTATAGAATCCTTAGATACCTTCAGAAGCTGACACAAAGATGTTAGAGGACTTGTTTAAGTCATATGGTAAAACCAGAACCTAGATTTCTTCCTTTTAACTCTTCCTGTAGTTCTTTGGAAAAGTAGTTGTTTATTTCCTAGGATGGCTACCCAGCAATGCTAGTTTTAGTTTATATTTTTTTAGTTTATTTTGAGGATACTCTGATTTTCCTTCTTATAAATGCTACAGGATTATATTGAGCTGTAAAGTTTGCTAGGTTCTTTCAAGGCCGGTGTTGCTTTTTTCTTTACATCTCTGTGAGATAAGCAAGTCAGATACTCCTAATGATTTGGGTTTTTTAAAAATCTTTTTTTCTTTTTCTTAAACTGATGAGAAAATTAAGGCCCAGAGAGGGGACATGAGTTGTTCAGAGTCATATAGTGAGTGAATGGTAGGGTTAGAACTAGCAAGAAGTCCCTTTTATTTTTAGGTTTTTATAATCACTGGGAATATTATCATACCTTATCAGTGGATATTATCACTTTCTACAGTTTTTGCCTGTCTGTAAGAGAAAAATGTCTTATTTTAATTTTCATCTGTAAATATTTTTTCATGGCCATTTGTAGTTGTTCTGTGAATTTTGTGTCATTTATTGCACATTTTCCACTAGGTTGTCTTTTATCAATTTTGCAGGGTATAGGAGGCTCTTTGTATATCAAAGCTTTGGGGATATATGCTGCAAATATTTTTGATGTTTTCTTTATGAAACTTGGTGCCTCCCTAGAGCACCCAAAGAGAAAAATCCTTTATATTGGAATAGCTATTTAAAAAAATAGCATACCAAAAGAAAAGCAAACAAAAGATTTAAAAAAAGAAAAAAAATTGCATATTACTGCTACCACTAACACTACTACTGAACTTTTACTTTATAAGTTTTCCAAAAGCTTTCATATTTTGTATTTTGTCCTTTTAGTAACTACATCATGGAGCTTATGATTAAAATAAGGTGGATTGAACTCATACTTTTTAACTTTCTTCTTTCTTTTTTCAAAACTCCATTGAAATGGCATAAAACTAGTATTAACTCACACAGACTAAGAGAATAGAGAAGATGGGAAAGTGAAAAGTGAAAGAGAATGTTGCTCAGTTGTGTCCGACTCTTTGCAACCCCATGGACTATACAGGCCATGGAATTCTCCAGGCCAGAATACTGCAGTGGGTGGCTGTTCCCGTCTCCAGGGAATCTTCCCAACCCAGGGATCAAACCCAGGTCTCTGGCATTGCAGGAGGATTTTTTACCAGCTGAGCTCACTAGGAAGACCCTGAGAAGATAGGAAAGAGGCACAAATGAGAAATGATTTAGTGGATTAGGGAAAGCAGAAACCTGAAGCTACAGAGGGAAATTAATCTGAATAAAGACATCTTTGTCATACAGAAACCTAGAAAGTCCTTGGTATTGGAGATTCTTGGCACCTTGAATGTTAGCATGAGAGATGGAGCCGAAAACAGGAGTTTAGAGGTATGTAAGGAACATTTAAGCTATCAGGTCTTTTTGTCTATTTCAGCAGAACATTGAAGGTTTATCCTCCAGAGAAATAAAATCAGAGAGGCCCTGGATTTGGGATTACCAGATTTAGCTGAGAGTAAACGAGAGGTGACATTCTAAAAACAGGGATTATATGAAGGGCTCCATCTAGTTCTTATCTCTCACACATAGGTAGTTAGGTTTATTCTCCTCAGGTGGGAGATTAGAGGATTTTTTGCTGAGAAATTGACTCTCAGACATTTGGAGACCTCTGCAGTAAAAAAAAAAAATGGCTTGACATTTTCTCTTGTTAACTTTGAAGCCTAGAAGTTAACATGCCCCGCTGCCCATGCAGTGTATTTCTGTGTGCCTTCCTCCTAAATATGAATAAGAGAGGCAAAGATCTCCTGATGTTTGAGAAAAGTCTCTAACATAACAGAAATGAAAACAAACAGAAAAGGAACCTCCCCCACCCCAACCCCAAAAGAGAGCGGTGGGGAGAGAGTGCACAGGAGACAATGTAAGGAGCAAAAGAAAATTTGAAAAAACTCAGACCAGAGAAGATACTGCCTCAGTCAAATAAGAATAGGGTCCTGTTAAAAAAAAAAGGAATAATCAGACAAGAAAGCTATTTTGGTTACATCAGAAATAAAGAATTATAAAGAAAAATAAAGAAAAGATACATCAGAATAAAGAATTTAAAACACATAGAAAATAAGAGAAGAAATAATAATCCTAAGAGGATCAGTTTTAAGATTTATTTAAATATAAAAGTTATTTAAATTTAAGAAAATTGGTGTAATTATTTTTGATGATTTCATTCTGTCCAGTTCCTCTAGTTTTTTCTCTTTTAGGTCTCTGGATCTCCTGATAGTAAGATGTAGAGTCATAAAGGGAAAGAAATCATCAAAGAAATAATACAGCATTTTCCCAGAATTTAAGTACACATATGTTTATATTGGGAAAAAACCCATCAAGCACTCAGTACAATGAATTTTCAAAAAGAAACACATCATTATAAAATTTTAGAACACTGGGTAGAGTGAGAATATCTTAAAAGCTTCTAGAGAATGAACAGGTCATGTAAAAAGGCATTGGATTTCTCAAAAGCAGTATTGGAATCTAGAAGAAAGTGGAGGAATTGCCTTACATTCTGAGAAGAAATTATTTCTAACCTAGCATTTTATACCTAACCTAGCATTTTATTTTTGACAACTAACAATAAAATATGAAATTGGAGACATTTTCTGACATCTCAAAAGATTTATTTCCCATGGATGCTATCTCAGAGAACTTGGTAGTTTGATATAGCATAATGAGGATAGGCACGAAATAGGAAGGGAAACAAGGGAACAAGGGAACCCAGCATAGAAAATGAATGTAAGTCCCAAAATGATTAAGGAGTATTCAAGGACTGCAACTATGCAGGAGACCTAAAGACTAGAGAGAGCTATCAGATTTGAACAAGAGGCTCGAGATCTCCAAGAGATCCTTTAAAGAAAAAACCAAACACATCAGTAAATTATCTAACATGTTCAACCATTTTAAAAAGAATCATAAAGTTGTTTTGGAGAACCTGGAGATGACTTGGGGAAAAGGACATTAAAACCAAGCAAATTAAAAATGAAACAACTGTTAATTCTAGGGAAACTAGAATTCTAGTTATTCAGGAAAGACAGTGTAGTCATAATACACTATGTGGCTTAGCTGTGAAAATCATTATAAATCGTAACATAGACCCTGAGTATTCTTGAAGAAAATAAGAAAGTGTTGGAATATTTGTTCCTCCAGATAACAAAACTTATTTAAAAGCTTTGGTAATCACACCTTGGAGTATTAACAAGAGAAATGAAAGCTGCCAACCACATAAAAGGCTTCCCAGGTGGTGCCAGTGGTAAAGAACCCACCTGCCAATGTAGGAGATGTAAGAGACCTGGGTTTAATCCCTGGGTCGAGAAGATGCCCTGGAGGAGGGCATGGCAACCCACTCCAGTATTCTTACCCAGAGAATCCCTTGGACAGAGGAGCCTGGTGAGCTATCGTCCACAGGGTCACAAAGACTAGGACTGAGGCAACTTAGCACAGCACTGAACATAGCCACATAAAGGCTTTTGTACAAATTTTCATAAAAATATTGTTTATAATAGCTAAAATTTGAAATCAGCCTGTTGTAGGTTGAATTGTAGTCTCTCTAAATGAATCAGTTGTAATCCCCCCAAAATAATAGACTCTGAATATTAATTTTTTATTGGGGTATAGTTGATTTATGAATATTAATTTTGAACAGCATTTTAATTTGAAATAATTATAGATTTACAGGAAGTTGCAAAGATAAACAGAGAGGCCTCATATATCATTTACCCAGTTTCCTCCAATGGTTACCTCTTGTTACAACTGTAGTATAGTATCAAAACCAGGAAAATGACATTGGTGCAATGTGTATATATAGTGCCATTTAGTCACATGTGTAGATTTGTGTAATCATCACTGCAGTCATGGTTCAGCATTCCATAACTACAAAAATTTTCCTCACTCTACTCCTTTATAGTCACAGAACACCTGTTACCCTCCTCTCTGACTCCTGGAAACCACATTTATCTAACACTTGTATAATTTTGTTTTTCAAGATTAAATCCATAAGTGGAATCAAACAGTATGCAAGTGGTTATATTTATCAATAGTCTTTTTTATTCTTTTAAAGGTTACTTACTTAGTTTATGTTTTGGCTGTGACGGGTCTTCCTTCCTGCACTCAGGCTTTCTCTAGTTGTGGCGAGCACGGGCTACCCTTTGTTGTTGTGTGTGGGCTTCTCATTGCCCCGGCTTCTGTTGTTGTGGAGCACAGGCTTTAGTCATGTAGGCTTCCGAGGCTGTGGCACTCAGGCTCAGTAGTTATGGCACACAGGCTTAGTTGCTCCAAGGCATGTGGAATCTTCCTGGACCAGGGATCAAACTGGTGTGCCTTGCAGTGCAAGGCAGATTCTTAACCACTGAATTACCAGGGAAGCTCTCTGAGTGAAAGTCACTCAGTCGTGTCCAACTCTTTGCAACTCCATGGACAGTAGCCCACCAGGCTCCTCTGTCCATGGAATTCTCCAGGCAAGAATACTGGAGTGAGTTGCCATTCCCTTCTCCAGGGGATCCTCCTGACCCAAGGATTGAACCTGGTTTCCTGCATTGCAGGAAGTCCTCTGGTTCATTTCTTTTTGGTTGCTGAGTAGTATTCCATGGATTGGGCATATCCTAAATATTAATGTAACTAAAAATTGTGATGTGACTATGTTAGTGGAATGGGAAGTGTGTGTACATGTGTATGTATGGGTGGTCATGGGAGTGACAATAACGATATGAAAGAGCAAATCTTCATAACAGAGAGATGATAAATAGTGAGTAAAATTGATCCCCAAAGAGCCAGTATATGTGTATTTTTGGAAATAAGGAGAAAAATACTAAAAGAGCTAAAAGTTGAAAGTGATTGCCTTTGAGAAGCAGAAATTCGCAGTAAGGTAGTGGATTACTGCTTTTTGTTATATGACTGAAATCAACAATTACCATACTTAAAAATAAGGCCTAGAGACTTAACGGACCCAAAGTTTTAGAATGAATAACTAGAGAAGCTGAGCCTTCAGCTCTGGCTCCCTACTCTTACCAGTGACCTTTCTGCCTCACCCTGCCTTGGAATGTTTGCTGATGTTCATAGGAGTGAAAGCTTGTGCTCCCAACAGAGCCCTCTCAGTGTTTTTATATTGGTTGTTATACTCTCTGCCTTTGGGATACTGCGAAATATGTGATACAGCAAACACAAGAGTCCTCAAGACTCAGTTTCTAAGTGACTGATACTGGGGTAAAAAATCACCGTAAAACTGCTTTTTTGAAATGCCAACTTGACAGCCATGTCCATTTTCATTTCTTTTGATGGACTAGGGATGGCTCTTTTATAGGAATTACATGGATCCACTTTTTGTTTTTTTGTTTTGTTTTGTTTTGTTTAAAAATTGGTTGCTGGCCCCTTACAAAATGCTCCTGTCATGAGAGAGGGAAGTTACAGCTTAGGCTTAGGAATCAGAGAACTTGAATGCAATCTACTGCTTGGCTACTCTCTATTTTGGTTTTTGTTTTGGAGGGAGTTGTTTGTTTCTCCTTCAGCAAAGTAGAATTCCTTCTTTTCTAAGCTACAATTTCAGCTTCCTTGAAACTTCCCTCTTTGACATCTTTGCTGAACTGTAGTATGCCCAGATTTCCTGTGCCCATGATAGTTCTTTGGGTTACTTCTGAAAATGATTTATTGCTCACTCATCATGCATGAGAATTTTATCTTCAGTGAAGAATCCCATTGTCTAGTGCTGGGGAATCATTCTTCGCCTGCCTGTGCCAACTATAAGATACAAGTTCAGAGTGAAGGCTTTAGAATGAGCCAGTGCCCTAGTGGTAAACTTAAAATATTAGGTTACCCCCTTCCCCACTGTTATTACCATTATAGCATTCTTGTCCACAAGCGTTAGCCGCAAGCTCCTTTGGTTTTCTTTGCTTGCTTACTGATGAGGCTGCTCTGTGGTGGTTTTATCCAGTTGAAGACTAATTTCCTAACTGTGAAGATGTTATCGCCACCAGAGCAAAATGTCATGACCAAATATGAGCAAAACAAAGAGCAGAGTTTCATTTTTATTACCTGCCACCCCCTGGGCTCAGTGGTAAGGAAGAGGGGGGCCCCCAGCCTGGCCAAGTGCTCTTGATCACAAGATGTGTAGAGGTAGGAGTGTCTCAGCTTTTTCCTGAGGAGCAATCTATGGAGGGTTCCATAGGTGTCAAAGAGTGCTGTTATTCAGACTGTCCTGGAGAGGGGGCCAAAGGACTCCTTTTATGGCTCCTGCTTGAGAGACACAATCAACATTCATAGGCTAGGTTGCACATGCAGGAAAAACCATCAATTCCTTCAAATTATAACTCTAAAATCAATCTTATTATTTAAATAATAGCACATATATTTCCTAAAACTACCATAATAAAAAGTTATCAGCTCATTTAGAACTTGATACTTGCTGGTTTTAACTAATACTAGAGATAGGCTTTCAGACCTGTAAAGTAGTGTTTGATGGGAGATCCCAGGCCTGCGAGGTAGTTTTCTAGCAACAATTGCCAGTAATGTTTTTTTTCAGCTGATTATTTCAGTTGTCTTTGGGTGCAGGGATAGATGTTTGACAGTAGTATGAAATAATGTGTAAACCCGACTCTTTTTTTCGTGGGCTTGACAGATGATAAGAGGACAAAGACTTTGGGCAGAGTAAGCCTTTGGGTAGCATATGTAGGGAGCCACTTTCATGTTCTGAATTCTATAAAGGAGCCATTTCTTTTTAGACAGGGGCATCCTTTGGGGATAGGCTTGATCATCCTCCCCATTTAAGAATTGTAGTTTCAGTGAAGCATTTTGAGATGTCTGCTAAAAAAAAAACCAACCTAGGTCAAATCAGGTATGATTTATGAAATGCACCATTAATGAGACAGTGAGAAAGTCAATTTTGTCTCTCTGTGTCCTGAAACTCTAAAGAGGTTAATTACAGGAAGTCCTTCAAACCATATGGTTCTTTGTCTTGGAAACATTCCTGTTTTTGAATAACATGCTTTCTATGTGACTACCTCTGGTCATATGAAACTCCAGTACTTTGTGGCCACCTGATGTGAAGAACTGACTTATTGGAAAAGACCCTGATCCTGGGAACGATTGAAGGCAGGAGTAGAAGGGGATGACAGAGGGTGAGATGGTTGGATGCCATCACTTGATGGACATGAGTTTGAATAAACTCCAGAAGTTGGTGATGGACAGGGAAGCCTGACGTGCTGTAGTTCATGGGGGTTGCAAAGAGTCAGACACGACTGAGTGACTGAACTGAACTGGTTATATAGTATCAGTATCAGCATTTATTGCTTGAGTTCTTCTGTTTTATATCTGAACTTACATAAAGCTAGCTTCAAATAATATTTAAATTAGAGTTTTGAGAGGTGAATCTACTGATGTGCTGCACTCATTGATCTATGAGTAACCCAACAGTGTTGCTTCAGAATTCTCTTGTCTGGTCTTTTTGTGACTCTCCACTTTGTTCATTCTATACTGTCCACAGTATTCTCTTAAAAGAATGTTGAGTTCTTTTCTGCCTCAGTACCTTTTCCCATGCTGTTACTTTCCCTGAAATGTTTCCATGTTCTTCCCTCCAACCTGGCTAACTACTCCTCTGTTATGACTCATTTAAATGTCCCCACCTTAGAGTATTCTTTCTTGACTTGTCATTCTTGAGAATATCTCTGTTTGCTTCTTTATGAGCATCTCTTACATATTGTAATGATAGGATGTATTAGTTTTTCTCACCTACTTTTCGACTTTTTCCTCCTCTGGAGTATAAACGATGTGAGGACAGTGATAGTGGCTGAGCGGTTCACTATTGGATTCTCAGTGCCTAACACAATGTCTCGGGTCTGACACACAATAGGAATTTGTAACAAATATTTGTAGATAGCCTGAATGAATGAATGAAGGAGCCCCTTCTTTTGGGGGAACATCTAAGAGAACCAGACAGAAACTGAATGGCCCGTGATTGACTATATTTAGGGGGCCCATTTTTTGCTTAGCTTTGGAAGTCACACAGCATTACTTCCTGTGCCTTCTATTGGTTGGACTAGTCCAGTTCAGATTCCCTGAGAGGAGAGTTAGGCTATCTGTACCTCTTCATGGCCTGTGGCAATCTTTGGAAAATACAGCCTGTCACAATACATTATTCTGAGCTGGGTATTGACTATCACCTCTGAGAAATGGATGACGCTCTATTATTGGCATTTATACTACTCTGATATCTTGGATAAACACCCCTGGAATATAGAGACATAGAGGTTCAGATCATGATTCTGTCACTTACTAGTGATAGAGAAAGAAAACCTATCAGAAAATGTAAGTGGTTTCTACATTCATTCAGGCTTTCAATAAATGTATTTTGAGTACAATGTGCCAAAACTTGGACGTTCTGTTAGACACTGAGAACACAGTAGTGAGCCATACAGTTTTTCTTACTGCCCTCAAAGCAGACAGTCCCCTAAACTCCACTGCCTCTTTTTTTTTTTTTTTAAAGACTTTTCTTAGGGCAGTTTTAGGTTTACAACAAAATTGAGAGGGAGACACAGAGATTTCCCATATACCTCTCCCCTAACTTGTGCATGCGTAGTTTCACCCATTATCAATATCGTTCATCAGGATGGTGCATCAAATGAGCTTACACTGAAACATCAAGATTACTCAAAGTCCGTAGTTCTCCTCAGGCTTCACTCTTGACATTGTACATCCTATGGGTTTAGACAAATATATAATGCCATGTATACATTATTGTTCATTGGAAGGACTGATGCTGAAGCTGAAGCTCCAATACTTTGGCCACCTGATGTGAAGAGTTGACTCATTGGAAAAGACCCTGATGCTGGGAGGGATTGGGGGCAGGAGGAGAAGGGGAAGACAGAGGATGAGATAGCTGGATGGCATCACTGACTCGATGGACATGAGTTTGGGTAAACTCTGGGAGTTGGTGATAGACAGGGAGGCCTGGCGTGCTGCAATTCATGGGGTCACAGAGAGTCGGACACGACCGAGCGACTGAACTGAACTGAATACATGATTATTGGGCTTACCTGGTGGTTTAGATGGTAAAGAATCCACCTGTAATGCAGGAGTCTCAGGTTCAACCCCTGGGTCAGAAAGATACGCTGGAGAAGGGAATGGCTACCCACTCCAGTATTCTTGGCTGGGAAATCCCATGGACAGAGGAGCTCGGAGGTCTATAGTCCATGGGGTCACACAAGTCAGACATGACTTAGCTATTAAGTAACAACAACAAAAAAACAAGGACCTTCTGTATCACACAGGGAAATATTCTTAATATCTTGTAATAACCTGTAAAAAAATCTGAAATAATATATATCTGAATGATTTTGCTCTACACTTGAAACTACCACAGCATTGTAAATTGACTATGCTTCAGTTTAAAAAAAATTTTTTAACTGTTCAGACAATAAAAAGATCAGTGGTTGGTGGGAATGGGAAGGGGAGAGTAGGATGAATAGATTTTTAAAGCAATGAAATATTCTGTAAGATATTATAATAATGTATAAAAAATATAGTCACTCACTCTTCTGACTCCAGGGGATCTTCCCGACCAAGGGATTGAACCCACATCTCCTGCATTGGCAGGTGGGTTTTTTACCACTGAGTCACCAGAGAAACCTCCTTGTTTTTTTCACCTATGTTATATATAGTGTATATATATTAATCCCAAACTCCTAATTTATCTTCTCCTCCCCCATCCCCTTTAGTAATCAATAAGTTTGTTTTTTAGGTCTTTGAATCTATTTCTGTTTTGTAAATAAGTTCATTTATATAATTTTTTAAGATCCATCTTCATAATTTTTGCTTTTTCCAGAATGTTGTATGCTAAGTCACTTCAAAGTGAAAAGTGAAAGTGAAGTCGCTCAGTCGTGTCTGACTCTTAGCGACCCCATGGACTGTAGCCTACCAGGCTTCTCTGTCCATGGGATTTTCCAGGCAAGAGTACTGGAGTGGGGTGCCATTGCCTTCTCTGAGAATGTTGTATAGTATCGTTGTAATCATACAATATGTAGTTTTTCAAGATTATATATTTAATAATATACATTTAAGTTTTCTCCATGTATTTGCATGGCTTTATAGCTTTTTTTTTTTTTTTTTTTAGTTCTAAGTGATAATCTATTGTCTGGACATACTACAGTTTATTTATCCTTTCACCTACTGAAGGACATCTTGGTTGCCTCAAAGTTTAACCAATCATGAATAAAGCTATTATAAACATCTTTGTGCAAGTTTTTGTGTGGACATGAATAACAAGGAGTGTGGTTGCTGGTTTATGTGCTAAGAATATGTTTAATTTTGTAAGAAACTGACAGACTGTCTTCCAGAGTCGCTGTACCATTTTGCGTTCCCACTAGCATTGTACAAGAGTTCCTATTGCTTCACATCCTCACCAGCATTTGTTGTTGTCAGTATTCCAGATTTTGGTCATTCTAATAGGTGTGTAATAGCATCTTGTATTGTTTTAATTTGCATTTCCCTGATATTTTTATATGTTTATTTTCCATCCGTATATCTTCTTTGATCACATGTCTATTAAGGTCTTTGGTCTATTTTTAAAATTGGGTTGTTTGCTTTGTTATTATTGAATTTTAAGAATTCTTTGTAAAAAAAAAAAAGAATTCTTTGTATGTTTTTGGATAATAGTCCTTACCAGGTGTGTATTTTGCAGATATTTTCTCACAGTCAATAGTTTGTCTTTTAATTATTTTGAATGTGAGTTTTGCAGAGTACAAGTGTTTAATCAAGTCCAGCTTATTTCTTTCACAGTTTGTGTCTTTGGTGTTATATTTAAAGATGCAGTTAGTTCAGTTCAGTTCAGTTGCTCAGTCATGTCCGACTCTTTGCAACCCCATGAATCGCAGCACGCCAGGCCTTCTGTCCATCACCAACTCCCGGAGTTCACTCAGACTCATGTCCATCGAGTCAGTGATGCCATCCAGCCATCTCATCCTCTGTCGTCCCCTTCTCCTTTTGCCCCCAATCCCTCCCAGCATCAGAGTCTTTTCCAATGAGTCAACTCTTCACATGAGGTGGCCAAAGTACTGGAGTTTCAGCTTTAGCATCATTCCTTCCAAAGAACACCCAGGGCTGATCTCCTTCAGAATGGACTGGTTGGATCTCCTTGCAGTCCAAGGGACTCTCAAGAGTCTTCTCCACAACCACAGTTCAAAAGCATCAATTCTTCGGCACTCAGCCTTCTTCACAGTCCAACTCTCACATCCATACATGACCACAAGAAAAACCATAGCCTTGACTAGACGAACCTTTGTTGGCAAAGTAATGTCTCTGCTTTTGAATATGCTATCTAGGTTGGTCATAACTTTCCTTCCAAGGAGTAAGCGTCTTTTAATTTCATGGCTGCAGTCGCCATCTGCAGTGATTTTGGAGCCCAAAAAATAAAGTCTGACACTGTTTCCACTGTTTCCCCATCTATTTGCCATGAAGTGATGGGACCAGATGCCATGCTCTTCGTTTTCTGAATGTTGAGCTTTAAGCCAACTTTTTCACTCTCCTCTTTCACCTTCATTAAGAGCCTTTTTAGTTCCTCTTCACTTTCTGCCTTAAGGGTGGTGTCATCTGCATATCTGAGGTTATTGATATGCATACCCACACCCAAGATTCAGATCAGATCAGTCGCTCAGTCCTGTCCGACTCTTTGCGACCCCATGAATCGCAGCATGCCAGGCCTCCCTGTCCATCACCAACTCCCGGAGTTCACTCAGACTCATGTCCATCGAGTCAGTGATGCATCCAGCCATCTCATCCTCTGTCGTCCCCTTCTCCTTTTGCACCCAATCCCTCGCAGCATCAGAGTCTTTTCCAATGAGTCAACTCTTCGCATGAGGTGGCCAAAGTACTGGAGTTTCAGCTTTAGCATCATTCCTTCCAAAGAACACCCAGGGCTGATCTCCTTCAGAATGGACTGGTTGGATCTCCTTGCAGTCCAAGGGACTCTCCAGAGTCTTCTCCAACACCACAGTTCAAAAGCATCAATTCTTCGGCGCTCAGCCTTCTTCACAGTCCAACTCTCACATCCATACATGACCACAGGAAAAACCATAGCCTTGACTAGATGAACCTTTGTTGGCAAAGTAATGTCTCTGCTTTTGAATATGCTATCTAGGTTGGTCATAACTTTCCTTCCAAGGAGTAAGCGTCTTTTACGCCTATGTTATCTTCTAGGAGTTTTATAGTTGTATTTTACATGAAAATCTATGGTTGGTTTTGAGGTAATTTTTTGAAAGATGTAAGATCTGTGTCTGGATTTGTTTCGTTTTGCTTGTAGATCTCCAATTGTTCCAGTGTCATTTGTTGAAGAGACTGTCTTTGCTCCATTGTATTGCCTTTTTGCTCCTTCATTGAAGATCAATTGACTATATTTGTGTGGCTCTATTTTGGGGCTGTGTGTTCTGTTCCATTGATCTCTATGTCTCTTCTTTCACTGGTACCACACTGTCTTAATTACTATAAGTCTTGAAGTTGGTAGCATCATTCCTCCAACTTTGTTCTTCAGTGTTGTGTTGGCTATCCTGGGTCTTTTGCCTCTCTATAAACTGTAAAAATCAGTTTGTCAATATCTGTAAAATAATTAGTTGGGATTTTTATTGGAATTGTATTGAATCCATAGATCAAGTAGGGAACAACTGACATTTTAACAATATTGAGTCTTTCTACTCCCAAACATGGAATATCTTTCCGCTTTATTTAGTTGTTCTTTTATTTCATTTATCAGAATTTTGTAGTTTTCCTTATATAAATCTTATATATATATTGTTAGATATACTTAAGTATTTAATTTTCTTTCCTTTTGTAATGATATTTTGTTTTTAATTTTGCATTAACTTGTTCATTGTTAATAATAGAAAAGCAGTTGACTTTTGTAATTAACCTTTTATCCTGCAGTCTTGCTATAATCACTATTAATTCCAGGAGTTTTTTTTTTTTTTGTCAGTGTTTTTGTATTTTCTGCATACATGATTATTTCATTTGTGAACAGATACAGTTTTATGTCTTCCTTTCCTACCTGTGTACCCTTGTTACTGAACCCAGGTCTAGCTGCTCGCGGCTCAAGAGCCATTAAAGAGGCCAGGTTGGTGGAAAGGAAAGTTTGCTGTATTTCAGGTGCTGGTGACTAGGGTTGGAGTGGTGGTGAATATTTGTCCAAAGGCCAACTCCCCCTTGACAGTCAGGGGCAAGAGCTTTTATAGACACAGCGTAGGGAGTGGGGCTACATGCAGAAACAGCACAGTCAATTCTGAAAGTCATCTTAAAATTGGTCATTGGTAGTCTGAGCAGCATCACCTTAACTGTTTGTGAAGTGAAAGTCGCTCAGTCGTGTCCGACTTTTGCAACCCCATGGATTATACAGTCCATGAAATTCTCCAGGCCAGAATACTGGAGTGGGTAGCCATTCCCTTCTCCAGAGGATCTTCCCAATCCAGAAATCGAACCAGGGTCTCTTGCATTGCAGGCAGATTCTTTACCAGCTGAACCTCCAGGGAAGCCCTTTAACTGTTTTAGGAACTGTTAATCTTCAGTTCCAGAGTCAGTTTGTCTTCATTTCTTGAGGCCAGTTCTCGGAATTGGTGGCAGCTTATGTCATGACTACAAGCTGTCATCATTAGTTAACTTCTCCACCTGGTGGGGGTTTCAGTATCTATAAGACAGCTCACAGGATATGGCTTAGAATTTGTTCCTTGAGAAGGAACTAAAGGTCCTTGACTCTGCTTAATGACTACATTATTATTATTTGGTTTCCTTTGACTATTTTCCTTTGTTTCTGCATTTTTTTAGTTCTCTGATTAAACTTACTCTTTGGCTGAAGTTTTTCTGCAAAGAAAGGTAGAGTGAGAATATGGGGAGTGGGGCAAGAACCATAGGGTCCTCCTCTGTTTCACCTTTTATATCCTTTTCTGGCCTAATTGCATTATCTAGGACTTCCAGTATGATGTTGAAACAAGTGGTGAGAGGGGCTATCCTTGCTTTGTATGGGATCTTAGTGGGAAAGTTAACAAGTTTCTCACCATTAAGTATGATGTTAGCTGTAGGTTTTTTGTAGATAGTCATTATCAAGTTAAGAAAGTTCTCCTCTCTAGCTTACTGAGAATTCTTATAATGAATGCATGTTAGATTTTGTCAAATGCTTTTCCCTGTATCTATTTAATATGATTATGTGATTTTTATGTGTTTCAGTTCAGTTCAATCGCTCAGTCGTGTCCGACTCTTTGCGACCCCATGAACCACAGCATGCCAGGCCTCCCTGTCCATCACCAACTCCCGGAGTTTATGTGTTTACTAATATTTATTAATATGATTATGTAATTTAATTGATTTTTGAATGTTGAACCTGCCTCACATAGCTGGGATAAATCCCACTTGGTCATAGTATATAATTCTTTTTCTTTTTTAATTTCTTTTTTTTTTAAATGTAAATTTATTTATTTTAATTGGAGGCTAATTACTTTACAATATTGTATTGGCTTGCCATACATCAACATGAATCCACCATGGGTGTACACGTGTTCCCCACCCTGAACCCTCCTCCTATCTCCCTCCCCATCCCATCCCTCTGGGTCATCCCAGTGCACCAGCCCCGAGCACCCTGTATCATGCATTGAACCTGGACTGGCAATTTGTTTCACATATAATATTATACATGTTTCAATGCCATTCTCCCATATCATCCCACCCTTGCCCTCTCCCACAGAGTCCAAAAGACTGTTCTATACATCTGTGTCTCTTTTGCTGTCTGGCATACAGGGTAATTGTTACCATCTTTCTAAATTCCATATATATGTATTAGTATACTGTTGGTGTTTTTCTTTCTGGCTTACTTCACTCTATAATAGGCTCCAGTTTCATCCACCTCATTAGAACTGATTCAAATGTATTCTTTTTAATGGCTGAGTAATACTCCATTGTGTATATGTACCACAGCTTTCTTATCCATTCATCTGCTGATGGACATCTAGGTTGCTTCCATATCCTGGCTATTATAAACAGTGCTGTGATGAACATTGGTACATGTATCTCTTTTAATTCTGGTTTCCTCAGTGTGTATGCCCAGCAGTGGGATTGCTGGGACATATGGCAGTTCTATTTCCAGTTTTTTAAGGAATCTCCACACTGTTCTCCATAGCGGCTGTACTAGTTTGCATTCCCACCAACAGTGTAAGAGGGTTCCCTTTTCTCCACACCCTCTCCAGCATTTATTGCTTGTAGACTTTTGGATCGCAGCCATTCTGGCTGGAGTGAAATGGTACCTCATTGTGGTTTTGATTTGCATTTCTCTGATAATGAGTGATGTTGCACATCTTTTCATGTGTTTGTTAGCCATCTGTATGTCTTCTTTGGAGAATGTCTGTTTAGTTCTTTGGCCCACTTTCTGATTGGGTTGTTTATTTTTCTGGAACTGAGCTGCAGGAGTTGCTTGTATATTTTTGAGATTAGTTCTTTGTCAGTTGCTTCATTTGCAATTATTTTCTCCCATTCTGAAGGCTGTCTTTTCACCTTGCTTATAGTTTCCTTTGTTGTGCAGAAGCCTTTAATTTTAATTAAATCCCATTTGTTTATTTTTGCTTTTATTTCCAATATTCTGGGAGGTGGGTCATAGAGGATCCTCCTGTGATTTATGTCGGAGAGTGTTTTGCCTTATGTTCTCCTCTAGGAGTTTTATAGTTTCTGGTCTTACGTTTAGATCTTTAATCCATTTTGAGTTTATTTTTGTGTATGGTGTTAGAAAGTGTTCTAGTTTCATTCTTTTACAAGTAGTTGACCAGTTTTTTTAGCACCACTTGTTAAAGAGATTGTCTTTTCTCCATTATATATTCTTGCCTCCGTTGTTAAAGATAAGGTGTCCGTAGGTGTGTGGATTTATCTCTGGGCTTTCTATTTTGTTCCATTGGTCTATAGTTCTGTCTTTGTGCCAGTACTATACTGTCTTGATGACTGTGGCTTTGTAGTAGA
This sequence comes from Bos indicus x Bos taurus, assembly GCF_003369695.1. NCBI lineage: Eukaryota > Metazoa > Chordata > Mammalia > Artiodactyla > Bovidae > Bos > Bos indicus x Bos taurus. The sequence continues at coordinate 31,020,640 of NC_040090.1, forward strand.
GCCTGAAGTCAGACAGGTTGATTCCTCCAGTTCCATTCTTCTTTCTCAAGATTGCTTTGGCTATTTGAAGTTTTTTGTATTTCCATACAAATTGTGAAATTATTTGTTCTTTTTTTTTTTAATTGGTAAATTTTTGGCTGCACTGGGTCTTCATTGCTGCATTCAGCTTTCTCCATTGCAGAGAGCAGGGGCTACTCTCTGATTGTGGTGCATGGGCTTCTCATTGTGGTGGCCTCTCTTGTTGTGCAGCAAGGGCTCTTGGTGAATGGGCTCAGTAGTTGTGGGCCATGGACCTAGTTGCCCTGTGGCAAATGGGATCTTCCCAGACCAGGGATCAAATCCATGCCCCCTACATTGGCAGGCAGATTCTTAACCACTAGACCTCCAGGGAAGTCCCTATAATTCTTTTTATATTTTTTTAGATCCAATTTACTGATATTTTGTTGAAGACTTTTGCATCTGTACTCATGAGGAATATTGGCTTATAGTTTTCTCTTTTGTAAGGTCTTTGCTTGATTTCAGTATTAAGGCAATTCTGAATTCATAGAGTGAATTGGAAAGTATTCTCTCTGCTTCTATTCTCTAAAAGAAATTATAAAGAATTGGCATGATGTCTTCCTTAAATATTTGGTAGAATTTACCAGTCAACCCATCTGGGCCTGGTGTTTTCTGTTTTAGAAGATTATTAATTATTGATTCAATTTCTTTAATAGATACTGGTCTATTCAGATTGTTTCTTTTTGTTTGAGTTTTGGCAGATGGTCTTTAAAAAGATTTGGTCTATATTATGTAGAGTTGTTCATAATATTCCTTCATTATCTTTTTAATTTCTATGGGATCTGTAGTGATGTCCCTTTTTAATTTCTGATATTAGTTATTTGTGTCTTTTTTTCTTAGCCTAGAGACTTACTGATTTTATTGATATTTTTGTTTTGTTGGTTTTTCTCTATTGTTTTCTTGTTTTCAATTTCAGTGCTTTCTGCTCGAATTCTTTTTTTTTTTTCCTTCTGTTTATTTTGGATTTAATTTGCTCCTCTTTTTCTATTTTCCTAAGGCCCACTGCCTTTTTCATAGGCATTTACTACTATCAAGTTGTGACCTATGTTGAGAGGAATGGTTCCAAATCTTATACTTGTGTAATTGATCCCCCACTTGAATGGCTTATGCTTCCTATCGTATGTTGAAACAGTACAGAATATGCCTTCATGTTAAAAAAAAAAACACCCAGGGTCATGTCAGGTATTTCAAAAAGTGATTCCCTGAGTCAAAACCAAGATTTTGCAGTATAAAAGATGCTTACGAGATGTTTTCCCCAGTCTCCTCAAGGGACAGAAATATTTATTTTTGCATTTAGGAGTGTACTTTCAAAGAACTAATGGTCAAGCACAATCTATCATGATACACATGACTTCTGTCTCCACTCATCCTTTCCCCCCCGAATAAACACTGGTCTTTAAATGTTAATATATGGCATATATTTCTTTGGGATTTAGAAAGCTATGAATTAAAATAGTAAAAAGAGCAATAGCCTTTAGCAGTCAGCTGACTTGGATTATAGGCTAACTGCATGAAGTGTGATGAGGGTGTACAGAATGGGATGGGGAGAAATTACTTAGCACTCAGTTGCATTTTTAAAAATGTATATAGACTCATTGACCTTGAAGGTGCTTTGCACTCTAAGTTTTCTGTGACCACATGCTGTTGCCTCTTCTAAGTCCCTGTAGCAATCTGTATTTAAAAAAAATAATTTATCAGTATACTTCTAATTATTTGTTCCATATATGTCTTCCTCACTAGTCAGCAAACTCCATGAGGCAGGAATCACATCTGTCTTGTTCATCATTAGGCATAGAAAGACTTAAATATTTTTGGATGAATGAAGAGTTTTCTACAATGCAAACATTCTATAAAAGTTCCAGAAGCCCATTGATTCATTTAGAGGTTCTTTAGACATTTACTTCAAGGCACTGATTTAGAGGTGAATTGCCCTTGATCTCTGCCCTAAAGGCACTTGAAATCTATTAGAGGAGATGGGCATGGAAAAAAAAGTTGTAGTACAAGTTTGTATGAAGTTCTGCAGCAGCCTGGAGGAGGTAAATAATTTACATTTAAAAATTAAACTCAATTTAGTTTAGTGTTTGAAATATATTACTGGAAATATAATAGCATTCAATTCCAGCAATAATTTAAAGTTGGAAAATTACTTAAATTTATTCTGTCATGGTACAGGAATGGGGAGCTGTTAATCCCAAGTATATTCATTTTGAGATGTGTTCTATCAATATCAGTTTATCAGGCACTTTCTCAACCATTTATTTAACCACTTATCTATTATTTCTTTCAACAATCTGTTAAGACAAATGGTACAATTCCCCATTTTATAGATGAAATCGAAATCAGAGCAGTTAAATAACTTTCTTGAGGTAGCACAGCTGGTAAACAACAATGCCAGGGCACATTTAGGTCTTTTGGAAACAAGCTCAGAGCTCTTTGTATTATATTATAGGCTCATTTTCTAGGTCGCTGTAGTCTTCCCTCAAAGGGCCAGAGTTCCTAATGCTTGTGAGCTTTCTAAGATTCTGATTCTTAGGACTCAGCCAGAATGCCATCTTTCATGATGCTTTTCCTATGAGAAGTGGTTTCTTCAGCCTCATTTTTCATTTATTAATATTCTTATGGCAGTTTTACTTAAGTGCTGTGTTTGACTAACTTTCATCATTTCTCCTACTTAAAATCCTCTTGAGGGGAAGGCAGCTATTCTGAATATTTCTGTATTAGTTCATGGGCTTTTATAATTTATATTATATTTTATAATTTATGTATCATGAATGGTTATAGTTTTTCATACCTTCACTAGAATTCTTTTGTTAATTAAATAGATTGAGAGTGGCACTTTTTCTTTTCCTTCTTTTATTAATAGTTATTTTCTTTGGTTTATAAGAAGTAACATAACTGTTGAAGTGTTCTCCCTTTCTGGAATAAATGTCTTATAGAAGTCACTATAATTGGCCAAAGGGAGCTATTTTGAGGTAAAGTGAATTATGGTACCTCTTCTTCATACCTAGAGGTAATGGCAAGGAAGTTGCTGACAGGGAAGTACTTTTTCATTCTGTTTCTTTAAAAGGACATTTGTCTCTTCCTGTTAATCTATAGGTAGGTACAGAATTAAGCTTTTGGGGGCTTATATTAATCTTTCTTTGATTAGAATATTTACCTTACTGGATTCTTGTGAAGATCAAATGTATAGGAGGAGCAGCATATAGAAGATCATTTGGACTTACAAAGTGCTGTGCAGACAGGAGTATGGTTTTTTATCCTCTAGAGTAATAAATAACTGCTATTTCTGAACTAGCTAAAGCACAGTTCTTCACCCAAACCGTGTGCCTTTTTTTGCCTTTGACAGCATAGACTCCTATTAGAATTTCTCGGTCAACCATCAGGTTCAGTGTCACATTTTTTTCTCCAAAGGCAGTTGCATTATGCCAGGTGTTTTCATATATTTCATTTAATTATCATAACAACTGTAAGGATGCTAGTGTTGCCTCCATTTTAAAGTTGAGTAAATCAAGGGCCATTGAGTTCAGATAACTTAGCCAAAATATTAAGTGGCAGAGTGCAGATTTTATTTCATATATTCTGGGTTCATTTTTTGCTAACCCTTATATTAGTGAGGACACACAGAATTATACTGAGGTGTCAGATTGGCCACAAGATTTGAGTGGCATAACATGACAAAAATCTGTGGAATTCTTGCTTATATGAATTCAGTTTCAGGCCAGGTGACTCTGGAGGGCAGTTGTCCTCCAGGAAGTGATGACTAGCACATTTATGCTGCTTTTGTCTTGTGCTGCCACAATCCCAACTTAAGATCTCTAGGATGTCTTTGCAGAAAAGAGAGAGAGGGAGGGAGGGAGGAAGTCCATGCCAGAGCTGGAGGGTCATACACCAGCTTTTGAATACTTCTCCCAGAGTGTAAGACATGTCACCTTCATTCATAGATCATTAGTGCTACCTAACTACAAGAGATCTGGAAGCTATGGGGGTCTGCCAGACCACTTCACACAGATGTTTCCCAGGGGGAGTTATTTTTACATAGAACATGTTTCCTTCTAACTTGCATTAGGGATAATTTAACATGTCTGAGCCATGTTTTATTCTGTGAGTGCCTCGAGGTCAGGAATTAAATTATTAAATAAGCTATAGAAATGATCCCTGAAAGTATAGTCTTTAAATTATTAAATGAGTTAATTTTTCAGTTCAGTTCAGTTAAACATTGAATACCTGCAATTTCAGGCTCTGTTTTCTTTCCAAAATATATAGCCTATATCTATTGTCTATATTATAGGTAAGTAATAATAGCTAGATAGTTCTAGATTTTATGTTCCTTGAGGGCAGTATAGAATGGTGGTTAAAAGCACTGATTTTGAAAATGTAGGATTCTCGGTCTGTCACTTCCTAACTTTCTGATTCTCTGCAGATTTGTTTTGGTCATACTGCGTGGCTTGTGGGATTTTGGTTCCCCGACCAGGGATTGAATCTTGGCCCTTTGCAGTGAAAGAGCAGAGTCCTAACTAATGGACTGCCAGGGAATTCCCAAGTTGTTTTTTTTTTTTTTTAACAGTTTTATTAAGGTATAATATACAATAAAATCCACTCTTTTAAAGTATATAATTTGTACCTTTTAGTATATTCACAGATTTGTGCAACCACTACTTCTAATTTAAAACATTTTATTATATGGGAAGAAACCTTGTACCTGTTAGCAGTTACTTCCTATTCTCCCTTCCCCTAAGCCCCTGGCAAACACCATACTACTTTCTTTCTATGTGGATTTACGTGTTCTGGATTTGGGCAAGTTATTTAACCTTTCTGTGCCTTGGTTTTCTCATTAACAAGGTAGGGACAGTAATACTTAATCAGCTTATTATAAGTGTGATATGGGAGCAGGAAGAGTTAAAGGACTTGGAATTGTGTCTGACACATAATAAATGCTATGTGTTTGTTGTTGTCAGGTTGTATTATTATGTTCAACATTATCATGATCATTATTTTGTTCCCTTTATAGAATTGGACTCATGGTAGACACATTTATCTGATTTCCTCTGGCTCCTCCTCTGTGTCAGATTTTAGGGAATCTTAAATATGAATTAAAATCCCTGCTCTCAAGTTGTTGACAGTTTTACAGCAAAGACAGATATAGAAAGAGTATATACATATATTCTAATGCAGGCTAACCTTGTGAGGTGGAGATTCTTAGTCAATATGATTATAGATGATAAAGCTGAGACCCAGTAATGTTAAATAACTTACCCAGGGCCACGTAGTTAATAGGTAGTTGAGCTGGGATTTGAACCTGAGTCTGACTGATTGCAAAACCTATTTTTACTATTTCTGATGCTTACAAAACAATTTACTGCTACTTTTCTAAAATTTTAAGCCCTACAAAACAAAAACTGTTTTCAGCTAAAAGAGCTTGAGACTCAGCACATACTTAAAAAAATTCAACTACTGGAGCCCTGCTGTTTTATTCTTTCCTTTACCTGCTCTGGCAAGGAAAAATAAAAAGAACAAACCAAAAGAAAAATAACTGAGGACTAAGAAGACCTAAGATGTGGCCTCATCTCTGGGTGAGACAGGCTGTCTCATTCAGCTTTGTCCATTATCTTTCTTGCCAGGCTCCTGTCCAGTCCCTCTCCCTTCTCTGGTCAGTGAGGCTCCATTGTATGGGCAGGGACTTTAGGACCTCAGTGGAGAGTTTTGCAGAGCTTCCTGCAAGAAATGTTCCTGTAGTTAGCCATGACCTCCTGGCAGCAGTTGTATTCATCATTAGGCTTCAACTTTCCCATCCCCCTTTTGAGGTTCCATTGAATCTGCCAGTCACAGAGCAGCTTCCATTGAATCCAGTAGCCTGTTTCTGGTTACATTAGGCATTATCTGTATTGCATTTTTTGGCTCACCTCATTAATAAGCTAGTTCTGTGCTTATTTTCTACAGAATATATAAGCTGACAGAGCCCTTAAAAGCCCCTAACCCAAGGAATTCCCTGGCAAGTGAAGGATGCTGGAGAATAGAGGTTGGGGCTAGGTTTTAAAAAGCTTAAAATTTAGATGTGAAGATTTTACTTTTATTTCCATTAATAGCATGGTTTATGTTTACTTCTTCTTTGAAGATGCGTTGTGGGAACCCTGGATGGCAGCTGAGTAATGAACTCTCTGCCTTTTTACACTGTACAGATTGGAACTTTGTTTTAAACGTTTCACTTTGACGAACTTACCATATGTAGCTCTAGCTGTTCTTGAGTGGCCTCAGAGGTCCATGACATGTCATCATTTCCCACTTTCCTGAGGTGAGCGTTTGAAAAGTATTTGATGAGGCAGTGGTGGCATTTCTAAATTTGAGGATTCTTAAGCCATCTCTGGGGATTTGTTCACAAATGATATGGTTTTTAATATATTCCCTTCCCACATACTTTATACTCAAGTCCACAGTTGGCCTATCCTGGGTTCTGATCGTACAGCTATTCCCTGACTTGTCTGTATGACCACTGATAAGTCTCTTTCTCTTAGTTCTTGTATCCATAATAACAATGATGCTGACTGCATAATCTCTTAAGACTCTTGTGGTTCTGATATTTTAGGACTCCGTATATGGGATGCAGATCAGCCTTTTCTTTGACATTCTTCGTGTACACAGATCATAATGTGTTAAAACGTATTTGTACCACGGTGACTACACACATATTGGCTTATTCATCACATGCTTATAAAACAGATCCCATTGATGATCATGCTACTGTTTTTTGAGTATTTTTTTGGTGTCCTATCCTTTTTATGTTTTCTTCTGCCTTCATGTTCTGGCTGCACCTTCTGTCATGCTGTGGAGAAGGCCAGGCCCAGATACCACTGTGTTCCAGCAGTATCAGAAAAGCATACAACAGAGAAACACAACCAGCTTACTTCAATTTAAACTGACCTTCCTGCTAGCTACAGATTATCAACTCCTGCACAAGCAGCCTGTAGGGCTGGAAGGAGGGGACAAGGCAATTTTGTCCTGACTTGGTGGAAAAACCCCAAGCCTTGCCTCTCCTGTCAGTTGCAAGTACATAGCTTGAATTTCCACTCCTGCTTTACTGCAGTATTAAAGATGTTTGGAAGGAGGCCAGAGATGCAAAAGAAGGAGATAGCTATATTTAGAAAAATGTTGTTTAAGATAGCTGTCTTTGGACATGTTTTTCCCTCATTTTTATTAATTTGCTGCATAGTTTTGATTATGAGCAATAGTAAAAAGTATTCCAAACATTTCATAGCAGTTTAAATTTCAGAGCTATTTTTCTCCTTATCTAATACATCTTTATAAACAACCTGGAGATGATGCATACTATGAATAGTTACTTTTTATTGAGTACTTACTATGTGCCTGACACAGTGCTGAGTGCTTTACATGTATTATTTAACTTTTATATCAGCTGTAAAAGTGGTTTTATTACCATCTGAAACAGATGAAGATACTAGGAACCAAAGGGAGTAAGTAAGTAAGGTGCCCATTCCCATAGTTAATATGTGATGGAGTTATGATTTGAATCTAGCCAACAATGCCTGGCTTCACAACTGCTGGTTCTGTTAACTTCTGAGTCTTACAGACTCTCTAGGAGGTATAGCTGGAGAAGGGCATGGCAACCCACTCCAGTATTCTTGCTTGGAGAATCCTGTGGACAGAGGAGCCTGGTGGGCTACAGTCCATAGGGTCGCACAGAGTGGGACATGACTGAATGTCCCATAGCACACAGCATAGTAGGTATACCATTGTATTTTTCTTAGTAGAGAGATTATACCTTGTCAAGAATCACATGGCATATATATGGTAAATGTAGGACCTGAAGTTTGATCATTTGATATAAATCTATACCCCTGGTTTTTTTGCTTTTATTTTTAGCTATCTTATTTTTATATCTTAAGAAGATGAACCACTTAATGTTCTTTTGGATTAGTCTTTAAATTTATAAATAAATTATAAAAAGGGCTTACTTAAGATGCAAAGAAAAATAAGATGTTCTCAAGGAACTAATAATGGATTGTAAGAAAAAGAAATGCAAAAAATAAGTAATTTTTAAAAGTTAAAAAATTAAAGATGAAAAAAATAAAATGAAAAAAGATGTGTTAAATAAAGAAAAATTAGGAAAAAAAGAAAATATTAAAAAAACACAGGTATAGAATGAGAGGTTCTCTCACTATATATTAAGTGGGGAAAACCTCTAACTTAGTGGTTAGGGCTATGAGTGATTTAAAAAAGGGAAATATAATTGTGAGGTATGGTTTAATAGGGAGAGGGTTTATTTGGGGGGAGGGTGTTAAGTGTACTATATAATAAACACAAAACTGTCTTAAGTATGAGTAGGAAAAAAATTTTTGGAGCTGTGTTTTGTTTTTGTAGGAACACAACTCTGAAATGTTCATGTGAATAGGAAAAGCAGTGTATTTGAAACTTTCATGAATTTATCATGTAGTATATTTGTGTTTTCAGTGCCTAGCTTACATAAATGTTTATTGAATGAATGAATTTTGGGTCTGACTCTGGAGGTGTAGGGGTGCTGTCATTAGTATTGTAATACAATGTGCTATAAAGGGCTAAAGATGGAATCTTTAATGAATACCTAGTCTAGCTTCTTCTTCTAACTGATGTGAGAAGTGGGATCCAGGGAGTGGAAGTGACTTTTCTGGTAAGTTATAAAGGAGAACTAGAATTCACTGCTCCTGGCAGCACTAACGATTTTCTGGAATAAATTGCCAATATTTTCAGAGATTTCATGAATACAGGTAAAATGTATAGAGTAAATATTGTTGAAAGTATTTTGATTTACTGACTTCTTTACAGATAAAGTTAGGCTATAATGGTTTGTTCTTTTCTTCTTATTTCTGCAGTTGTGTATTCAGTTCAGTCGCTCAGTCATGTCTGACTCTGCGACCCCATGGACTGCAGCACTCCAGGCTTCCCTGTCCATCATCAGCTCCCAGAGCTTGCTGAAACTCATGTCCATCAAGTCAGTGATGCCATCCAGCCATCTCACCCTCTGTTGTCTCCTCTTCCTCCTGCCTTCAATCTTTCCATCAGGGTCTTTTCCAATGAGTCTCCTGCATTGTAGGCAGATTGTTTACCAACTGAGCTATCAGGGAAGCCCGTAGTTCTAGATGAGACAGGTTCAGTAGGTTGAACCTAACTTTTGATCATAGTTCTCCTGCGGTGCACATACAGCAAAGCTTTCCCCCTCAAAGGCCAGGTTGGAAGCAGTGGCCTTCATTTCTTATGTATAATTTATCTCTCCTTCCTGGTGTTTGAGTCTTGTTGGTCTTGATAAATGCCTGTTTTCTATGCACAGCATGCAGTTAACATGGAGTCCTGGTGTGGCGCTGCTTAGGAAGCGGTGGATGAGAGCACATGTGAGAGGGGGCAGTTAAAGGCAGCTTGTGCCTTTAACTCCTTTGGTTGATTAAGCTAGAGAGCTTGTCTGATCATAATGAGTCTGTAAATCTCAGTGCCAGAATGGGAAACTGATGTGGAAAGGATTCATTGGTCTTGTTTCACCACAGAAAGGAATGGAGGTCAAAAGGGTTCAGACGTGGAGGAGAAATTGGAGTCAATAGTCCCAGATTTGACTCTGGGCTCAGTCATTTATAAGCCATGTGACCTTGGACAGGTTCCTTAGTCTGAACCTCAATTTTCCCATCTATAACATGGTGTTAATAATACCAAGTATCTCAGAAAATTCAGTGCTTCCCCAGATATCTGTGAGACTTGTTCCTCTCCTCCTTTTTCAGACCTTTCCTCAAATATCACCTTCGTGTGATGCTTTCCCTAATTATCCTCTTAAATATAATCCCTATCCTGACACTCCTTGTTCCCTTACCCTGTGTTTTTTTTTGTCATATCACTAAATGGCTTTTTATTTTTTTGCTATTTGTTGATTGTCTTGCTCCCACTCATAACAATAACAAAATACAGCAATAATAGTAACAGCTAATTCTTATATATAGGGCACTGTTCTAAGCACTTTACATATATGTTAACTACTTTAATCTTTATAGAAAGCCTATTAGGCAGTACTATTGTTATCCCCATTTTATAGATTAAAAACTGAGGCATGGAGAAGTTAAGTAATTTTCAGGGAACACATAGGTGGTTAGCAGTGGAGTCAGAATCTGAACCTAAGCTCTCTGGCTCCAGAGTTCTTGCTTTTAACCACTGTCCTACACTGCCTAACTGGAACATAAGATTCTTGAGGACAGGGATGTTTGTCTTCTTATTTACTGTTGCTTCCCCAGTACCTAGAATAGTACCTGGCACATAGTAAGCAAGAATATTTGTAGAAAGAATGGATACATCATGATAACATGTGAGGGGAAAAGGGGTAAATGGCATTGTTGTGAGTTTCATCCTTGGCCCATCTGTATCTTCTGGGGTCCTAGCTATTGCTGTAGTCGTGTGCTGTTCAGCACAGTAGCCAGTAGCACATGGCAGGTGCTCAGTAGCACATGTGACTGACAGCTTCTATATTGAACAGCACAGATGTAGAACATTTCTGTCACCGTAAAAAGTTCTGTTTGGACCAGCCAGAGGGGGTAAGTAAGGTGAGGCCTGAGGAGGAGCAAGTGGTGAGCAAGTGGAGAGATAAAGAGGGATGGTCTCGTGGAGGGCTTTGGATGCTAACATAAAGTTTGGACTTTATTTTGAAGCCAGTGGTTCCTGAATTTGCCATAAGTGTACAGTGCAATAGTGTTAACTATATGTACCTTGTTGTTCAGCAGATCTTTAGAACGTTCCTCTTGTAAAACTGAAACTGTATCCCTAAGGGATAGTCTACAAATAGTCTACAACAACAGCTCCCCATCCTTCAACAGCCCCTGGCAACCACCATTCCTTCTGTTTCTGAGTTTGTCTGCTTTAGATACCTCATGTAAGTGTTGTCATGTAGTATTTATTTGCCTTTTTGTGACTGGTTTATTTCACTTAGCATAATGTCCTCATTATGGAGAAGGAAATGGTAACCCACTCCAGTGTTCTTGCCTGGAGAATCCCAGGGATTGGGGAGCCTGGTGGGCTGCTGTCTATGGGGTCGCACAGAGTCAGACACGACTGAAGCGACTTAGCAGCAGCAATGTCCTCAAGGTTTATTCACAGCGTAGCATATAACAGGGTTTTCTTCTTTGCTAAGGCTTAATATTATAATATTGTATATATACACCAGTTTTCTTTATCTGTTCATCTGTCAGTGGACATTTAAGTTTCTTCCACCTCTTTGTTATTGTGAGTAATGCTGCAGTGAACATGGGTGTGCACATATCTCTTAAAGATCCTGTTTTCAATTCGTTTGGAGCTAGACTCTGAAGTGGGATTGCTGGGTCATATAGTAATTATATTTTTAAATTTTTGAGGCACCTCCATACCATTATTTCCATAGTGGCTGCACTATTTTACATTCCCACAAATAGTCTACAAGGGTTCCAGTTTCTCTGCATCCTTGCCAGTGCTTGCTATTTTTTTTTTTTTTTTAATGGTGGCTATCCTCACAGATTTGAGGTGGTATCTGATTTGTATTTCCCTGATGATTAGTGATCTTTTCACGTGTGTTGCCCATTTGTATATCTCCTTTGGAGAAATGTCTATTCGTGTTGTTAAATAGAGTTATTTGTAAAACTCTGTTGTAAATAAGAACCCCGGGTAATTCTGAAGGAGAGTGGTGGTGAGTGGGTCAGCAACTGTGATGGAGAGTGAGGAGGCTTGGATCACTCAAGCTGCATTATTCTTGACTGGGTTATTCTTGGCAACACACACAGTCTCCAGTTTGATTCTTTTGTGATGTCTATACCATTAAGTTTCAAATTAGACAGGTTCCCTGGGGAGTCTTCACTGTGTCCTGATATTATCTGTGCTTCCATTTTCTAATTTTTTAGCTTCTTCTATTACAATCTCTTTCCTTTTCATCAAGAGTTCTTTTTCAAGAGTGTTGGTGGTGTTGGGCAAGAATCTAACTTTTCTTTTCTCCCATCCTCCTTTTTTTCCTTTTTACTTCCAGCTTCATCATGGTAAATCGCTTACTGATCCTGTGCGCAGGACTGTAGCCCAGAGCATCCTGAGGCCTTTGCACCTAATAAGGGTGGTTCTGCCAGGTTTTTCTGAACGTTTTTGTCCTGAGACAAAGGATTTGGCCTGGTATTTAGTCTTAACTGTTTGGATGCAGCAGCTCCTGATTCAGTCTTTGACCTCCCATTGCAAGGGCTCACTGGACTTTGAACTAACCAGTAAGCAGAGGAGATCTCTTTTCTTTTGGGTAGAAAAGCGGCCTCACTGTCACTCTTCTGGAGTCTGGAGGCCTGAGGTGCAGTCCTGGATCTGTTACTGACTTGCTGTGTGACTTTGAGCAAGTTACTGGGTCTCTGTTTTCTGTTGCAAAATGAAAGGCTTGAATTAAATGATCTTTGAGATCCTTCCAGTGACATTTGGAATAAGGTATGATTTGCTGGTTGAAAAATAATCCATATGATGGATAAAGATGTGTTACATACATACAATGTAAATATTACTCAGCCATTAAAAAGAATGAAATAATGCCGATTGCAGCAACATGGATGGACCTAGAGATTGTCATACTGAGTGAAGTAAGTCAGACAGAGAGGAGAAATATCATATGACATCCCTTATATGTGGAATCTAAAATGATACAAATGAACTTACTTACAAAACAGAAAGAGACTCACAGACTTGGAGAATGAACTTATGATTGCTTGGGAGAAGAGATAGTTAAGGATTTGGGGATGGACATGTACACACTGCTATATTTGAAATGGATAACCAACAAGGACCAACTGTATAGCACATGGAACTCTGCTCCATGTTATGTGGCAGCCTGGATGGGAGGGGAGTGTGGGGGAGATGAATACATGTATGTATATGATGGTTGAGGTGCTTGCTGTTCATCTGAAACTGTCACAACATTGTTTGTTAATTGGTTATACTCCAGTACAAAATAAAAATATAATCCATGTGAATAATATAAATCAGTGTGAATAATAGAAGTTTCATTTGCAAATGTTAAAAACATGCTACTTTGTTTTTTTGTTTGTTTTAAATATTTATGTTTGGCTGTGTTGGGTCTTAGTTATGGCACGATGTCTTCCCTAGTGCCACGAGGGCTTCTCTCTAGTTCTGACGTGCTGGCTTACTTGCCGCCCCCCTCCCCAACAGCATGTGGAATCTTAGTTCCCTAAGAACCTGCATCCCCTGCATTGGAAGGTGGATTCTTTATTTTTTTCAAGATATTAATAAATGTATTGAATATGAAAACCTAGCTATAAAAAAGCAATTGTGTGTTTAACACCTGACAAGTTAATCTAGTGTATATTAGGAAAGCACTGTGACAGTACTAACACAGCAATTGACTTATGCCCCAAACAGCCACCCCACCAGGGTGCTTTTCTGACCCCAAAGCTTCCCAGGGACCACTGGTTCAGGACCACCTGCACCCCGGACATGCTTGCTCCTCTTGTTACCAAATGTCCTGCACAACAGCGCAGCAGGCAGTGTGGGGATCTGCAGACCCTTCTTCCTCTTTCCCAAGTCTACAGGTCTGGCCTGCCACGTGGAAGGCAGATTCTTAACTACTGAACCACCAGGGAAATCCTCCAAAACATGCTACTTTGGAATAGCAAACATTTATATCAATAGGCATATTATGAAAAACAGACAGATACATACTTGTCCTCCTGCCTAAAAATGTTTGGTAATATCAAAGCAGATCAGTATCTCCTTCTAAACATCAGTCTTTATCCAAACATTGATATAATATTACATTTTTTATTAAGGGTCATTTTGCTTCCTAATGAACATGTTGGAATTTATTTTCAGAGTAGCCAGTTACTCCATCCGAATGACATGTAGTTGGAAATATTTGTGCAAGAGTGCAGATCAATTTGGAGATCTCAGTGGAACTGGAAGGAAAAAATTCCTGCAGTGAACTTTTGAGTTTATCTTGAAGAGCTAAGTAAATGGTGGTCAACCTTATAGTTTGTGATCAACTTTATCTGAAATTAAAAGTCTGGAATGTTTTAAAAACTAGTATTTTCATGCTATAACTTGGATAAATCTTGAAAACATTATGCTTTAGTGAAATAGAAAATAGAATGGTGGTTGCTGGGGAGTGGAGAAAATGAGTTAATGTCTAATGGGTACAGAGTTTCAGATGAGGAAGATGGAGATGTTCTAGAGATAGATGTTGGTGATTTGCATAACAGTGTAAATGTACTTAATGCTACAAAATTGTATACTTAAAAATACTTAAAATGGCACATTTTATGATATATATTTATCACCACAAACAAAAAATCCCTTCAGTGTTTTAAGTCCAGTGCCTACAAGACTGGTTGCCTAAATTTTGGTCAGCCATCCTTGCATTGTATTACAAATGATGAACCCCTTTTTCCTTAATACTTGCAGTGCTGTAGTACTCTACAGTTTAGGAAATGTCTTCTCTGCTTTCCCTTTGAATATTCAGAATAGTCACAAGAAGTGGGTAGAGAGGAGTAGATACGAGACCCTAAGAGGTTTGTCACTGATAGGTCAGGGACAGAGATAAGAGCCTAGACCATATGGCCTGTCTAGTTCCAGAGCCTCCCCGTCCATCAGTGCAAGGGCTGAAAACTTAAAGTGGGGTGTTTTCAAGAATGGGGCCTTGGCATCTTTGAAGCAAGATAGTTCCTCCACCAAAGAATTCCTTGATTAGAGCTCAGCGGCAGAGCAGTTGAGTGCTGCACTGCTGACTTGCAAGTGGGGTCTGGTTTGTCTCCACATCTTCAGCAGACAGAGCATCTTGACGAAGGAGACTGATCACATCACATCATCTCATCAAAGTTTGACTGATTTAATACTACATACTCAACTTTTTTTCCCTTAGAGGGAATTAGTTTTTAAAATATGGGTAATACAATAGGATCAAAAGTAAATAAAGAGATTCATAATGAAGGGGGAAATAAGGGAAACAGAATAAGTGAAACCAGAAGTTCTTGCATAAACTAAGGTTTGGTGTCCTGAGTGTCCTAGTGGCCAGAGCAATGCCTTGTCTAAGGTTCACAGTATCCATCATTCATTCATTTATTCTTTCAACTGATGGTGTATTCCTACTGAGTGTTTTAATAGTCAGAAGGCACACATTGATATCTGGGTGTAATATCTGAAGTGTAATATCTGAAGAAAATATAGATCATCTTAAACAATAGACGACATTTATGGTTTTGCCACAGTAAGCCTGATGGTAGGGTCTGTGTATGGTTTATTTCTGTTTAGTCTATACCTGGCACCAGTAATAGACTTAGAGTAAATGCTTAATATGAATCTACTGAATAAATAAATGATTTTTTACAAAAAATTATTGGGGTATAGTTGATTTATAATGTTGTGTTACTTTATGGTGTACAGCAAAGTAAATCAGTTATAAATATATATCCATCTATCCATCCATTCTCTTTTAGATATTTTTCTCATATAGGTCATTACAGAGTCTTGGTAGAGTTCCCTGTGCTATACAGTAGGTTCTTATTATCTATTTTATATATAGTAGTGTGTATATGGGGCTTCCTGGGTAGCTCAACTGGTAAAGAATCTGCCTGCAATGTAGGAGACCCTGGTTCGATTCCTGGGTCAGGAATTTCCCCTGGAGAAGGGGTAGGCTACCCACTCCAGTATTCTTGGGCTTCCCTGGTGACAGATGGTAAAGAATCTCCCTGCAATGCAGGAGACCTGGGTTCAATCTCTGGATTGGGAAGATCCCATGGAGGAGGACACTGCAACCCATTCTAGTATTCTTGCCTGGAGAATCCCCACAGACAGAGGGGCCTGGTGGGCTACAGTCCACGGAGTTGCAAAGAGTCGGATACAACTGAGCAACTAAGCACAGCACAGTGTGTGTATGTCAGTCCCAATCTCCCAATTTGTCTCCCTCCTTTCCCCCTTGATAACCATAGATTGTTTTCTATATCTGTAACTCTATTTCTGTTTCATGAGTAAGTTTGTTTATACCATTTTTTTTAGATTCCATGTAATAAGTAATATCATACAATATTTGTCCTTCTCTGTGTCACTTACTTCAGTCAGTATGACAGTCTCTAGATCCATCCATGTTGCTACATAGGATGGTTTTTCATTCTTTTTTATGGCTGAGTAAAATTCCATTGCGTGGGCACACACACGTGTGTGTGTATATACCACATCTTCTTTTATTTTTTTAATTGAAGGATAATTGCTTTACAGAATTTTGTTGTTTTCTGTCAAGCCTCAACATGAATCAGCCATAGGTATACATATGTCCCCTCCCTCATGAACCTCCCTCCCATCTCCCTCCCCATCCCACCCTTCTAGGTTGATGCAGAGCCCCAACTTCCCATTGACTATCTATTTTACGTATGGTAATGTAAGTTTCCATGTTACTCTCTCCATACATCTCATTCTCTCCTTCCCTCTCTCCATGTCCATAAGTCTGTTCTCTATGTCTGTTTCTCCATTGCTGCCCTCCAAATAAATTCTTCATGTACCACATCTTCTTTATCCATTCTTCTGTCGATGGACAGGAAATGATTGCTGTAGAATGGTTTACATTATAAAGGATATAATGTAAAACTTATACAATGAAATGACTTCATAACAGTCATTTTGATGTTCAGCAAATACTGAATACCTGTGGCATATACTTGGTCCTCTGTTGGGCCTTGTGGGAGATAAAGGCATGAGTAGATTAGAGCTTGGTCCTTAAGGGATATTTTTTTAAAAAAACCAAGGATACAAAGTACTGTGTGATGACATAGAATGCTTTGGGAGGACAATGAGAACTCAGAGGAGAGTTCATTATAGGCTGTCCAGTTTTCTCATGGGTAAGATGGAGTTAGTAAATAATACCTACTTCATAAGGTGGATGTGAAAATTAAAGAACATGTAAAGCTCCAAGAAAAATTCCTCTCATAGTTAAGCACTTCATAAACATTAGCTAATATAATATTCTGAGAAGATATACTGGAGAAAGGGTGCATGGAGTTAGGTTCTTTAAACCTCCATGCTTCTCTCTACCATAGCACATGGATATCCTTATTTGACTTTTGTTCCCCTTCTTTGCTAGCTCCAGAGTCCTTAAGGGCTTGTACCATAACTTATTCATCTTCATATCCCTAATGCTGGTATATGGGATAATAATGCCTGGTATAAAATAAAGACGTAGTGAAGATTTATTGATGGAAAGAAGGAAGCAAGCAAGCATATTGGGAGCCAAACAGGCCTGCTTCTTTAGCAACTGAGAAAGTTCCAACGACATGCTTTACGGGCACCCATTTCTGCTGTGAATTATATCTGACAGCATATTCTGTCATGCTGTTATTCTGCCTCCACGTTCCTTCATTCCTTACTGCCTTTATACCCCTGCTAGACTACTTCTGCTGAACTCTAAGCAAATGGACATAATGGTCGGTGGGTAGTTAGTTCATAGCAGTCATAGGCCCTCAGATCAATATTTTTAGATTCCCAGTTGTTTATTGGCCATCTCAGCCTCTGCTTGTTCAAAAATGAATGCTATATTTCATTGCTTACCTTAGAAACCTCTTATTTCCCCACATCAAGCGCTGCATACAGAGTTTATAAGATAGTTTCTAAATCCTGTCAGTTATAACTCTATAAAGTATTTCCTATATTCTTTCCTTCTTTTCCGTTTCGGCTCTTTCTAGTTCAGACCTTCTGTTTCTCTTCTGCCAGTCCATCGTCCGTCTTCTCATGAAACACTGTTCTAAAACACAGAAGGATTATGTCACTTTGTTACTATAATCCTTCATGGCTCCCTGTTCATCTGCATAACAATTCTTTTTATACTAAGTGGTTGCTGTTCAGTCACTCAGTTGTGACTGAACTCTTTGCGACCCCATGGACTGCAGCACGCCAGGCCTCCCTGTCCCTCACCATCTCCCAGAGCTTGCTCAGACTCATGTCCATTGAGCTGATGATGTCATCCAACCATCTCATCCTCTGTCGTCCCTTCTCCTCCTGCCTTCAATCTTTCCCAGCATCAGGGTCTTTTCAAATGAATCAGCTCTTTGCATCAGGTGGCCAGAGTATTGGAGCTTTAGCTTCAGCATCAGTCTTTACAATAAATATTCAGGGTTGATTTTCTTCAGGATGGACTGGTTTTGATCTCCTTGCAGTCCAAGGGACTCTTAAGAGTCTTCTCCAACACCACAGTTCAAAAGCATCAATTCTTCGGTGCTCAGCCTTCTTTATGATTCAATTCTCACATCCATACATGACCACTGGAAAAACCAAAACTTTGCCTAGACGAACCTTTGTTGGCAAAATAATGTCTCTGCTTTTCAATATGCTGTCTAGGTTGGTCATAACTTTCCTTCCAAGGAGTAAGTGTCTTTCAATTTCATGGCTGCGATCACCATTGGCAGTGATTTTCGAGCCCAAAAAAATAAAGTCAGCCATTCTTTCCACTGTTTCCACATCTATTTGCCATGAAGTGATGGGACCAGATGCCATGATTTTAGTTTCCTGAATGTTGAGTTTTAAGCCAGCTTTTTCACTCTCCTCTTTCAATTTCATCACTCTTTAGTTCCTCTTCGCTTTCTGCCATAAGGGTGGTGTCATCTGCATATCTGAGGTTATTGATATTTCTCCTGGCAATCTTGATTCCAGCTTGTGCTTCATCCGGCCCAGCATTTCTCATGATGTACTCTGCATATAAGTTAAATAAGCACGGTGGCAATATACAGCCTTGACGTGCTCCTTTCCCAATTTGGAACCAGTCTGTTCCATGTCCGGTTCTAACTGTCGCTTCTTGACTTGCATACAGGTTTCTCAGGAGACGGGTAAGATGGGCTGGTATTCCCATCTCTTTAAGAATTTTCCACAGTTTTTTGATAGCTTCCATTTTATAGATGAAGAGGTAATTGCCTTCTTGTAGCAGGTAACCTCGCTCCCCAGGTGGTGCTAGTGGTAAAGAACCCTCCTGACAAAGCAGGTAGACATAAGAGATGAGGGGTTCATTCTTTGGGGCAGAAAGATCCCCTGGGAGAAGGAAATGGCAAACCACCCCAGTATTCTTGCCTGGAGAATCCCATGGACAGAAGAGCCTGGTACAGTCCATGGGGTCTCAAAGAGTTGGACACAACTAAAGCTCTTGAGAAATCTGTATGCAGGTCAGGAAGCAACAGTTAGAACTGGACATGGAGCAACAGACTGGTTCCAAATAGGAAAAGGAGTACGTCAAGGCTGTATATTGTCACCCTGCTTATTTAGCTTATATGCAGAGTAAACTCTGAGAAATGCTAGGCTGGAGGAAGCACAAGCTGGAATCAGGACTGCTGGGAGAAATATCAGTAACCTCAGATATGCAGATGACACCACCCTTATGGCAGAAAGTGAAGAAGAATTAAAGAGCCTCTTGATAGAAGTGAAAGAGGAGAGTAAAAAAGTTGGCTTAAAGCTCAACATTCAGGAAACTTAAGATCATGGCATCCGGTCCCATCACTTCATGGGAAATAGATGGGGAAACAGTGGCTGACTTTATTTTTCTGGGCTCCAAAATTACTGCAGATGGTGATTGCAACTATGAAATTAAAAGATACTTACTCCTTGGAAGGAAAGTTATGACCAACCTAGATAGCATATTAAAAAGCACAGATATTACTTTGCCAACAAAGGTCTGTCTAGTCAAGGCTGTGGTTTTTCCAGTGGTCATGTATGGATGTGAGAGTTGGACTATAAAGAAAGCTGAACACAGAAGAATTGATGCTTTTGAACTGTGGTGTTGAAGAAGACTCTTGAGAATCCCTTGGACTGCAAGGAGATCCAGCCAGTCCATCCTAAAGGAGATCAGTTCTGGGTGTTCATTGGAAGGACTGATGTTGAAGCTGAAATTCCAATACTTTGGCCACCTGATGCAAAGAGCTGACTCATTGGAAAAGACCCTGATGCTGGGAAAGATTGAGGGCAGAAGGAGAAGGGGATGACAGAGGATGAGATGGTTGGATGGCATCACCGACTCGATGAACATGGGTTTTGGTAGACTCCGGGAGTTTGTGATGGACAGGGAGGCCTGGCATGCTGCGGTTCATGGGGTCACAAAGAGTCGGACACGACTGAGCGACTGAACTGAACTGAATGTGATATTAAATTGTTGAATTCCAATAAAAGCTTTCTTTTAACTTACCCACTAGTTAATTCATTCATCTAGTTGAAAACCTTTACTGAGCACCCTGCTTTATACCAAGCCCTTTACTGGAAATTCAGTGGTGAATAAAACAGATATGGTCCCTCAACCTTATGTTGCTTAAAATGTAGCAGGAAGAAAAGAATTGGGTAGACAGATTTCAGCCACAAGTATTTATAACAAAGAAGTTTCAGAGAGTCCAGGGATCATAAAATGGCCTGTAGACATGCCCAATCTGGCTTTCTGAGATTTTTTTTTTTTTTGGACTGCACCACACAGCTTGTGGGATCTCAGTTCCCTTACAATTGATCTTGTACCCTCGGTGGTAAAAGCATGCAGTCCTAACCACTGGACCACCAGAGAATTCTCTGAGATCCTTCATAAGAGCCGAGAGGACACAATTGAGAAATGGGGACAGGATGAGAATATTCCTGCCATGTTTTCCCTGCAATTCTATGTTACAGCTTTTCAGAACTGTACAGTGTTCTCTGAATGTGCCTTGCTCTCTCATTGTATAATTTCGCAAATGACCTTTCCTTCTCCTCCCTCTGTAGAATTCCTGGCATCCTTCAAAACATAGATCAAATAGCATTCTTTTGAAATCTTATATATCTCTCTCCTTAAATAAGATAAGGTTCAGCTACATATAATAAATCTAAAATAACAATAGTTTAAAAACATAGGGTTTTATTTTCTCGTGTAAAACAGTAAAAAGGTAGTCCAGGGCTGAAATGATCAAGGATGCAGGCTTCTTCTGTCATCCTTGGTTTGAGACTTCTATTCTCAAGGTCACTTCACAGAAAAGGTTGATGAGCTCCAGTCATCATGTCTTAATTCCAGATAGCAGGTATGAGGAAGAGGAGAAGGAAAGACACCTCCCCCAGCTAACAGTGATCCCTTTAAGCAGGCTTTAAGAGTAAGTCCTATACAATATATTTCAGTTATATCTCATTGAGCAGAGCTAATCACATAGCCTCACTTAACTACAGGAGAGACTGGAGAATAGACTCGTTTAACTGAGCATATTGCCATCTAGTGGCAATCAGAACATCTCTCCCACCCACCCCCCATCCTTTAGTAAGCTGTTGTTTCTTTAAATTCTAGCATTCCGTATAACAGTACAATTTTGCTATTGTTAGTTTTTGTGTTTTTCTCCGTCATACAAACGCCTCAGGGACAGAAATTATGTCCTGTTATCTCTGACTTAGTAACACTTTGCTCAGAGCTTGTCACGAGATTTCAGTTCATGTGTATAAATGAGGATATTGCATTAAATGACTTAATTCCTTTTAGTGCATTAAAAATTTCTATATTTTTTCCTTGATGATTCAAGAATCACAAATTTGTGTTATTTTAATAGCTTTATTGAGGTATAACATATATGATAAAATTCACCCATTTTAAGTATACTATTCAGTGCTGTTTAGTAAATTTACTGAGTTGTGCAACTATCACCAAAATCCAGTGTAAGCCATTTTTAATTACCCCAAAGAGATCTCTTGCTCTCATTTGCTGTCAACCTCCATTTCTGCTCCAGGTCCTAGGTGAACAAATATCTACCTGCCCCATGATTTGCCTTTTCTGAACATTTCGTATAAATAGAATCACATAATATGCTGTCTTTTGTTCTGGCTTCTTTCAGTTAGCACAATATTTTTGAGGTTAATGAATGCTATGATATGTATCAGTAGTTCTTTTTTATTGTTGATATTGTTATTAATAAACTTTGAAAGTTATCTTCTGAGTGGTTGTTTTCAGGATTAAATATATATTGTTATTACACATTACATATTATAACATACATATTACAGTCTACTTCATGTGCAAACAGTCTGGGACTTCCTGGTGGTCCAGTGGTTAAGACAGTGCTGCCAATGCAGCGGGCACAGATTTGGTCCCTGATCAGGGAACTAAGATTCTGCATGCCTATGGTGCAGCCAAAAGAAAAAAAAAATGAAGAAAATACATATACAATCAATGTACTTCACATTATAAACTAACTTAATTTCAGTAAAATTTAGAAACTTTGTTCCAGTGTAGCTCCATTTTTCCTCTCTTTTACTTTGGTCTTGTTTTTCTGTACAGTAAATTTTTGTTTGTCATAGATGCAACAATGTAGTTTTAAAGTTATTGTTTTACATAACTGTCTTTTAAGAGAAAAAGAGAAAAATATTTATGCTATCTTTATTTTTACCTATGTAATAGCCTTTACTGATGCTCTTTTTCTTTTCACGTGGATTTGAATTACCCTGTAGTGCTATTTCCTTTCAACCAGAAGGCTTTATTATATGTCTTTAGGGTTTTTGGAAAGGGAGGTTGCTATCAGTGAATTATCTTAGTTGTTAGTTATTTGGGAATGTCTTTATTTTTGCCTTTAATTTTGAATGATAGTTTTACTGAGGTCACAAATTGTGGTTGGTAAACTTTTTTTCATTCAGTGCATTTGATTTATTATTCCACTGCCTCTGGCCCCCATTGTTTCTAATGAGAAGTGAGCTGTTAACCTTAATCTTATTGTTGTCCCCTTTCATCTCATAAGTTGTTTTCTCTTGCCACTTTCAAAATTTTCTCTTTGGCTTTCAACGGTTTTTACTATGATGTGTGCAAGTGTGTCTCTTTTTGTGTTTAGCCCACTTGGAGTTCACCATCTTGGGTATAGTGTAATGTTTGTTTTTAAAATCAAATTTGGGAAGCTTTTGGTGATTATATCTTCAGATATTTTTTCTACTCCTTTCTTTCCTCTCTTTAGAAATCCCGTTACTTGTGTGTAACGGTTTGTTCCATAGTTTCCCACAGGTCTCTGACTTTATTTTTCATTTTTTCTTTTTGTTTTTCAGATTGCATTATCTGTATTCATCCATC
Organism: Bos indicus x Bos taurus; assembly: GCF_003369695.1. Lineage (NCBI taxonomy): Eukaryota > Metazoa > Chordata > Mammalia > Artiodactyla > Bovidae > Bos > Bos indicus x Bos taurus. The sequence goes on from NC_040090.1 coordinate 31,043,732, forward strand.
TTTGAATTTGATGATTCTTTCTTCTGTCAGCTCAGATTTGTTTTGAGTCCTCTTGAATGTTTGATTTCAGAATACAATTTTCATTTGGTTCTTTTTATAATTTCTGTTTATTGATATTCTCTATTTGATGAGTAATTATCATCATACTTTCATTTAGTTCTTTAAATATGGTTTCCTTTATTTTAAAAAAAAATTTCTAATAGATGCTTTGAAATATTTATCTATTGATTCTAATATCTAAGTCTCCTTGAAGACAATATCTATAGTCTCCTTTTATCCCCACCAGTAAATGGGTCATCCCAGTATCTTTGCATGTTTTATGATTTTTTTGGTTGAAAAACTATGTTGTAGATAATATAATGTAGCGACTCTTGATTCAGATTCTTCCACCACTAAGGAATGGGAGGGCTGTTGCATTTGTTTTTTTAACCCCTCTTTTTTGGTTTCTTTAGTACGTGCTCAGACTGTTGCAGGAAGGGGGACCCCTTCCAGGGCCCGAAACTGGGCTCTTGTCTAACACTCAGAAATGAATTGTCCAAGGAGACACGTGTGCTAACAAAGCAAGAGATTTTATTGGGAAAGGGCACCTGGGTGGAGAGCAGTAGGGTAAGGGAACACAGGAGAACTGCTCTGCCACGTGGCTCGCAGTCTTGGATTTTATGGTGATCGGATTAGTTTCCGGGTTGTCTTTGGCCAGTCATTCTAATTCAGAGTCTTTCCTGGTGGTGCACGCATCGCTCAGCCAAGAGGGATGCTAGTGAGAGGGATTCTGGGAAGTGGACAGACACGTGGTGTCTCCTTTTGACCTTTCCCAACTCTTCCGGTTGGTGGTGGCTTATTAGTTCGATATTCCTTACCAGGATCTCCTGTCATAAAACAACTCATGTGGAATGGTTACTAAAAGGCCTGACCAGGGTGGGCGGTTTCAGTCAGTGTGCTTCCCCTAACAACTCCCCCCTGAGAGACTGCATACTTCAAGATACTTCTTGGGAATTGGGGCAAAGGTCTCTTTCTTCTGTAACTTCTTCCTGCTGTGCATGGGCATAGGCCTGCCTAGTGGAGCAGAAGTCTCTATCTGATCTAAGTCAATATATTTTTTGCCTGAAACCAGCATTCACCCTTGTAATAAGAGCAATTTAGTTTGAAACTGTTGGCCCCTCTCAGAGATGAAATAGACAGGGGCCAAACAGGAGACCTAACAGGATGGTCATCTCTGGTCCCCGGAAACAGGAAGCAACATTTGGGGTAAGGGTTGCAGGGTTTGTGACTCTTTTTGATTGGTTGGTGGTGAGGCAACAGAGCTGTGCTCCAGGAATCTTGTGTTCAGTCTGAAGTTTCCATCCTCCACCTGGGTGGGGGCTCCAGTTCTGTAGAAGAACTCAGACATTGTTATGCATATTTCTTTTGAGTAGGAACTAGGACCCTGTCTGGAGGCTGTACCAATCTTTGATTGTTTCTCCTGTTTCTGTATCCCCTCCGTTCCCTGATTAGCAATTGTTTAAATCCACCCTTTGGAACTCAGGGAAGGTCAAGGAGGCTGAATGAAGCCTATATCCTACAGACAAGCAATGGAGAACACAGAACAGATCTCTACTCCAGAGCCCCACAGACTCCTGCTCAGTTTTAATTTAGGGAACTGGGCAACTATGACTGTGATAACTTCCTGTCAAAATGGGGCATAGGACTGCCTCAGCTTGGAGAAGAGACACTGAACTGGAAGTATTCCTGAGTTCCAAGTCATAGATCTGAGCCTTGTATGATTAAAATCTCAATCCCTTGGTCTGCCATTTTGTTGTAACAGACCCAATTAGGAGTAGCTGGAGGAGGAATAACTGGAATTTTAATCGACAAAATAAATCTCATTTCTTTTTAGAAGAATAGACCTGAAACCCAGTCTGGACCTGGCACTTCGGGGAGACTTGTAGCCAGGTAGCCAGTTGCCTAGTTTTATAAAAAGTAAGGTTGCAGTTACTAACTTCCAGCAGACATTGTTTTGAGAATGGTGGCATCTAAGCCTGACATGACTCAGAAAACTCAAGTGTTAGCAATACAACGTCTAATCTGAAATTACACCATAGTGTCACCTAATTATTTCCCAGGATGTCTGAACCATAGCCACTCTATTTTGACTTTTTAACTGTAAAATTTTCCTTAATAGCCAAAGCAGATGTCACCATTGATGACGTCAGTGTTTCTCTAAGTATGAGAAGATGCAAGAATTGGAACTCATAAAATCTTCTCCTGAAAGGATCTAACTATCTGAAGGCCTGTTCTGCCAGTTTTCCCCACAGCACAGAGTGCCTCATTCCTGATTTTCACCCTGAACTCCTTTCAGGGGCGTTCAAAGTCAGCAGTTGCAGTGGCCATGATTGCATTTCATGACCATTTTATCCCATGGTGCTGAGAATGTCCATTCTCAGGTTTGGCAAAGATTTTGTTGATAGGCCACTCAATGTGCTGTTACTGGACTAGGCCATAAAACAGTATCCAAAATTCTCTGGACCCACCTGTCTTACTAGCCTCTTGGTCCAGGAAAATATGCCCTCTTGTTGCTTCTTCCCATATCTAGAGTTACACTGTTACCATCATTGATCTCATATGGAACTATATATTATTCTATCAGAGGCCTCAGTCACACATTTGGCAGTGTAAGAAACAGCAATTTTGAAAAACAAGTGAAATACAAATAAGATAGCCAGCAGTATTAGTAAAGTCACAAGTAAGACTTAAGAGCTTCCATTAGATGTAGCCCAGTATATCTCAGGTCATCTGACTTAGCCTGCTCTGTAGAATCTTTATCTTCCAGGGAAATTATATATTGGTACCGTCTATAAGGCACATAGCCCAGTTTTCTAGTCTTACTAGACTGATTATCCTTCAGATCAGATCAGATCAGATCAGTCGCTCAGTCATGTCCAACTCTTTGTGACCCCATGAATCGCAGCACGCCAGGCCTCCCTGTCCATCACCAACTCCCGGAGTTCACTCAGACTCACATCCATCCAGTCAGTGATGCCATCCAGCCATCTCATCCTCTGTCATCCCCTTCGCCTCCTGCCCCCAGTCCCTCCCAGCATCAGAGTCTTTTCCAATGAGTCAACGCATCACATGAGGTGGCCAAAGTACTGGAGTTTCAGCTTTAGCATCAGTCCTTCCAATGAACACCCAGGACTGATCTCTGTTAGGATGGACTGGTTGGATCTCCTTGCAGTCCAAGGGACTCTCAAGAGTCTTCTCCAACACCACAGTTCAAAAGCATCAATTCTTTGGCACTCAGCCTTCTTCACAGTCCAACTCTCACATCCATACGTGACCACTGGAAAAACCATAGCCTTGACTAGACGGACCTTTGTTGACAAAGTGATGTCTCTGCTTTTGAATATGCTGTCTAGGTTGGTCATAACTTTCCTTCCAAGGAGTAAGTGTCTTTTAATTTCATGGCTGCAGTCACCATCTGCAGTGATTTTGGAGCCCAGAAAAATAAAGTCTGACACCGTTTCCACTGTTTCCCCATCTATTTCCCATGAAGTGATGGGACCGGATGCCATGCTCTTCGTTTTCTGAATGTTGAGCTTTAAGCCAACTTTTTCACTCTCCACTTTCACTTTCATCAAGAGGCTTTTTAGTTCCTCTTCACTTTCTGCCATAAGGGTGGTGTCATCTGTGTATCTGAGGTTATTGATATTTCTCCCAGCAATCTTGATTCCAGCTTATGCTTCTTCCAGTCCAGCATTTCTCATGATGTACTCTGCATATAAGTTAAATAAGCAGGGTGACAATGTACAGCCTTGACGTACTCCTTTTCCTATTTGGAACCAGTCTGTTGTTCCATGTCCAGTTCTAACTGTTGCTTCCTGACCTGCATACAAATTTCTCAAGAGGCAGGTCAGGTGGTCTGGTATTCCCATCTCTTTCAGAATTTTGCACAGTTTATTGTGATCCACACAGTCAAAGGCTTTGGCATAGTCAGTAAAGCAGAAATAGATGCTTTTCTGGAATTCTCTTGCTTTTTCCATGATCCAGCGGATGTTGGCAATTTGATCTCTGGTTCCTCTGCCTTTTCTAAAACCAGCTTGAACATCAGGAAGTTCACGGTTCACATATTGCTGAAGCCTTGCTTGGAGAATTTTGAGCATTACTTTACTAGTGTGTGAGATGAGTGCAATTGTGTGGTAGTTTGAGCATTCTTTGGCATTGCCTTTCTTTGGGATTGGAATGAAAACTGACCTTTTCCAGTCCTGTGGCCACTGCTGAGTTTTCCAAATTTGCTGGCATATTGAGTGCAGCACTTTCACAGCATCATCTTTCAGGATTTGGAATAGCTCAGTTGGAATTCCATCACCTCCACTAGCTTTGTTCGTAGTGATGCTTTCTAAGGCCACTTGACTTCACATTCCAGGATGTCTGGCTCTAGGTCAGTGATCACACCATCGTGATTATCTGGGTCGTGAAGATCTTTTTTGTACAGTTCTTCTGTGTATTCTTGCCATCTCTTCTTAATATCTTCTGCTTCTGTTAGGTCCATACCATTTCTGTCCTTTATTGAGCCCATCTTTGCATGAAATGTTCCTTTGGTATCTCTGATTTTCTTGAAGAGATCCCTAGTCTTTCCCATTCTGTTGTTTTCCTCTATTTCTTTGCATTGATCGCTGAAGAAGGCTTTCTTATCTCTTCTTGCTATTCTTTGGAACTCTGCATTCAGATGCTTATATCTTTCCTTTTCTCCTTTGCTTTTCGCTTCTCTTCTTTTCACAGCTATTTGTAAGGCCTCCCCAGACAGCCATTTTGCTTTTTTGTATTTCTTTTCCATGGGGATGGTCTTGATCCGTGTCTCCTGTACAATGTCACGAACCTCATTCCATAGTTCATCAGGCACTCTATCTATCAGATCTAGGCCCTTAAATCTATTTCTCACTTCCACTGTATAATCATAAGGGATTTGATTTAGGTCATACCTGAATGGTCTAGTGGTTTTCCCTACTTTCTTCAATTTAAGTCTGAATTTGGCAATAAGGAGTTCATGGTCTGAGCCACAGTCAGCTCCTGGTCTTGTTTTTGCTGACTGTGTAGAGCTTCTCCATCTTTGGCTACAAAGAATATAATCAATCTGATTTCGGTGTTGACCATCTGGTGATGTCCATGTATAGAGTCTTCTCTTGTGTTGTTGGAAGAGGGTGTTTGTTATGACCAGTGCATTTTCTTGGCAAAACTCTATTAGTCTTTGCCCTGCTTCATTCTGTATTCCAAGGCCAAATTTGCCTGTTACTCCAGGTGTTTCTTGACTTCCTACTTGTGCATTCCAGTCACCTATAATGAAAAGGACATCTTTTTTGGGTGTTAGTTCTAAAAGGTCTTGTAGGTCTTCATAGAACCGTTCAACTTCAGCTTCTTCAACGTTACTGGTTGGGGCATAGACTTGGATTACTGTGATATTGAATGATTTGCCTTGGAAACGAACAGAGATCATTCTGTCATTTTTGAGATTGCATCCAAGTACTGCATTTCGGACTCTTTTGTTGACAATGATGGCTACTCCATTTCTTCTGAGGGATTCCTGCCCGCAGTAGTAGATATAATGGTCATCTGAGTTAAATTCAGCCATTCCGGTCCATTTCAGTTCACTGATTCCTAGAATGTCGACATTCACTCTTGCCATCTCTTGTTTGACCACTTCCAATTTGCCTTGATTCATGGACCTGACATTCCAGGTTCCTATGCAATATTGCTCTTTACAGCATTGGACCTTGCTTCTATCACCAGTCACATCCACAGCTGGGTATTCTTTTTGCTTTGGCTCCATCCCTTCATTCTTTAGTATGATTTAATTGTTTCTAACACAGAGGAGACTTTAAACCTAAATTACCATAGCCTGGTGTTATCTATATAAATCCATCCCATGATTGTGGGAGATTTTTTTCTCCTTTGCTGAAACTTTGCTTGTTGCTCTGATTATGCTTGAGTAATAGAAGAAAGCTCAAATTTGTGGCCAGTGTCAGAGAAGGCATTATTAATTGGCCTGATGAGGGGATCCCATCTAGTAATATCATAGTGACCTGAATATGACTATAATTTTTTTTTTTAAGTAAATTTTCTCAGGGCCAACCAGTTAGAGTTTTGTAGTAGAGAAATTTACAAAGGTAACCCAGAACTAGACACAGGTATTGGCCACAAACCCAACAGTTGGATTGATTTCTAAAACTAGCATAGGATCAGGCCTATGATAGAAAAGCATTTGATTTATAGGCAAAGGTCTAAGAAGTCAAGGTAACATTATAAATGATCATACTAATCAGGTCCTGCATCTTGGGCAAGCTGTCTACCTCTGATGTTGTCATCTTCTCATCCTGGTATAGTGTAGTTTCTCCTCTGTTTGAGCATCATTTTAAGGTGAGATCAGGTCAGCTATCTTCTCTATAGACCAGTCCAGTGTAGGGGCCTTTGGAAGTGTGAATTAATCTAAGAATTAATTTCCCTTCAGTTTCATTGTGCATGAGCTAGTTAAGAGTACCTGATAAAAAAGTCCTTCCATCCAGGTTGGAGACAGTCCCTCCCTTAAACTATGTCTTTTTCCAGTCCTGGTTGTAGGTCATGAGGCATCTGATCTTCATCCAAAGATGGATTACTGAGATAAGCTTCAGAAACAAACTTAGGGTATTCTTTAAGAATTCAATTAAATTTTACATTAATATCACATAACAGCAAAGAACTATCCAAGAAATGAGTTTTACTGCATGCAGACCCCCATTAACAAACTCGGATTTAACATTCATGGAAACATCTTTTTCTCCCTAAAATTACCCTCATTTTTATCAAATATAACCAAATTAAGGCTAGTTTGTTTGCAAAATAGGTCTGTTCTCACTAATTTTGGTCTGATGATTTATATAACCATAATTGATCATAGACTTTCTGTTTTGATGAAACATTTATAGAGTCTCGGACTGAACTTTTAAAATAAAAACATGGCTGGGAAACTCACACCAAAGGCTTATCACAGATTTTGCCTAACAAATCTAGGTGAATTCTTCCCTTTTTAAGGTCTCAAAATTCCTTGAGATTTTTGTACCTGTTAGTGAGACAACTTTCCTAATTCGTTTGATAAACTTACTGAAAACCTAAGAGTTTCCAATTTCTGGAGGAGTCAGAGAGAAAATATAATTGTTTTGTTTATAATGTATAATTTTACCAAAGTATTGTCATAATTAGTTTGAGAGGAAGGTTTTCCCTACTCCCGGAAAACATAAGATTCAAACCCGTAATTTTTCAGACAGAAATCATAAAAGTTATAAGCATATTCGCTGGTTCATTCAGTCCTTTTGTTAACTTTTGTGAAGTCGTCAGGTTTTCCATTAGAATACCAGGACATATCAGAATGTTAAGAACTCCTCCATATAATTTCTAGGATATCTGTATTAGTAATTTTACCATACATTATAACATGAGCGGATTTATTACTCATTTGATAATCTTTTTCATGTAATTTGCTGCTGCTGCTGCTAAGTCACTTCAGTCATGTCCGACTCTGTGCGACCCCATAGATGGCAGCCTACTAGGCTCCCCCGTCCCTGGGATTCTCCAGGCAAGAACACTGGAGTGGGTTGCCATTTCCTTCTCCAATGCATGAAAGTGAAAAGAGAAAGTGAAGTCTCTCAGTGGTGTCTGACCCTCAGCGACCCCATGGACTGCAGCCTTCCAGGCTCCTCCGTCCATGGGATTTTCCAGGCAAGAGTACTGGAGTGGGGTGCCATTGCCTTCTCCATCATGTAATTTAACCAACCAAATAAACATAGTTTAATATCTCTCTTTGGGATGTTTCAGGGGCCCTCTGAAGCACCCCAAAGTTAGCTAGAGGTCAAAAGAACTTGAAAAGAATTTGATTTAAGAAGTTTTATTGAAAAGATCAATCAAAAGGGTTTAGAACATTTGGTCAAATTTAGTTGATGGGTGTATCATTTAGCTTGTTGATATGCCACAGTGGGCGTAAATACCAAGGCTCAAGGTGCAGTGAAAGTCAGTTCCGCCATCTTGGACCTAATTGGCTCTAACCAGTTTTCTTATGGCTGTGTCATTCCTAACAAAATCCATTTATCTAACTAATTGTAGTCCAATTTTAGAAAATCCTGATCATGCATAACTCTTTTTAGTATTTTTCATACCTTCTTTTTTTTTTTTTACTGAAAACACACTTCCTACTTTCCTTTAGCAACCAAGAACTAATTTTTATATTAGCATTTTATAGATTGGTGAGCATAAATACCAGTGATAATTTCTAAAACTCTTGCTTTCTTAGAACATTTTAGGATGGCACCAAACATTATTCACTTATAGTCCCAAATCTCTTTGTTTCTCTGTAAAAGGAAATTAGTGTTTCATAGGAGAAGGCAGTGGCACCCCACTCCAGTACTTTTGCCTGGAAAATCCCATGGATGGAGGAGCTTAGTAGGCTACAGTCCATGGGGTCGCTCAGAGTCGGACACGACTGAGCAACTTTACTTTCACTTTTTACTTTCCTGCATTGGAGAAGGAAATGGCAACCCACTCCAGTGTTCTTCCCTGGAGAATCCCAGGGATGGAGGAGCCTGGTGGGCTGCCGTCTGTGGGGTCGCACAGGGTCGGACATGACTGAAGCGACTTAGGAGCAGCAGTAAATATTTCAAAATCTTATTTTATTTGGAAATGGCCTAACTATTCAATAGACTTCTAACACTTAGCACACTTAGCACAACCCTTAGAAATTGAAGTTATGCCAATCTGGAGAGACTATTGTAGACAGATATTCCTAAAGAACAATTATTCTTAATAGAGTTTATGTAAAAGCTCATATCTCATTTACATTTTTTTAGAAGTTTCTTCACTTGAGGCAATTTCCTTGTTGACCAATTTGTAACAGATAGTATTTAACTTATATTAAACCTAGGTACAATGAAAATATTCTACTTAAGGTTAATTACTCTGCTGCTGCTAAGTCACTTCAGTCGTGTCCAATTCTGTGCGACCCCATAGACGGCAGCCCACCAGGCTCCCCCATCCCTGGGATTCTCCAGGCAAGAACACTGGAGTGGGTTGCCATTTCCTTCTCCAATGCAGGAAAGTGAAAAGTGAAAGTGAGTCGCTCAGTCGTATCCAACTCTTAGCGACCCCATGGACTGCAGCCTACCAGGCTCCTCCATCCATGGGATTTTCCAGGCAAGAGTACTGGAGTGGGGTGCCATTGCCTTCTCCAGTTAATTACTCTAAGACATGTCTAATTAGATAGGTCAACAAACAAACATTAGTATCAGGTATTTCATACTGAATATTTACCAGTTCACATGAACCTAGAATTTATTGTTTAATTTAGAATTATTTGATTTGTAAGCACTTACCTTTCTTTAAGCCAATTAAATGGAGTTCATTTACAAATTAATCTCAAAAATATTATCCAGAGATAATGACATACTGAGACATATTTAGACAGACACAACGCAAGATCTAGCTTCATTTTCTAAATATAGTCATGAATTAGATACTACAATATAAATTTTACTAGTTTATAAAAAACAGTTGGAATAAATAAAACTTTTAAAGGCTTTTTCCCATTTTTCCTCTGTGTCAGGGGTTAGAGATGGTCTAGATAAGTGTTCCCAAGAGCCCTGGTCTCAAGGCACAGGGAAAGAAAATCAAGTTCTGACAAAGTGGTGGCAGGTCTAAACCAAATGGTGGCCAGACAAAGCAAAATGGCCATCAAAAAGTACAACACAGAACACAGAGTTAAAACACACACATACAAACCTGGCAGTCCTCATCAGACACTCCCTTAAATACAAGAATACAGTCTCTCAGAAAACCTCCTATAGAAACACAGAACTTCAGATCCAAGTACTAACACTTTAAGGAAAATATCTCAGGTCTTCAAAGATTTCAAAGGGAGGAAAGGAAGCCAGGTTGAAAGAAGAGTGGGGAGGAGGTGGGAGAAGGGGGCAAAAGGGGTGGCCTTACAGACATCTCCTGCTACCTGCAGATACCCAGGCATTATGGGACTTTACCCTGGGCCTCCAGAGAAGGGAGGACTGGAACTCGGCCCTACCAGAAATCAGACCAGAACAGAACCAGAATTCACGTTCTCTGCCAAGAGGAGGTGATCAGTCTCCAATCCTCAGCTCAGGCTGAGGCCCTTCAACCAGATTCCTGCATCCAGGACCAGGGGACTAGAAAAAAGGGAGAGGAGAGGAAAGAGAGAGAGAAAGGGAGAGAGGTCAATAAAGTCTCTTGTGCCTTACTGGTCGGGGCACTCTGGCCAGTTGTCCGCGTCAGGAGGAGACCAGGGACAAAAGGGTCCCAGTTGCGGCCGCTGGGTCTGGTCCATTGGCAGGCAAGCTGGCCCCTGAGTACCCCGAGTGGTCAGGATGTCAGTTGCAGCAAGGAGTCTCTGCCAGAGTCGCCATTTGTTGCAGGAATGGCGACCTGCAGTTTCAGGCAGTGTCCTTTCCCTAACAAGACTACTTCATAGCGCCTGTCTTTGTAGTGTGTGGCTGTGGGTTCTTTTAGTTACAGCAATCAGGATCTTTAACAGCATGCAAACTCTTAGTTGTGGCATGTGAGATCTAATTCCCTGACGAAGGGATCAAACCCAGGCCGCCTGCATTGGGAGCATGGAGTCTTAGCCACTGGACCACCAGGGAATATTTTGTTAAATGTTATTTTAATTTTTAAACTAGGCTTCCTAAAGGTCACCCCTGGGTCAGCATAGTTTAGTAGTCAACAATAACTGGCTTCAGTCCTAGGCCAGGAAGTCTTCCACCCTTTGTTGATGGATTTGTTTGTTGATGGGAGAATGCATTCAAAGTTCAGGCAATTTTTGCAGTTCTGCTCCAGCCTTTACTTTCAGTGTGTTCAAGGCCTTATATGCACATTGGGTCTATAGATACCTAGAACTGCTCCAGTTTCTCCTTAGCATGTATGAAACCTTACACATCACCAGGGATCCCATAGTGGGTCTCATCTTTTGTTCCCTAGAACTCCCTTTAAAATTTCTGGCTTATCTGCAGGCCTGTTGGCTGCCCTAACTAGTATTACGACCTTAGGCCAGCTGCAGTAGTGGCCTTCCTGAATAGTTTACTATTGTTCCCCAGATTGTCCCTCTGTTGTTTTTGACAATGACTCTGGGCAATATCCAGAGAAAATTTTCTACATTCAGCGTCAAATTAAATCAGTCCACTCTGGCAAGTCATCCTTCTGGCCTGGCCTGATGGAATTATTCCAGGGAGTTGGGGGCTAGAGGGTAGAAGCAGCTTGAGCCTAAAATGCTACAGATTCTCACTGTTCTTGATATGGTTCAGTAATTCTTCTTAAATAACCATTTCTCAGTTTGGTGTATGCCTTTGGTTAATTTTCAGAGGCCCAAAATAGTTGTTTTTGACAGTTTGTTCAGTTTTATTGTTGCTTTTAGGGAAGAGGGTTAAAGCAATTTAGGTATTCCAGAAGTTCCACCTCTGAACTTAAAAGTTTCATTATTTTTGGCATGTTTATTTTTATTTAACTTTTAAAATTCCCTAACTAGACCATAGCCTCCTTTGGGCAGACACTATATCTTTTTTTTTTTTTTTTTAATAGTATCCATCTTAATAAACATTAAACCTGTAAGCTTTAATTTCTTTATCTGTCAAATGAAATTAGTAATCCTTGTGTTGCTTACTTCAAAGGATCACGTGAAATAGTGATTAAAATCTCATTGTAAACTATATCTTTCTTAACTTACAATGAGGTTCAGTTCAGTTCAGTCGCTCAGTCGTGTCCGACTCTTTGCGACCCCATGAATCACAGCATGCTAGGCCTCCCTGTCCATGACCAACTCCCAGAGTTCACTCAAACTCATGTCCATCGAGTCGGTGATGCCATCCAGCCATCTCATCCCAATAAACCCATTTTAAGTTGAAAATGCGTTTAATGCACCTAACCTACCAAACATCATGGTTTAGCCTAGCCTACTTTAAACATGCTCAGAACACAATAGCCTACAGTTGAGCGAAATCATCTAACACGAAGCCTATTTTGTAATGTTGAATATCTCATATAATTTGTTAAATACTATATTTTAAGTGAAAAACAGAATGGTTATATGGATACAGAATGGTTGCACATGTAAATTGGTTGTTTACCTTTGACTGACTGGGAGCTGTAGCTTATTACTGTTGCTGCCAAATATCATGAGAGAGTATTTTGCTGCATACATTAGCCCAGGAAAAGCAAAATTCAGAATTCAAAGTATTTTCCTACTGAATGCATATTGCTTTGGTACCAGTGTAAAGTTGAAAAATCTTAGCCGAAATCTCATAATTTGGGGACCATCTAATATAGGTAGTTTGTAAACTACATTAATTTTAAACACTGCAACCTGTTGTGCATATGGTACTTCTAAGTGTTCACTCTTCACCCCTGAAATTTTTCTTGTCATTTTGTGCTCATAGATTTTGCTATTGATTTGACAGAGATTGTTCAGATATTTTTGAGGGCAGCAGCAGCAGGCTACTTGTCAAACAGTCTGGGGATGAAGTCCAGCTCCACGAGGAGGGAAGTCTGTAGCACCTCTCTCTGTTTTCCTTAGTCATCATGCTGCCACTCAGCTCACCATTGCTTGTACTGCCCAAGATGAGTTATCAGTAGAGGCTTCTCTGAACGTTGGAAATAAATGCTGGAGAGATGTGAAGCCAAGTTGTTAACTGAAATATGCCAAGAAGTGCCAAACACCTTGAAACTATTCCAAAGTTGTTTTTTGAGGGAAGCATGAAGGATGGTTCATTACGTATTCACCTACTATGCATTTAGTGACCATTATATACTAGGTAATATTTTGGGTATTGGGGATACAAGAAAAAATAAACAGAATCCTTGTTCTTATGGAACTTAAAACTCTAATGGGGGAAAGAATAAACAAATAGACAAGAAAGGATATCAGTTAGTGATTGAGGTCAATGGGAAAAGTAAAACAGAGATTGGGGACAGAGAATAACAGTAGGAGTTATTTTTAGATAGGTTGGCTAAGGAATTAACTTCGGACAAGGTGACATTTGTGCAGAGACCTGAATGAAGTGAGGGAGTATGTCATTTGAATATCTGGGGAAGGGCATTTTTGGTGTGAGAAAGAGCAAGTGCAAAGGCCCTGAGGCATAAGCATACATGTGTGTTCAGGGAACAAGAATGTCATTGTGATTGGAGTGTAGAAATCAAGAGATAGTAGTAGGAGTTGCAACCAGAGTGGTGGGCATGTGAGACCAGATCATATAAGGCCTCGTAGACCTGTATAGGGGCTCCCCAGGTGGCACTAGTGGTAAAGAACCTGCCTGCCAGTACAGAAAATGTAAGAGACATAGGAAGGATCCCTGGGTGGGGAGGATCCCGCTTGGGTCTTCTGGAGGAGGGGCATGGCAACCCACTCCAGTATTCTTGCGTGGAGAATCACATGGACAGAGGAGCCTGGCGGGCTACAGTCCATACGGTTGCAGAGGCGGGCATGACTGAAGCATGTAAGGACTTTGGATTTTATCTTGAATGAGATGGGAAGCTATTGCAGAGTTGTGTTTGCTGACACAAGTAATGTAGACTTACTGTGGTTCAACCCCAGGGAGCAGGGGCAACTCCATACTCAGCCCTAGAGAGGGAGCTAGATGGGACTTACACCTCAGGCACTTATCTTAAGAAGTGAAATCAGGTTGGATTGATAGCATGTGGCAGCTAATATCCTATACAGCTGGCAGGAATAGAAGTCAGACAGTCAGTGCCTTTATTTTCTCATAACTGCCTGTGTGTGTCCGGCAAGGACCCAGTAGGTAGATTTGAATTGCCTCCATGGTGGGATCTCTCAGGGGCTATTAGAATCATAATAAAGACACCATTGCCAAATCCAAGGTTGTAAAGGTTTTGCTATCTTTTCTTTTTTCTTCTATGAGTTTTATCTTTTTATCTGTCTCATTTAGGTCTTTGATTTGGGGTGCTACTCTTAACCTTGTCCCTTACTTACTTTGTGACCTCAGACTGTTCATTTGCCATTTTTCAGCCTCACTTTTTTCATCTTGTTACAATAAAAGTTGATATTTGAGTATACAAAACAACAACAGAAAACAGATTAGAGGTTGCCACAGTTAGGATTTATGGGGAGGGTGTTGACCCCAAAGATAGAGAACTTTGGGGGATGGTGAAAATACTTTGTATCCTAATTGTGATGGTGTTTCTACAACTATATACATTTTTCAGAGCTCATAGAACTGTATACCTAAAAGGAGTAAGTTTTACTACATGTAAATTGTACCTCAATAAACCTAGCTCTAAAACAATACCTACAACAACTCTTCAAAGAATGTGTTATTCTTTCCCATTTTGAGTCTAGAGGGAACTGAGGCTCAGGAAAGTTAGTGGACTTGCCTGTGGTCCCACGTTTGGTATGTGGCAGTTCCAGAATTTGAACCTAAATCTGCCTGATAATAGAGCTTGTGATCTTCCTACTCATTTTTAGCCTGTCCCTGAAACTATTAATGTGTGGATTCTGTTGTAAAAGGCTGACCTTCCCTTGAAAGCCAGGAACTCTATCTGCCTATCGTATTCTTATTCCACATTTTGAACCCCTGGCAGATCTCATTTCTGCCAGTCATTAGTTGAGGTTGGAGTCCACGCTGTTGTGGAGTGCTGCTCAGGCATGGTCTCCTTCTGAGGCTGTGGTTCTCATTTTTGAGCAGCAGGAGACCAGTTTCAAAACTGATGAGTTTCTTTGGTTATGAAGAGCAATTTCAGACTTCATCCAATCAGCAACACAGAGTAGCTTCTCAGTAGGAGAGTGCTCAGATATTTATAGGACCCGTTGTGCTGCTTAGCAGTCTTCCTTACCCTGGCTTATTTAACAGAGAACCCGTTGGGTAGAAGAGCGATCCAAGGCTATTACCATCATTATTTACATCTGCATTCCACTTTGTAGTTTGCAATGTATTTTAATATCTGTGAATTCTCTTAGCACCTTGCTAGGAGAGTGCTTATATTAAGAGAGAGAATGTACTTGACTGTGGACTTCCCAGATGGTGCAGTGGTAAAGAATCTGCTTGCTGATACAGGCGATGTGGATTTGATTTCTGGGTTGGGAAAATCCCCTGGAGAAGGAAATGGCAACCACTCCAACATTCTTACCTGGTAAATGCCATGGACAGAGAAGCCTGGTGGTCTGCAGTCTGTATCACAAAGTCGGACACAACTGAGCACACACGCACGTTCTTGGCAGTGTTCTTGGATAACTCTGGCTGCGAGTATGTTTTTTTCTTAATTTGTGCCGGAATGTGTATATTTCCTATAACTTTCATCAGGTTGTTCACTTTCATTTTGTCAACTGATGATAGTTTAATCTAGCCTGTTGCCCTGGGGTGATTTGCCAGGGCTGCACATTGGGTACATTTCAAGAAGTTCTGTCATCTGAATTTGACCAATGGCATTTTCTTTTTTACCTGTTTGCCCCACCTTCCTCTCTTTGGGAACCCATCTTTCCTCCACCTTTCATTCCAGAACCCTGGACAGGCTAATTAATCTCAGAGCAATTGTCATCAAGCCAGCTGTTGACTTTAACTGCTTGTCTTCAGCATTTGACTTGTTTCCTTTCCTGAGGTGCTGTGGAAGAAGTTAATGACCTAAAATATTGCCTTTCTATCATGTGAGCCTAGTTAGGAGGAAATAGCTTGATTTTTATGAAGTGTAAATAATGTATTTGGAGACACGTTTTCAAACATGTGTTGGCCTGTGTATCAGAGTTGGTTCCCTAAACAAGGTGGGACAAATTGGCTGGCTAATAGAGCTTAATATTCCATTAATCAGAATGGAGAATGTGCTTCATTGGGGTAATTAACAGGGCACTTGTGCAGGTGATACTTATTGCACACAAATTTCCAAGTTTGTTTCTTTCCCTTGAATAAATTTTGAAAGAGACCTTGGCTGTGTTTCCTTGTTTGCATTAAAATGGTCAATGTTAATAAATTCCCATTTTCCCCCAAAACTGCTTACTAATGTATCTTGTCTTCTGTAAGTGCAAAGGGTGGATAACACACTTGCTGCTCTTCTTCCAGCAGTCTGTTGTGCTTATTACCAGGCACTGGGGCTCCCCTGGTGAGCAGTAGAAGTGCATCCTGTCCCAGCTCATAGACAGGCATCCTTAGAATTAGAAAGGACCGCAGAGAACCTGAAGTAATTGATTTTATGTTAGGACATTGAAGCCCAGAGAGGGGAAGAGACTTGGCCAGTGCCACACAGTACACTCATGGTAGCTGAATTTATGGGGTAGTGGGACTAGGACTGAGCTGAGAATCAAAAGGCTGGGGCTGACATTAGGCCAATTGTGTCACTTCTCTGCCTCTCAGTATCTTCATGTGTACAGTGGGAAAAGTGTCTAGCAGAGGGCCAAGTACAAACAAGTGGCCTTTTTTTTTAAGTCCTCCTTCTGTTATACTACGTTGCTTCTCTGTGTCACTTGAAGATTATAGATCAGAAGCTGATGTCAGGGAAAATGAGCAATCAATAATCAATGCTGCTTTTTGTTTGTTTGTTTTTCTGTAGGATTCTCAGTTGTCCACAATGAACCCTGTTTATAGCCCCGTGCAGCCTGGGGCTCCTTATGGCAACCCGAAGAACATGGCCTACACAGGTGAGTGGTATGAGAATGACTCTGAGTTTGAGAAGTGGTGGTTAAGGACCCTACCACATAAGGTGCTCCATGACTTTTGGCATACGACACCTCCAAAAGCCCTTGTAAAGCTTGGAAACTTGTAGAAGGGAGACATGTCTGGAGTTTAGTGGAGATAAAAATGATGTTCTTAAGACCATGGATTATTGAACTGCTTCTAGGGGAAAGGAAGGGAGGTAACATTTATTTATTACTGAGTACCTACCATAGGCCTAGTCCTGTACTGGGCACTTTTACATATCATGTTTAACTTTAATCTTAATTATACATGGTGAAGCCTATTATCACCATTTCACAGATGAGAAAAATATAATTGCAGTGAATTCACAGAACAAAGCTAGGTCTTTGAACCAGGCCTGCTGATTCTGAAGGCTGATCTCTTTCCTGACTGCACACCACGCTGTTTTCCTATTGCACTGCCTTTGTGAATGTCATCCCTCTATCTAGAATGCCATTGTCTCCTAACAGCTTCACCCTATCCTTTAACATCTTCTTTCTGAGCTCAGACAGCACTTTTCCAGGGGGGATTCTCTCCCTTACCTGGCCTTGGGCAAGTTTTTTAACGTTCCAGAGCCTCGTGTTCGCATTATAAAATGAGGTCAATAGTGTTACCATGTTTCATGGGCTGCTACAAGGATTAAATGAGCAGTGTGAGGCACTCATCAGATAATATATGGCACCAAGTAAGTACTTAATAATGGTTATTATTTACAAATAACTAAGAATGGGCAGGATGTATCATAATGGAAGTAAATGAGAAAATATATATAAATTATCTAGCATGGTGCTTAGTATATCATGAGCCTTAAAAAATATAATGAAAATAAATCCAAGGTGACAATAACAGTATGAATGAACACCTGGAGGTAAGAAAGTATGGTCAAGGTACAGTCTACTTGAGATTAGCTGGACTAAAGAGTAGAAAGGGGTGGTGGGGGGGGGAGAATGGGAAATAGAGCTTAAAAAGTAGAGTAATAACAGTTGTGGTGGCAGAATTGGAGATGGGAGGATAGAGAGTTTCACCCTGGAAGGGAGAGAGGGTGTGTGGAGCGTACTTGTTTCTTTTTATAAATTTGCACTTTACTATGTATGCTGTATAGCCTTCTAGATTGAGAATAGAGGGATCTCTGAGAACTTTTTTGTCTGGTTGTTCCAACTGTTAGAACATTGTGGGGTCTGGGGCTTCAAAAATCCTCAAATATTTGATATGATTTTTGAAAAATATTTAGAACTATTTTTATAAAACCTGCATATACACAAGACGATCAGTGTGTGCTAACACATTTTCAGCTATTTATGCTTGTAAATCAGGATTTTCTGAATGCTGTGCAACCCAAATAATATTTAGGAATATATTGAGCCTGATGTGACTAAGCTGTCATCATTAATTTTCAATTTCACATGTTTGTGTTTATCACAACAGCTTTATTATCCTGACTTAACTCCAATAGTAAATACATTCTGTTTGGGCTTCTATAGTATGTTTATTCTAATACCGTTAATATCAGTAACCAGGATCCATTTGGCAGTATCCTATGCCCCACTAGCTCAGGGAGCCTGTTGCTTTTTCTCTTCCTGGTTCAGAATATTCCAGCAACCTAAGTCCTTTGCCAGAGGGGATGGAGCTGCTTTGGTAGACAGAGCAGGTGGGAATCCTTCAGGTTTCATGTGATCCTGGCTGCCTTCCTTCTTACTGAGTTGCTAAACCTGAGAAAGAAACAGTTGCATTTATCTATTGATTTGCACAAAGATTAGCAGTATAACATATTGATACATGTGTTTCAACTGAATGAACAACAAGCAAGTTCAAATCCCAGCTTTTTCGGATAATAGCAAGATGACTTTGGACAAATCACTTAACCTTTCTAAATTTGAATTTCTTTTATAAATTGGGATAATACTATTTCATAGGATAGTTGTGAGAATTAAATGAGATAATTAGTACTCCTCTGCAGGGAAAGAGGGGGGATTGTCTTTGTTTCTACTAATCACCAAGGATTATTATCAGCGTGGAACTATGTTTTAATTTTTCTGCTGGGATTCTAAGACTGCAGATTCAAGACTAAGATGGTGTAAACTCCATATAAGTAGAATACATTCAAACTTTGCACAGGCCAAGGTTTCAATTCTTAAGGAAATTTTCTTTTTTAACCTAAGCTTCCAGTTTTCTCTCTACTTTTCAATTTCCTTTTCATTTTTTGACCTCAGGAGATTTCTTCTCTTTCTTAAAATCTCAAGTCTGCCTATATTTGTTATATAACATAAAATGTTTGTTATACTTTTTATCTAGCTTTTCTAGGTGTTATGGAGTAGGCAAATTTTCAAATTATCTTTTCTTCCAAATTGCAAGAAATAAAGATCCAAGTGAGGTAACCTGTAAAACAGATGTCAGATACAATGCATTAGAATAAACATTCACTATTATTGTTGGTAAAAATAATGGTTATATTAAAGAGTTTTAATTACCATTTGGCAAGTACATACTAGGTACTTCATTAATTATAATCTTACTAATCATAAACTCCATAGTACTCTTCTTTTAAGTTAAAGTAACTGATAGTTTAATTCATGTTGTATTATTTGGCCAGTATTATATAGCTTCTGAAGGATGAGGAAAGATTTGAACTCGGGTCTTTATGATTTCAAAGTGATAATGCTTTCTGTTATAGCAAGCTGATTTGTCTTAAAATATGTGCTTCTTTCACTGCTTCCAATGATAAGCTAGGGGAAAGGATTGTCTTTTCAGTTTCTAGGAATAGGGAGCCTCACGTTTGAGGAGCAAGCAGCTAGCTCCTGATAGCAGTTTGGGGTAGGCTCGGAGTCAGGGCAGTATAAGTGGAGGGTCAGGTCCATTGTGGTATTGTCTGCTTCAGAGGTAAAAGGGTGGTGGCTACAAGGAATAGAGAAGTTGGAAAAATTCTTGATTTGAAATTCCCTCTGAAATAGGGAAATAAAATACAGCTTTGCAGTTACAATTCTGACACCAATTCCAATGTGTGGATTCTTTCCCCACACCAAGCTATTCTCTGACACCAGCAGGGTGTCCTGCAATTCAACTCAATTCTGACACAATTCAACTCAATTCTGACACTGTCTACTTGGAGATAATGTCAGATTCCACAGGTTGAGAGCTCAGTCCCATAAAACTGTCCTCATTTCAGATGCCAATCACAGGTCCAGGTTGTGACCTGTGCTTCTGACCGACTGGCTGTAAATCTGAGGTTCCTATAACTCCCTCCCTGGGTTCAATTAATTGCCAGAGCAGCTCACAGAACTTAGGAAAATAATTTATTCACTAGATTATTGGTTTATTATAAAAGGATGTAACTCAGGAACAGGCAGATGGAAGAGATGCAAAACAATGAATACAGAAAGGAATGTGGATCCTCTAGAGAGCGCCACTCTCCCTGTACCTCTAGGTGTTCACCAACCTAGAAGCTCTCTGAACTTTGTCCTTTTTGATTTTTGATAGCTCAGTTGATAAAGAATCCACCAGCAATGCAGAAGATCCACTGGAGAGGGGATAGGCTACCCACTCCAGTATTATTGGGCTTCGCTTGTGGCTCAGCTGGTAAAGAGTCTGCCTGCCATGCGGGAGACCTGGGTTTGATCCCTGGGTTGCGAGGATCCCCTGGAGAAGGGAAAGGCTACCCACTTCAGTATTCTGGCCTGGAGAATTCCATGGACTATATGTATAGTCCATGGGGTTGCAATAAGTCAGACACAACTGAGGGACTTTTGCTTTCTTTCTTTCTTTAGGTGTATAGGTATGATTGACCATTGGAGTTTGATTCAACCTGCAGTCCCTCTCCTCCTGTTGGGATGTAAGATCCCATAGCATAGCATGGACCCCCCCCCCCCCCCAAGAAAAGGCATCTTTATTGCTCTTATCACTTAGGAAAATTTCACAGGTTTTTAGGAACCCTGTGCCAGGAACAGGGATGAAGACTAAATATATGCTTTTTATAAATCACAGTATCACAGCAATAGTGTATTCCAGTAAACAGCTGTCTTCTAGCCAGTTGACAGTTCTCTGTCTCTTTATATCTCCTTTTTAAAGCTCCTTTACCGCGCACTTAATATGTGCCAAAAATTGAGCTCAGTGTTTTACAGACTATTTTTATATTTGTAGTAATCCTATGAAGTGGTTATAACTAGCTCCTTGCACATCTTGGAAAAGTTAATTTAAAGAATATAATCTGTTCATATACTTTAAAAGACTGAAAATATAGGTAGTGTTGTAGACTGAGTGTTTATGTCCCCCCAAATTCATACATTGAAACCCTGGCCCCGCAATGTGATGGTATTTGGAGATGGAGCCTTTGGGAGATAATTAGGTTTAGATGAGGTCATGAGAGGAGGGCCTTCACAGTAGGATTAGTACCTTTATAAGAAGAGGAGGAGACACCAGAGTTCTCTCTCTGCTATGGGAGTGATCTTGGGTGGCCTTGGCCTGCAACAGCTTGTAGCAGGGCTTTGGTTTCCAGCCAGAGATTGAGGCCAGGTCATGGTGGTAAAAGTACCAGATCCTAGCCACTAGGCAGTGGTCAGCGACAAGGGCCCTGGCCCTTTGACTTTGCAGAAAAGATTTTCCACAAAGAGAGGAAGTAGTGAAGCAAGTGAAGTATTTATTAAGAGGAAAAAGAGTACAGTGTGTGTGGATAGACACATGGGCAGACTCAGAGGGAGACTCCCTGACTTGCTGAGTTGCACCCTCAGTTTGAATTACTTTTATGGAGCATTTCTTCCCGTTTCCTTTGGCCAATCATTTTGATTTTTCCTGGCTCACAGTCCATATTTGGTATATCTCAGGATCCTCCCATGTGTGTGCACGCATCCCTTGACAGTATTCCTCTTTGACCGCCAAGGAACCTTTCTGCACATGTGTAGTCCAAGAGGTCTTCTGACTTTGAGAATGAGAAATACATGATCTTGGC
This sequence comes from Bos indicus x Bos taurus, assembly GCF_003369695.1. Classification (NCBI taxonomy): domain Eukaryota; kingdom Metazoa; phylum Chordata; class Mammalia; order Artiodactyla; family Bovidae; genus Bos; species Bos indicus x Bos taurus. Next base: position 31,065,356 of record NC_040090.1, read on the forward strand.
AGGGCCCAGCCTTCTCCCTTAATTGTCCTGCTATTCTTGTTCTGGAGTTTTGGTCTATAGGAAATGAATTTCCAGTTGCTTTATCCTGGTGGTGGGGGCTGAGGTTGGGTATTTCTCTCCTGCCTCAGAAGGGCACAGCAAGAGAGCTGCCATTAGCAAGCCACGGAGAGAGAGCCCTCACTAGAACTCAGCCAGACTGGCACCCTGATCCACATACTTTCAGCCTCCAGAACTGTGAGAAAGAAATGTCTGTTGTTTAAACCACCCAATCTGTGTTATTTTGTTGTGGCAGCTCCAGCTTACAATAAAGATAGTAAGTACAGTGAACACTTGAATATGCTTTACATGGATTGACCATGAAAATGGGCTCTTTACAGACTGAGACATTTCTTTTTCTGAAAGGTCTCAGAAATGTTTCTCTGCTAGAAGTTTGAAGTGTAGTTAAGATCTAAACATTGTCTACTTTTCTGTTTTTTTCCTTTTTCTCTTCTTTTCTTAAAATGTTCTAATGGTGAGAGTGTCCAAGTGTCACTAGAGGCCTGGTATATGTGCTGAGGAGAGGACAGGTTTTGGCTTCTGTCAGATCTGGAGTAGAATCTAGGTTCTGCCACTAATGAACTGTGCAAGCTTGAGCAAGTTATTTAACCTCTCTGAATCCCAGTTTCCTCAACTGTAAAATGGGATAATGATCTATACAGATGGCTGGTTCACCGGTCCATGAGAATGTTTATAAAGCCTCTGGCACCGTGCTCATCACTGATGCTCAGTTAATGGTTATCACAGTGCACAGCAATGAGTATACCATATAGGGAAGAGAATATGGGATATGGGGTTAGTGACTTAGATTATAGACCTGATTCTGCCACTTAAAAACTATGTGACATCAGATAAATTATTAACCTTTCTGGGCTTCAGTATATCCTTTGCAAAAAGAAAAAGGACTGTGAATGCCACCTTTACAAGACAGCTGGGAGTAATAAATTTAATGGGGCCAAACCATTGACATGTAGTAGAATTTCAAAAACCCAGTTAGAAAAGAGTTCTGAAGTGTGAGAACAGATGGACCCCCTTACACTAACTCATCATTTTATAGGTGAAACAATGAAGAACTGTTGAGGAAAGTATTGAAGCTAGGCTGGTACCTAAAGTCTACCCATCCTGGGTCTATATATTCATTGTCTCACTACCACAAAGAGCAACCAAGGTTTTATCCTTGAAAACCTTCCTTCTCTACATCCTTTCCTGGCCATTTCCCCATCTTTTGCTGGGCCACACCAGCTCACATGCTCTCCCCACTCCTGTGCTGAGCCCTAAATGAATTTCTTGGCTTCAGTATACAGCAAACATGTTCAATATGTCATTTACCCCTCCCCACAAAAGACATGGCCTTCAAGGTTGCAAAGCTAGGAAATTGGTATGTTCAGACTTTACTAGCATTTTCCACCAGTTTTTTTCCCCCTCTAGAATGCTTTCTTTAAAAAAAAAAAAAAAAAAAAAATTACTCAGTTCAAGAAGCCGATTTTTTAAAAAATGTCTTTTAATTGATTTATTTTGGCTATGCTACATGGAATGTAGGATCTTAATTTCCCAACCAGGGATCAAACCCGTGCCCACTGCAATGTAAGCATGGAATCTTAACCTCTGGGCTACCAGAGAAGTCCCCAGATTTGTATTTGACATGGCAGTTTGTCAGCTAGAGGACCTTAATAAGTAAGCTGATAGCCTGAAAATACAATGAAATAATCTGAGGGTTAAAAAAAAAATCTTTCTTTGCAGTGACCCGGCCCTGCACGTTTTACTCCTCTGTAAGGACTATCTGGTGGAGGTTTTAAGACTGACATTTGTACTTTGGTCTTTGGAAATAACTATTATGGTTTTTTTCCCCTCGTATTTATTTCTTATAACAAGTCTGGTGAGATAGCCCTTATTTTCCAGACGAAGTGACTGAAGATCAGTTTTCCCAAGGTCATAATACATGGCAGAGCCCCCAAGCCCCAGTTTTCTCCATTCCAAAAAAAAAAAAACAAATAAAAAATATATTTTCAGGACTTCGCTGGTGGTCCAGTGGCTAAGACTCCTCACTCCCAATGCAGGGAACCCAGGTTCAATCCCTGGTCAGGGGAGATCCCACATGCCAAAACTAAGATCCACACAGTCAAATAAATAAATATTTTTAAAAAGAATAGAAAAAAATTTTTTCCATTTCTTTAATTTTGTATACATATGAGATGATGGATGCCCACTAAACTTATCATGTAACCACTTCATGATGTATATAAGTCAAATATTATTCTGTACACCTTAAACTTATACAGTGCTGTATGTCAATTATATCTCAACAAAACTGGAAGAAAAAATTTAACTCTCCAATGCCAAATTTTCTCTGAAGCTTAAGAAAACAAGGTCCACAGAACCCCATGTAATAATAGATAAGAAGTAAAATACTTTACAACTTTACCATTTGTAATTTCATTGAATCTTTATAACAGTTGTATGAGGTAGAAGTTTTTATTAAAATATTCATTTTACAGATGAAAGTCTAAGAAAGATCAATAAATGTGTATAGGTTTTTATCGCTTTTAAGTGGCAGTGCTAAAACCAGAGCTTAAGTCTACTGGACTCTAAATCTAATTCCAGTTGTTCTTCCCACTCCACCAGGCTGTCAGGCAAGTGCTCTCTGGGTTTTAAAGGGAACATAAGCAATATGTCTGCCTCTGATACATTATGTGTGATGTCAGTACAAAAAGCAAATGGATTAAATCTTGTCTGGACAAGAATCATGTGCATTAAACTAATTTTCTCTTTGCTTGTAACTGATCTGCTTTCTTGGATCACAAGATAATTGGTAGGAAAGAAAGCAGTGTTTTTGCCCAAAGAAAGAAGTGTTGGTGTTGGGTTATTCCCTGTCCTCTTGGCTCCCTGTTCTCCTGTTCATTTTTTTTCATGTCTCCTAGACTGAGAACTCCTTGAGGATGAATGTTAGGAACCTCCTGTGCCTAGAAGACAGCAGGCAGTTAGTTACTCATTAAATATTTTTTGAATTGTTATTACGTTTATGTTAATTATAAATTACTGTTGCTGTAGGTAATTATTTTATAGTAATAACTAGCATTGTGTGTGCACTTAGTCATGTCCAACTCTTTGTGACTCTGTGACTCCATGGACTGTAGCCTGCCAAGCTCCTCTTTTCATGGAATTTTCCAGCAAGAATACTGAAGTGGGTTGCCATTTCCTCCTCTAAATAACTACCATTAATGACTAACAAATGGAGTACTGGGCACTTTATAAACATTGTCTTCAATTCTCATGATAACTGTACAAGGAAGAGCTATTACATATGAGGGAATAAGGTTCAACTATGTTAATTTTTCCAAGGTTTTATAGCTTGTAATTGTTGAGTGAAAAATAGGCATATGTAAAAGAAAATAATTTTTTTACTTTATTGTGGCAAAATATACATAAAATTTACCATTTTAACCAATTTTAAGTGTACAGTTTAGAGGCATTAAGTTCTTTCATAATGTTGTATAAACATATTATTTCCAGAACTTTTTCATCACCCCAAACAGAAATTCTGTATCCATGAAATGATAATTCTCCCTTTCCCTTCCCTCTAGCCTCTGGTAACCTCTAATCTAGTTTCTGCCTCCTTAATTTCCCTATTTTAGATATCACAAGAGTGGAATCATACAATATTTGTCCTTTTATTTGGCTTATGTCACTTAGTATAATATTTTCAGGGTTCATCCATGTTGTAGCATATATCAGAATTCATTCCTTTCGATAGCTGGGAAACAGTTCATTTATGCCACATTTTGTTTATTCCATTCAACATTTGTCTCCTTAAATCCTGTGAAATAAACTTTAGCCCTTGGATGCTGAACCATGGCTGTCAGCCTCTGTGCTGGTCCCTCAGCCAGCAAAAGCAGCTATGAGCAATCAAACACATAAACAAACCCTGTGGAGGAACAAGGTTCTTATGGCCAACCCTAGCTCCAGCAGGCCATACCAGCAACTCAGGGCTTCACTGTCACTGCTGTCTGAGTGTGGGAAAGGGCATGGGCTGGGCAAAAGACTGAAATGAACTGTTTATTGACTAGACTCTGGTGTTCCAAAGTAGTTACTACAGAGAGTTTCTGCTAGTTCAGGTTTGGTGGAGAGATGAGTTTCTGGAGCTTCCTGTTCTGACATCTTCAGTATGTCACTCCCAATATAAGTATCCTTTAAAAACAAAACCTGGTGTCATATAAAAAAGATTTGTTACCATTGCATAAAAGAAAGTATCAGGAAAGGATTTTTTTTTTTCTTTTCCAGGTAAGGTCCTAATACTTCCAGTATTCTTGGCAAATAAAAAATAGCATTGTCCTGCTTGATGGTGGGTGACATGTGCTTTCCATGTGTTTGTTCACAGTGACAGATTCTCAGAAATAGCTGAGGTAACAACAATGTGTTCAGTCATTGGCATATTTCTGTTAAATGATGGAAATATTGTCCTATAGCTCAGTTGGTTTCCTATCTTCTACCCTGGTGAAAAAAAATCTTTATTCATTAGCATGCTGAGAGCTTTGAATCAAGATTTAGGTGCTTTCTTATGCCTGGGGAGATTCAATTTAAGGTTTTGCTTTAAGGTATTTCAGACTTGCTTTGCTTTCTTGGTGGCTCAGATGGTAAAGAATCTGCCTGCAGTGCAGGAGACCCAGATTCAATCCCTGGGTCAGGAAGATCCCCTGGAGAAGGGAATAACAACCCACTCCAGTATTCTTGCCTGCAGGATTTCATGGACAGAGGAGCCTGGTGGGCCACAGTCCATGGGGTCAGGGTCACAAAGAGTCAGACACAACTGAGTGACTAACACTTGCCACCTTCCAGGGTACTAGCCCTTACTTCTTTACACTGCTGATACTTTTTGGATTGGCAGCAGGATTGCTAGACAGAGCTCTGGGGAACACCAGGTTCCATCCTTGAATCTAATAATAGTAGTTCTATTAGTAACTATTTATTGAGTAACAAGATATATGAGCTGGGTGCTTTATAGTTCATCTCATTTAAGCCTCCTAATATCTCACAAGATGGACAATACTGTTGAGTTTTATAGATGAAAAAACTGATGCAGGGAGGTTAAATGACTTTTCCAGGGTCATGCTGCTGCTGCTGCTAAGTCACTTCAGTTGTGTCCAACTCTGTGTGACCCCATAGACGGCAGCCCACCAAGCTCCCCTGTCCCTGGGATTCTCCAGGCAAGAACACTGGAGTGGGTTGCCATTTCCTTCTCCAATGCAGGAAAGTGAAAATTAAAAGTGAAGTCGCTCAGTTGTGTCCAACTCTTAGTGACCCCATGGGCTGCAGCCTACCAGGCTCCTCCGTCCATGGGATTTTCCAGGCAAGAGTACTGGAGTGGGGTGCCACTGCCTTCTCCGTTCCAGGGTCATAGAGGATTTCATTACAGTTTTCCTAGGCTCCAAAGACTTCTCTGACCTGTATCACATCCTGAATGAGAGGAGGCTGAAATTAAAAGTTCTTTATTTTGGCTCAGCTTGCTTTTTCCAAAATAAAACAAAATGAGGAGGTTAAGGATATTTTGTACAACATGGGAAATATAGCCAATATTTTATAATAACTATAAATGAACTATAACTTTAAAAATTATGATTCACTATATTGTACACTTGTAACTTATATACTGTATTTCAATAAAATAATAATAAAATAAGTTTCTTAAAATGAGGCGGTTGCTTCTCAAGATGCCTTAGAAGCTAGTAAAGGGCAGAGTTAAGCAAAATAGGTGTTCTCTTCCCCTCTAGTGGAGAAGGCAATGGCACAATGGCCACTCCAGTACTCTTGCCTGGAAAATCCCATGGATGGAGGAGCCTGGTGGGCTACAGTCCGTGGGGTCGCGAAGAGTCGGACACAACTTCACTTTCACTTTCACCTTCCCCTCTAGTAAATGTCTGCTCAGGCCTATTTTATATATAAGCTTCCAGGTGAGATTTTGTTTGAAGGGAGGGTTCTCCTGCCACACGCAGAGGGAGGTAAATGAGCTGGTCAGGATGAACTCTGACCTTCCAGTTTCTTATATACTCTATTCTTCAAATTGTAAGATTATCAATTTTGTGAAGACACATACATGCAATGACTGTGACCTTTGTGTATGTTACCTCTCCATGGACTTCCTACCTTAACCAGCACAGATTGTAAGGAGAAAAAAGACAAAAGTAAGGAAGTAGTTGCAGTAGTGAGACATGCTGTCTCAGAGGGATGTGCCACTCTATTCCAAGAACTTAACATAATAAATGGATGTACTTACAAACTGCTGTGGAGTAAAGTGGACATAGGGGAAGGACCATAACTCTTCAGAGGTTGTTATCAGGAAAGCCTTCTCAGAGGTTAAGCATGAAACTAGGTCTTGAAGCACAAGGTGGAGTTCTCAGTTCCAGGTCTGGTTCTGCTGCTAATAACTGCAAGACACTGGGAGAGTCTTGCTTTCACTTCCTATCCAGGCTATGAGGAACTTACATGAGTTGTTCAGCAATTTCCCTTCCAGTTCTAACATTCTGGGCATTAATCTATAAATTTTCTTTAGCTCTCTTTCATTATAAAGCAACTGGCTACCTCAAACCCTTAATCTATTTCTTTTGCCTCTTCTTGAACACAGTTTTCTATGCCCCTTCTTGGAATCCCTGGCCTTAATGAAAGGTTGAGATACAAGGAAGGTGAGGTGAGCTCAGTACCCTTACTCAGAACCCTCTCCTGCAGCGACTCTGTCAGTCCAGGTCTTCTTGCCCTAGGGCTCCTGATGTTCTTGGGCAAGACCAATAGGAAACTATAGAAAGCCTTTACACAAGGATCCTCCTGAAAGAGATTAAGGATAAGCCATGTGAGTTCGTTCCCTTTTCTCACTAAATAAGTTCATGCAATTTAATTTTCTATTAGTTGTTTATGATGATTCCTGTGTGTATGTGTGCTTAGTCTCTCAGTCATGTTCGACTCTTTGTGACCCCATGGACTATAGCCCAGCAGGCTCCTCTGTCCATGGGATCCTCCAGCCAAGAATACTGGAGTGGGTAGGCATTCCCTTCTCCAGAGGATCTTCCCGACCCAGGAATCGAACATGGGTCTTTTGCATTGCAGGAAGATTCTTTATGGTCTGAGTCACTAGGGAAACCCCTATTATGATTCGTAGTTAATGGAAGCATAATTTAATACTTATGTTAAATTGTACTTAGCCCTGAATGATATTTAGTATAGTATTTATATTAAGTTTCTTCTAGAAATTTAATTAGAAGAAATGGAGTAGCCGTCATAGTCAGCAAAAGAATCCAAAATGCAGTACTTGGATGCAATCTCAAAAACGACAGAATGATCTCTGTTTGTTTCTAAGGCAAACCATTCAATATCACGGTAATCCACATCTGTGCCCCAACCAATAATGCTGAAGAAGCTAAAGTTGAATGGTTCTATGAAGACCTACAAGACCTTCTAGAACTAACACCCCCAAAAATGTCCTTTTCATTATAGGGGACTGGAATGCAAAAGTAGGAAGTCAAGAGATACCTGGAGTAACAGGCAAATTTGGCCTTGGAGTACAAAACGAAGCAGGTCAAAGGCTAACAGAGTTTTGCCAAGAGAATGCACTGGTCACAGCAAACACCCTCTTCCAACAACCCAAGAGAAGACTCTACACATGGACATCACCAGATGATCAATACCAAAATCAGATTGATTGTATTCTTTGCAGCCAAAGAGGGAGAATCTATATCCAGTTTGCAAAAGCAAGACTGGGAGCTGACTGTGGCTGAGACCATGAACTCCTTATTGCCAAATTCAGACTTAAATTGAAAAAAGTAGGGAAAACCACTGGACCATTCACATATGACCTAAATCAAATCCTTTATGTTTATACAGTTGAAGTAAAGAAAATAGATTCAAGGGATTATATCTGATCAACTGTTTATACAGTTGAAGTAAGAAATAGATTCAAGGGATTATATCTGATCGACAGAGTGCAAGAAGAACTATGGACAGAGGTTCGTGACATTGTACAGGAGGCAGAAATCAAGACCATCCCTAAGAAAAAGAAATACAAAAAGGCAAAATGGTTGTCTGAGGAGGCCTTACAAATAGCTGAGAAAAGAAAAGACGCGAAAGGCAAAGGAGAAAAGGAGAGATATACCTATTTGAGTGCAGAGTTCCAAAGAATAGCAAGGAGCGATAAGAAAGCCTTCCTCAGTGACCAATGCAAAGAAATAGAGGGAAACAATAGAATGGGAAAGACTAGAGATCTCTTCAAGAAAATTAGAGATATCAAAGGAACGTGTCGTGCAAAGGTGGGCACAATGAAGAACAGAAATGGTATGGACCTAACAGAAGCAGAAGATATTAAGAAGAGATGGCAAGAAAACACAGAAGAACTGTACCAAAAAGAGCTTCATGACCCAGATAACCACAATGGTGTGATCACTCACCTAGAGCCAGACATCCTGGAATGTGAAGTCAAGTGGGCCTTAGGAAGCATCACTACGAACAAAGCTAGTAGAGGTGATGGAATTCCAGTTGAGCTATTTCAAATCCTAAAAGATGATGCTGTGAAAGTGCTGCACTCAATATGCCAGCAAATTTGGAAAACTCAGCAGTGGCCACAGGCCTGAAAAAGCTCAGTTTTCATTCCAGTCTCAAAGAAAGGCAATACCAAAGAAGGTTCAAACTACTGCGCGATTGCACTCATCTCACACGTTAGTAATGCTCAAAATTCTCCAAGCAAGGCTTCAACAGTACATGAACCATGAACTTCGATGTTCAAGCTGGATTTAGAAAAGGTAGAGGAACCAGAGATCAAATTGCCAACATGTTAGATCATAGAAAAAGCAAGAGACTTCCAGAAAGAACATCTACTTCTGCTTTATTGACTATGCCAAAGTCTTTGACTGTGTGGATCACAACAAACTGTGGAACATTCTTAAAGAGATGGGAATACCAGACCACCTGACCTGCCTCCTGAGAAATTTGTATGCAGGTCAAGAAGCAACAGTTAGAACTGGACATGGGACAACAGACTGGTTCCAAATAGGAAAAGAAGTACGTCAAGGCTGTATATTGTCACCCTGGTTATTTAACTTATATGCAAAGTACATCATGAGAAACGCTGGGCTGCGTGAAACACAAGCTGGAATCAAGATTGTCAGGGGAAATATCAATAACCTCAAATATGTAGATAACACCACCCTTATGGCAGAAAGCAAAGAAGAACTAAAGAGCCTCTTGATGAAAGTAAAAGAGGAGAGTGAAAAAGTTGGCTTAAAACTCAGCATTCAGAAAACTAAGATCATGGCATCTGGTCCCATCACTTCATGGCAAATAGATGGGGAAACAATGGAAACAGTGAGAGACCTTATTTTGGGGGGCTTCAAAATCACTGCAGATGGTGATTGCAGCCATGAAATTAAAAGATGTGTGCTCCTTGGCAGGAAAGTTATGACCAACCTAGACAGCATATTAAAAAGCAGAGACATTACTTTGCCTACAAAGGTCTGTCTAGTCAAAGCTTTTGTTTTTCCAGTAGTCATGTATTGATGTGAGAGCTGGACTATAAAGAAAGCTGAGTGCCGAAGAATTCATACTTTTGAACTGTGGTTTTGGAGAAGACTCTTGAGAGTCCTTTGGACTGCAAGGAGATCCAACCAGTCCATCCTAAAGGAAATTAGTCCTGAATATTCATTGGAAGGACTGATGCTGAAGCTGAAACTCCAATACTTTGGCCATCTCATGCAGAGAACTGACTCATTGGAAAAGACCCTGATGCTGGGAATGGTTTGACAGAGGATGAGATGGTTGGATGGCATCACCGACTCAATGGCCATGAGTTTGAGTAAGCTCCAGGAGTTGGAGATGGACAGGAAAGCCTGGCATGCTACAGTCCTTGGAGTCACAAAAGAGTCAGACACTACTGAGCAACATAACTGAACTTACATTAAATTATAATTTCCCTGAATACAGCTGAAAATGGGTGGGCTTTGATAAAGGACTGGAAGAGCTTTTGCCTATGCTATATAGATTCTCATTGGAATGATTTCTGTTGCTTAATGTAGTGGGGAGAGCTGCTGCTTGAAGTCAGAAAACTTGAACTTGAATCCTGGCTCTGCCTGTATCTAAAAACTTCAATGGATTTTACTTTGAAGGCCTCAGTTTCCTCCTCTGTAAAGTAGGAAAAATAACACCTACCTTATTTATTACTTATCTGTGAGATTTTAAGGAAATAAATGATCTCTAAGAACTTTTAAAATGAGAACACAGCTAGTCTGGAGTGGTGCTGGATCAGTGATTAGGCTGACTTCTTGTTCTGGAGTTAACTGCTTGGGCAGGCTGAGGGCTCAGGGGAGGTCAGGAGGTTGATGAGATTAGCAACTTTACTAGTGCTGATCCATTCTTTTTTGTGTGTTTTGAAGGTTGCTCCCTGGCATTTGGAGGCAGAATTGGCCTGCTTCCTGGACTTGTACTTCTCAAATAATCATGAAGTTTGGGGATAGGAATGGAAGAAGTCTAGAACTTGGGAAAAAAGGATACCTGGGTAGAGATGACACCCTGTTATGCCCCATACACTGCAGAGTTGTTTCTCCTGTGAATGGGTTAGTAATAATAGCTATTTCTTATTAACTTGTGGAATAAAAATAGGGCTTCCCTGCTGGCTCAGACAGTAAAGAATCTGCCTGCAATGCCGGGAGACCCAGGTTCGATCCCTGGGTCAGGAAGATCCCCTGGAGAAGGGAATGCCTACCCACTCCAGTATTCTTGCCTGGAGAATTCCATGGACAGAGGAGCCTGGCAGCCGACAGCCCATGGGGTCGAAGAGAGTCGGACGCAACTGAGCAACTTTCACTTATTAACAAATGGTTGGATGGCATCACTGACTTGATGGACATGAGTTTGAGCAAGCTCCGGGAGTTGGTCATGGACAGGGAAGCCTGATGTGCTGCAGTCTGTGGGGTTGCAAAAAGTCAGACACAACTGAATGACTGAACTGAACTGAACACTAATGGTTGTTCTTTGTTGAACATCCTTTGTCAGCCACATGCAGTGTTTGGAAACTTTCCTAGTGTTCCTGACATTGGAAGAGAGCAAACTCAGCCTGAAAATAGCCCAGAGAGTTAAACTTTATTTGAAGTCTGTTTGAAGTTTATCTTCAAAATTCATAAGATCAAAATTCATAAGAATTTTACCTTAAATCACCTTTATATAGTCGTTATTTTCTTTAAAATGAATACTTTAAGGTGTTTGGTAGTTTTTTGTGTTTGGTAAAAAAAAAATTAGCATTTCAAGAAAGTGCATCCTGTTTATTCAATGCTTTCATGTACCCTCTAGCGCATAGTTGAGTAGCCACAAAGGTCCCTTATCCAGTTTGAGAACTATGTTGTCATTATTTTATTTAATCCTTATTAAAATATATAAGTTTTGATAGATGTAGATATAAGTCAAGAAAGATGGAAAAACTTGTCCCTGTCACAGAGCCAGAGCATGATAGAGCCAGAATCACATCTAAGTTTGGATGCTCCATGTTAAGCACTGAGCTACATGTTGTCTGTGTTATTTACTGCCTATGGTTGTTTATATTTCTATAACCCTCACTGTTCTTGGGGCTTCTCTTGTGGCTCAACTGGTAAAGAATCCGCCTGCAATGTGGGAGACCTGGGTTTGATCCCTGTGTTGGAAGGTCCTCTGGAGAAAGGAAAGGCTACCCACTCCAGTATTCTGGCCTGGGTATAGTCCACGGGGTCTCAGAGAGTCTGACGCTACTGAGCGACTTTGACTTTCACTGTTCTTGCAGGCACTCACTGTGTCCTCAGTGTTTAACCCAGTGCTTAACTCAGAATAAACTCTGAGTATTGACTGACTGAATGAATAAATGACTAAAGCACCAGGTCCCTAATAATGAAACTTTTTCAGAGATCCATTAAGTGTCTGGCAGATTGAACTCAGAGTTTAGAATAAACATTTTCGTTCTGAGACTCTCCTTCTAAAGCAGTGATTCAGTTAAGGCTAAGCCAGTTCTTCTACACAGAAAGGAATATTTGTAGAGAACTCTAGATAAACAAGACTGTCCAGGAACTAATGTTCTCCCCTCCCTTCCCAGACATTTCTACTGAGCTTGAGAAAGCAGTATCGCAATTCACCTGTGACTCACTGACAGCTCCTAAGCCATCAGGAAAGTTATCTCAGAATTAGGTGGTTTTTTGTTTGTTTCCTTACCCTCTCATACATACACTCATACACACTCTCTCTTCTCCTTCCATGTACCCATCCATCCCTGACCAGTACCATCATGTACAGGTGTATTGTGGACAAAGCTTCAGAGTCATTGTCATAACGTTGTTGTTTTCTTAATGGCAGCTGGTTGTGAGTAGTCTGTGCATACTTTGGGAGATTGGTGAACCTCTGGTGCTAACTTGTCCTTTCTTCCAGAATGTATTGCCTGGAGCTCCTAGGAGAATTTCTCTTCTAAAAACCCACTGATCTGAAGCATTTGGAATCTAGTCCTTCCTTAAAGAGAAATCTGTAGAAATCTGTTAGTAGTTGCTTTTAGGGGGATTTTGGAGGGTGGGGTGGGAAGGATTGTTTTTTGTTTGTTTGTTTAAAAGATGTAAGCAAAATGATATCCTGATAGAGTATCTCTTCTTAGGATTGAAGAGAGTTTTCACAAAAGATAGCCAACTGTGAGTTTTCAAAGATCGATACCTTCTAGCAGTGGCTTCTAAGTGTCCTCACCAGGCCTAAGAATTTGTTAGAAATGCAAATTCTTGAGCCCTACCCCAGATCTACTGAATTACAAACTCCAGAGCTTCCCCAGGAGTCTGTATTTTCACAAGCTCCCTAGGTGATTCTGATGCTCAAATCTGCCATTTAGTTAAATGTTTAATAAATAGTTTTTTCTTCTTTCCCAATTCAGTGATCTTGTCTAGGAATCTTGCCATCGTAAATGTCATAATTTCTCCAGGAAGTACCTTTTGGGTTCTGAACAGCTGTAGAAACAAAGGCAATGTGTTAGCTTGGAGACATGTCAGCTATGGCACCTGTGTCAGCTGTGACAGAAGTGGCTGGCCTCCTCCCAGACAGACTGGAAGGTCTATGAGCAAGCTGCTCAAATCCTGGACAGAGGAATAGAAGCTACAGTTTTCAGGAAGATGGCCAACAAGTCTACCTTTCCCCTATACATCTTAGGAAAACTAAATAATTGGCCCCAAAAAATGGCTTTAAAAGGACATATGTTGGGTGAGGTCAAAGGTGTGATTACTTGAAAATTGTTCAGCTGGTGGCGAAGGTACTTGAATTTAAGTGTCTAAATCAGATTTTTGCTGTTATCGCTCCCAGCAGGAAAAGAGGCAGAAAAATCAATAGCCCTTGGTCTTATTTAAGCTACAGAACCACACTTCTTGTTATCTCCAAAGGCCTCTGGCTGCCAGAGAGAGACGCTTGGGCCATCACTGTCACAACAAATGCTGCCAAGATTGTAAGTTTCTCCTTAGTTTTTTGAACTCTCTCATCTTAGACTTGCATGGCAGGGAGCCTGAAATCTTTGTGGCCCATGAGATAAGTGGGGGTGAGCAGCCAAGACCTATCTCCAAACCTTCCTTCCCTTTACCCTCCTTAGGATGGCCCCTGAGCTGGGAGAACTGAATTCAGAAGTGCAGACATGAGGGGTGGGCAGGTCCAATAGAGTTGGCCTGTTCTGAGCAACTCTGTTGTGATTTAGGTTACTGACAATTCTGTGTTTCCTGAGGAACATGGAGGTCTTGAAGAAGTAGACTGAATAATTGATATTATTATAATCATTTTCATCATTTGAATACCCATTCTCTGCCAAGTCCAATGCCAGGTGTTTCTGATATAGCTTAACGATTGACCCCCTAATTTTGAATCTTATTAACTCTATCTCACACACTAGCAAAGTAATGCTCAAAATTCTCCAAGCCAGGCTTCAACAGTATGTGAACCGTGAACTTCCAGATCTTCAAGCTGGATTTTAAAAAGGCAGAGGAACCAGAGATCAAATTGCCAACATCTGATGGATCATCGAAAAAGGAAGAGAGTTCCAGAAAAACATTTAGTTCTGCTTTATTGACTATGCCAAGGCCTTTGACTGTGTGGATCACAACAAACTATGGAAAATTCTTTAAGAGATGGGACTACCAGACCACCTGACCTGCCTCCTGAGAAATCTGTATGCAGGTCAGTTAGAACTAGACATAGAACAACAGACTGGTTCCAAATAGGAAAAGAAGTACATCGAGGCTATATATTGTCACCCTGTTTATTTAACTTATATGCAGAGTACATCCTGCAAAATGCTGGGCTGGCTGAAGCATAAGCTGGAATCAAGATTGCCGGGAGAAATATCAATAACCTCAGATATGCAGATAACACCACCCTTATGGCAGAAAGTAAAGAGGAACTAAAGAGCCTCTTGATGAAAGTGAAAGAGGAGAGTGAAAAAGTTGGCTTAAAACTCAACATTCAGAAAACTAAGATCATGGCATCTGGTCCCATCACTTCATGGGAAATAGATGGGGAAACAATGGAAATAGTGAGAGACTTTATTTTGAGGGGCTCTAAAATCACTGCAGATGGTTACTGCAGCCATGAAATTAAAAGATGCTTTCTCCTTGGAAGAAAAGGTATGACCAACCTAGACAGCATATTAAAAAGCAGAGGCATTACTTTACTAACAAAGGTCTGTCTAGTCAAAGCTACGGTTTTTCTAGTAGTCATGTATGGATGTGAGAGTTGGACTATAAGGAAAGCTGAGCACTGAAGAATTGATGCTTTTGAACTGTGGTGTTGGAGAAGACTCTTGAGAGTCCCTTGGACTGCAAGGACATCCAACCAGTCCATCCTAAAGGCGATCAGTCCTGGTTGTTCATTGGAAGGACTAATGTTGAAGCTGAAACTCCAATACTTTGGCCACCTGATGAGAAGAACTGACTCATTTGAAAAGACCCTGATGCTGGGAAAGGTTGAAGGCAGGAGGAGAAGGGGATGACAGAGGATGAGATGGTGGGATGGTATCACTGACATGATGGACATGAGTTTGAGTAAGCTCCGGGAGTTGGTGATGGACAGAGAAGCCTGGCGTGCTGCAGTCCATGGGGTCACAAAGAGTCGGACACGACTGAGCGACTGAACTGAACTGAGCTCTATCATTTGATTACGCTGTACCACATATAAATGCCTGAAGATGCTACTGGAAGACTTGACTAATGGTAGTTTAAACAAATAAAAGTATATTTTTCTCACATAAAAAAAATCTGGAGGTCAGTGGCAGATGGCATTGATTTATTAGGTCTGTGATTTCAAGACTGGTATCCCCTGAATCTTTTCGCTTTTTCTGCTTGTTCTAGGATGACTGCTATAGTTGTAGGCGTCACCTCTGTGACCGAGGTTGAAAAAAGGTGATGGAATATCGAAATACTTGTCCTTTTACTAGAAAAACAATGGCTTTCTCACAAGTTCCCCAGGAGACTTATGTGTTTATTTCCTTGATCAGAACTGGGCCACTTGGCTAGTCCTAAGGAATAGGAAGGCTGAGAAAGTGGGTACTTTACCAGCCTCAGGAGGGCGGAGGGGGTTGGAAATGGGCATTGAGTTAGCCAGCCCATGGTCTACCAAAATGACCTGGATGAGTAAGTTAGCTTCTCTAGTTGGTTTCCTCATCTATAAAATAATGGTAAGAGTGGAACCTACCTCATGAAGGGGTTATGAAAATTAAATGAGATCAATGTAAAGTATTCAGTAGCATGATACTTGACACACAGTAAGTAATAGTATTATTTTTATTGCTATTATTATTATCACCTCAATTCTGCAAAGTTATTATTTTTCCATTTTAAATGAGGAAGCCAAAGCTCAGTAAGTGGAAATAATAGTTTGCCTTGTGCTTGCTTAGGCAGCACATATACTAAAATTGGAACAATACAGAGATTAGCATGGTGCCTACGCAAGGATGACATTCAAATTTGTGAAGCCTTCCATATTTTTTTAAAAAGATAGTTTGCCTAAATTCACAGAATTCAAAATGATGAAACAGATTAGAACCGATATCTGCATCTAAAGTCCATGCTCCTTTTTCTGCAGTGGCAGTTGAGTCAGCAGAGAAATGGTGGTTAGCTGGTAGGTTCTTTTTGGCTAGACGCATGGCATCAGCCATATGGGCTGTGTGATTAGGGAAGGAGGGAGACTAAAAATAGAGTAGATTTGCACCTCCTAGAATAATGGAAATAAAAACAAAAATAAACAAGTGGGACCTAATTAAACTTAAAAGCTTTTGCACAGCAAAGGAAATTGTAAACAAGGTAAAAAGATGACCCTCAGAATGGGAGAAAATAATAGCAAATGAAACAGCTGGCAAAGGATTAATTTCAAAAATATATAACCAGCTCATACAACTCAATACCAGAAAAACAAACAATCCAATCAAAAAGTGGGCAAAAGACCTAAACAGACATTTCTCCAAAGAAGACATACAGATGGCTGATAAACACATGAAGAGATGTTCAGTGTTGCTCATTATTAGAGAAATGCAAATCAAAACTACAATGACATATCACCTCACACCAATCAGAATGGCCATCATCAAAAAAAATTCACAAACAAGTTTTGGAGAGGGTGTGGAGAAAAAGAGAACCCTCTTGCACTGCTGGTGGGAGTGTAAATTAATACAGCTACTATGAAAGACAGTATAGAGATTCCTTTAAAAAACTAAGACTGGAACTGTCATATGACCCAGCAATCCCACTTCTAGGCTTATACCCTGAGGAAACCAAAACTGAAAAAGATACATGTACCCCAGTGTTCGTTGGAGCACTGTTTACACTAGCTAGGACATGGAAGCAACCTAGATGTCCATTGACAGATGAATAGATAAAGAAACTGGTGTGTGTGTGTGTGTTAGTTGCTTAATCGTTGGTCCAACTCTCTGTAACCCCATGGACTGTAGCCCACCAGGCTCCTCTAAGAAGCTGTGGTACATATATACAATAGAATACTACTCACCCATAAAATGAAACACATTTGAGACAGTTCTAATGAGGTGAATGAACCTAGAGCCTATTATAGAGAGTGAAGTCAGTCAGAAAGAGAAAAACAGATATCATGTATTAACACATATATATGGAATCTAGAAAGATGGAACTGATGAACCTGTTCACAGGGCAGCAGTTGAGATGCAGACATAGAAAACAGACTTACGGACAAGGGCAGGGAAGAGGAAGGAGAAGGTGAGATGAATGGAGAGAGTAGCATGTAAGTATACACACTTCCATATGTAAAATATAGATAGCCAATGGAAATTTACTCTATGATTCAGGGAACTCAAACTCGGGCTCTGTAACAACCTAGAGGGGTGGGAAAGGGTAGGAGATGGGAGGGAGATTCAAGAGGAAGGGGACATACGTACACCTATGGCTAATTCATGTTGATGTATGGCAGAAATAAAATATTGTAAACCAATCATCAATCAATTAAAAAAAAAAAAAAGAGTGTGTTTGGATAGTGAGATCACAAACAGAAGCCCCTGCTGGGACATATAAAGACCAAGAGAAATATGACTGAAGAGATCATCATTGGATTGATACTAGATCCACAATATTGAGGGATGAGTATTTGAGAAAAATGGAAATATAATTTAATAAGAGCTTTAAGAAAAGCCAGTTATAAGAGTAGCTAGAGGAACTTCCCTGATGGTCCAGTGG
Source organism: Bos indicus x Bos taurus (assembly GCF_003369695.1). Classification (NCBI taxonomy): domain Eukaryota; kingdom Metazoa; phylum Chordata; class Mammalia; order Artiodactyla; family Bovidae; genus Bos; species Bos indicus x Bos taurus. The sequence goes on from NC_040090.1 coordinate 31,083,088, forward strand.
TTAAGAATCCACCTGCCAATGCAGGGGACATGAGTTCGATTCCATGGGATCTTCCTAGGAAGATCCTACAAGCCTCTGTGACTAAGCCCATGGGCCACAACTACTGAACCTGATGCCCTAGAGCCTGTGCTCCACAACTAGAGATGCCACCACAGTGAGAAGCCTGCATACTGCAACTGGGCCATAGCCCCCACCTGAAACTAGAGAAAGCTCAAGCCCAGAAATGAAGACCCATTTAAAATGCACAAAAGGTTGTAATACACAATATACACAGCTGCACACAAAAAGTTTCCTGTATTCAAAGGCATCACTGACTCAATGGACATGAGTTTGAGCAAGTTCGGAGAGTTGGTGATGAACCAGGAAACCTGGCGTGCTGTAGTCCATGGGGTCACAAAGTTGGACACAACTGAGCTTCTGAACTGAACTGAAAGCCTAATGACTGATTCAATGTTTCTACAAAAAAACACACTAAGATGGCTTTTGTCTAGCCTTTGCTTGGCCAAATAGCGATAGGTCTACTCACCTGGAGCCAGGTAAGGGAAAGGGAAAAGCAGGAGTGAGGGACATGATTGAAGACTGAGAAGCTTTTCATTAAGTAGTTTGAAAATCTACAGGAAATGCAACCATTTCCAAAATGGGTGGGGGACTAACATTTATTAAAGCACTTACTGCTCTGTGCCAAGTATTTATGCTAGGTATTTTGCATGCTACCTCTGTTAATTTTGAATCCACACTGCCTTCCTTCAGAGCCCCTGTTCTTCCTACTGGATTATGATGGCTACCATAGGATGTCCAGAGCAGGAAACTCCTCCTCCTGACTGTCAGTAGGAATATTGAAATGGGTGTCTACAAAGCAAGTTCAGGACTTCTCTGCTTTCTTCCCTAGCCACTCACATGCAGATACAGGAGAAGGAAAAAGAGGCACTGGTCCCAGCATAAACTGTTGTTCAGTCGCTCAGTTTTGTCCAGCTCTTTGGACACAACATGCCAGGCTTCCATGTCCTTCACTATCTCCCAGAGTTTGAGTCAGTGATGCCATCTAGCCATTTCATCCTCTGTCACCCCCTTCTCCTCTTGCCCTCAATCTTTCCTAGCATCAGGGTCTTTTCCAGTGAGTCAGCTCTTTGCATCAAGTGGCCAGAGTATTGGAGCTTCAGCATCAGTCCTTCCAATGAATATTCAGGGTTGATTTCCTTTAGGATTGACTGATTTGCTCTCCTTGCTATCTAAGGACTCCAGCACCACAGTTTGAAAGCATCAGTTCTTTGGCGCTTAGCCTTCTTTATGGTCCGACTCTTACATCCATACATGACTCAAAAAACATACACCAAACAATTAAATAAATTAGTCTTTTTTTAAAAAATACCAAAACAAAGGCTCTGAGAGTTGATTTGCTCAAAGTCACAGAGCTAATAAGTAAAAGAGCTGGGATTTGAGTCTAGGTCTACCTGTAAATGAAGCTCCTGCTGTCTCTAAAACACTGTGCAGTTTGTCTGAGTTTGACACCTCCTTTAAATGTCCACAACAGTGTTACTTGTTTGAATCAAAAGTAGGGGAAGGTATATGGTCTGAACAAAAATAACACTCTACTTAAAAGTCTCTCTTGTAACTAACTCAGAATTGCAGCAGCCTCTGCAATCCAGAAGCCAGACCAAATTGGAGGGAAAGGGAGTCAGGTTAGTTGCTAAAATTCTTTTTGTCCTTCTTTCCAGTTCTCCTACAGCTCTTTGTATTTTCCTCTTTGACAGCCTTTATTGGAAGATACCGAATACCAGGGTTACTTAAATGTTTGTCTTTCTCATAGAGGAAAAGAGTTCATAGAGGGCAAAGATTGTCTTTTCATTTTGCACTTGTTGTAGTACCTAAAGTGTAATAAGTGTTAAAGTACTTATTTATTTAATTGAGTTGACCATGTCTTGTTTATTAGCTCACTTTTGAAGGCAATCCCTCAGGTATTAACTTTTAATATATACACAATTCCAAAAAGGTTGAATTTCTGGCCTTCTAGCCTATAGCACTGGGAAAGGGCTAGCAAAGAAAGTCTAAAAGGATGCAGGCTTCCGGATGATAAAATGAATGTAAGAGTGTTAACTACCTGAGCATAAATAAAGATGCTTTAGATCTATGCCCGTAATTTCTTTCATGTTTCAGGAGGAGAAATGTCTTTCCTTCATTAGAAATGAAAAATTCCTCTATCTCCTCCTACTTCTTCAGGCCGTCATAGCCACTCTGTTCCTTTACTATCAACATTTTTACTTATGTTTTAACACAACCTACATGAAATTAAAAGACATTTACTCCTTGGAAGAAAAGTTATGACCAACCTAGATAGCATATTGAAAAGCAGAGACATTACTTTGTCAACAAAGGTCCATCTAGTCAAGGCTATGGTTTTTCCAGTGGTCATGTATGGATGTGAGAGTTGGACTGTGAAGAAAGCTGAGCGCCAGAAGAATTGATGCTTTTGAACTGTGGTTGTGGAGAAGACTCTTGAGAGTCCCTTGGACTGCAAGGAGATCCAACCAGTCCATTCTGAAGGAGATCAGCCCTGGGTGTTCTTTGAAAGAAATGATGCTAAAGTTGAAACTCCAGTACTTTGGCCACCTCATGCGAAGACTTGACTCCTTGGAAAAAACTCTGTTGCTGGGAGGGATCGGGGGCAGGAGGAAAAGGGGACGACAGAGGATGAGATGGCTGGATGGCATCACCGACTCGATGGATGTGAGTTTGAGTGAACTCCGGGAGATGGTGATGGACAGGGAGGCCTGGCGTGCTGCAATTCATGGGGTCGCAAAGAGTCAGACATGACTGAGAGACTGTACTGAACTGAACTGTTCCAATAGCTTCACTAAATCTGCTCTGTGTCCAATTAAAAAGCAGATATTGTCATAGTGAATTTTTTTTAAAGATTCAAGAATTTAATATCTATAGGAGATATATTTTAGATTCAAAGATATAAAAAGTTGAAAGTAAAGAATGGAAGAAGATGATGTAACAGGAACCATAAGATAGCTAGGGTGGGTATACTATTATCAGACAGAATAGCCTTTAAAATAACAATAACCATAATGTTACTAGAGTTAATGAAGGACATTTTATAATAACGAAGGAGTCATTCATGAAGGTAAAACAGTTATAAATATATACTTCATAACAGAGCCCCAAAATACATGAAATAAAAGCTAACAGAAATGAAGGCAAAAGATGGTTCAACAGTAGTAGTTGAAGACTTCAGTACATCTCTTTCAATAATGGATTAAACAACTATGCAGAAGATCAACAAAGAAATAGAAGACTTAAACAGCACTGTACACCAGCTACACCTAACAGATATCTGTAGGACACCCCAACAACAGGCTTTGACAGTCAGAAGAATTTAATTATTTTCCAGAACACATATAACCTTCTCCAGGATAGACTATGTGCTAGGCCATAAAACAACTCTCATTTAAAAGAGTGAACTCATACAGATTATGTTCTTCAATCACAGTGGATTGGAATTATAAATCAATAATAAGTTTAGAATTTAGTGACAATTAAATAACATGCTCCTGAATAATCAGTGGGCCAAAGAAGAAATCGCAAGGGAAACTAGAAAACAGCTGGAGATGAGTGAAATACACCTGACCAAGACTTATAGGACATAGCTAAAGTAGTGCTTGGAAGGAAATTTATAGCTATAAAAGCCTGTATTAAAAATGAATAACCTCAACTCAGTAACCTAACTTCTCACCTTAACACTCTGGTGGGGGAAAAGAGCAGACTAAACCTTAAGCAAGACGAGGAAATAATAAAGATTAGAGCAAAAATCAGTGAAATTTAAAAAATTTTTTAAATCAATAAACCAAAAGTTGTTTCTTTAAAAAGAGCAACAAAATTAACAAACTTTTATCTAGACTGATTAAGAATAAAAGAGAGAAGACTTAAATTACTAAAATCAGGAATGATATAGGGAGCATTACTGCTGACTTTACAGAAATAAGGATTCTAAGGGAATACTATGAACAGTTGTATGACAACAGATCAGATATCTAGGTGAAATGGACAAATTGTATATGGTTCATGACTTAATAATGATGGTTTGACTTGGGATTTTTCACCTTTGCAATGGTGTGAGAGTGGTACATATTCAGATTTTGAATTCTGACATTTTCCTGAGCGAGCAACATGCAGTGTTGTAGTTTCTCATGATGCTGGGCAGCAGCAACGAGCAGCAACTCCCAGTCAGCCACATAATCATATGGATAACAACCAACACACTTAAAACCATTCTGTACCCACACAACCATTCTGTTTTCAACTTTGAATATAATATTCAATAAATAAAATATGTAATACTTTATTATAAAACAGGCTTTGTGTTAGATGATTTTGTCCATCTATAGGCTAATGTAAGTGTTCCAAGCATAATTAATTGTAGGCTAGGTTACACTATCATGTTTGGTAGATTAGGTATGTTAAATACATTTTCAACTTACAATATTTTCAACTTATCAGGACGTAACCCCATCTTAAGTCAGGGAAGATCTGTACTAGAAAGACAAACAACCAACCAACAAACATCCCATAAAGAAAAGCCCGGGACAGATAGCTTCATTGGTGAGTTCTAACAAATACTTAAATGAGAATTAACACTAACCCTCCTCAGACTCCTCCAAAAAATAGAAGAGGGGGGAATCATTCTATAAGGCAAATATTGTCCTGATACCAAAACCAGACAAAGACATCATAAGAAAACTACAGACCAATATCCCATAAATGTGAAAGTCCTTAAAAAGATACTAGCAAAATGAGCAATAACTTATAGAAATGGTTATATTATATACTACAGCCAAGTGGGATTTATCCCATAGGTGCAAGAGCCACTCATAATAGGAAAATCAATCAGTGCAACACATCATATTAAAACATTAAAGGACAGAACTCACATAATCATCTCTATAGATGAAGAAAAAGCTTTTGACAAACTCTGATACCCTTTCATTATTTAAGAAAACAAAGAAATAAACAAGCACGTCAGCAAACTAGGAATAGAAGGAACTTCCTCAGCCTGATAAAGGACATCTGTGAAAACCCATGGCTATCATCATACTTAACAGAAAAGGACTGAATGCTTTCCCCGTAACATTGTGAACAGGACAAGGATGTCCAGTCTCATCACATCTATTGAACATTGTGCTGGAGGTTTTAACCAGGGCAGCTGGGCAAGAAAATGAAATAAAAGGTCATCCAGATTGGAAAAGAAGAATTAAAACTGTCTGTATTTGCAGGTGAAGCAATCTTACGTAGAGAAAATTCTGAGGAATCCATGCAAAAACTGTTAGAGCTAGTAAATGTGTTCAATAGGGTTGCAAGATACAAGATCAATACACAGAAGTCAATCTATTCAATTGTAGTAGACAATCCAAAAATGAAATTATGAAGCAATTCTGTTTATAATAGCATCAAACAAAAAAGGAATAAATTTAACAAAAGCATAAAACTGTGTACTCTGAAAACTGTAAAACATTCTTGAAAGAAATTATAAATCTATAGAAAAATGCCCCATATTCATGAATTGAAAGATTTAATATTTTTAAGATGGTGATATTTTCCCAGTTGATCTCCAGATTCAACACAATCCCTATCAAAATCCCAGCTGACTTATTTGCATATTTTGACAAGCTGTTCCTGAAATCACATGGAAATTCAAAGGATCCATATTAGCCAAAACAGTCTTGAAAAAGAATAAATTTGGAAGACCCACACTTCCCAATTTCCCAGAGTTATTAAAAAGCTACAGTAATCAAGACAGCATGGTTCAGGCATAAGGATAGACATATGGATCACTGGAATTGTATTGACTATCCAGAAATAAGCCCTTGCATTTACAGTCAGTGACTGTGTAACAAGGGTACCAAAAACAATTCAGTGGAGGAAAGAATAGTCTTTTCAACATATGGTGCTGGAACAACTAGATATCCACATATGAAGGAATGAAATAGGACCCCTGCTGTACACCATGCGCAAAAATTAACTCAAAATCGTTCAAAGACCTAAATATAAGAGCTATAAAATTCTTATAAGAAAACTTGGAGATAAATCTTTGTGACCTTAGATTTGTCAAGGGTTTCTTAGATATGACACCAGTAGTACAAGGAGCCAAAGGAAAAAAATATGTAAATTGGATTTCATTAAAGTTAAAAAAACTTTTGTACTTCAAAGGACACCATCAAGAAAGCAAACAGACAGTCCACATATTTGGGATAAAATATTTGTAAATTACCTAATAAGGGACTTATACCTGTGTCTATATGTCAAGAACTCTTACAACTCAGTAATAAAAAAATAACCCAATTAAGAAATTTACAAAGAATCTGAATAGGCAGTTATCCAAAGATGATGTACAAACGGCTGATAAACGTTTATAGGAGATGTTTAACATTGATCATCAGGGAAATGCTGGTTCAAAGCTACAGTGAGATTCTGCTTAATACCCTTAAAGTGGCTATAATTAAAAAGGCAGGTAGTAATAAGTGTTGGCAAGCATATGGAGAAATTAAAACTCTCATATACTGCCTCTGGGAATGTAAATTTGGTAGAGCCATTTTGGAAAACAGTATGGCTGTTCCTCAGGTGATTTCCCATCTCTATGGCCTTGCTTGTACTGTTCTTTTTATTTGGGAATGCCAATCCTTTTATCTTTGCCTGTCAGAATCCTGCCTGTCCCACAAAGCCCAGCTCAGTTTACAATTTCCCAAGCCTATAGTCTTAGAAACAGATTCTGCTAGGTTGTGTGTCTCTTTTTAGTATTACAAAATTGCTTTTCACAATGCTTTTACTGATTCCCATTGTTTCAGATTCTTCCTAACATTAGATACTGTCAGACTTATTTGTTAATGTTTGTTAGTCTGATAGGTTTGAAGTAATATTATATCCCATCTACTTGTGTTTTGCTGATTACTAGTATCTTTGAACATCTTTTTCTTTTCTCCTCCATCTCCCGAGTCATTTGAGTGATTTTTTTTCTGTGAATTGCATGATGAGATTCTGTTGGTTTATTTTCATTTTCTTATTGATTAATATGAGTTCTTTCTTCTGGATACTAGTTCTTTTTTCAGTTCAGTTCAGTCGCTCAGTCGTGTCCAACTCTGTGACCCCATGGACTGCAGCATGCCAGGCCTCCCTGTCCATCACCAACTCCTGGAGTTCACTCAAACTCATGTCCATTGATGCCATCCAATCATTTAACCATCTCATCCTCTGTCATCCCCTTCTCCTCCCACCTTCAATCTTTCCTAGCATCAGGGTCTTTTCCAATGAGTCAGTTCTTTGCATCAGGTGGCCACAAGTATTCGAGTTTCAGCTTCAGCATCCGTCCTTCTAATGAATATTCAGGACTGATTTCCTTTAGGATGGACTGGTTGAACCTCCTTGCCATCCAAGGGAGTCTCAAGAGTCTTCTCCAACACCACAGTTGAGAATCATCAGTTTTTTTTTAGATGTGTGATAAATATATTTTCTCACTCCGTGCTTGTTTTTTTAACTGTTTACATTATTATTATATATTAGCATCTTGTCATACAGATTTAAATTTTGAGAAGTTAAATTTATCAACCTTTTATAGTTTTTTGTTTGTTTGTTTTGGTCTCATCTAAGAAATACTTTCTAATCCCAGGGTCAAACTGATATTCTACTGTTTTTTTCTAATAGTTTTTAAACCTTTTATTTCTTTAATTTAGGTCTTACATCTTTCTGGAATTGGAGAAGTGTGGGGTGGACCTAATATTTTTTTCTTCACATGGAAAACCAAGTATCCCAGTAAATTTTACTGAATCTGAGCAAGATTCTTCCCTTTACCAGATCTTGTGAAACACAACAGTGAAATGAAAGACTGAATTCATCTGGAAGGGAAAGGGATTCATGGACCAAATCATCAATTTGCAAAATTTCAACTGCTTTTTTCTCTCTTTTAAAAAAGAAGTTCAGGGAGAGCAGAAATCTTGCACCAAACAATCTGTAAAGTGCTGACTACCTCCCACCTGTCTTATACCGATAGATTTGGGGTGGGGTAGGGAACAGCAGCAACACACTCCTGGATTGGTGTTTGAGACAGACTAGGTCATCTATTTTCCATTAAAATTTATCTCATACTGGCAGATAGGGAATTTTGGAAATATATTTTAGGTTTGTAAAAGAATGTTTTATACTGAGCAACAGCACAGATTTACCTTATATGCTTACTTAGGAGCAGTTTTATTATTAGCTTTAATATAGCCTATTTTCTTATCTCTATTTTTTGTGATTTTTTTTTATTTTTCACTAAAGACTTTATCAAGCTAAGCCTCGTCTGGTTTTAGCAGCCTTTCTCTTCTTGGCCAGCCAAAGTGGATGGACCCACAGGTTAGTGCCTCTCACCTAATGGGTGAGTTCTCCCTGAAGGTGCAGCATAACTGGAGCACAGTTGATTACTGGATAGTCCTCCCTTTCTTGTTACCTCAGGGGAAGTTGCCTTGCCACAACTAAGAACAATGGCTCACTCACACCCTTATATCGCCCTGGGGCTTTAAATCCATAGTACTGGCAACCTCAGATTCAGGTCAATGGGCTGGTCTGGAGCCAGCCCTGCAGGGCTGCTGCCTCCTTCGTTGAGCTACATTCTCACCAGGATATCACTCTTAGCAGCCAGGCCTCCTAGTAGTAAGAGCAATTAAGATTTAGGCCTTTTTTCCCCCTGGAACTCACAGGTTCAAGGGTCCATTTAATTTTTCTTTCCTTCTGCTTATTAAAGAAAAGAGAGAAAAAGCCCACAAACTGCAATTAAAATATTTCCCATCTTTACTTTGTAGCCTGTCAACTCAAAGCAGTAAAAATGATTTTGCTATCAGGATGAAGTTTTGTGAGCTCTGTCTCCTAAACATCATTGTAGTTTCCCTCTTTGTCCCATTGTTACTGTTTTAGCTTTGCCTTTGGGCTGTTCCCACAGCTTCCCATCTGGTTCCTCCTCCTCTGATCTCATCAACTCCAAACCCCTTTCTGTATTGCTACTAGAGTAGTTTTTATAGAACACAAATCTGAAACTCCCCAGTTTAAAATCCTCCAGTGGATTCTTTTTATAAAATTAATGAATTTAATTTTGGCTGTGCTGGGTGTTCATTGCTGTGTTCAGGCTAGTCTTCATTGAGGTGCACAGGCTTCTCGTGGTGGCTTCTCTTGTTGTGGAGCACAGGCTCTAAGCAGCACCAGACTCAGTGTTTGTGGCATGAAGACTCTAGAGCTCCAGCTCAGTAGTTGTGGCACACAGGCTTAGTTGCTCCTCAGCATGTGGAATCTTCCTGGACCAGGGATCGAACCCATGTCCCCAGCATTCACAGGCAGATTCTTACCCACTGTACCACCACCTTCAATAGATTATTTACTGATAAATTCCATGCCTTCACCTGGCATTCAGATCTCTTCACAACCTACTACCAGTGTATTTTTTTAATCTTCATTTCCTGATGCTCTTACCCACACTCTATAAACCCAATCATACTGAACTGTTTGCCATTTGCCTGATATGGCATACATTTTCATGCCTTCATGCATGAAATTTATATATATTTCTTTATCCCTACCCCACACACCTCGGTATTCATTGTTCAAGGCCAACCAAAATGTTTCTTCTGAAAAGCTGTTCCCAGCCATCCCAGACCTGTTCTTCACTTCCTCCTCAGCACTTCAATAACACGCCAACCTTCTCTGATTTTATATCGTATATATTGCCTATAGATAGATTAATATAAATTACCTATATTATTTCCCTGTTGAGCTGTAAGCTCTACGTAGAGAACCTTGCACCATGCTTAACACAGTAAGCATTTGCTGGATACTAACAGTGCTGATGGATAATGATGAAGAAATCTGGTTTAAGTCACTTTAGGCCTTCACTGACCACTTATTACCAGTCTTATTATGTCAATTCAGGTTTTTTTTAAAGGGAGAAAAAGAGTGAGCAAGGCAGGAAAACGATGAAATTATTTTAAGGGAAAGTGATTTATAAATTGGGAATTCTGGCCAAAGATGGGTGGTTAGGATGGGGAAGAGTTGAAAGAATTGAGTCTGGATTTGAACAAGAAAAAATTCAGGAAGAATGACTGATATCATATCTGTGGATTGTTGTGCTGGAGCAGGGGAAACAGACATGTTCTGTGAGGGTGGAACTAGGACCTGTAGTTTGGAAGCTGTTCAGGGTTAGATTCCTTCCAAGGTTGATTTTTAGTGCAAAGTAAAGAAATTTCTTAGCCTCCAGAGCTCTTCAGAAGAAGCTTTGAGTGCCTGAAGAGGTTCTGAATACACCAGCATTAGAAAGTGTGCTGGCATAGGCTGTGTGACCAGCTATGCGGGCCATTATTGAAGATATTCCAGTGCTGGATGGCAAATTGGACTCAATCATCTCTAATATCTCTTCTAACTCTGTAATTCAGTGCTTGTGTGATGCTTTTCAGTAATGTGAGCATGGTCTATATTAGGACACTGAGTGTGAACAGAATAGCTTTAAAAAAAAAAAACCTGAACCATCTTTGATCAAAGCAATTCTCCTGAGTAATTTCCTGTTTTCTCAGGTTTCGAATCTGAAATAAGAATGTTGGCGAAGAAAATAGCAGCCAAATCCAGAGGTTTACCCAAAGCAGACTCATGTTTTGAGGGAGGTTGGTAGAGTGGACTTTGTCTCATTCAGCCATCCCAGTTCTGTTGCCATTCTCTTTTTACTAGTGGTGTAAGATAAATCTAAGCTTCAATATCCTCATCTATAAAATGAGACTGATAATATATTTCATAAAGTTAGGGTAGATAAAGAAGTACCTGATAGCTCAGAACATATTACAAATTCAAAATATATTCTTCTTTTTGCCCTCTTCTTTCTCATTTTGAGAGAATTAAAGTGTTTGAAGTTTTTGTTTGTTTTTATTGTTCAGTTGTTTTGCTTATTTGGTTTTTTGGTTACCCATAGGGTTGGAGGGACAGTTTTTTAATTTTATTTGTGAGCTTCAGACCTGGAGTGTCTTCATTGCATAAGCGTCCCCCCTGCTCACAGCGACAACATCCTCTTTGTCTTCCTGACCCAAGGAGTTAGTCTTCTACTAGCTTTTTGATACACTGCTATTTTTACTACCTAAAGATCAAGTCATTTCAGAAATAATTTCTCTTGAAAGTAATTTCTAATTTCCATATTAATCAAAAATAGCTTTATATTTCTTCAGTCCTAATCCTAGTAACAGTAAAAGGGATTAGATTGTATTAACATCTATAAAGCAGTTAAAATGTACACCTCAGAATCCCAGGAAACTTGATCACTACTGAAGTCTTTGAGGTACAAGGGAGAAAAACTTATTTGTGGCCATTTATTCTCGTTACTCTTGACCTTCAAAAAATATAAATACAGGAGGGGCATACTTGTTTCCAAGGAGCAAGTCCTAGTTATTTGGTAGGTGTGGAAAAAGCCAGTTCCCACCACTGATTTGGGCTTCTCTTGTGGCTCAGCTGCTAAAGAATCCTCCTGTAATGTGGGAGACCTGGGTTTGATCCCTGGGTTGGGAAGATCCCCTGGAGAAGGGAAAGGCTACCCACTCCAATATTCTGGCCTGGAGAATTCCATGGACTGTATAGTCCATGGGGTCGCAAAGAGTCGGACACGACTGAGCGATTTTCACTCACTCACCATTGATTTACTAAATAATCTTAGCCAAAAAATCATTATACCCCTGTGAGCCTTGATTTCCTTGTCTACAACATGGGGGAAATAACGTTAGTGTTGTTTTGAGACTTGAGACATGTGTTAAAGTATCTTTTGTCTGAGTGGTGGATGAAACATCCATGTTGTATCACCATGCACTTCAGCAGATCCAGGCAGTCTTGGGAAACTGGGACTTGGAATGCACTCTGCTCACTTGGGTGGGGCAGAGCCTGTCCAGAGTCTTGGGAGTGTGCTGAGAAGACTTCAGCAGGGAATAATTGCAACCTAACAAATGTTACTATGTCCTGAAGCTTACATTCTAGTGACAGAAGATGGGCAGTCTCCTGAAAGTAGGTAAGCATATAGTATGACAGGTTGTTAACCGCTGTGAAGGAAAACAAAGCAGGATAAGAAGCACAGAGAGTAATGAAAGTTGAAGGTACTGTTTTAAAAGAATGTATGATGACCTTTGAACAGAATTCCAGAAAGGAGGAAAGGGGAAGGGTGAAGGTTCTGAGATGGGGAAATGGTTGACACATTTAAAGAACAGTGCAGAGGCCATTGTGGCTGGAGTAGATTAACATGGAGGCAAGTAGTAGGGCTTTCCTGAAAGCTCAGCTGGTAAAGAATCCCTGCAATGCAGGAGATCACAGTTTGATTCCTGGGTTGGGAAGATCCCTTGGAGAAGGGAATGGCTACCCACTCCAGTATTTTGACCTGGAGTTGCAAAGAGTCAGACACGGCTGAGAGACTTTCCCTTTCACTTTCAAGTAGTAGGAGAGGAAGTTAAGAGGTAACCCAAGTCCAGGTGGGTCACTGAAAGGATTTCTCTGTGGTTGTCATGGGAAGCTATGTGGGGTTTAAAGAGAGGAGTGTCGTGATCTGATTTAACGTTTTAAAGAGTTGTTCTGGCTGCTGTGGGAAATAGACTGCATGGCAACAAAGAAGCAGAGAGACCAGTTAAGAAGCTATTGCAATAATCTAGGTGAGAAATAATGATAACTTGGACTAGAATGGAAAGTATATAAGTAACGAGAGATGGTCAGATTTTGAATATTTTCTGAAGGTGGAACTGAAAAGGAGTTGCTGATGAATTAGATGTGAATAGGAGAAAAAAGTAGAGTCAAAGATGGCTGTAAGATTTTTGGCCTGAGGAACTAGAAGAATAAATTGTCATTTACTGGTGTGGAGAAAAAGCTTGGAGAACAGATTTGGAAGGTAGAAAGTAAATATTTAGAAGATAGAAAATAAGTATTTAATTTTGAATCATAATTTAAAATAATAATTCCTAAGTTTTTGAACTCTTTAACTGTTTGCCTGGCTCCTAGCACTTTGAGGTCTTACTGATTAATACTTACACCAATCTATTAGGTAAATAATATTAATATTCTCATAAACTAAAGCACAGCAAATGGCCCAAGGTCATACAAATAATTAGTGATGTTCCTGAAATTGAAACCTAAGCTTAGATGTAGCTCCAGAGACCATACTCTTAGCCACTCTGCCATATAAACTTGATGTCTAGCAAACATCCAAGTGGAGGTGGTGAGTAAGCAGTTAGATACTATATGAGTCAGGCGGTCAGGAGAGAAGTCAGTCTAGCTGTATGAAACTTAAGTGTAGGTAGTGGACATGAAAATGAAAAGATACTTTAGGGCCAACGACCATAAAGGGAGATATAGTCACAAGAAGAAAAAACGATGAGATCAAGCTCTAAAAGGCAACATAGCTTTCAGGTGTGGCTAACCCATCAGTCCTGCTTCTTAGAGCCAGGGAGGGAACAAGCCAAGCTTCTTATGGATGTCCCCAAAATGCTACCCTTCATCCTTCTGCCCGGAGTGTTCTTCCTCCCCCTTTTTTTGCCTACATCCAGGGACACCTAGTACCCAGTATAATCCCTGGCAGACAGTAGGTACTAAATAAATGTTGGTTGTTGAAGGTCCCTTCTCTGCTCACTTGGCAGCCTTGTCAGGCACTCTTTGAGGTGCATTCCCACTGTCCACTTACCTGTTTTTCTCCTTAATTACTTGGTGACCTTTTCAAGGCCAGGGATCCTCTTGGATTTGTTTTGTTTTTAAACCTTTCATAGCTCCAAAATACAACCCCTGAGTAATCTCTTTATTGAGTACCTATTCTCTGCCTTGGGGCTTCTGAGATGGCTCAGTTCAGTTCAGTCACTCAGTTGTGTCCAACTCTTTGTGACCCCATGGACTACAGCACGCCAGGCTTCCCTGTCCATCACCAACTCCCAGACCTTGCTCAAACTCATGTCCATCGAGTCAGTGATGCCATCCAACCATCTCATCCTCTCTTGTCCCCTTCTCCTCCCATCAGGGTCTTCAGGAATGATTTCCTTTAGGATGGACTGATTGGATCTCCTTGCAGTCCAAGGGACTCTCAGGAGTCTTCTCCAACACCACAGTTCAAAAGCATCAATTCTTCAGTGCTCAGCTTTCTTTATAGTCCAACTCTCACATCCATACATGACTATGGGAAAACCATTAGCTTTGACTAGACAGACCTTGTTGGCAAAGTAATGTATCTGCTTTCTAATATGCTGTCTAGGTTGGTCATAGCTTTTCTTCCAAGGAGTAAGCGTCTTTTAATTTCATGGCTGAAGTCACCATCTGCAGTGATTTTGGAGCCCCCCAAAATAAAGTCTGTCACTGTTTCCATTGTTTCCCCATCTATTTGCTATGAAGTGATGGGACCGGATGTCCATCTAGTGGTGAGTCATGGCATCTGGTCCCCAGTGGCTCAGCAGTGAAGAATCCACTGAGTCAAGAGACACAGATTTGATCCCTGGGTTGGAAGGATGCCCTGGAGAAGGAAATGGCAACACACTCCAGTATTCTTGCCTGGAGGAGTTTGACGGGCTACAATCCATGGAGTCTCAATGGTTGGACATGACTTAACAACTGAAGCACAACAAATTCTTGGCCTTATCTGTGCTAGGGGCCAGAGATCCCAGCAGCATCAAAAGAGGCAGTAGGATGAGTAATACAAGCTGGGGACAAGGAAACAAAATGAGCAAAACAAAACCAGGAATGTTGTTGGGAGGAAGCCCAGCTTACCTATGATACTCTTTCTGGACAGAAGAAGTTGATGGTGGGGAAGGGATATTCTCTACTGGCCACACGGACTATTCATCCCTAGCCTGTGTTTGAAGAAAGTGGCAAAAACCACTAGACCATTCAGGTATGACCTAAATCAAATCCCTTATGACTATACAGTAGAAGTGAGAAATAGATTTAAGGGACTACATCTGATAGACAGAGTGCCTGATGAACTATGTACGGAGGTTCGTGACATTGTACAGGAGACAGGAATCAAGACCATCCTCAAGAAAAAGAAATGCAAAAAAGCAAAATGGCTATCTGAGGAGGCCTTACAAATAGCTGTGAAAACAAGAGAAGTGGAAAGCAAAGGAAAAAAGGAAAAATATACCCATTTGAATGCAGAGTTCCAAAGAATAGCAAGGAGAGATAAGAAAGCCTTCCTCAGCGATCAATGCAAAGAAATAGAGGAAATCAATAGAATGGGAAAGACTAGAGATCTCTTCAAGAAAATAAAGGACAGAAATGGTATGGACCCAACAGAAGCAGAAGATATTAAGAAGAGGTGGCAAGAATACACAGAAGAACTGTACAAAAAAGATCTTTATGACCCAGATAATCACAATGGTGAGATCACTCACACTCACCTAGAGCCAGACATCCTGGAATGTGAAGTCAAGTGGGCCTTAGGAAGCATCACTACAAACAAAGCTAGTGGAGGTGATGGAATTCCAGTTGAGCTATTTCAAATCCTGAAAGATGATGCTGTGAAAGTGCTGCACTCAACATGCCAGCAAATTTGGAAAACTCAGCAGTGGCCATAGGACTGGAAAAGCTCAGTTTTCATTCCAATCCCAAAGAAAGGCAATGCCAAAGAATGCTCAAAAGAAAGGAAGTTAGAAGGTTAAGTCGCTCAGTTGTGTCCGACTCTTTGCGACCCCATGGACTGTAGCCTACCAGGCTCCTCCATCCATGGGATTTTCCAGGCAAGAATACTGGAGTGGGTTGCCATTTCCTTTTCCAGAGGATCTTCCTGACCCAGGGATTGAACCCAGGTCTCCCACATTGTAAGTGGATGCTTTACCATCTGAGTCACAAGGGAAGTTATAAAGAATGCTCAAACTACTGCACAGTTGCACTCATCTCACATGCTAGTAAAGTAATGCTCAAAATTCTCCAAGCCAGGCTTCAGCAATATGTGAACCGTGAACTTTCAGACCTTCAAGCTGGTTTTAGAAAAGGCGGAGGAACCAGAGATCAAATTGCCAACATCTGCTGAAGAATTGATGCTTTTGAACTGTGGTGTTGGACTCTTGAGAGTCCCTTGGACTGCAAAGAGACCCAACCAGTCCATCCTAAAAGAGATCAGTCCTGGTTGTTCATTGGAAGGACTGATGTTGAAGCTGAAACTCCAATACTTTGGCCACCTGATGCGAAGAGCTGACTCATTTGAAAAGACCCTGATGCTGGGAAAGATTGAGGGCAGGAGGAGAAGGGGACGACAGAGGATGAGATGGTTGGATGGCATCACGGACTCAATGGACATGGGTTTGGGTGGACTCTGGGAGTTGGTGATGGACAGAGTGGCCTGGTGTGCTGCGGTTCATGGGGTCACAAAGAGTCGGACATGACTGAGCAACTGAACTGATCTGAGCCTGTGTTTGAGAAGCTTGGATGCTTGCTGTCCGGGCTGAGGGGAGGAGGTGGTGGTTTGCTCAAGGAGTAGGAAAGAGGACCTGATCAGGCGCTATTGTATACAGGCAAAGGAGACATTGCTATACTTTCAAGAAACTTGCATGTTGAGGAAAGGGGGAAGGACAGGGAATGTAAAGAAACCATTGAAGTACACTGTGATAAGTTCTGTAATTGGGGATGCATGTGTCTTCAAATTTGTTCTGTTCTACAGGGTAGAAGATACAGATAGAGTTCAGTGAAGTATAAGAAATCACTTTCAGACAATCAGAGCAGTCTCACAGTGGAGGAGGGTGCTGAGTCTTGGGAAAGGAAAGAGTTTGTGGTCAGTAGAGATCAAGGGCAGGGATGAATGATGCCATGAATGTGTTGTAGAGGAGCCCTAGCCTCAAATATGAGGGTGGACCAAATGGCCTTGAAGTTACTTCTAATCTCTGCAAATCTGTGACCCTAAGTCCCTGCCTTTCTCTCAGCCTGAGAGTGTCACCTAGAAAATGAAGGTCTTTCTAATGCTGCCATTCTTTGATACCTGCCAAATTCAAGTGAAAAAAAATTCTTAGAAACACTGAAGGAAGATCCTATAATTGCTCCTAAAAGTAAAAGACATCTGAAATGATGTAATAGGGGTGGGATTACTCTTTGCTGTGCCATCTTTCATGTGAAGCTAAATACAGATTTCAGCCATGAGACCAGATCACTTTGTTTTCCAGATTAAACCCTTGACTTTAGCAGATCTCCATGTTGCTGATTTGGAGAAGGCAATGGCACCCCACTCCAGTACTCTTGCCTGGAAAATCCCATGGACAGAGGAGCCTGGTGGGCTGCAGTCCATGGGGTCGCTAAGAGTAGGATGCGACTGAGCAACTTCCCTTTCACTTTTCACTTTCATGCATTGGAGAAGGAAATGGTAACCCACTCCAGTGTTCTTGCCTAGAGAATCCCAGGGATGGGAGAGCCGGGTGGGCTGGCATTGTGCAGAGTCGGACACAACTGAAGCGACTTAGCAGCATATTGCTAATTAAGTGACAAGAAGTTGGCTGCCTTGGCTCTGAAGTCAGAAAATGATTGGGGAGTAAAGAGAGATGAATTTTCTTTGGAGTTGGAAAGGATTTAGGGAAAGGCATATTAACAAAGATACATTATTAAAGCTCAGTATTTACAAATCCCAAAGAAGCTTTTAGGGATTTAGGGATTTAATCTTTGACTTTTAAAATCAGCTTTCCATTGTCAGTCAAAATACCAATGAGCATTAAAAATAACTATAGCGAGCAGTGAGACAGGCACTTACACACTGCTAGTGCGAGTACAAATTGATAGTCTTTCTAGAAAGCAATGTGGCAAAGTATGTGAAGTCTCTTAGCGTGTCACTTCTCATCATTTCTGCTGCTATTTCCCTGATCTGAGCCCCGTCATCCATGCAAGGAGTTTACAGTAGCTCCTAACTGGTCTCTAGGCTTCTCTATTCTTCCCCCATTATGGTCTGTTTTCCACACAGCAGAGTGACGTTTTTCAAACCTAAGTCAGATTATGTTATTATTCTGCTCAAGATCCCATCACGGCTTCTCATTTCACTCAGAGTAAAAGTTGAAGTCCTTGTTCCACTTCAGCTACACTGGCCTCTTCACTGTTCCTCAGACATGTCCCGTATCATATACCCCCAACTTAGGGCCATTGTGCTGAGTATTTCCTTCATCTGAAATGCTCTTCCTTCAGCCATCTGCTTGGTTAACTATTTCCTTCAAGTCTTTCTGGAAATCTTACTTTCTCCATGGCATTATTCACAATATCCAAAAGATATTCACAATATCCAAGTGTCCACCAACAAATGAATAGAAAAACAAAATGTGGTGTGTGTGTGTATATATATACACACACATAGATACATACGGTGGAATATTACTTATCCATGAAAAGGATTAAAGTTCTAATACATACTAAAACATGCTGCTGCTGCTGCTAAGTCGCTTCAGTCGTGTCCAACTCTGTGCGACCCCATAGATGGCAGCCCACTAGGCTCCTCTGTCCCTGGGATTCTCCAGGCAGGAATACTGGAGTGGTTTGCCATTTCCTTCTCCAGTGCATGAAGGTGAAAAGTGAAAGTGAAGTTGCTCAGTTGTGTCCAACTCCTAGCAACCCCATGGACTGCAGCCTACCAGGCTCCTCTGTCCATGGGATTTTCCAGGCAAGAGTACTGGAGTGGGGTGCCATTGCCTTCATGGATGAACTTAATTCTGTTAAGAAGCCAGACACAAAAGGATAAATAGTATCTGATTCCCTGTATATAACATATCTAGAATAGGCAAATTTATAGAGACAGAAAGTAGATTAAAGGTTAATATAGGTTATGGAAAGAGGGAATGGAGTATTATGGCTTAATAGGTAGAGTTCTGTTTGGAGTAGTTAAAAAGTTTTAGAAATACATAGGATGGTTGTACAACATTGTGAATGTAATGAATGCCACTGAATTATACACTTAAATGGTTCAAATCACAAGTTTTGTTACATATATTTTGTCACAATAGAAAAAAATTTTAATCCCTATTATACTATGAGTGGTGGACTGGATCAGGCTTGTATGGGCTCTCTAGGGCCACTTGTGAGCATCTCTTCTCAACTATTCATTTGATGACGTTGCTGGCTTGAAACCAGCCATGGTGGGAGTATTTACAGCATGGAACTCAGCAAGGGCTACCAAATAGGCTTCACTGCAGTTTCCTTGGGCCAGTTGTTAAATATTTACCAGCACACCACTGAATATATGTGTATAAAAATGCATAGAAAACTATCCAGAGACTTAAATGCCAAACTTTTACTGTCTCTGCGGAGGAGAGCAGTGTGGCAGGAATGTGAAAGTAGTTACACCTTTTACCATATATACTTATATAGTGTTTCAGTTTTTTGTGTTTTTTTACAGTGAGCATATAGGCATATATATCTTATACTGCTTTTAAAAAATAGAAAAATATGTATATATTTTCTATTTTTCTCAGAAGGCTAAAACCAGTCACATATATGGTCTGAAATGGCTCATGAAGAGGCTGAAGGCCAAGCCTGGGACTTGGATTCCATTTTCTCAGAAATCTTTCTTCTTGCCCAACTAAATAGGGTTTGTTTTTTTTCTGTCTTTTCATAGGTTACCCCACAGCCTATCCAGCTGCGGCCCCTGCCTACAACCCCAGCCTGTACCCCACCAATAGCCCCAGTTATGCTCCAGGTAAGGAGAAAGTGGAGACAGTAGTGATGAGTGGGATGGAAGGTGAGGCTCTACTTGGGAAAAAATAAACTCAAAACACCTGCTGGCCTTTCCATGTCCGTAATTGCTCTGGGCTCAGCTTGTCCATGATTGATTGTCCAGGGAGTCCCCTCTGGGAACTGGGGCAGTTCAGCCTCCAGGTTGGGACGGGAACAGAATTTCCTCTGTTCTCTTTGTAACTTTCAGTGACTTACAGTGTAACTTCTGCTAGAGTATCTGAGACATGTGTCCCTCACAGAACCTCCTGCTCTCCTAATGTCCACACCCAGTGTTTGCTCCTTTCCCCTGAGGCTGCCGTTGACATGTGCACACTCACACACACCGAACACTCGCTTACACAGCAGATGTCCTGGATGTGGACCTGGAAGAGAGTGAGAGACTTGCCACCAGACACAAAGAGCTGGTTTTCAAGCTGAAGCAAAGAACTTGTTTTTCAAAAATAACAAAGGGGCAACACTCCTTGGTTAGAAGTTGGAACAGATTTGAAAGTATTGAAGAAGTTTGTTTCAGTTCGGGAGCAATGCAGAGGTCTTACCACTGATGTTAACCCCCATTTCCCCCGCACCCACCCCGCCCCCACCCTGGAAAAGCCACTCTCAGCTGGTGCTTTAACACTCAAGGGGCAGGAGAAAGATTGTGGGCTCTGCAGTTTGTAAGTCTTGGGTTTAAATCCTGATTATTTAACTCACTAGTTGTGAGGCCTTAGACAACTTACCTCACCTCTGAGAAATGTGCTACCTACCTCACTGTTGTAGATGGTTTTGTGTAAGTTCCTCTTCATTTATTCAACAAGTATTTGCTGAATGCCCTCCAAACTAGAACAGAATAAAAGGAAAGATATTATCTTTGCCTAAAGTAGCTTACATGTAAACAAATTCCTGGCTGTATGGTGTGATGAATATTGTCAAAGGAATACATATAAGAGGAGAGGAAGCAAAGGAGGGAACAACCTCTGCTTGGGGTTCAGAGTGTAGGGGAAGGCTTAACAGAAGACTTAGCAGTGGATACTTGAGAGAGAAGTAAGAAGCATTCTTTTTTGTTTGGTTGGTGGAGGGGTTTTTGTTGTTGTTAAGAGGCATTCTTTTTTGTGTGTTTGTTTTAGTTGGTTGGGTTTTGTTGTTATTGCTGAGAGGCATTTTTTTAAACATACAAAGGAAAAGTTGGGCATTCTAGGTGGAGTAGAACCTGGGCAAAAGCACGGAGATGGGAGGAATGACACTGAAGAACATCAAAGTAGTGAGAATGATTGAAGCATAGGCTCTTGGGCGGGGCAGTCCAGAATCTGGATTACAGATGTTCGAGGACCAGATTTGGAAAGTCCTTGACTGTCATGATAATACCCTCATTTTCATGTTTAGTAATTATTATTCTAAAGTGAGAAAGCTTGAAAAGGCCTTAGAGAGCCTCCAGTTCAGTCCCTTCTCTTGACAGTGGAAGTGCAGAGAAAAGCAGTGTTTTATCCAACTTACCCAATGAATCAACAGTAACATATGGACTAGAAAGATCTAAGGGTTCTTGGTCTCATGCTTTTCTGTGCCAATCCAGGATTCACCCCACTGTCGTTCCCTTTCTTCCAGGATGTTTAAATGAGACAAACATGGGCTGTGTCAGAAGACCTAGATTTGCATTCTGACTCTGTCACTTCCTAGATTAGCAATCTTAAAGTCTCCTG
Organism: Bos indicus x Bos taurus; assembly: GCF_003369695.1. NCBI lineage: Eukaryota > Metazoa > Chordata > Mammalia > Artiodactyla > Bovidae > Bos > Bos indicus x Bos taurus. Next base: position 31,104,459 of record NC_040090.1, read on the forward strand.
ACCTCTGAGCCTCAATTGCCCCTCCTAAAGTAGGGATAATGTCATGATCATATTATACTCACATGCACATGCATATCATGAGCCCTGCTCTTTTTTTGGCAAATAAGAACTATTTTATGCAAATAAGTGATGTTAATCCCTAAAGTGTTTACATAGGTACATTATTTCCACTTGCCCTTGCTATGCCAAGGGCACTCTGGAAGACCCTATAGATGATTCAGATTTGTGAAACTGCAGTCATTGCCCTCAAAAAGCTTGTGAGGGGAACAGTGACACACAGGCTCAAAAAAAAATCTCTAATGATATCTCACCACTGATATTTTATTCTATACTCACTTTAATCAATTAGGTATATATTTCTCCAAAAGCACATAGTAGGAGGCAGAAGCAATGAAAACTACAGAAATTCTCTCTTATAAAAGACTTAATCAAATTTGATAAGTTCTATCTTACTTAAAAACTATGGTGGTTTTGATACTAATCTTATAGTATAAAAATGATTTCAATGCTATGAAATCTGTGAATTGTCTTGGTAAACTACCCAGTCTAAAACACAATGAGATGAGTAGTGTAGAAGGTCAGGTAAGATCCAGGGTGAAGGAGATGCGTTGTCTTCATAGTCAGGGGGCCATCAGTGACCTCTGCAGAAGTGGTCAGGGCGGGGAGGCTGGGAGTGAAGGAATGGATTTGGCAGATGGAGCCTACAGTTACAAGAGGCTTGGCTACTAGCAAAAGGAGGACGGAGGGGGATTGAGTAGAAGGGGAGACAGGGTTAAAGGAGGGGTTTTGTTTTTGTTCTTTCTGGAAATGAACATTAAATAAGTACTGATGAGAAGGAGCAAGTGGAGAGGACATTGAGACACAGAAGAAAGAGTGTCAGATGGAGCCAAGCTTCCAAGGAGGCTGTGGAGGTGTGGGAAGTCCAGACCTCAATTCTCTCATTTGTTTTGGGGAGCTAGTGGAATGGGGTGCTTCCCATGGAAGAGCAGCTCTTCTTCTCAGACTAAAGGAAAGGTCACAGGTGGATGTGCTTAGAATAACTTGCCCAGTGGGAAGTGTAGAGTTCTTATCTCCTGATCTTGATTTGCTGAGACAAGTGAGCAAGGAGAGAGGGAGTGTTCTCAACGAGAGAGGTCAGGGATGAACCTTACTGTGAGAGGTGGGAGAGGAGACTTGAGCAGTAGCACAGCCATGTAACGTTGGAGGCGCAACTGAGGTGGAGACTGTGCGTTTCTCAAGGCTCTCCCCCAGCCCTGGGATATTCTTTCATAATGTTCCAAACTTCTGATGATAGATTTAGGATTAGTTTGCCAAGAAAGCAGAAGGAAAGGGAATAAATAGCTAACATTTGTTGAATGGTCCTAGTGTGTCAGGGGCTATTTTAAGCTCTTTATGGGTATTAACTTGTTTTATATCACAGCAGACCTTCGAGGTCATTACTGTTATTCCCACTTTTCTAAATGGGAAAACTAAAACTTAGAGAAGTTAATGGAACTAGCCCAAAGATCCCAATCCAGGCATCCAGCCACCACATCCGCATGCACTCTTAACCACATTATAGTTGCAGTTAACTAGAGAGAAATTGAGATGTTAGAGCAGTCAGGTGAGAGAGGGAAGGGAGAGCAGATAGAAAAAACCTGAAACTGGGGCAGTGGGGTGGGGGAGAATGGATAGATTGGAAAGCTCCTAGCATGTATAAAGTACTGATTAAGTTTTAATTTTAATGCACACAAAATATCAACCCACATCTAACTTGATTTTCCCCAATTTTGCATTTTTAAAAATCAACATATTTCTAAGCTCTGACTAAACCATTTTCTCAGGAACCCACATAGTCCACTACACAGGGTGGTATTAGCATGCTGTGTCAGAAAGCTCCAAACTGGGAGTTGGAAGACCAGGGTTGTAGCACTAACTCTGCTACTGATTCTGGTGTGACCTTGGCAGATCCTTTTGTCTTTGAAGTTACATATGCACGCAGCTGGTCTGTGGCATACGGTGGGAGGCTGGCCTCTGCGTTTCCAGGTCTCTTGACTGTGGTGGAGGCACCGACTCAAGGACAGCAAAGATGTTGTAGATGCTCTCAGCTTCCTGCCAGAGCTGCCATTTGTGATGCTGAGAAATGCTGTAGGATAGAAGCCTGCAGAGAAGCCAGGCTATCAGGTTGAAATTTCTCTCAGCTTCTTCAAGGAGACAAAGACGTTGCTTCAAAAAAGAGCTTTTTTTTTAGCAGTACTGAGTACCCTACAATGTCATCTGTCCAGAATGCAGGGCAATGTTTCACTCCTTCATTGGTTTTGAAAGCAGCTTGGGTACTTGGAGCTTTTTTCCAAGCTCTAACGACTTGAGGGCTCTTCTTTAAATTTGACCCCGCAGGAGGTGTAGCCAGTAGAGACTTGTTTTCAGAATCTAGAGACCAAAGGATGTGTCATATTAATGGTAATCTGACTTGAAAATGAAGCGAAAGGAAAAACAGAATAACTAACATAGATAAAAATGAAATACCTCCTCACAAAAAAATCTTTATAAATCATTGTCATCTGTTGTCGCACTTGATTTCATAGCAGCCTTCTAGACTAGATACATTGTTCCCATTGCGCATATGGTGAACCTGGGAAGGGGAAGGAATTTTTGTTTTCTGAACATCTGCCATGATCCAGGCACCATGCAGGTCTTGTCACAAAATTTTTTTTTTCCTACAGTCTTGTGAGTTAGAGATTCTTGTCTCCAGTTTTGCTCAGAGAGGTAAAATTACTTGTGCAAAGTTGCACAGCTAAAGAGCAGTGGAGCTCAGATTCAAAGCCAGTCTGACTGCCCACAGTCTGCCCCTTCTACAGCAGCACACTCTCCCAGAGGTTTCAGGGAATAAAGTGCCCCTGCATTGGTCCTAGCCCTCCAGCACTATAGAGAGCTCTTCAGAGACCAAAGATGGTGGTTTTGTCCCTAAACCTTTAGCTTTTTATCCAGCACATACTGCCTCTGTCGTGTGTGAAGTCCCTCTGCAATGCTTGGGAGAACTGAAATTTATTCTTAGCATAAACAAGCAACGAGCAGGCAGGAACTTGGACATATGCACTTCCAGGCAGCTCTGGGTCAGCTTCCTGGAAGATGTCGTGGCATCCAAAGGGTACCCCTCCCCAGTGAGTGGGCTTTCCTGGATGGCAAGTCTGTCACCCTCTCCAGGGTGGAGGTACTTTGTACCCTTTGCGTTTACGGTTTTCTTATGTAGCCCGGGGGAAACTGCTATTTTGAGACAAAGTCTGTTTTTGTAACTGCAATATGTACTACTTTGCACAGATTCTTAGTGGTAATTTCAACTAACATTTCTATCCAACAGAGTTTCAGTTCCTGCATTCAGCTTATGGTAGGAAAGCTATTTTTCCTCATCTGTATTATGGCCTATGAATGTGTTATCTCGTAACAACAGTAGATCCCCTCTCCTTTCCTCCCCAAATCCCATCCCCTAGGCTTGGGCTCCCCCAGGTGGCTCAGCAGCAGTTCCTAAAGCATGCAGGAACATGTCTGATGGTGCAAAATCATGGGTTGGAGACACATATGAACCGTCCCCTAGGGCAGCAGTGAAGGATCATGGCACTAAAAGGCGTCTCTCCCTTTCCTCACCTCCGGGGTCTCATCTGACCTAGGTCAGAAACCTTCACCCTGTGACTGCTGAATTCAAACCAGTGAACAAAAATCCCTGGGCCTCCATGGCTCCTCTATTGGCTGTGTGGCAGCCCCTGTGGAGGAATACCTGGATTATGCCTGTAAGAACGCAAAAAACCAGTCTGCCCCAGGATCAGATTTTTCCATCTGCATTGGCAGTCTCACATGTTTAAAGACCTGGTTAACTTTAGATGCATCTATTCCCTCAGCCCAGATCTTGAGTTCTGGCTCATCTGGGGGCATTTTCCTAGATGGTGAGAGGTGAGGGTCAAGTGTGCTAATAAACCAGGGACCAGAACTGGATTCTCTGGGCAGTGTGGACTCCAGCCCCAAGGCACCACGGGGAACTCCTGGGCACCTGTGAGGGTCCCAGCAGTGTAACTTGACTAGGTCCTTTTTTGTCATAGACAGGAAGGGACCATAGCGGGGACTTGTTGCTTTCACCACCCTTTCCTGGGCTGCTCAGGACAATGTTTTTGTAAAGTCTCTGCACACTTTCTCAACTTTTAACCTTGAATTATTTGGATGTTGAAAATTGAATTTGTGTGTGGCCCATCTTTTAGGAGATGAGCTGTGAAAATCTCTCCTTTATGCTGCTGTAGGCTGCGTGATCTTGGGCAATTTGCTAGTATCTCCAGGCCATTAAGTGTTTTATTCCAGATGATCTCTGAGGTCCCTTTAAATGCTAATAGAGGGCCCTCTTAAAATCTTATTATTTCATTTTTGCTAGTCACAGACCTGTTTCTCTTATTGTTTATGAGGAATCATTTTTGTTTGCCTCAGAATATATGAACTTGAACAGAAGGCTCCATAGAAAGTGAGAGAAGCACTCCTGCTTCCTTTCCCTTCCAGTTGTAGCATCTAAATATTAAGAGTAGTATGGAGCTCTTCTCTTCACAGATGGTTCTGTTCCGGACCCTAAGCTGGGGGCCCTTTGAAGCTGCAGAGGTCAGTAAGACAGAGTTCTTGTTTTCAAGGAGCTCACAGTTTAACAGGGGAGATAGACAAACCAGCAGGGAACTTCTAAGAAACACAGGAACTGGGATAGTGAACCAAATGGGGCACATGAGAGAAGTATGGTCAAGAATTGGGGGGGAGAAAAGGACCTCATAGTGGAGGCAAGTCTTCAGTTCATGGTTGATGGATTAATAAATGCCTACCAGGTGGCATCTGGGGAAAGATATGCCAGGAAGAGTGAGCAGTGTGAGCAAAAATACAGAGAAGTGATGCTTCTTGGCATAGTCTTGGAATGGTGAGCGATTTGTGTGGCTGACATGTAGGGTTGAGAGCGAGAACAAAAAGAATCTAGAGAGATCATAGGACTAGATCTTGAGGGGCCTTAAGTGCCACACAAGGCGTTAGGTAGTGGAGGACCATGGGATGTTTTTAAGAAAGAAGGTTTTGTGATTAGATATAGGTCTTAGAAATATCACTCTGCTTGCAGCTTGGAGATTGGAGTTAGCAGGTCTGAAAACAGAGAGAGGAAGCAGTTGCAGTAATTCAGGGAGGAGGTGATGAGAGCTTCCATGGAGCTGCCACATCTGTGAGTGGAGGAGTGGGCAAGCCCCAGAATCAGAAACTGTGAGACCAGATACTTGATTTTTGATCCTCACAATCAGTGCTGTCAAGCGATCAAGTAGTGGTTATTTATTGTCGTATTGTGAGACAAAAATCTGAAGTTTAGAAAGGTGTCGTGACTTGCCCAAGGTCCCACAGCTAACAAGTGGCACAGCCCAGGCCAGAACTCAGATTTCCTGACACACTGCATTGTTCAGGATGATGGTCCCTTGCTGCCTCTCCTCCTTGTAAGTGTGCTTAACAGATTGTTCAAGTGTCAGAGGGCGTGAGGGCCCCGTGTCCAGGGATGTGAACAACCCAGCACTTGGACGTGGGCAGCATGCTGTGACTGGGTTCTCTCTCTCTTTTTGTAAATTGAGGAATAGTACATACAGAGCACTCCATAAAGTTTCGCCAGTCTCAAACATGCACCTCAATAGTATTTGACAAATATATACACATGTATTTATTCAAAATATAGATCATTTCTAGGAGTTGGTACCTTTCATGGCACCAGGAGCAGGCATGCCTGTCAGAGCAGCCTTCTCTGTTACCACGCCTCTCAAAGTGTCAGTTGGATTGTCTTCATCCCACAACTGAGTTCTGAATTGCTACCAGCAACAGGTTACTTTAGAATTGTACATGGACAAGGAGAATCATATGGTATATCTAACTAATGAGGAGAGCAGATTGACAGCTGCTATTTGTTGTTTTAGTCTTCATATTTATCTAGTTACGTAGATTATTATATATTCATATATATAGAAAACTACAGAAATATTAGTTTTTATTTTCTTTATAATGAAGCCAGAACAAAATATCCACTTCTTCACAAACATGTATGGTTTAGTTCACTGGCTCAGTTGGGAAATACACAAATCAAAGGCACAGTCACACTTGCTTCTTTCCTGGTTAGCCTGGAACATTGTTTGCTGTGCGTGATGCTGTCTTGTTCACTCTCTGGCTGGCGTGTGGCTGTGTTGCATCCCCAGCTAGACCATAAATAACCTTGTGTGCGGTGCCCATGACCCACGTGTGTTCCTGTCCACCGTGGCACTCCCCTCAGTGCTGAGTGCAGTGTAGGCCTCAGTTGCTCTCTGGTTGATTTTGACGGACTTTAATTGTCACATGGTCCTTCAGGCTAATGTCAAACTTTTGGTTTATGGTTAAAATTATGGTAAAGTATGCACCATTTGGGTTAAAAACTGGACCAGAATAGGACATCCAAATTCTCCACAGTCAGATTTCAGGCTCCTGCCCTCTGGTAGATTCCTGTGGAGTCTAGAGGGCCTGGGCTTGCTCTATCTGACTTCTTAGAGTGAATGTTTTACTTTTTTAGGGAGTTGATTTAGGTGGTCAGGGCTTTCCAGCCAAGTGGAGTGGCAGGTTCTAAACTTGGAGCCATCTTAATAGGATTTTTCAACACTAATTGGTTCCTTTATTAATCCCCACCACTCCCCCCATCCCCGCCCCTCAGGCAAAGAAACTCAAGGTAATTGTTTAAAATTAACTGCCCTCCTCCTTTGTTGTCTGCAGAGTCATGATCCAATGTCCAGCAAAGGCCCTGGACTCTGCATGGAATTCTGCTGGATCTCCATTTCTTCTACCAGAATTCTCCTTTTAGTGTCACTTCCCTGCCCATGATTTCCTTCTCATTTCTCAGCATCTGTTGTATATATTGCGGGCCATTGATGCAAGCTCAGAGTCAGCCCAGAACAGCTACACTCTTTTCCTTGGTTCAGCTAAAACAGCAGAGTCTTTGACCTCCTCCTCTGGCCACAGTACTTTGACGACTGAAGGACAGAGGCGTTTCCAGTTACCTGGACAGGCAGAGGGGTTTATGGGAATTTGTCTGGAGTGGACTATCCTTGTCCTGATGGAATGAGAGAGTATAGGCAAATTTGCTGCTCTTACTACCCTGTCTACCTCAGCCCCTTGTTAAAATGTTTCAAGTATATCCAACTGTTGCCAATACTAATATACTTTAAAACACCCCATATCCATGACTCCCAAGACCTTATTTGAGTGGAAAAGATACTGCTAAAATCATTTTTTAGTCCTAAGTAGAAATTTGGGTCAGGAATATTTCTTCTCTAGTGTTTGAAAATAGATCAAGGGAGATACCTAAAACATTAGGCATCCCCGTCCTTTGAAACTGTATTTCCTTACCTTCCCTACAGGACACATGAAGGTAAGTTTTTTGAGTCACTCCCCACTTCTAGAACATAGGAAGCATCAGCCTTCAAATTTCTCAAGCTGAGCTTTGAGTCAGCCTGGAAAGTCTCTGCAGATTTCTTTCAAACTGGGCTTCATCTCTATTTCACATCTACTCTAAGGTTGACAGTTGCTTTCTTGATGGCCCAGAAGATTTCGTCTCTAATTCATGAGGCCATGTCTCAGGTGGAGCACTGTGGCAGGAGGTACAAAGGGTGTGCCAGAGGCCTTTCTGCCTGGTCCCCGCTAGGTGCACAGGAGAAGGAGTTTGCAGGGAGAGTCCCACTGGACAGCCTGTGCCTTCCAAGCTGCCAAAGCTCAGTCCCTTTACAAGAAATGGCAGTCCAGCAAGGTTCACGTCAGGTGGTAATTAGCATTCTGGGGTCTCTCTGAAAGCGGTTGTTAAATACACCTCCAGCTGAGATTTCAGGCATGAAAAAGGAGTACTCAGTTGATCTGGCCCAATAGGCAGTCAAAGGTTCCGAGTTGCTACACATTAACAAGGAAGTGGCTAAGGTATATCTCAGAGCCTTAGGCCAGAATGCCAGACAGTGGAAGGTGGTATTCATAAGCATTGTCATGCTTTTAGTAGTGGGTAGAAAATCCCAACTCTCCTGATTAGTGTAAGGTCAGATTTCCTCAGCTTCAAATCATTTAGAAGCTCATTTCAGCACTCCTCCCAACCACTCACCCATCTCAGAAAGGCTGAACCATCCTGTGTGTCTGAATGGGGCCCCTTGGGTTATATGTTTCCGTCCAGCCCAAGACCCTTGCTTTGTGTCTGTGATTGGTGGTGCCCACTTCTTATTTCTGCCTAATGCCATTCTTGTGTCTTCCCTTAAGCAACTCTGCTGATGAAACAGGCCTGGCCACAGAACTCGTCTTCCTGTGGCACTGAAGGCACCTTCCACCTCCCAGTGGACACCGGGACCGAGAACCGAACTTACCAAGCATCCTCTGCGGCTTTCAGTAAATACAGCCTGTCTCCTCCTTTCCTTGTTCCCCTTGGTTGGGACTGATTTGTCTCTTAGGAAGAAAGGAAAGGGAACTTTTAAAACTGACATTTGTAAGACAATGTTTTAAGAGGTTCTCTCTCCAACCCACTGAAAAATTGGCCCTCCTCATACAGGAGCGTGGTGGGCTGCCGTCTGTGGGGTCGCACAGAATCGGACACGGCTGAAGTGACTTGGCAGCAGCAGCATACAGGGAAAGGTCATCCTCTTTAATCATGCACCCCACTTTGAGGAGACACAAAGCAGAGAGGGAAAGAGAAGGAAGTACTCATCTGCCAAGAAGTTTGATGAGGGAAGGACTGTTACTGCATTTCAGGGGAAAAGACAAAGGGCAGTTTAAAGGCTTGTGGACTTTTGGACAGAGGGGCCTCCTCCAGCTAGCACAAGGATTTTCAGTCTCAGCACCGTGGACATCAGGAGCAGATAATTCTTAGTTGGGAGGTGGCTATGTTGTACAAAATTGGCCCTTGCTTGAGAAATACTGCCCCTTGCATGAAAGCTACACCATGGAAGCAACATAAGTGCAGGGGTCCTAGTGGAGGCCGGAAACTGGTCTGGCTGGTCAGATGGGTCCCGTTCACTCGAGGCTCAGTGGAGTGACTGATGGTTTCACTTTCACCTCTGATTTTTAACACAAAATGACTCCACTAGGTAAAATGAGGGCCAGTGTTCAGAAATTACCGAGTGGCATTTTGACTCTGTGTAAGGAAAATCTTCATGCTTTCTTGGAGCTGTCCAAAAGAGAAATAGCTGGCTTTGCGTGTGGTAAGCGCCTATCTCTTAAGTTGTGCCAACATGGGCTGGTCAGACCCTCAGAGGGATGTTGCAGACTAGGCCCATGGTCTGGGGTTCAATGAAGTATTACTCTATGAAGTAAGTAAATTAGAAGAATATGTTGTATTTAAAGTTTTTCATTAAAATATTGTTTTCTCCTTAGTTATCATTGCCCCTTCGTGTCAACATAGTTTATACAACATAACTCTCACCTTTTGAAGAATATGCTTTCATGATCACGCTCTCATTTAATCTACACGATAGTCCTGTTTGGGTGGATTTTTATTCTATTTTGAAAGCTGAAGCTCAGAAAGGTACTATGCCCAATGCAGCACAACTGGAGAAAGGTTTCACCTAGGATAAGTTTCTATTACGGACTTTTTTCTTGAGATTAATTTTACTGTTTTTTAAGAGAGAGACAATAGCAGTAGGGAGTTTTTCCAGATAACCTATGATATGATACATGTGCGGGCATATAATACATCTCTTCTATCCACACATATGGAGGTACATGCATACAGACACACCTACTGCAGTGTAGCGGAAAGAGGCCTGGAGTGGAAGACCAAAAGACTTGGATTGTGGACTTGGTTCTGTGTAACCTTGAATAATTCCCATGCTTTGGACCTTATTTTTTCTAAAGGTAAAATGAGACTAGACTAGGTCATCTTGGCGCTGTATACCCAATATCCTCCACCCTGTCAGGGGCCTTCTTGCCAGCTGCCAACTAGCCTTTGTTCACACATCTCCAAGTGTGGCATATTCATTCCCTCCAGAGACAGTCTTTTCCACAGCAGGGAAGTATCTGTATTAGAAGGCCTTGCCTTTCACCATGTTAACCTCTTCCTGAAGTTCCACTGAACTGCCCAGTAGCTATAGCCCACTGTCCTCTCACAGGCTCTCACAGTCACTAGAAAGGGCCAAGGCGTACCCCCTTTCTTATAATTTATAGATAGTGGTAGGATTGACTGGTCCTCCCATATCCCCCCAGGGTTTCTCCCAGCACACAGATTTTGTGGCTTCTAATACCAGAGAAAACTCAGGACCCTTTGAAAAATTCAGTTTAATTTCACTAACACTTGCTAAGCCTGTTTGTAATTAGGTCTCCCTCCTACTTATTCAGCACTCTCTTGTTCAGCTGCCAACAAGGAGACTTGGGGGTCAAGGCAAGTCTCATACATAGAGCTTTGTCCAGACATATAAATCTGATAGTCAATAAACTGATTAGTCTAAAAGGCATCCTTGATGTGAGCATCAATGCATTTGAAAGTGGTAGGGGCTCTCCTGCTGAAAAAGAATTACGACAGTGCAGAAGGATTAAAGAGAGGGCTAAAAAGGGTTTATCTTGCTAATATACACACTCTCTTTATTACCCTATTTGATGGAGTTTAAAATTATGGTTAGGAACCCGAGAGAAAGAATAGGGTACCATAAACAAAGCCTTTTTCAAAAGACAGGGCTGGGACTGCGAGTGATCGAATTCCCTTTTTCTCTCACAATATCGCCTTTAATGAAATGGGGATACAAAGGCCAATATACCAGATGTCCAAGATTGGACTACAGAGACAGACATATGATCAAAAAAGGAACTCTGCCCAGGGCATGGTAAGCCTGATCTCTGGGCCCAGCTCTGCATTGATGTGCTGTGCAGTTTTGGAAAAGTTGCTGCTCCCCTGGGCTCTAGATTCTTCACCTGAATTGGAGAGGATTGAATTCAAGTCTCTAATGTCCTTAAGGTGTAGCATTCCAAAGTCCTAGTTCTGTAACCTTCAGACTTAGGTAGGACTCTTTTCAGGAGACCCAGGCCTCAAGAGATGAGTCTAAGTTCATTTGAGCAAAATCAGTGAGTCTTTGTTTTGACTTGGTTTTGTTTTGTTTGTATCGAGTCCAACAGCTTTTTTTTTTCCCCTTTAATTTAGGTGCATAAAGTAATAAACCCTGAATTCTGTGATACTTGAGGTAGCCCAGGGGAATTTCCATTGATCCTCAAGGGTGTGGATAGGACCATCAGTCAGTTACGGAATGTCCTCTGCAAGGATTTTCTCATAAAAGTCTCACTGAAATACTCACAGCTTAGAGTATCAGCACTGGAAAGATCTTCTGATATTATCTAGTCCAATGAACGTATTCCTTAAGAGAAGAATTGACCTGACTCACTGACGAGCCCAGGACTTGGGGACTGTAGTTAGAGGAGGGAGCACCGAGTCCTGGGTGCTCGTGAGCAGTCACTCACTTGCTGTCGTCGTCTTATCTGTGAAACGTTTGTGCTGGTCTTGATGATCTCTAAGATATCTTCTAGCTCTGCAGTTCTGCTTCTCCCTTCTCAACCTCTCTGGACAAATAGGCAAGGCCTTCTTCTCCAGCATCATCATTTTGGCCACCAAGTGTGTTTTGGCTAAACTGATTTGTATTCTGAGTTCATGTGTGTCTATTTCATAACATGAAGAAAGGAAACACTCTCAGACAAGGTTATTCCTAGGTGTAGAAACCAAATTCTACTGCAGTCTCTGGGCGCCTCTTGATTTCCCTCAGAGGGACAGTGTCAACACTTTGTGAGATGTGGTTGTCCTTGTGACACAGAAGGTGCGTGCAGGCTTCCCAGAGGATAGAACTTGAGCACACCTTCTCTGGAAACATAAAGGAGAGTCTAGCACCACTGGCGTGTTAACTTTAAAGAATCTTAAAATCATGGCATTTTAAACCATTAAATTTAAAAATTCTAGAATCCTGAAGTCTGTGTTCCAAGTTGGATCCCACCATGAAAGTTATGGTTTAGCTTCCTGTCTACTGTCATCTTTCAGACCAGTCTCTGTACACGTCCCAGAACAGGAAGCTTACTGTCTCTCTATACAGGGAGAGAGAAAGGAATAATAGGTAACCTATATGAACTATTCTTATTGTGTCAGGCTTTCTTCTAAGGGCTTTGCACTTATTCATGTATTCATCACTATAACCCTATGAAGTAAGTGATGATATTATCGTCCCCATTTTGTAGATGACGAAACTGATGTATTCTACAGCTGTTAAGTAGGAGAGCTGGGGTTTGGACCCAGGCAGTCAGTCTGGCTCCAGATTGCTCATCACTATAACCCTATGCTATATAGCTTTCAGAGATAGGGATTCTTAGTATTCGGGGGTGTCCTGCCCTCCTGCATGGAAGAGGGGTGCTTTCCATTCTGCCAGGGCTCCCCATAGCGTCTTATTTCTTTAAGTCAGGAGTTAACAGGCTTTTCCTGTAAAGGGGCAGATAATAAATATTTTAGACTTTTCAGGCCTTATGGTCTCTGACATAACTACCATTCAGCCAGTAAAGCAGCCATAGTCAGTATGTAAATGAATGGGCATGGCTGTGTTACAGTAAAACTTGATTTACTAAAACAAGCTGCAGTCACACACACAAAAATTGTGGTTTGCATGTTTCAAATGTAAATAGTATGAATAAAAGATCCTGTGGTAAATCTGGAAATAGTCTCCTGCATATGCCTATCCCTTGAGATTCACAGTTCATCCTATTACTTTAAAACTTGTCTCTGTCATGGAATAAAACCTATTTCTCTCTTATTTTATATTTCTCCTCCTCCTCTCCCTCCTCCCCTCTTCTCTCCCTTTCTCTCCCACCTTCTCCTTCCTTGGGGGGAGGGGGCAGAATAGCAGTTAGGCTCCCTTAGCATCATACTTCATGTTCTTGGGACGTGCCCATCTTGAGAATCCCCTTTTTCTACAGACAAGTAAACTGTCTCTGGTTGAAGTACAGCTCAAACGGCTCCTAGACATGTGCAAACCTACGCTCCTTGACTTCCCCCACAGTATCTGCTTCTCCCGGGACCACATTTCATGATTAGCTGTATGGTCTAGACTCTTGGAGGAATCTGCTGTAGACTTCTTCCTCAACTGACTCACATCTCCACTTCCAGTTAGTTTCTAATTCTTACCAATGCTCTCTTCTCATTAATGTATTTTTCTCTACTCCATCCTCATTGCTACTTATTTCCCAAGCATGTTTGACCACAAAATCAGTTTCTCCAGTTTTTCACAGAACAAACTATGAATCTCCAGGTGGAAAGATAAACGGCATGATTCCAGGGAAGAGGACAGGGCACCTTTTGGCAGTGCCTTATGTGGTAACTGCACAGTCGCTTTCACATCCTCCTGAGTATTTCATCAGGGTATGCCCAGGCTGTGGTGTGACCTGAGTGAGATTTGTGACTGTGTGGCAGCCTGCTTTAAATGGGGGTTAGGGTAGAAGAGAATCAGTGTCTTTAAAACAATGGGATTTTAGTTCAGGAAGAGATCTTCATTCTTAGCCTTCTGATTTTACAATATAAGAAACTAAGGCCCAGAGACTTGGCAGTAGTTACAGCAAATTGGAGGAAAGCCTGGACTGAAGCCTGGACCCCTTCTCTTCCAGTAAAGCACCCTTTTTACTCTGCCTCCAGTTCCTTATAAAAACAGCTCCGTGTTACTGAATGGGTCCTTGTTGAGCGTCTTGTAGGCAAAAGACCTAAAGCCAAGAGAGGTTTCGTGATGTGTCAACCAGACCAAGTCAGGATGGAGGACCACAGGGAAGAATCTCCAACAACACCCCATTGGAGATCCAAAGCCAAGGTCCCCTGGCACTGTCCCTTCAACTCAGAGAGTGGGGCTACCTGATGATCGCTCAGTTTCCATAGAATCATTCCATGTTGTGATTCTCTAAGGACATAGCCTTGTTCCTAAGTGGTTTATGTTTCAGGTTTTTCCTGTGAACTTAGGATCTGACTCTCTTTTCCAGAAATTCAAAGGCAGCATAGTTTGTGTGAATGGCTGATTGTGAACTTCTCGGAGCCTGACTTCTCAGCCCCCCTCCCCAGCTTCTGTCCACCCTGCTGACCAGACGTGGCCTGGGTTCCAGGTCGATGTGAATCTTTTTTATTCTGACTTCAGTCTTTCAAGCAGCGGTGGCCCTCCCCCAAGCCCCAGGAGGGGAGGAAAAGCAAGCCATGTAGAGCAAAGTTTTTCAGCATCTCAGAAAAGGAGGATCTCTGAATGGTGTTTTGTATGAGGTTTCCACCTTAAAACCTGACAGGGAAGAAGAGGAGTATGGTGGAGAGCAGTTCATAAAGGGAGAGAGATGTAAGGAGGAAAGAGAGAGTAAGGGAGAAAGCAAGACAGAAGCAGCAGCAGCAGCAGATGCCCCAGGGTACTGAGTGAAGAGATTTAAAAGCAAGAAGAGAGAGTGCAGTATAGAGCAAGCAGATTGAGGGTCTCCCATCCACATGTACCTGCCTGTCTCATGGTACAGGTTTCAGAATCCTAGACTGTCTGAGTTTCAAGGGCCCCTTAAGAGATCATCTGGTCCCAGCCTCAGAGCCCTGAGACACAGAGAAATAAAAGATGCCACACATGCAGCCCTATGCACCAGGACTGAGGGAGCTGCCTCTGGGGCCAGGGCTCTCTGGGCAGAGCCCTGTACTTTGTCTGTTCTCATCTGTGTTTCCAGCCTGGATTCAGCCCATGCTTGTCTGGGGAGTCGTGACTGGGACCTGCTGCCTCCCAGCGATGCTGTTCTGCCAACTAATTGGAAGTCTTTCTTATTGCCTTGGTACAGGATATACTGCGGGGACACCATACAAGGTCCCACCGACCCAGAGTAATACTGCTCCGCCCCCCTACTCCCCTTCACCCAACCCCTACCAGACGGCCATGTATCCAATCAGAAGTGCCTACCCCCAGCAGAATCTGTATGCCCAGGTAAGTACATGTAGAAGCCTGGGTCCACCTCTTCTGCAGGTAAAGGAGCCACCAGCCTGGGTGGGTGGGGTGGAGGGGGAAGAAAAGAGAGTTTGTGGCTCTGATCAGCTGTCATTCTTGTGTCACTGAAGCAGTAACCTTACAGCCTATACATACCCTCACTCTACCTCAGTCCACAGTCAGAGGCTCTTGTTATTATTTAGTAGAAGCATTTGAGAAGCTCTGGATTAAGATGATCCAGGCCCTGTGTCTACTCTGCCCAGAGATCAGCAGACCTGAGGGCTGTGATGGCAGAAAGCAGTCATGTGATCCAGGCAGTGGGATGTCACCTCAGACCATTGTCTCCATCGTCAACCTTTTTGCCTAAAAGGAAATATATAGTAAGAGACATTTGGGGAAGTGCTCTGCATTTAGGACATTTTTCCAGTATGTAAAATGGAAGCATTCACACCAGCACAGTGCTTCCATGAGCAGAGCCTCAGACCTTGTGTCCCTGGGCCAGAGATCCTCAGACACCATCCCTTAGGGTTTGAGACAGGCTCCCCTCCCCTCTCTCCCCACCTCTCCAAAAGCCGGTGTGACAAAAGCCCCTCTTCCCCCAGGGAGCTTACTATACACAGCCGGTGTATGCTGCCCAGCCCCATGTCATCCACCACACCACGGTCGTCCAGCCCAACAGCATTCCCTCTGCCATCTACCCGGCGCCTGTCGCCGCTCCCAGGACCAACGGCGTGGCCATGGGAATGGTGGCCGGCACCACCATGGCGATGTCAGCAGGTAAGGGCAGCATCTATGTCAGTGTCCATTCCCTTCCTCCAGGAACTCATGACAGTGGAAAACACAGTCATGGAATCGACTGTAGCATAACATGAAGAATCCTGTGCCTGGGAGTTCTAGGGACCCTCTAACTCTCTCCACAGGGCTGTGGAAGATTTCACCATGGAGGATGTAGTGAGCTAGGCCTTAAAAGGTGAACAGAGGCTAATCAGAGAGATGAAAGAGGGAAGGGCAGTCCAGGGGAGAGAACATGAGTAAAGCACATTCACAGAATGGACATGGTGTAAATCGCTTAGAAAATGAGAGCATGGAGTTGGAAGGGTGGCTGGAGCAGTTGTCAGAGATAAAGTGGTGGAGAGTCTCGAATACGTAGGTAACAGGGAGCTAGCAAAGAGGTTTAAGCATGGGAGAGATAGGGTTTGTCTAATCATTCTCTCTGACTGCAAGGTGGAGACAGCTGGGTTGGGGAGATATGGGGGGAAAGCTGTGCTTTAGAGGAGAGATAATGATGCTAGGACTCTGCTAGCAGCAGAGTCCCAAACAGGAGGGCACAGGGCAATGTTCTTTAGCAGGCAGGAGCTTCAGGACCTGTCTGGTAATTAATTGCGAGTCTTGGAAGAAACAGGAGTCCAGGAGGACCCCTTCTCCATTTCTGGCTTACTCTAGAAGCCCTGAGGATGGAGTTAGGGAGAGACACCAGAGGAAGAGCAGGTTTGGGGAAGTCTTTGGATGAGTTGGCATTAAAAGAAGAGCATGAGAAGACAAGAGGGCTCTGAATAACCTTGAGAGACCCAATTTTCAGAGAATCAGCGAGGTCATCTTCTGGGGAAAGAGAATACAAGGGCTTGAGTGGCCAGGAGGTGGGAGTTGGGATTTTCCTCTGCCCCTAATGTAAGCATTGAGGCCTCTCACTCCCCAGATCAGGTCAGCAAGCTGATGCAGATCTGCTGGGTGCCAGCCTTATTGTTTGGGTCCTGGGGACCAAATACCGATAGACCAAACCAGAGGCCTACCCTTAGGAACAGCTAGGTTAGTGGGACGACCAGCGCCACATAAAGCAGCAGACACCTCAGTGTGACGTGCAGTGAGAGGAGCGCACGGAGAAGAGTGAAAGGAGGCCACTGGAGACTGGCTGTCTTGGAGCATCAGGAAGGTTTCCCCTTGGGAGACGGCTCCTGGCAAGGTGGGGAGGGGCAGGCGGCAGCTCATGAGCAGGCGGGGAGCAGCTGTGAAAGATCACGGCTCTTCCTCCTCGTCCCAGCACGTGGACGGCCTCATCAGGTTTCCTCTTCTCCTTCCGGATGCTCAGGTACCCTGCTGACTGCACCCCAGCACACCGCGATCGGGGCACACCCTGTCTCCATGCCAACATACAGGGCCCAAGGGACCCCTGCGTACAGCTATGTGCCCCCGCACTGGTAAAGCCTGCGTCCATCCAAGTGAGTGAGGACCGGGTGGGAGGTGGGAGAGTGACCAACTCTCAGAGCTGTCTCAGAGCCCCTGGCTTGGCCTGCAGCACAGGTGTCAACAGGGGTTAGGTGACAGTTACTAGTTGTTTTCCTGCTGCAGCTTCAGCAATATCACTCTTCATGATAGCTGTCATTTTCTATATATTCTAGATACTTTACATACGTTATCTCATGATCCGCACAGTAACTCTGTGAAGTAAGGATCATTGCTCTATTTTACAGATATAGTTTAGTATCACTTAACTAGTAAAAACTAACCTGGGACTTGAACTCCAGTCCTCTAGTACTAAATTTTGTGCTCTTTACTGTATGGTCTTCAGACTACTTCTAACTGTGGGCCTATCCTTCCAATGAACTTTTATCTCAATCAGATGTTGGCTCTGACTGGGTCCAGGCAGAAGCCCTAGGTCACCCTCACCACCAGGCTCCCCCTGTCCTCTGCAGATCCTAAGGCAGTGCCAGTGACCTGTAGAGCTCCAGGGATGTCACTGAAAATCACTGCCATGCCTCCTTGTCTCCCTTGCCGCCTCCTCCAGAGCTCTTGGCACTGGATGGGAAATGGGCCGCTCCACTGGGAAGACACAGACGACTCCATTTAGGGCTCTCAGCATGAGGGGAGGGTGTCCAGGAGTTCCCCAAGGGCCTCAGGAATACCGCTGTCACTAATGGCTTTCCCCTTCCTCCCCTAGACCTGGAGTCACACATTGTATGCAACTACTCAAGTCTTACACAGGTGCTGGAGCAGCTCCCTAGCAGCACCACCTCTATTTGCAAGAAGAGACAACGGAAGTGCAAGGGTCACTTTATGCATCTTTAACGGTTTTGGTTTTTATTTTTGGTTTTTGTAAAAGCTGCTTTTTCTAATCTCCTGCCTCTCCCCACTGTCCCCCTCTGAGCCGCTGCCCTCGCAGCTCCACCCTTCTCCTACCTGACCAGGCACATCCTCTCTGCTCCTTTCCTTCCCCAAGCATTCAGCCCTGGGAGCCTAGTCTAGCGGCAGGCAGAGAGTGGGGTCTGTTGCAGTGGTTCTGCTGAAGGTGCGATTTCCTTTGAAGAGCATAGTGGATGTGACCCTTGGGTCCAGGGTAGGAACTCAGAACTGTTAAGCAAGCCACATCTCTGAGGGATGGTTTCTTTTTCGATTTTTCTCAAGCAGGATTAGTTTAAGACACTGCTGTATCCTGACACAAATGAAATATCTTCTGATATTTCTGAGAACCATCGCAACAGACCAAGAACAAAACCACCTGATTAGGTAGGAGCGTTCATAGCAGCTTAATAATACCCCAGATGAGAACCTGGGAAAACCAGATTTTTTCTTTGGGAGAACTTGAGGGAGGGTGGGGGGAGGGGCGCACTGTGGGAAGGCAGAGGGAAGAGAGTTGAGAGGCCCTTGCCTGCTGGCTTTGGCTTGTAAGGTCTCTGGCCGAATTGTCTGGGCCTGGACCCTCTAATTTGCACAGTGATGTTAACTGACCTGGCACTTCCTCAGAAGGTGATTTTTGACCTCAGACCTGCCAAGCAGCTGCAGGACGGTGGGATCCTAGCCCCCCAAAGCCTCGGAGGCCAAGTGCCCAGTGTACTCTAGACCTTGGCCTCTGAGCCTTCATGGATCCACTCTGGTGAGGAGCTTGCTCCTCAGTAGAGTGGAAACCTGTGGCATTTCTCTCCCTTCCCTTTGTCCTTCCCAGAGCCAGGGCTCACCCGTCTGTCCATGGCGCTGGCAGACAGGCTAAGTTCTTGGTTACCTTGTGCCATTCATGGCCAAAGTGAAGGAACCACATTCCAGGTGGGTGCTGGTGGCTCTGGAGGTCAGGATAGTGAAGGAGAAACAATAGCAATAAACATTTCATCGACTCATGGAACTGAAGGGACCTTAGCAATCATCTCATCCATTCCCCTATTTGACAGATAAGGAAGCTGAGGCCCAGAGAAGAGGAAAGGACTTCCCTAGACCTTGCAGTAAATTAGCATTAAATGCAACCTTCCTGCCTGGGGCATGTTGTCCACAAAAATTTACCTAGGGATGGATTGGCTTGGCTTTGTAAAAATGAAGCCAGCAGTGCCCACACCTGGTGAGCTCTGGAACAGTCTCTGGACTTTTGTTTCTGCTCTTTTCCTCCATGGATTTCAAAGGCAGAGGTTGAAGACTTGGCCGAGGTCACATAGGGGCAGATGGCGGGAACAGAAATTGCAAATGAGGAAATAGCATTTG
Source organism: Bos indicus x Bos taurus (assembly GCF_003369695.1). Taxonomy (NCBI): domain Eukaryota; kingdom Metazoa; phylum Chordata; class Mammalia; order Artiodactyla; family Bovidae; genus Bos; species Bos indicus x Bos taurus. Next base: position 31,123,871 of record NC_040090.1, read on the forward strand.
GAAATTCTGTGAAGACATGTGGACCTCTCATCCTATACCTGACTCCAGCCCTTGGAGGAGCAGGTGGACTGGCTGAAAAGGAGTCCATGCTGTTAAGACAGTAGCCCCTCATCCTGAGAGGAGAGGAGGAAACATGGGCTCTCTGGGGAGAAGAGGGACCCCTGGGTCAGGAGGCCCCATTGGTCTCAGCCAGGAGCCCAGCTGTCTAACACTGCCCCCCCTGCACCCGGCACTTGGAGGGGTTAGCAGCCCCTTTGGGGATGGTTGGTGGCGGGGGGTGGGGGGGTGGGGTGGCATGCACAGGAACATTTTACTGTACAAAATGGGATCATTGATGACATTTAGAACTTCTAAATAACTCTCTTCATTTTAAATTCATGCATACGTGGATATATCCCTACCCCTACCTCCCATGTCTCCCTAAAGGAGGAAATAATCAGGAAACCCCTGGGCCAGGAGGACCTCAGAGGCTATCTGGCTGTTCCCAGGGGGGCACAGCCCAGCAGCATCCTCGACCTGGGAAATGCAGGACCAGTAAGGAAAAGCCCCGCTGTTCTAAATGGTCTGCTCGGGGGTGCTGAAAAGGTTTTGTTTTAAAACAATAGAAAGTTTTCCAGTGTTAATCCTTTTTTTTCTTCTTTTTTTGGGCAAATACCTCCTCCTACTCTCTGGTTGTATAAGGGTGGGTGAAGGTTGTTTTAGATTATGTCATACATGCTTAGAAAATGCCAAAATAATAATAATGATTATAATAATAATAGGAAACATTTGCATTTGTCAGGTGCTTCATAGACTTCAGAGCACTTCACAGCCTTTAATTTACTGACCCTGAGGGAAAGACAAGGTCAGGGTTATTTCACCCATTTGACAAATGAAGAAACTGGTCCTATTTAATAGCAGGAAAGGGAACTTGCCCCAAAGTGAGCAGAATGCTGGCACCCCAAAAGGCTCCCCTGAACCCTGCTGCCTCCAGATAGGCTGGGGCAGAACCAGAGGAGGGGAAAGGAGATCTAGGAATTACCTTTTTACCTTTGTTCATTCTGTACCAGTATGTAAAAACCAACATCTAGTACCTCAGTTTTTCACAAAGCAATTTCATATCCATCATCTGGCTTAACCCCGTGAAACAGATGATTCTCTCATTTGATCCATGAGGAAACTGAGACTTGGAAAAGCAGAGTGACTTGCTCGTAAGTGGCAGAGCCATTTGAATCTTAGTCTGCGGTCTCTTTCCCTCCAGTCTGAATCCACACACAGGCTTGTGGACTGAAACGTGATGCTGTGCACCCTCTCCTGGCCCTTGTATGTAATTCAAGATCAAGGACAGACCCCAAGGCAAAAACAAGGTGTGGAAAGGCTGGGGTCTGGAAGAACCCAGGCATAGCACCCCTTTTGCGGGCTGAGCACCGGAGCCCCAGTTCAGCTGGCCTCACCCTCTTGCTTTGACGGAGATCCACAAGCCTGGCCAAGCTTGGGGAGTCATTGCAGAGGAACTGAGCCCAGGAGAACGAGGCAGTCGTGTGCCTGTGGTAGGATGAGCACACGTGGGATCACGGGCATCCATCAGGAGGTACCATGAGCATCATCCACAGATACTGGATGGCCCAGTGGTCAAGCTGGACAGAAGGTCAGAGCTTGAGGGGCCCTGTCATTTTAGGAAGTCCAGCAAGCCAGAGAGGACAAGGGGTGCACCCACATGACATTCGAGCTGCAGCATGGCACCAGCAAAGCCCTCTCCACCCCATTCCACTGCTTCTCACCAGTGCTACAAGCTTGGTGGGCAGGGTTAGGGGTACAGGTGGTTCCAGTCACCAGCCAACCCTCACGGCTTTCCCCACTTGTACCTGCCTCCCTCTCCTTAGCCTGGGGCCCAGGAAGCTGGAGTCTGGAAGCTGGAGTGCCCCCAAGTGGTAAGAGCCTGAAATTTAATCTTTCTGCCACATTTTGGAAAAATTGATTTCCTTTCTTCCCCGCAAGACAAGACAGTTGCTGCTCTTCCTCTCTCTCTCCTGGCAGTGACTGTAAAGTGAATATCCCCCTCCCTATATATTGAAAAAGGACACTCACCTGTCCAGTTTATTGTCTGTATACGAAGTACTTTGATATTGATTGCCAAAATTCCCATTTTATAGATAGAAAAAACTAAGTCTCTGAAAGCTTAAGAGACTTGCCAAAGGTCACATAGCTCATGAGAGAAAGAGCCAAGATTTGAACTCTTCAAATCCTCTGCTCTTTCTGCTGACACCTGCAGACCTTGGTGGCCAGCATGCAGAAGGGATGGGCTACCTGTCTGCCCCTAAACAGAGGAACGCTCCAGGGAAACCTGGGAAGTCAGTCTTCCCTGCTGAGCAGATTTTTATGAGGAGCCCTGGAAACCCAGAGGCAGTTCCAGCTGGCAGCACTCGAAGGACAGGAATTTGCAATAAGAGGCCTAACTTGAGCAAAGCACTTTGGGGTCATGATGCCTAGGACTGAAGATGTGTTCAGGGGCAGCCCCAGGCACCTGTCCATTGAAAGACCTATGTCCTTAGGAAGCCTGTGTACCCTTGCTTTCTGACCCTGGAGAGCCGGCCCACTATCCAGACCCAGTGAGTTGGCACTTCCAGGGGACTTGATGTAGCCCTGAATGCTCAAAAGTACACCTGAATCCAGACCCTGGGTTTGTTTTTCCCAAGAGTGAGGACCAGGATCTAGAGAGACACTGTGCAGTCCTTCCACCTCATCCCAGCTCTTACCCTTGGCCACCCAAAGTGTTCCAGAGATCTGGGAGTGTGTCTTCAGAGAGGCTGGCTTTGTTCCAAGTACCCTTCAGAAATGAATCACACGGAGCATAGGAGTAGTGCAGATCCTTTGGTCACAGAGTTCTGATGTCCTCACTGTGCAGACAGGACTCAGCCAGAGGTCCAGAGAGGCGCTGGCTGAATCAGGCCTGGAGCCCTGCATGTCAGACCCTCAGCTCTGCTCTGAGGGAGGCGAGAGGGAGGCCTAGAGGGCACAGGTCTTGGTCACAGCACTGTGGCTGGATCAGTCACTGAGATGTCACCATGGCATTTGCTCCTCAATTGCAGTTCAAAGTACATGTGGAAGCTCTGCTTTTCACCCTGTATTCCACAGCACTGTAGGGCATGTGGTCCCCAGCTGATTGCCAAGCTTGGGAATCCAGAGGGGGCAGGTTGGGCAGTGGAGGGGCAGGCTCCATGCCAGTGTCCAGCCCCAGGAGAATCCAGGCTAGACTTACCTCCAAAAGCTGGATCACAGTGGAGACCCAGCCAGGCTAACATCGGGTTCCACAGCTGAGCCTGAGAGAGCTCAGCCTCCTTTGGGTGTGCCAGGTTGGTGGCAGGATTTGTCCTTTACCTGTCCACGTCCCCCTCTAGAAAACCTGTTTCTGAAATTAGGCATTACATGGTTCTAGGGCCTGGCCTTTAAATTTCCTGGCAGGCCAGTTTCAACATTCCATAACCAATCTTGCCTGAGCCAGACTTGGGTCTCACTCCCTCACTTTCTCCAATGGGTATTTTCTACCTTGTGTACTGCTGAGTCCAGCCCAGTAGCCAGGTGATTGGGACTGGCTGCCACAAAGCCAGAAAGGGAAACTAGAACGCTTGCTTCCCTGTGGCTGCATCCATAGTCCCTGGGTCTTCTTGCTGTGGCAGTGAGGCCCTGTACCCAGTCCAGCTCCTGGTAGAGGGGCTATTTTCCTTTTTTGAAGAGAACACATATAACAGCTTTGCTGATAAGTACCAGCCCATAGGTCTCAAAAGGGTGAAGTCATCTTTGGGCCTGACCCCAGCAAGACCAGCATCTCCAGGCTCCAGCCTTCCTCCTTGTGCCTGACAGTCAGGGAAAGAGTGGGACTGGCCAGAGACCACCTTCTCGGGTCAGCCAGCTTGTCTGGATCTATGGTGGGACTGCAGCTCTTCCTTACCCAAGGGGAGGTAAGGCCAGGCCTCTAGCAACGTGGCGTTGTCTGTCATGACCTTTAAAGGCCCAAGGGCCTGTCCCTGTCTCCTGACTAAAAGGCATCTGCATCCCTGTTCATATCACACAACAGAGAAACTTGTTCTCGTGGCATGTACCATCCCTGTGAGAGAGCGTTGTATATGATTTTGTATTTTTTAATTCATTTTAATCTACAGGTTGGAATCTAGTTTTTAAATTTTATTGGAACTCACATTTTAAAAAGAAAAACATTTAAAATAATAATAATAAACCTTTGACCGGTGTCTTCCAAGTAGTTTGAGCAAAGAACTTATAGGTGTTTTCAAAACACAGCCTGGAGTGTAAAGAGTGGAAAGCCCCGCGGCCTCGCTTGTGTGTATGAAGTGTAAATCTGGTTTTGTTCTGTTGTTTTGGATTCTTTTGGGTTTTTGTTCCGTTTTGTTTTGAAGATCAGATAGTGATCACTCTGAAAGATTGAAGCCAAGAATTTGTAACTATGATATTTACTGTAAGCTGTAGAACATTGAATAACTATTAAAAAAGTTTCCAAAAAAAAAAAAGTCTGGAGTGACCAGACTGGTGGTTCTTGGGAGAGGGAGACACAGACACCTGTTGGGTTGGTGAGTGTCCCCTGGGCTTCTCCCAAGTTGATTCTAAACTTGTTTTCACCAGTCAAGCGATACCTACAGATACGCTGCATCTCCGGGTCAGGGGCCGGGGCTAAGGTGTGTGATACAGGAGTGCAGGGAAGCCATGAATGATGGAGGCTGCATCTGCCGAGTGCCCACCGTGTGGCCGGTAATCCTCATGGCAGGACAGGAGGTGAGCCCTGTGGGTAGCCCTGGCCTTGGGAGGGGGAGCAGCTGAGGAGGGCGAGTACCTTGGCCAAGGTTACAGAGCTAGTGAGGGGCAGAGCTGGAACTTACACTTGGTCTGGCTCCAAAGCACAGGTACCAAGCCCCAAGTTCTCCTGCCCACTCTGGAGGAGGCAGTGCCTACATCCACTTAACAGGGCTAAGCGGTCTGTGGGCCCAGAAGGATGGCTGAGGGTGATAATGTGGTCTCCATCCATGTCGTCGTCACGTGCTATCAGCTTTATTTATGTCCAAAACATCTCTAATCTCCCTTCTGGGCAAAGCCACTGTCCTGGTCCAGACCTGGGTTTCCTCCCTGGTCATCGCGGCAACTGTTCCTCCTAGGGCCTGGCTCCTGCCGTCCACGCCCTACCAGCCTCCCAAGTATTCAGCTTCCTCAAGTGGGGAGAATCCTTGAGGCCCAAAGAGGCTAAGTGCCCTGGCTGTAACTAACACTCTGGGGCCCTCTCCGCCAGACTGTACCCCGGGCCTCCACAGAACCTCCCTCCCCTGTGGGGGCAGAAAGCTGTGTCAGGTGTGGTCGGGGACGATGTTCCTGGGCTCTGTCACAGCAGTTCCTCCTGGACAGGAAGGGGACTTTGTCCAGGGACTTGGCTCCAGGAGCAGGTGGGAGGCGGAGACCTGGGCCGAGGCACCCGCCATTCTAGCCCACGGAGGAGGGGCAGCAGAGTGAGAAGAGGTCAAGCTCAGAACTGTCCTCATTGGCCACCCAGAGCCCCACCTTGTCCTCTAGCTCCCACCCTGCCAGCAGCCTCGGCCTACCTTCAGCTCAAGAGTAGGTTTTAGAGCCAGGAAAGCTTCCAGGTGAGAGGGGGGTCCTCAGGGTCAACCATATCAGACGCACCCCTAGCTGGTCCTCAGCTCATCTCCCTTTTGGGAGGTGGCTTCAGTATCCCCAAGGATCAAGTGAAGAGACTGGGGCCAGAGCCATTCCTTTTTCTTACCTTCCAGCAAGCAGGAAATTGGGGTGGCAGGCGTGGTCTGGAGGTGACCAGTGCCTATTACCCCAGGGGCCAGCACTGAGATGGGTGTCCATTACCTCACCTGGGAAGCTCAGACCCAGCCTCAGTCTCCACCCTCACTGGCATCTGTATGTGCCTCATCCCAGAGACCAGAGTCCAGCATCCCTCTGGGAACGGAGGCCAGAGGGTGGGAGGGTCAGCCTCCCCTTTGACCCAGGGCACTATCTCATCCTCATCTCAGGGTGTCATCCAGGCACTCGGTGAAGTGGGGTTGGTTGGCTCGGGGCAGCCAAGTCTAAGAAGCCACACCCTGGCGAGTAGGGACACCAACAGCAGCACGGTGGCCCCAGGGAACATTCCCTGGGTGCACTGGTGCCCGTTGGTCCCCTACAACACTGTTCTAGACTCTCGATCTCTAGATGATGCTGAACCTCTGATGCTCCAGAAAATTCCTCTTGATGTCCAGCCTGTATCCTTCCCTCCCCTCTTGAGAGCAGGTGATACTTTGTCTCCTGAATCCTCAGAGGTGCCCTCCCTTTCCTGCCCACCTGAGAAGCTGCAGAGAGAAGCCTGTGCTCTAGAGAGGTGAGAGGAAGGGAGAGGTTGCGTCTCCACTTGAATCTGCCCAGCCTCCCCTCAGGACAGGAGTCTTCGCAGCTGCCAGGCTGGGCCCCACCATGGCTTCTGCCCCATGTGAAGTCAGGCTTCGGGCATATGCCCAGCGTGGCCACTGCCGTCTCCCAGGAGCAAGCCTGAGCCTTCCCAGGGTGTCCCCTTCCACCCCCACCCCGGATTCCACCAGGCATCACTTCTTGGTTCTTCAGCCTCTCCTTGAGCCTCTTTGCCATTAGTGTTTAAATACGTCTCCTTCCTCCAATACAAAACACCAAAAGAACCTGGAATTAACTAAAAACCCCCTCTCCCTGAAGCCTGTACCTATGGTTGGACTGCAGCTCTTCCTTACCCAAGGGCAGATAAGGCCAGATGACCTGCGAGGCCACCTCTGGCCCCACTTCATCTGGTGCCCCACCTGCCAAACAGCAGACACTGCCAGGGGAGGGATGGCATGTCCCACACACAGGGCCTGACACAGAACTATGCAGTGAATGGGCAACCTGGGAAGAGGCACAAGGACAAGCAGCTCCTCCTGACACTACTTTCCCACATTTTTATTATTCAACAATGGATGAGTATGGAGACACAAGGATGGACAACAGCCAAGTTTCAATAAATAAGAGAAACGGGGATAGCCGTGGGCCCGTGCCTGCACAGCCCCACATAAATAACGAGACTGCTGAGCCAGTGTGGAAACGGAGGTGGAGCAGTCGCCTGCACTGCCCAGGCCAGGGGACAAACACCAACACCGCAGGGACACACACCACCGAGGCCAGAGGCCCCTTCCCAGCCCCGTCGCACACGCCACTTCCCTCCGAAGCGCCTGAGATCGTGGGGGTGGCTGGGGCTCTGCACCACAGTCCTGCCCAGGTCAAGTCTGTTTCTTCAGTTTCAATAAAAACAGCAGGGGCAGAGGCAGGCACATGCATTAGGCCCCTTATGTATGCAGAGCCACATTCAGGCAGCCCTGGGGGAGACTTGAAGGCGGAGGGCCTGAAGCAGCAAAAACGGGGTCAGATAAAGCTACTAGTGGGAGGGGCAGTGTGGAGTCGAGCTCTCCACCCCCACGACCCAGCCCAGAGCCTGCGAGGCGGGAAGGCCCTGTGCGCCGCGGTGCCGCTACCCCCACTTCACAGTCGAAAGAACTGGGACCCAGTAATGGCCAGGGGCTTGACCTGGACGAGAACCCAAAACTCAGCTCCCAGCCCAGGTCCTTTATAGGACCTGTCAGAAAAGGAGGGAGAAGTCCCCCCTACAGGGGCAAGGGTGGGGCCAGGGGTGCCAGGCAGAGGGCCCTTCCCCACCACAAGGCCTAGCCGCCCAGTGGAGCAGAGGTCAGGGCAGGGCACAGGCTCAAGGACCTGCGGGAGGGAAATGGGTGGCGGGGACGGGAGGGGGCCTCCACCTGCTCCTGCACACAGCACCCGATGGCCGGCCTCCTGTCTCCTCACCGGGGTGGACACTCCCACCTCCAGGCCTTGGCGGTTTTGTCTGCTGGCGTTTCTGGATCCTCATGGGCCCAGCTGCAGCTCCCCCTCCTCCAGGAAGCCCTCGGAACCGCCCAGGGCAGGGCTGCAGGGTCCTCAGACGGGACAGCTCCTCAGATGACCAGGTTGCTCTCACTTAGCCGGACCACATAGCGGTTCTCCTGGGGGACAGAGTTGAGGGATCAGAGCTGTCAGGGGGCTTCTGGCTCCAAGAAAGCAGCCCCTGCCCAGCGCCCTGTGGACCTCCACCCCTGCCTTGTCCGCCACGGGAGTGGCCCAGGTGCTGACAAGACCCCTTCCCACTCGGGTCCTCACCTCGGCCTTGTTCTCTGCTGGGGGCTTTGGCCACTTAGCATGGCTTCCACCACTTCCTAGAAGTGCCCGCTGTTCACTGGGGAGGCCAGGTCGTGGGGAGTTGGGGAGCTCACCCCCTGAGGGCCCAGCCTCCGTGATGGTCTTCACCTCGGAGGCCACTGAACTCACGCGCTGCTCGGGAATTCGGGCCACGCGGAACCTGTGAGGAGCGGCGATGCCATGTTCCCCCGTTAGAGGGGGATCCCCAGGTGTGAGGTTGCACAGCAAGTTCCTGGATCAGAGCCTGAGCCCTCCCCATGTCTTCTCGCCCACTGCCGGGCTCCCAACTCTAGGCTGTGTGTGACCAGGTTCTTAGGTGTCATGGGGGCCCAGGTGTTATCAGGGCGAGGACCCTGGCAACGCCCACTACAAAGAGAGGCCCACTGAGGCCAGGAAGGGTGGGGCTGCCCACAGATCGACCTCCAGCCCTGCCTCCCCCACAGCCGTCAGGGGTCACCTGTGGTCTGTGCCCTCCTCACCTGCCCACAGACAAGATGGTGATCTCGCCCTGGCGTCCGGCCTTGGCCCCAGCCTTGGGGGTCCTGGCTGGGTTGGGCAGGAGTCTGGGGGCAGGAGTGGTGGCAGCTGCAGCCTCAGGGGACAGCAGCACCTCGGGCCACTTCTTCTGGCTACAACGGGAGCAGCAGGGGCCCGAGAGCGAGGCCAGGCCCTGCACGGTGTGGAGGTGCTGGCGATGCGGGCAAACGTGCGGCATGCTGGGCGGGCCCGGCGGCAGCCTGTGGGGAACACAGGCGGGAGGGTCACGGGGCGGGGCAGGCCCAGGAGACCCCGGAGAGACAGGAGGGGAAACGCACCCCAGGGCCGAGTCACCGGGAGGCAGGCCGAGTACCTGCTGTCGGGGGCCCGCCTGCCGGCTCACCTGGGCAGAGGCCGGTGGCTGGTCTGCACCAGCTGTCGGCTGTGGTACTCCTTCAGCAGCTCCTCCAGCGCCGCGGCATTCTCTGTGGGCAGCTGCTCTCAGAACCTGGCTCTAGGCAGCCAGGGAGGACCCGCCCCCGCACCGGCCCCCTGCCCACTCACTCCTCCCCAGGGCCGGCCGTGTGCCTTTTCCTCCCCCGCTCACCGAGCAAGAAAGGGGGCAGCACCGCCAGCCACACGGTCAGAGGGCCAGGCTGCCCGAGGCGCGCCGGCGGGAGGGGCAGAGCAGCGCTCTGGCGCGGGGATGAGGCCAGACCTCCCTCCTCACCTTTCTTCTCTGTGATCAGGCGCACCAAGACCCCAATGGTGTCCTCACTGGCGTCCTCAGGCCGGCAGGCAGGGTTCGTCCCTGGAGGAGAGAGAACCACCACGACTCCAGGGAAGAAGCGGGAGGGACACGCTGCTGCTCGCCGGCTACGCCAGGATTTGGCAGCAGAGGGCGCCCCAGGCCCGGGTGTGTGCGCGTCTAGGGCCTCAGCTCTGGCTCTGAGCTGTTACCAGCTTCACTGCTCAGCACCACCGCTCCCTGCACCTGGCAGCCCCAGGTGCTGAGCAGTTTCAGGGCCACCTGAACTCCACCATCCTGCACAGAGTGTGTGGGGTGGGGGACCAGCCTCTCCCAGGGCCTGCCCTCTCCTCAGCCTCAGGGAGCTGTGTGTGGCCTCTCTGCCCAGAACCCCCGCCAGCCCCAGCACACTCTGCCGTTCTGGACCTGTCACGCCCTGCACACTGCCCTGTCTTCTTCGTAACTAACCAAGGGCCCAGACCTCAAGGGCACGAGAATGGGCCATACAATGAATCCTGGGCCAGCAGCAGAGCTCCTAGGACTTGCACCCAGGCAGCAGCCAGCAAGTTAAAGGGAGTCCTAGGAAAACATGTGGTTCCAGGCTAAGTGGCCTGCCCAAAGTTCCTGTCCTGTCCCCCTCCTGGCCCTGCAGAGACAGGGGCTGGAAAGGGGACTGGCATGGGAGGCACCATTCAATCTTGACTTGGCCAAGGAGGGGTAAGGGAAAAAAGAAAAGGGCTCTAAGGCCCTAGGGGAGGGGCAGGACGAACATGTCTTTCCCTCTGGTTCCAGGGCTTGTAACTCAAACCACAGCCTGGAGCTGAAACCGGAGCCTCTCATGGTGCCTGTCCAGGTCAGCTGCCCTGCCAGCCCTTCAGGCCAGAGGCCAGAGGTCACCCTGAGTACTCAGGAGGCAGTCTAACCTTTAACTACACACACAGCAGCAGCCCCAAAGGGGTCCAGGCTCCTCCAGCTGGGAGGGAATCCCGCTGCAGCCCCTTGACCTCTCTGCCTGTTCTGCCCCAGTTGCCACCTTGGGCCATCTCAGCCTTCCTTCCACTTTATCAGTTTGCCCACGTGCCACACCTCCAGGAAACTCTCCTGATCACCCTTCCAGGCCAAGTAGATTGCCTCAGGTGACCCCAAGCTGAGCTAGGCTGGGCCAACCCGCCTCCCACTCAACCCCCGGCTGGGCCTCACCGCTGCCTCCACCTCCGGGGCCAGGCCCGACCTCCTTCTGGGCCGTGCAGTGGTAGCCCTTCCGCTTGAGCAGGTTGCACACCAGGATGCCCAGCAGCCCCATGAGACAGAAGATGGGCACGATGGCGATCACTGCGTACTGGGCAGCCGTCTCCTCGGGGCTGCCTGCCCGCGTGCTGTTCCCAGGCTGCCGCGTCTCCGCTGCACCACCGGCCCCTGCGGCCACCTCCACGCCACGTCGGGCCCGTCGCCCCCGTTCTGAGCACCACGGAGGATGGAGGCAGGACAGAGGCAGAGAGGCAGACACTCAGCAAGGCCCAGGGCTGAGTCACGGGGCAGGGGTGGGATTTGTGATACTGATAGGCCCACAGCCACCCACTGTCCACCACGTTGGGGAAGCCAAGGCCAGCTCAGCCCCCTCCTTTTTAGCCACTTGACCATCAGGATGGCCAGACCCTGAGCCCCCATCTAGGCCAGAGTGTAAACAAAAGGCAGTGGTGCACACGTGCCTGGGCACAGGGCACCAGACCCTGCCTCTCCACAAGCCTGGCCCATCAGCTGGTTTCCTCAGAAAGTGACCAACTCCACGGGTGAGAGGAGGTGCACGTGTGTGAGTGTGTATGCTCACACTCGTCCATGTGGGTCGTTTTGAGGGGGAGAAGGAAGGACAGGAGACGGGTTGGGACGTGAGCCCCCAGCTGTGACAGTCTCTGTCCCTCGGAGATGGAAAGAGAAGAGACAGCCAGCGGACCAAGTGACCACCTCCTGCTGGATACCCTGGGCTAGGGGAGTAAGGATCCCACTGCCCCAGATGGACACAGAGGGGCCCTCGGGCTCAAGCTCTCCAGACCCCTTCCCACACATCCCCACCAGTCCTAGCCCCGTCTGCACTCACTGAAACAGCTGCGGCCACCCAGAGGGGTCCGGGAGCATGGCCAGCAGGGAACACCGGGGGCCTCTGCAGGGGAGAACCACCTGCAGGGAGGGAAGATGTCACTGAAGCCCAAAGGCCGTCCTTAGAGAGGCTGGACCTTCCCCACGGGCACCCTCACCGGTCCTGACCCACCCCATTTCACAGATGGGAAGTCTGAGGCCCACTCAAGGGGTGAGTGAGGCTGGGACCCCAGGATCTCAAGTCCTGGCCTCCGGGTCATGAACCCCCTCGCTCCACCCCATGGCTCACCCAGGCTGGCAGTCTCCACATAGTGCGTCTTGTGTTGCCGTGCCCACCTGGGCCTCTAGCCTCCCTCGAGGGCTGCAGCGTGAGTGTGGCTGGCACGGGCGAGAGCCCCAGGAAGCCGAGAAGGTGCCTGGGGGGCAGGACCTACATAATGTGCCCCACCCTGGTTCCTGCAGGAGGGAAAGAGTGAGAACAGAGCCAGAAGCCAGGCCTGGGCTCCCTGCCCCGGCCCTCAGTCTTCCCAGGAGAGGCCGACGGGCAGGGCGAGCTCACCAGGTTGGGCTCCTGCCCAGGTGGGCACTGCCGAGGGGCTGTCGGTGTGGCAGTGGCCAGAGGCCAGGGCAGCAGCTGGAAGGACACAGGGAAGGACACACTCAGGGGGCAGAAAGCACTGGGGCACGGCAGCGGCGGGCCCTCCGACTTGCCGCCCCAGGCACAGGGGCCTCCGGTTCCTGGGCCGCCCCCAGGCTTCGGGGCACCCTCGAGCTGCAGTCCCTATGCACAAGTCCAACCTGCCTGCCTCAGCCCTGCTGCATTGCCACTGCCCAGGCAAGGAGGGAAGCACATCTGCTTCTGGAAAGTGCCAGAAAGCCCCCGACAGGGCCAGGGCAGGCTCTCGAACCCTTGGGTCTTTGAGTCACAGCCTTGGAGCTAACCTGGACAATGAGGAGGACGTTCTTCCAAATTCCTCTCTCAAGTTCCGCCCCACTTCCTGCTTGCTGCCTTGGCCCCCACATCACGGCTGAAAACGTCATTAACCAGCCTCATTTCATCATCCCTCGGGCCGAGTCTACAGGTGGTGTTTCTGGCCCTTGGCCGAGGCTCTGGGACCATATCCTCTTCTGTGACCTCCCTGCCATGCAAGGCCAGCCCATTCACAGCCTGGCACCCACAGAGGGCATGACAGGTCCCAAGGGAAGGATCGTCTCAATTTGCATCCCACCCATTCCTCTTGGAGCGCCCTCTTTTCCCATTCCAGGTGTGAACTATCTGCCCTGAATCCCCCTTCTCCAGTCCTCTGATGGGGCCCCAGCTTGGGACAGGTGCAGGGTCGAGCCAGCTACCCTGACGGGCAGAGGGAATGTCACATGGTGGGTGTGAGGGACCTCCTCAGGCTCCAGACCTGGTTCCAGCTCGTGCCAAGCACTGGGAGGCCAGGGGCACCAAGAGAGGCATGGGCCAGACTGTCTCTGCTCCTCAAAGGAAGGGCTGCGTAACCCACCTCAGCACGAGGCTCCTGAGGGCTCAGGTCACGCCTCCCCCTGTCCCATCCCCACTCACCACGAGGAGACAGGACAGGGGCCAGGGTGGCGGGCTCAGCTTCATCCTCAGGCCCCAGCGGGTGGAGACGGAAGAGGCGGCCACTGTGTTCCCAGCGTGTGTTCCCGGACGGGGCTGGATGGGAGGGAAGGTGGGGAGATGGTGTGGGCAGGCAGAAGGCTGGGGCAGCCTCGCAGGGCAGCACGGGCTTGGGGGGTTTCCGGCCTCGTCCACGAACAGCCAGCTGCCCCAGGCCAAGCAGGGAAGCGTGGCAGGAAGGGACCGACAGCTTGGGGCGGGGGTGGGAGGAACGAGGGGCCTCTCCGTTCACATCCCCAGCTCTCAGGGCTCCCGCCTCTCAGAACTCTGGGGGCCACAGGCAAGCCCACCTCTCTGCTTGCCTGCCTTCACTCTTGCTGCTTCTGCTCCAAGGAAGGCCTGCTCCGCCACACTTCAAAGCCCAACATTAAGGCCTCTCCTGCCGGAGGCCCTTCCAGACGTCCTTTCCCCCAAAGCGCCTGCGCGTGGCCTCCCCCAGCCCGACCCCACCACAGCCCTGGTCCTCCCGCGGGCCCACTGTCCACCCTTGGCCGGCTTCTCCAGAGTGCCCGGCCTGCCCCTCAGAGCCCTGGGCAGACCTGCGGGGACAGGGGACAGGGTGGTCGTCGCAGCCCGCACTCAAGCCTTCCGTCTTCTCCCAGGCGCCTCCTGTGTACTCCGCCCCTTGTCCTCAGGGAGCTCACACCCCAGGAAGACCTACGACCAACAGATTAACCGTGCCGGGCAGAGGGAAGGGCCAAGACACCAAGCGTGGCACACGAGGGCACGGAGTGTGGCGGGCACTGGCCGTGCCGGGAGAAAAGTCTCCAGCCGGCAGACACGGCTGAAGAGCAGGGAGAAGGATTTGGCTTAGATGACAAAAGGGACGAGCGGCAGAGCCAGGGAGTCCCGTGACGCCCCCCAGGAGGCCACGCACGCTCCAGGCTCGGGAGGGAGGGAGAGTGTCTCGGGCAGCCGGTGACCTCCGTGGGGCAGCCTCGGGCAGCCAAGCCCAGCACCTGGAGGGGCCCTGCCTGGAGCCTCAGAGTCCGACGGGCAGCCTGGCCGAAGAAGCACTGCCCGCGGTAAAGCCCAGGCCACAGGAGAGCCTCCTGGCCTACAAGCGGCCAGGACTTCCCACTCGAAGGGGGAGGCAGAGGAAACTGACCCGGCCGTGCTGTGGGCCTGGCCTGGTACGGACCTCGTGGGACCGGGGGTTTGAGTTACACCAACCTCGGAACTCTCCAGGTCACTGGCGGGGGCTCTCGGCCCAAGGCCAGCTCAAGGGAAAACCCAGGACAGAAGGTCCGGCCACGGAACACAGTGAACGCCGCAGCCTGGCCGTCAGCACCTGATGGGGGGCATCCTCTGACCCAGCCTCCACTGGCGCCTCCTCCAGCGGGGTGACACGTGTCCCTCCCCTTCCCAGGCCCCGCTCCCACTCAGCCCATCTCTCCATGGCTCCCTCCTTTGTTCGTCACGGAGCTCACCCACAGCCGACCCTGAGTCCCAAGGCCTCAATGCCAGCCCCACAGCCCCGTCCAGCCCCAGCGCCCCTCCGTATCCCCAGGGTGGGCCCAGAGGGCTGGGGGAGGTGTGGAAAGTCAGAGGCTGGTTGGCCACAGAGGAGAGGTCCCCCCACCCCGGCCTGAGTCCCACCCCGTGACTGGCACCTGCTGGGTGACCTGTGCCCGCAGGCAGGGGCTGTGCAGCTGCTGACCTCCAGACGGACGGGGAGCTCTGATCTCGAGACTTCCAGGAGGAAAGTGGGGTCCAAGGGCCTAGACTCAAAGCCAGCGAGGGCCCCCTCTGGCACATTCACAGACACTCGCGCCTGATGCCTTCTAATTATGAGCCTTCTAATTACCCAAACCAGCACTTACTCCAGTCTGACCGCCCCGAGTCTCTGCTTACTAGCAGCTCCCCGGGCCCCTACACTCAGCCTGAGCCCCCGGTGGACCTGTCCAGTCAGGCAGCTGCTGGCCGCCACCCAGAACCCCCTGCACACGCGGACACCTGCTGCTCTGACTCCCCTCTGAGCTTTCTCCCCACCAGGCCTCCAGCACCTATGCTGGGAGCCCTGGAACGCTGACTGAAGAGCAAGTTCCCATCAAGCCCTTGGCTGGGTGGGCGGAGGGGGGCAGTGGGTGAAGCCTCCACCCTCCCCCACCCTGTCTCCCAGCAGGCAGGGCAATCAGGGACCTTCCAAAGCCCAGCACCTCAGGGCACCTCCCGAGGGCTTCCTGGGGGGAGGGCTGTCAGAGATGGGCAGACTGAGGCCCTGAAAGGGGTGGCAGCTGGTACGGTGGTCCTCTCTGGCCCCAGGGTTCCTGGCAGAGGAGAACCACCCCCAGGGCCCCGGGGGCACAAAAGGAAGTTAGCTTAAAGGCCACTCCTCCCAGAAGCCAGCCTGGCGCCTGTTCCCCACAGTCCCCAGCTCCCTGCGGGACCTGAGCCCCTGCTTCACCTCGATGGGTCTCAGTCTCCTCATCTGGAAGTGGGAGCTGCTCATCCCCAGAGCAGGGCTGCCCGAGGTTTAGATGAGGTAGCCTGATGTGGGTCCTGTGACCACCCCGCCCTGCGCCTCCCGCCAGGGTTTGTAATTATTTGTTTGCTTGTTTACTGTCTGCCCCCACAGACAGCAGCAAGGGCAGGGGCGTCTGTCTCGTTCACCACAAAGCCCTCCCCGGCCAGCGTCTAGAGCCGGAGGCCTCCATGAAACATGGCGATATTGGGGGGTGAGGGGAGAGGGTTCTCACACACGGCCCGTCCCCACCCTCCTAAAAAGGCCCAAACAATTAGGACCAGAAATTCCCTGGAAGCAAGCCAAGAAGGAAAGCTGCGACCAGGGCCCCTCACAGGAGGTGCCAGAGCCCCAGAGCAGCGTAGCCCTGCAGGCCTCGGAGAAAGAGGAAGCTGTGTCCCCACCCAGCCTCCTCAGGCCCCAGCAGCTTCCCCTTTCCCAGAATTGAAGCTCATAGGGTCACGGGCCGGCGGCGCCGCCTCCCCGCCTCCACAGAGGCTCCTCTCACAGCCCCCGCACCCCCACCCCGCCCCGCCGTGGCCTCCGGTGGGCTGACCTGCAGCTTAGGTGTCTCAACGCCGAGGGCTGGGCCTGTGCCTCCCCACAGCGCCAGCTGCTCTGAACTACCTTCTGTCCCCACACCTGCCTCTCTCCCTGGCACTGGGACCTGCTGCTTCCTCTGCCCAGAACCCTGTCCCATCACCCGACACCCGCCCTTCAGAGCTTCGCTGGAAGCCGCATCCCCCTGGAAGGCCCCAACCACCACCGACCTGTGCCTGGGTTTGTCACCCTGGGTGTGACCATCCTGTTTACCCAGCCCCTTCCCCACTGCCGTGCTGCCCCCCACCCCCATGCCCGGCACCCGGCACCCGAAGAGGCATGTCCCAAACCAGGGGATCAGAAGAGGTGCTCAGGAGCGGGGCCAGCTTCTCCCAGGGGCAAGAGGGCCAGAGCGCAGGCCGAGGGCTACGGGGCCCAGCAGGTGGGGCTGGGGTGGGGGGCACTGAACCCAGATTTGAAGCCCCTGCCTAACTCAGGGAGAACCAGCCTTCCTCCTCTGCTCTTCACTGGCTCTGCGGCTGTGGACCCCACCCCCGCTCCCCATCTCTCAGAGGGCCGTTGTGAGGACAAGAGAGAATTCACGTTAAACACTCGGCACAGGGCTTCCCAGGGGTGCCAGTAGTTAAGAGTCTGCGCGCCAACAGACTCTTGCAGGGGACACGGGTTCGATCCTGGTCCGGGAAGACGCCACATGCCTCGAAGCAGCCAAGTCCGTGTGCTGGGGCCTGAGAGCCAGCTATCCGCAACTACTGAGCCCAGCACCACAGCTACCGAAGCCCGTGCTCCACAACGGGACAGGTAACAAGCCATCGCAACAAGTCCGCGCCCACAGCGAAGAGCAGCCCCCGCTCGCCACAACTAGAGAAAGCCCGCGTGCAGCAATGAAGACCCAGCACAGCCAAAAACTAATAAATCAATCAATCCTCTTAAAAAAAAATACTCAGCACAGAGCCTGACACAGAACAAGCTCTCGGTAAGCATTCACCATGCCTCCGTTTCTGGTGTACACTGTGGAGGGGGCTATGGCACACACCTGATGTGCGAGTTACAAATGAGATTCTCTTACACTCATGTACAAGGCTTGGCACGGAGCCTGGTACACAGGAGGTGCTCCATTAGACACACTGACCATCTGGGGAGGTGGGGGGTGCAGGAAGGGAGAAGAAAGGTCGGTGGGCGGAGCCCAGGTCACACCAAGTCTAGGCAGGAGCTGAGAAGCCTTTGTTTCCACCCCCTACCCCCGCCCTCGGGGCCTACCGGAGCCTTGAAGGGTGAGCAGGGGAGCGAAAGGCATGAACAACTCAAGTCTCGGAGGGCTTGCTGGGCTGCCGGCCAAGTGAAGCAGGGCTGGACAGACGGAGGTGGGAGGCAGGTTCCCACCTGGAGCAGGGGGTGGGAGACAGGTATTTGTTTCCTCGACAGTGGCTTTATGGCCTGTGACCTCCTGCAGCCTCCAGAGGCTAGGGTTGCCTGGAAACACAGCCGGACACAGGCCTCTCTCAGCAATGGCTGCGCCCAAGCAGGAAGACAAAGGCTTCCCATCGATAGAGAAATCCAGGTTAGCAAGGAACCCAGTGGTTCCCTGGCAACTGGGGCTGAAGTAGGGCAGTGCCCACAGCTAGGCGCTGTCTCCTTTTCATCCTCCGCCCTCACAGGGAAGGGGACAGACCCTCATTCCCTCAGGCCAGGCCCTCATCCGGGGTTGCCTCCACTCCTCACAGGAGAGGTGAGCACGCCTCTTTCATCCCTAAGGAAACTGAGGCTGCAGGAGGTCACCAGCGTGGGTCACCCCACCCAGCCAGGGAGTAGTAAAGCAGAGATGGAGGCCAGGTTCCCACATCTCTCTGGCCCGGGGCCCAGTATAAGACAGATGTTCTGAGGGTTTGCCAACCTAGCGGCAGAGGCTAGGGAGCTGGCAGCACACAGGGGCAGTTCAACTGAAAGCCCATCTCGAAGCACCCGGGAGGGCCCCCGGCAAGGAGCTGCGGCCCCAGTGGGGGCCTCTCAGCTTTCCTGCACAGACTCGCCTACTGCCCTCGTCTGCACCAGCTCCAGTAGGAAAAGGCACTGGGACCTGTGGGAAGCAGGAAGCCCAGGAAAGCCTGGGGATTCCCGGGGCGAGCAAGAGCCCAGGGAGGAGGCCAGCTCCTCAGGACTGAAGGGGCCACTCAGTGAGAAGGGCGCCCCCATCTCCACCCCCACCCCAGCCTCAGGCAGCCAAGCTCTCCCAGGTCACAACCCTGGGGTGAGGACGCCAGGCAATGTGGACCCCTCAATCCTGCCCCAGCGCCCACCAGGCAGCAGCTGTGCCCCAGCCCGCCCCTGGGAGGCTCAGGGGCGTGGGGTGGGGAGGTAGGGCAGGGGTGGGGGTGGCTAATTGGCCCTTGAGGATAAGAAAAGGGCTGAGACAGCCAGACAGGGCCCACCCGCCCCTCCCAGTCTGAGTGTAGAAGCAATCCCTGCCCCCTCCCTGAGCTGAGCCTGGGGCCCAAATGAGACAGTCCTCCTAAAGCAGAGCTGGGGCTCCCCTGCCTGCTACTAAGAACCTACTGCGTGCCCATTCCCTTACCAGGAAGACCCTGATGCTGGGAAAGATTGAAGACAGGAGGAGAAGGGGATGACAGAGGATGAGATGGCTGGATGGCATCACCGACTCAATGGTCATGAGTTTGCATACACTCCGAGAGTTGGTGATGGACAGGGAGGCCTAGCGTGCTGCAATTCATGGGGTCGCAAAGAGTCGGACGGGAGGCCTAGCGTGCTGCAGTTCATGGGGTCGCAAAGAGTCGGACACGACTGAGCAACTGAGCTGACTGACTGACTGACTGACTGACTTGCCCATTCCCTTACCAGGCCTCCAAGACAGGGTTCCAGGCTTCACAAATGAGGAAGCTGCAGGGCAGAGAGGCTGGCAGTGCCCCGTCACCACCTGGTCTCCAAGGAGACAGGTCTCCCTGTGAGCAGTGGGGACAGGCGGTGGGCAGCCCCTGCTCTAGCCGCCCCAGACCTGGCAGTCCCCTGCGCCCACGCACCCCGCTCCAGCCCAGCCCCACGCCCACCAGCTCTCGCGCATCTGCACCAATCACTACTGTCCCAGGACGGCCTGCAGGCCCTGCCCTGTCACCCTGACCAGGCTGACTCAGGCAAGGCTTCGAGAACCAAGGGGAGACCACAGGCCCAACCGGCCCTGTCCTCCAGCTCCTCCAGACTCAAGGGGCTGGAGGCAAGAGACTCCCTGCCCCGAGCAATCCCAGTCAGGCCCCAACCAACAGAGCCTGAGGATGGAGGTCATGGGAGGCTGGGCCCAGAGCAGTCACACCTGGGTTCAAGCTCTAGCTCATCGCTTAGGAGCTCTGTGACCTTGGGCAATTACCCTTCCTGAGCTCCAGGGTCCTCCCCTGCAGATAGGGGTTCTGGTCCCTGTCTCCAGGGATGCTGAGGGGATAAATGGAGCCACTGTGGGTAGTACTGGCCAGGGCCTGGGCTGACCAGACCTCTCCTGAGTACCAGTTCTCAACAGCCCACACGAGCCAGAGGAGACAAGCTCAGAACAGAGCGGCATCCAACCGAGGTCACCCAGTGACTCGGGAGCAGGCACAGGGGCTTGGGGAACCCGACATCAGTCCCCACAGCAAGGGTGACGAGTCTTGGACTCCCCAGGTGGACCCTGGGTGCCCATTTCCCAGCCGTTACACAGGCCCGTGTCCACCCGCTCCCACACCTGCTGAAGTCACAGAAGGGAGGAGGGCTGAGTAGTCACGTCCCAGCCCTACATCCCCAAGCCTGCTTCCTCTGTAATTTGGGACAACTGTGCCTGTCCAGCTGACTGCTTGGCATGGCTGGAGGATCCACGGTTCATCAGGGAACAGTGGCTCTTCTTACGATCAGGCCTCACTCCAGGTGCCACCTCCTGCAGGAAGCTTTCCAAGCCTCCCCATCCCTCTCCTGGCCCCCTCAGCCATCATTGGTCATGTCTCCATCAGGGAGAAAGGCAGCGGGTGCTCCAGGAGGTGGGGCACAGCTCCATTCCTGTGCTCATCGCTCCTTCTCACTGTGAGGGTGAGGTCCAAGTCCGGTCTCTCCTTCTGGAAGCCCTCCTTCCTTCTCTCTCTACCCACACACTCAGACCCTGACTCTACAGGCTGCAGAAAACCCTTCCATCTCTCTCCTGTGCCAAGCAACCAGGGTACATGTTCATGGCCACATGGGCAGCTTATTCACAGAGCCCTCATCTTTCCCAGGGAGGCCTGGGAAAGAGCTCTGGTCTTCCAGCAAGCAGACCTGGGTTAGGATCTCAGTGACACTGGAATCCTGCCCGTCGCTTCCCTGGCCCGGACCCTCTTTTCCAGGCCGGTACCTGGAGAGGGCGTTGATGGGCCTCAGGGTCCTGCCAGGGCTGAACATACAGCTGCAATGCAGCACTGACTCCACCATCTTCCCTGCCACCCCATCCCCAGCTGGGTGCTAAGCTCTGCCAGGGATCACATTCCAGCACCCCCAATCCTGAGTGGGGGGCCCCGCTGCTGTTCTCCGGCAAGATTTCTCTCCCTCTGGCCCAGCCTCACAGCCTACCTGGCAGAAGGGCTGCCCCACAGGAGGGAGTGGGCCTTGCCCAGCCAGGCCAGGGGCTGGGCAGCAGCACCGCCACTCCCTGCTCCCCTTACAGGTGCCTGGTCCTTCTTTGAAAACCGACGCCAGAGTTGTCAGACAACCCTCAGCTTGGTCTGGCAGAGATGGGGCTGGGGTTTGGGCGGGAACTGGAGTGCCAGACTCGAGCACCAGCCGCTGTGTGACTCAAACTCAGACTGGACCCCTCTGCCCTCAGAGTCTGGGCTCCCAGAGCAGCCTGGGGAGCAAGGGAACGTGTTGTCAGTGCCGCTGTCAGGAGCCCTGCACCCAGGGCCTGGCACACAGCAGGGCCTCAGCAGGGAGCCTCCTCTGCTGGCCCGGGATGAGACCCTTGCCTGAGGAGCCCACAGCAAGCACCAGACTCACCCCTACACACAGGGGTGACCTTGAGGATTCACCCCCAACCCCAGCACACACCGGGGAGCACTGAAAACCCTGGGGACAAACCTCCCTGTGCATCTTGGCACACAGTAGGCCCTCGGCCTACAGTGGCTGCCATTCCTTCCTGCCTGGCCAACACAGATATGACCACGGGAGAAGAGAGGATAAGGGCCAGGCTGGCCCCACCCAGCTGGGCATGCGGTGCCCCGTGAGGATCCACCCCTGGACCTATTCCTAGAAGCGAGAAGCGGAGCAGGTAGCACAGGGACCACACAACAAAGAAGGACTAACACTGGGCTGGGAGGGTTCCTGGGAGAGGGGCTGGGGGTGGGGCTGCACCCTGAATGATCAGGAGGGTTCTAGAAAGGGGAGCCAGCAGAAGGAAAGGCAGAGCACAACCACAGCATCTGGTGGAGAGAGATAAGGCTGAAGATGTAAAGTTCAAAAAGGTCCTGGAAAGAAAACCTCAATGACAGGGTGATGAGTCTGGACTGTACTTTTTGGCCCAAAGTACAGGTTGCCTTAGGGAGGCCACTCTGGCACTGGGCAGGGGTGGGGACTGGAAATGGAGGCAGAGAGACCAGAGCTGGAACACAAAAGGTGCCCTGGTTTTGTGAAGGCATGTTTTGGGCCTGCTCCCAGTCCTGGGCCATGTACAGCCTGCTGGGGAACATGTGGCAGGATAGAAGGTAGGTCCCCTGCCTGAAGGGTGAGAGCCAGAGCATCAGGGTGGTGGGGGCCTTGGGTAAGTTCTAGCAGTTCTCAGAACCTCCGTCTCTCCCGCTTGTAAAATGAGGCTGATCCTGTGAGCAGTGGCTGGGGACGGAAAGCTTCCCCTCCTTGGCCAGAAACAGGCACCTCCCTCCAGCAACTGTTGCACCAATCCCAACTGGGGCCCCACTGGAAACCCAGCCTGGCCCCACCATCCCTGTCATTCAGGGAACCCAAGTTCCCAGAAAAGCCTGGCTTGGGCAGGGCACAGGGTGGGGTTAACTCTTGGTTAACCCTTCCCCTCGCCCTCCTCTTCCTAGGCCCTGAGCTATTTCCACCTCTTTGCTGGGGATGGAAATAACCCAGGCTCAGTCCCAAGAGACCAAGACAGCTATTCTGATCAGCCCCAAGAAGCACAACTCCAGTCGTTCCAGAGAGGACAGAGGGACACCCGGATCCCCAGCTCCAGCTCTCAGCCACACAGAAGCAGGGGTCTCTGAGCTGAGGCCCGGAGAGTGTAGGCACAAGCTCAAGGTCACTCCCGGCCTGTCCTCCAATTCCTGCAGCATGTGGGTGGTTTTGGAACAACTCTGGATGGGGCATAGGTCCTCACAGGCATGGTGAAGGTCAAGTGGGACTCCCATTCTCCTGCCACTCTTGGAGCCTGGGCTATGCTGCTGACGCCCGGCACTCCTCAGAGCTCTATCAACACTCCTCAAGAGCTATATAGACTCTCCCCAAACCAGTTACGGGCTCTAGAAGGCAGGAGACAGGCCTTTCTGGTGACCTCTGGCTAGGGGCTGAGAGCCAGGGCGAGGGAAGAGGAGAAGGAGCAGAAAGGCCATGTAGTCTACCCACCCATAATGTTTTAGACATGTATGCAAATACACACTGTACTCAGAACTCGCAATGGCATTTACCCTGCCAAGGCCACGCTGCCAGCCCAGGTTGAGAAAAGGAAGCGCAGATGCGCCATGAGCAGCTTATTGTGAAGGGAAGTGGCCCTCACCAAGCATCTCACAGGGCTTCAGAAGTAGGAGGCCTGAATTCCAGTCCTGGCACTGACCTGACTCTGCGTGACCTTGGGGAAGTCCCTTTGCTTCTCTGAGGTTGTTTCCTTCCCTGGAAGTCACCGCATCTCAGAACCACTGTGAGGATTCACCGAGAGCACATCATAAACTGCTCAGCATGGCGCCTGGAACCCTCGCCCCCACTCAGAACGCAGCCAACGTTTTCAAAGGGTGACAGCAGATGAGAGAACTTCCAGATCCCTCGCCAGGCATCCCTTTACCTCCCCAAATTTCCATTCCACTTTGTAGGGACCTAAAAGATCCTCTTGTGGGGGAGGGGGCCTCAGGAGGGTCTAGTCCAGATGGTGAAGAGGCCCTGTTCCAGCTCTCGAAATCAGAGGCCACTCCCGGGGAACCTGCCTCTTCTCCCATGAAGGGGACTGAAGAAGGGAGACGGGACCAGAGAAGTCCATGTCTGTGCTTCAGAAGTTTCAGCTTTGTTCGAGGAGGTGTGCTTCCAAAGCTGTCACCAGCACCTGGGTGCAACCCCTGAGCCACTCTGTCCCTAGCAGACTGCCTGCCCCCATCCCCCACTGCAGTCTTTGCGCCTGAGGGAGGTAGGGGAGAACAGAGACAGTTGACCCAAAAACAATAGACGATCCCAAAGTGATGATTCACAGTCTGTTCACAGCCCAGCACCTCAGTGTGCAGACGGGGAGACTGAGGCCCGGTGAGGGTGGGATCTGAGAGCAAGACTATGCCTGGGCCCAGTGAGAATACAGGTTACCCGGGGGCAGAGCTTTGCCAGGCCTCCCAGACTTCTTGTGTGTGCGTGTGTGTGTGTGTGTGTGTGTGTGAGAGAGACAGAAAAGGGTGGAGCCTGAGGCTACCTCAGGGGCCCTCTGCTGCTGCCAGACTTGGCACCCCAGGAGATGCCACTCAGCCTTGGCCCCTCTCCTTCTGCCAGGGCAAGTCACTCAGGACACAACACCCTCGCTAAACTGAGCTCCTGAGGGGGTGCCCTCTTGGGGACAGTCCTGGAGAGACTCTTGTCCCCTCCCTTGAGCCCCCTTCCCTCCAGCCCCCCATCTGCTATAGCAGGTGTTTGAGGTCCCTCCTTTCCACCTCGTACTCATCTCCCTGAGGTGCAGGCGCGCACACGGCACAACTTGACCCACAGCACACTAGGCTTTGGGGGCTGGTTCTCACAATCACCTGGGGCCCCTCTCCCTCTATTCCACGCTCACCCACGTTAACGAGGGCCCTGGCCCTGCCCTGGTTACGCCCCAGGCCACACACAAACACACTCAGTGACCCCAGTGACCCGGGGTGTCTCACACACAATCACACGCACACACTCTGCCTGTCACAGACACACAGAGCCCCTCTGTGTCTCCCGCTCGGCCCGGCGTCACCGCCCAGTGTCCCGGCCACACGTTCGCCCCGGCTGGGCCGCCTCACGCGCCGTGTCGCCCACAGTCACGGGCTGACACCGCTCAGAACCCCCTCCGGCCGCTCCGCGCTGCAGCCGCACTGAGGTACCGCCGTCCAAGTTTCCCGGGCCGGGGGCGTTTCCGCGGCCCGCTCGCTCCTCAAACTGCAAGTCCCGCCGCCGCTTCCCCACCGCGCACAGCCGGGCCTGGAGCCGCGGCGGAAGGACGCACAGGCCCCCGGGCAGGGGGGCTCAGAGACGAAAGGACGCGAGGGCGGCGGCGGGGGGGGGGCGGGGGGGGGGGGGGCGCGGGGCCCGGCTGCGGCATCCGCCGCGCCGGCGAACTTCCTCAGAGACGCGGGGAGGCAGGGGGCGCCGCTCGGCTCCGCATCCCTCTGGCGCCTGCCGCGGGGAACGGACTCCGGACTGGGGCTCCGCGCGACCTCCTTACCTGGCCGCCCCCTCCAGCAGCCCAGCTCCTGGGTCGACGCGGTGCCCGGGCCCGTGTCGGTGAGCGCCCGGGCGGCCGCGCAAGCTGCGCGCCTTTTGAATGAATCGCCGCCCCGGCCTGGAAGACGCACGGCCCCGCCTCCGCGCGTCACGGCCGCCGGCCCCGCCCCCGACGTCAGAGCCCGGCCCGCGGCCCCCGCCCCTGGTGGCTGCTCTGGGGCGAGCTGGCGCTCTGCGGCCCGGCCGTGCTGCTCTGTGTCGCCATCTCTCGTGTCCCGCAGGAACTGCAGGGGCTGTGCCAGACCAGCCGCTTCTGGGGTCAACCCCTTCTGGGCTCCAAACCAAGAAAGGAGTTGCAAGATAGACTGGAGACTTGGATGCTACTCTGAGACCTGTCATCATTGCCTGTGCAAACGGGGCACCGCTGCTCCTCACTGGGTCTCGTTTTCCTCCTGGAAATTGGCAGCCAGGGTGAACGAACTCACTTTGTCTTGCTGAGGCGGCCCAGGCTCGCCTCCAGACACCCCTCCCATTTGGTGAGAAAAGGCCGGGTGAAAGTTAATCTATAGTGCAGCCCCACTGGGTAGGCTTCTGCCGTTCTTCAGGGCCCAGCCTGAATCTCCTTCCTCCAGGAGGCCTCTGCCTCCACTTCCCACTCCGCTACCTTCCGCCGGGATAGTTAGTCCCTCCTTCCAGCAGGACAAGTGATACATTGCTTTCCGTTTCCTACCGCCAGCCGTCCCACCCTGCAGATTCCCAACCTCAACCATGGGGTGCCCAGCAAGGGGGCACTAATCATATTGTATTTCTAGCTCTGTGAATCGTGCCCCTTGGAGCTGTGCCTTATGGTGGGCCAGCAGCTCAGGCGCCAAGGCTCCCCCAACTCAGTTACATTCAGGGGTCCCCAGCAGCTGACAGCGGGGCTGGATGGGGATGCAGACAGTAGGGAGGGCCTTGTGCTGGGGGCAGAGGCCTGGCCAGAATTAGGATAATCACAGCTCATGGCAGAGGTGGAGGAAGGTAAATAAGTTGTTAGGGATAGATTGTGAGGGGAGGTGGAGAATTCTAAATAAATTGAGTCAGATAATCTGAGCCATGGGGTGAGGGGGTGGAAAAGGTCAGGTCCCCAGGGTCCAGGAGATCCAAGGAGGAGAACTGGACACCTGCAGAGGGAGGGGGACAGGGAAAGAGTTTCCATTTCCTTGGGCGAAGCCCAGGTTGTGAGGGAAGGGCAGAAGAGGCTCCAGATGACTGATGTTAGGATCATAGCCCCAGCCAGGCCCCTCGCATGACTACAGAGACCCCCAGGACTAGATCAGGGATGGTCCCAGGGTCACATATCCCACATCCGAGCCCAAAAAGGTCCATGCTGGGGACCTAGTGAGGAGCTAGAGTAGCCCAGGATGCCCTTATCCCTGCAGATGTTTTCTTTGTAAGGGGAACTTCTAGTCCCCGGTTCCAAGTTCTGGAGTTCAAACAGTGGCATTTCACACGCACTCAATAGGCCAGATGGGGATATGCTTTTTGGTCAAGTTCTGACCATTAACCAGACGTCCTATAGAGCAGGGATCCCCAACCTCTGGACCACACAGCAGGAGGTGAGTCCAGCCAGCGAGTGAAACTTCATCTGTATTTAGAGCCCCTCCCCATTCCTGGCATTACCATCCTCCCCACTCCCACCCCCTCCCTTGGTCCGTGGAAAAACTGTCTTTCTTGAGACTGGTCCCTGGTGCCAAAGGGGACTGCCACTATAGAGGGTCCGGACCTGTCTCTGCTACCAGCTCCATGTGAGGCTTTGGTCAAATCCCTTCCCAGTTCAGCTTCCCCATCTGAAAATGAGGCTGCTTAACATGTTGCCTGGAGGTCATACTAGCTCTCTGTGTGAGGAGGCCCGACCTGACCGTGTGGGAAGGGTGAGCAGCCACCAGAGCCCAGAGAAATGACCAGGGATGGTGGAGGCGAGCAGTCCCTCTGTCCTCCGAACCACAGCAAGCTGCACCTGGAACCCTGCCCAAGAGTCTGGGAACATTCAGCTGCTACAGAGAGGAGACAGGGAAGGAGTTGTGGAGGCCAAAGGAGAGATTTAGATCGGCTTTTTATGGAGCTTGGAGAACCACAGGTTCAGGAAAACAAAGGACTCTTAGAATCACAGGCTTTTAAAACTCCTGGCATCTCAGATGGGTCCTCAGAATCTTAGCATTTTAATCCCTGAGCTCAAGCACCTCAGAGACAGACAATCTTGTTGAACCTCTGATAGGGAAGCCGGAGAACTGAGTCCAGAGAAGTCCTGTACCTCATCCTAGGCGGCACAGCACAAGACTTCAGTAAGCTGGGTGAGCTGTGGTGACCCAGGGGCAGGGACATAGGCCCCACCCACTGAGATGCCTAAGGTGGGGTGGGGATCCTGGGCTGCAGGATCAGAGAAAAGGGGCTGTTTGCGGGGGATCTGAGCAGATAGCTGCCTCTGGGGTTATGAGGGCTACCTAGGTGGCGCTAGTGGTAAAGAACTTGCTTGCCATGCAGGAGACATGAGACCCGGGTTCGATCCCTGGGTCAGGAAGATCCCCTGGAGGAGGGCACGGCAACCCACTCGAGTATTCTTGCCTGGAGAATCCTAGGGACAGAAGAGCCTGACAAGTTACGGCAAGAGTCAGACAGACAGGACTGAAGCGATGTAGCACGCACAGGGTTACGGACCAGAAATGGTGGCGCCCTCTGTGGATACCCTTAAGTTCCAATGTGACTGTCCAAAGCAAGAGGAAATGTCATGGCTCAGACTTAAATTTCAAGACTCTGCACTTGGCTAACCCCCTAACTGGTCAGGTTCTATCCCTCAGAAGGTGGGCTGTCCTCCTGTATCTGTTCCTAGCCTCCAGTGGGAGGCTTGGTTTAAAGCCATTGTCAGGCTGTGTGGCCTTAAGCTAGTGACTTTACCTGAGTGCAAATTCACTCTCAGGGCATTGTGAGGATCTGCTGAGACCCCACATGGGAGGCATCAACTTATTCTACGCTGCGGGCTCAGAACCTGCTCCTTTAGTCCCCACGCCCTGTGTCCTCTCCACAGCCCAGTGTCTGGGCTCTGCCCTCTCTCTCCAGTAACTGCGACATCGCCCCCTCCCCATTTAGCCCTGCATCCTGCCCCTGACCCAGCCCCTTCACTTGCCTTTGCCAGGCAAGGCTCCTCGTTGGCCATAATGGGCCCAAAATAGTACTTCCCCTTGCTCTTTCCTGCAATCTGGCCTGTGGCTTCAGGTCTGTGAGGACAGAAGAGAGACTTGGTGTTTGGCAGGCATGCAAAAGATGTGACGAGCTCTCGGAGGTCACCTGGGTCATTTTTTTTTTTTACTTTTCTGACCATAGGAAACCTTCCTGCCCGGTTCTCCTCCACACCCACCCTCAGCCTCAGTGCTGCCTTGCTGTGTGACGTCAGGTAAATCTCTGTCCTTTTCTGTACCTCATCTTCCTTTTGAGGCAGATGTATAGCTAAACCCTGCTGTTTGTATCTAGCCCAAGGAAACACCTGGAGAACCCCCCTGGGAGAAAAGGTGGCTTTTGGCCCTGACTGTCTCCTCTGAAGTCAGGATGTCCTTCCCAGGCTGGGTATGAGGAACATGAGCCAGATACGTCATGAGTGGCTGGATGTGTCTTTGGCTGCTTGGACTGTCTCGTGTCCTCCAGCCACCCCATGTCACTGCCCTTACTCTCCTCCATGAGGCAGAGACCTGAGCAGACAGATCACATGCACATCCCGGCTCTACTGCTTAGTAGGAAGGCAACCTTGAGGAAGGCGTTTGACCTCTCTGAACCTCAGTTTCCTCATCTGAAAAAAAGGATAATGGTACCAACCTCCCAGGACCACTGAGGATGAAACTGGATGGTCCAAGCTCCTGGCTTGCAATAAATAAATGGGAGCTGGGGCTATTATTTAGCAACATTCAAGACCTACAGGGAAACCGCAACTGAATTCTCTAGATTTAACTAAACAAATATTTATTGAGCACCTACTTTGTGTCAGGCACTGCAGGTGGCCTGGGGATGGGGCAGTGAGCAAACATCCCCCTTGCAGAGCTCACATTCTGGCTTCCCTGCCTTTTCATTTTTCCCCACTGCTCCAGCTGGGCCTACACCTCAGACCTCTTGCTCCCGGTTTCCTGACCCTTCTTTGCATTGACTCAAGCTGTTCCTTCACTCCTCACATCAAACCCGAGTCCCATTACCTCCACCCCAGTGGCATGGCTTGTGGGATCTTAGTTCCCCACCCAGGGATCAAACCTGGGCCCACGGCAGTGGCAGTACAGAGTCCCAACCACTAGACTGCTAGGGAAGTCCCTGGCTGTGCCCTTTAAAACAGTGGTTCTCCGCCTCACTAGCAGAACTAAACCACGGTGTCAGAAGCCAGCATGGTAGTTACCCTAGAAGGGGAGAGTAGGTGGGGGTACGTGGGAGCTTTCAAGTGGTGGAATGTTCGGTTTCTTAATCTGGGTGTGTTTATTAATAAACTTATCTAGCAGTCCACTAATGACTTGAGTACCATTCTATACAAATGTTATACTTCACTTAGAAGTTTTCCTACAAATATGACTGACACTTGGGTCAGTCCCACCCTCAGAATTCTGATCTAATTGGTCTGGAATGTGACCTGGACCCCCCAGGTGATTACAATGTGCAGGCAAGGTTTGAGAACCACTGCTTTGGAGGAGCTGATCCTTCTAGGCTCTCCCCTAGGCCGGGTGCCTAGCGATCGATCGTGCATCCCAGGACCGCCCTGCCCACAGCTGACCTGCTCAGGGCTGCTCATCTCTCCACAGGCTGCCCGGTGTCCTGGGATGTGGCCTTCTAAGGAGCAGCGGGCTGGGCCGGGCCCATTCCTACCGAGGCATATTAGGGAAAATGCTGAGGATCTGGCCTTGGATAACCAGTGCTGAAAGTTAAGTCTGTCCAGAGGCAGAAGAGGGCCTCAGGCAGCAGAAGTTGTGAAGCAGAAAATGGCAGCTGGCTGGTGGTGAGGCAGGAATCAGAGACTCAAGGTGGAGAGTCCAGGGGTCTTAAGGTGGGGCAGCAGTACATGGGCCACTGTGCTAACAGCTATTTGATTCTAGTTCGTTTCCACTAGTCAGCGCCCCCTTTATTTCTGGGCAGAACAAATCTCTTCCTTGCAATCCAAAGATCTGTGCACACCAACCAACAGTCCTGTGGGGGAAAGGATTATCAACCCCAATTTACAGATGACGAGATGGAGGCTCAGAGGGAATACAACTCATCCAAAGCTGCATAGCCAATTAGTGGCAAAGTCTAAGTTTCTGTTCAGCTTCAAAACCTGTGCTCCTTCTATGCCATTTCATCAAATTCCACGTGAATGTAGCCTTCTACTCTGTGATGTATCTGTTTTCTGTTACCCTCTCCTCCAGATCATCCCAGTAGTGATGCTGCCAGATGTTTCATGCCTGTCCCATGGCATCAAGGGCCTGGCAGAACTAAGATATGTGGATACCAGTATGCCAAGTGTGAGCCTGCACGCCTCTTTAGCAAATGATTTCTGTAAAGTCTTAATTGTTTGGGTTGGAAAATGTTCAAACGTGTGTTCAAGAGAGCTGAAGCCTGATTTGTTCTTTTTCTAGAAGTCATCACCTTATGTCTTGCTGGTGCGCCCTGGTGGAAAGGGCTCTGTGCCCCTGCGAGGAACAGTCCTGTGTTGTCAGCCTTTGCATTCTCATGGTCATTTAATGACTAGAAATCACAGCGACCTGGAGTCTCCCCTGCTCACCGTGGCCTGTCAGATTCTGAGCCTCCTGAGGCTTTGGTGGAGAGCACCGATTCTTGTAGGAGCTGTAGACAGGCTCACATTCACCTAGTTTTTCCTTGTAGCATGTGTCAGCTTCAGATTCCCAAGCTTTATCCCAGGCCTACTGACTCAGGAGCTGGGGAAGCCTGGGAATGTGTATTTACATACACATAATTTATGTATCATGCTTTGTATTTACAATGTTAACCTGTAAGGGACTCTAAAATGCACCCTGGTTATAAAGCATCTGACTAGCACAACTCCTGGTTTTCCTGATGCGGAAGCTGCAGCCCACAGAGATACAGTGACCTGCCTGAGATAACACAGCACGTCAGTGGCCGCCTTGACACTGCAGCACTCTTCTGGGTCTCTGAGTCCTACTCTGTCTGTCCAAGTGGGTAGTTGTCAGGGAGCCCACGCAGCTGGGGAGCTCGGAGGTTGCTGGCAGGAGGCCTCTGTGGCTGCCGATGGGGACCAGTTGTTTGGTGTTTCTATTTATTGACCCTTTAAACTTCATCATCCAAGGAAAGTTAATACATGACTGTTTGGTAGCAAGAAAAACATAATCTAAGACCGCAATGACCCACCCACCCCAAACAAAAACAGAACCAAACAAACCCCATCTGACACCAGACCTTTGGAGCTGCAGCTGAAGAAGCGTGGGGCTGGGGTCAGACTGGCTTCTGCGGTTTGGGGGTGGGGGCAGGGGAAGCTAGTCTCCAGAGTGGCCTTCCCAGCCAGGGAGGCCATGTCTGGCCCCTCAGCTTTGGGCGTTCTTGGAAGGGCTGCCGCTGCAAGAGGAGGATGTGGAGAGAGGGAGTCAGTGGTCAGAGTGAGGGGCCCCTAGGCCCACCCTCTGCGGTGACCATGTGTGCCAGTGCATGAGACACAGGGGCTGGGGGGCAACGTGCGGACAGCGAGGGCCCCTTCCCTGCTCAGGCCAGGAGAGGGCCCTGGACGAGGCCCCGACAGGGTTCCCACATTCGGAAACCGCTAAAGGCACTGCCAACAAGCAAGGAAACGCCGAGCCTGGGGAAACCCCCCGGATGGGAGTCACTGCCCACCCCGCCGGTCATCGCCTTGTTCTGGATGACTGAGGGGACTTGGTCCTTTGCTCTGGATACTGGAGGGCAACCCAGTCAGGACAAGGCCGTGGAAAGTTTATGTTAAGGGGCAGTGTTTCAGTGCCCCAGACATGCAGTGTGTGTGTGCGTACATAATGAGGGGGGACCGGTCCCTCCAGGAAGGCTGGTTGGGGTCCCAGGGTGACTCCCAGGGCAGGAACAGGGTTTTTTTTCCCTCTTCTGTTATTTTCTCCAATCACTCCCTGCCCCAGGTCATTGCATAAATAAGTGCTTGGGAAGGTACACATCTAAAAAGAAACATAAATACTGTACACGGGAAAGGATTCCATCCCCCAGCCCTCCCACTGTCCCCAGGAAAACCCTCCAAATATTGCACATGGCCCTCCCCAGCCCTGTGGGGTCCAGGCCCGGCCGTGTCTTTGGTAGAAGCTCCAGGGACAGAGGTCCTGGGCAGCCCATGTGCCCCCTCTCCACCCTCCCATCATGACTGGGTGCACCGGAGCAGCCAGAGGGCTGGGAAAGGCCTAGACCCCGCTGGCCAGCAGGTGCTCCATTGGCAATGCTTCCGCAAGGATGGGAGGCAGTCTGTGCAGGCACGGGTGTGCCCCAGTCAGACACTCGTGTGAGGGTCTGCCAGTGGGCTTGGAAGAGGCAAGCAGGCGGAGGGCGGGTGGGTGGGCGAGTCCTGGGCCACCGTGGACAGGGTCACACCCTCCATAGGAGGAGGTGGTTTGTGCTGTCGTCTCGGCCCACGGTCTCACTGCTGCCGCCGCCCCCACTGCTGAGTCGGAAGTCCTCGTAGCCATCGCCTCCACTGATCACCAGCATTTTAGGCCTGGCCGAGGCAGGGCCTCGGTGCCGAGGGGAGTCCCGATGCTCCAATGAGGGCAGCTTCTCCGGGCCTGGGGGGCAGAGGGGAGGAGCCATGAACCTGGGGGTGACTGGCGGCAGCACTGTCTCAACACAGCCCTCTTGGTGCTCATCTCCTGCTTCCAACAGCCCTTTCCCAGGTGGGCAGCTAAGTCTTCTCTGGACCCAGACAACCCCTGACCGAGGCCTCCCTGCTTCCTGATGCCCACAGCCACTTCCTCTTGGGAGTACGGCTTCCTGTCCTGCCAGAGCAAGACCTGGCCAACTGCAACCCCCTTGATGTATATCGTTACCTACTAGGGTTCACTTTCTAATCCTCACAGCCCCTTTCCTATCCTACGGACCCTTCTACGCTCTGCTTTCTGGCGCTATTTCTGTTTCCCGCTCTCCCTATACATCATTTCTAGTCCTGTTTTATTTCCTGTTGTATGTATCCCTTCCTGTGCCATACTCTAATTCTTAGTTCACTTCCTCATCTCCGTGACATTCTCTGGACAGAATTTTACACACACACACACACACACACACACACACACACAGAGTATCCTAATAGATTTTAGTTTGGGTTTTCTATAGCCTACTTCCTGTAATATACGCCACTTCCACATCTGTATTGCATTTTCCCTCCCTCTTAACCCTCCTCTGGCAGGGCAGCGGGGCATCCTAAACCCAAAGCCCAGGTCCCTGGATTGGCATAGGATGTGTAGACCCACCTGCGTCTGGGGGAGGTGGTGGAGTTGGGCAGAGCAGGTTGAAGCCGTCTGGAAGTTGGACTGCGGCCAAGAAGCGGACATGGCCGGTGTGTCCCTGGCCGAGGCCAGCAGGGCTGAGAGGCGCCCGTGGACAGCTGATGGTACTGGGTGAGGTGGGCATGGTGAGCACCACGCCGGCACTGGTGCCCACCCACAGCAGCTCTTCACACACCAGCAGCGCTGTGATCCTCAGGCAGGCAGCCTTGTGCTGCCGGATGATGGCATCTGAGCCTGGGGTAGGAGACAGACCAGCGCTGGGGGCGAGTCCTGGCCCTGGCGTAGCATCCTCACTGCCAGGGACAGAAAAGCTCCAAGGGAAGGGGCAGTAGGGACTGAGGCCAGTACCTGCCAGCATCCTGTGCACAGGAGGTGTGACATCTACCTCTGCCAGCTGCTCAAACGTGTCTGGATGGTAGAGACACACATGGGCACTACCCTTCAATGTCACCCACACGCCCAGGCTGGAGTCCACCATGCAAGCCACGCTGCGACTGGAATCCTGCCCCACGGAGAACGTGTGCTGGGGTGAGGGTCGAGAACAGATGGGTGAGTGACAGGCCTGCCCTCACCGGCCCCTCCCAGCCTTGTGCTTCACCAGTGCCCGTTCCTCCTTCCTTACAACTCATGCCAAATCTCTCCAGAGAGCCCGCTGGATTGACAGCAAAGGCAGCCTTGCTCCTTGACCTGGATGATTAACCTTTCAAATGTTAGTTTCTCTGGAGCCTCCCCACCTTAACCTCAGGAATTACAGTGCCCTTTCCCCAAGGAAGTTGAGTGAGTTAATGATCAGAGAAGTTCAAAGCCTGAAGGGTCTTAACAGCAATCATTGGCCTCACCCTGTACAGCTGGGAAACGAGTCTAGAAGGGGAGGGAACCTGTCCAAAGGCATCGGCAAGCCAGTCACAGACCTGGGCCTGAACCCGGGCTCTCCACCTCTTCACTCCCAGCCCAACCAATGGTGGGACCAGTGAGAGGGAAATCAAGGGAACTTAGTTACTCCCGGATACTACCAGGCTGACAGCTACTGATGCACATGTAAATGAACTCAGGACTAAAGGCCAGAGTGATGATAAGGGATGTTGACATCAGAAAGGAACTCTGTCCACCCACCAAAGACACCAATACTTTAGCTGAGAAATAGGGCTGGAGGGGGAGGAGGACTAGAGTTCTAACTTACATGTACCTGTAGCCTTCATCAGCTAGAAGCAAATAAGGATTAGAGAAGGCCAGGGGCTGGCCCAGATTCACACAGTGGTCGGGGGAAAGCCCCGACCTCTCAGCTGGTTGCTTTTTTATGGCCCTGTGGTCTCACCTCCTCTCTCATGGGCCTGGCTCACCCCAAGTCACAAATTCCCCAACCCCACCCACATCCCCACTACCTCTAGCTGCAGCGTGTCAGGGCTCAGGACAAGGACTCGGTTCTGGCAGCCACACCACAGCCGCCCACCCACAGACACCATCTTGGTGATGGGGCTCCCCTGAGCACCCAGGGTCACCGATTTGAAGTTATGGGGGTCCCAGAAATGGCCTAGAGTAGGAGTGGGATAAAGAAAACAGCAGATTCAATCTTACATTGCATTTAAGCCTCACCCTCCCCTGAAATAAGGTGCTAATAAATAACCTCATTTGTCATTGAGGACACCAAACCCCAGAAAAGACCTGGGAGTTACCAAAAGTCACATCTCCAGACATGCGGTCTGGAGGCCCCAGCTTGCTCAGGAGGGAGACCCTACTCAGCGGGGAGGGGGACACTCACCTGCTTCTCTTTGGTAGACTACGAGCTCTCCATTGGCCAAAGACACAAACACCTGGTTATTCAGATACCTAGGAAAGGAAAAGGAGTCATGGGGGTTTCAGGAAGCCAAAGGAGGTCCCCTGAGCCCAAGGCATCAGACAGAATGACTATGGCTTCCGAAAGATCACCTCCTCCCACCCCTTGTTCTCTAGGTGGTGGGCACCTGAGTCTAAGAAGAGGCAGTGACTTGCACAATGACACACGGTGTGTGGGAGACACAGTTAGCCTGGGGCACGCCTGTGTGCTCTGTGCCCAGAGGGTGCAGGTGAGCAGAAGGACATCTACGGGTATAGCTGAGAAGGGTGTGAACCAGAAGAGCCATCTGGGGGGCCTTACAGGATGCAGGTAACAGAGGCCGAGTGCTGGAGCTTCAAGCTGTTCCTGCGATCGCGGATGCTGTCAGAGGACTGGTACACGTGGACACTGTGGATCAGTGGTGTGGACCTGTGACAAGTGCTTGGGCACACCAATCCCTCCACCTAGCTGCCTCCACCACCATCTCCTCCACGGCAGGTGCCACCCCAAGGTACCAAAATCCCACTGCCTTCCTGTGGGTTTCAGACCCTCTGGCAGCCCTGGTTGACAGTATCCTTGAGATCTGACCCAAGGCCCTCCTGCTTCTGCTTTAGGATGTGATATTTCTTAAACAGGGACTGCAGGTTCTGGCACCAAGACTCCAGCCTCTCCTGTGTCCCTACCAGCCATCCTCGGTGCCCAGCCACACGGAACTCTGGTAGGCCTCAGGGTCAACGCTCAGCAGGTCCTCCAGGCTGCCGCGGGTGAAGGAGCCACGACTGGACCGACGAAGGGCTCTCCCATCCATGGGACTGGTGCCGCAGGGACCGCCAGGCCCGAAGGAGCCAGACAGTGGCAGGAAGCCAGGCTCCTGTTCCTCCTCTGAACTGGTGGTCTCTGCTGTGGCCTCCTTGGAGCTCGGGGTCTCCTCATCTGATGGAGACAAAAGGCTCTTTCTCCCACTCTGCCAGGCCCAAGATGTGGTATCTTTCTAGGCCCTACTCTCCCCTCAATGCACCCTTCTGGGTCAAGGTCTTCCACTGCTGTTCTCCCCGCCCTCCAGACTCCACCATCAGTTCAGCCCTTGTTACCCTGATGACTTGACAGCTCAGTGCTACAGGTTCCTGGTCCCAGCTTGGCCACCTCCAATCCACCACCGTGGACCAGTTACCACCATCCCCAACAACTCCCATCTTCCTCAACTGGCCATTGCAGGGGCCTGAGGATCCAGCCTGACTACCCACTGCCCCTGGGGCCCTTGGTGTCACAGTCCCTGCCCATCTTGCTGGCCCCCAGCGCTCTCTGCACTAGAATCTTAAGGAGACTGGATGCCGTGGTTGTGCTTATCCTTTCTCTCATTCAATCAGCACGGGCTGGGCTGCCCCTCCCTGCCCCAAGCTGGGCACTCACTGCCAAAGCTAGAGGAGATGGTGGACCGGCTGGCCTGGCTCTGCAGGGTCCCCGAGGGGCTGGGCGAAGACTCATCATCTGAGTCGCTGTCAAAGGGCACTAGCTCTGGGCGGGGATCACCCTCGGCGGGGCCTGGCGTCATCTCCAGGCCTGAGCCCGCTATGGAGATGTGCAGGCATGGCTGGGGCCCTGGATCGGCCAGCGTCGCTGCTTCCTCGTCCGCCGCCTCGACGTCCAGGTCTGGCCCGGTAGGCTCGGGTGCCGTCTCTGGGGGGTTCCTCAGCGACGCAGTCTGTTCCCTGGGAGACGAAGGGTTGGGAATGAGTGTCACTAGGGGCAATGTTCTTGCCTGGAGAATCCCAGGGACGGGGGAGCCTGGTGGGCTGCCGTCTATGGGGTCGCACAGAGTCGGACACGACTGAAGCGACTTAGCAGCAGCAGCAGCAGTAGGAGCTAGGATCTGCCCTACACGTCCTCACGCCCAGGCCCCGCCCACACCCACAGGACACGCCCACCCTCTGGGTCAGGGGCCGGGACTCTCCCCCCAGGCCCCGCCCTTCACCCCGCCTGCCCCCGTCCGGGCGGCCCTCACCGGTGGCAGCAGCGCTGCAGACCTGGCACCGCCCCGATGCAGAGGATGCGAGCGGAGCAGACTGCGATGCAGGCCTCCACATCGGGCTCAGCGCGCAGGCTCAGCAGACACACCTGGCCCACGTAGCCGTCGCTGTTGCACACCCACACCTCGGGGGTGGGCTCGGGGCAGCTGCTCAGGGTCGGGGCTGCGCACGAGAACTGCGGAAGGCGCCAAGGGACAAGGGAAGGTGAATGGAGGAACTGCTGCCAGCTCCACACCGCTCTCCAGGCCCTCCTGGATTCTCAACACACCTTTGGCATACACGTGCACACATACAGCACACGTGACTCTTTACGCATCAAATGCACACATCCTTCTGTGACATACATTCATATATGTCTGTGTACACAGATATCCACACACATATATACCGCAAATATGGTCACACATACCTGTGTATGTGTAACAAATGAAAAAAATGGTAACTTTGTCCATATGTATATAGACTCATACAAGCATATGAATTAGACACTTGCACATCAATGGTATAGCCTTTGTTCACATGCAAAGATGCATAAATGCATGGATGTACCCATATACATATGACACATATGTAGTGTCCATGTGCTTGTGCAGAGAGCTGCACTCTCAG
Organism: Bos indicus x Bos taurus; assembly: GCF_003369695.1. Lineage (NCBI taxonomy): Eukaryota > Metazoa > Chordata > Mammalia > Artiodactyla > Bovidae > Bos > Bos indicus x Bos taurus. The sequence goes on from NC_040090.1 coordinate 31,161,643, forward strand.
ACACAGGGAACCACTGCAATGTTCAAGACGTACACAATGCTGGACAAAGAACAAAAACACATGAACACATGCTGGCTTAGAACACACGCACCCAGGTACCCGGGTGCATACACACCTGCATGCCGCTGCGGGTTTTCATGATGGGGATGGCCTTCAGGAATTCAGGGTCTAGACAGCTTTTGCTGGAGGCTGTAGTGGAGATGGATGGACAGACAGACACTGCTTAGCATTCACCTTACCCTGGCCCTGACCTTGCCCATTTCTCTTCCTCTCCTGCCCCTCAGGGTCTCTCTAGGGAGAATGAGGTGACTGGTTGTTATGTCCTGCTTGTCCTTGGCCTCAATTTTCCCATCTGTACAATGTGAGAGGTAGACCCAGAGGTCTCTAAGGATTTTCTATGGACCTGTTCAACAGTGCTCCCTGATCCAGGCCTGCTGTCTGTGTGTGTGGTGGAGGTACGAGGTCCTAGTCACCCACTCCCATGATAGGGCCCCTGCCCTACGCTGACCGTATCCACTGAATCCCTGCCAAAGAGCCCCTAAGTGAGTGAGTAAAAGTCATTCAGTTGTGTCTGACTCTTTGCGACCCCATGGACTATACAGTCCATTGAATTCTCCAGGCCAGAATACTGGAGTGGGTAGTGGTTCCCTTCTCCAGGGGATCTTCCCAACCCTGGGGAAGTCCTGTATTTCTCTGCAGAAGTCTCAGTCCACCCTTCCACTGGCAGGGACTGGAACACAGGACATGGCAGTCCTGAGATTTCTGGCTCCTGATGTCACATACAGCTATAAGATGCTGTCCCCTGCTTGAAGGTTCTGGGAGGAGGACACCACCCTGGGCCCTGGCTTACCCAGTTTCCTCTTGGCCTCATCAAAGGCCTGCTCGAAGCCGAGGCGGGCATCAGGGTGGGGGAAGTCAAAAATGAAGGAGTCGGTGCCCTCGGGCCTCGTGGTGCACAGCTCCAGCTTGGTAGGAGGGAAGGAGAGTGCGTAGCACAGGGCCTGCTTCTCCGACAAGTCCCGGTGCATGGCAGCTGAGAGGTCCCGCAGCGCATCATCCAGGCTCTGCAGGGATAAGGGTCCGGGCCTCAGGGCCTCCCTTCCCTGCTCAGCTTACTCCTGCCCTGGGGATGGGACTGGGCATCTGCCTCTCCCCTCAGACAGAAAACGGGACTCTACTTCCCGGAGACAAAGAGGTAGCCTGGATCCTGCACAGACATGGTGGGCCCTCCCGACTCCCTCAGCTGGGGATGGAGCTGTGTCTCCAACCCGCAGGCCTGGAACATGACTTCCTTCAGAGATGGGATGAGGCTGTACCCTTCCCCCTCAGACCGGGTGAGGGAATCTTAGGCAGAAGAAGCAGACCTGGTGGGGGAAACCGAGGCTCTCCGAGAGCTTGCTCATCTGGCCCAGGGTGGTCAGGTCCTCGTCCAAGCGGCTGATCGCCTTCTGGATGTTCTCTCGATTGGCAGCTTGAGATGCCCCTAGTGGGGACAGAGGGAGGCCATGGGCAGATCCAGAGACAGACAAGGTCAGGCTTGGACAGACACTCCTCCCCTTCCTCCCAACTTGCAGATGGGTGCGGGGAGCAGCCTGACAAACTGAGAGCTTGTAAACCGCCGGACCTCGGGTTAGCATCAACCCCAAAGTTAATGGGCAGCTTGGAGAGAAACTCCAGGCCCGAAAGCAGGGCCTGGGCCTGGTTCACAGCCACCGGCCACAGGGTGTCGGTCCCTTGGAGAACTCCCTGGAAGAGCACATAGAACAAACAGCAGACAGCTCCCAGGTTATGCAGACTCCAGCTGATGCTGGACTGCTGTGGTGGTGCCATCTCCCACAGGGGAAGTCAGCTGGGCAGGCAGAGCCTCAGGCAGTCAAATGTGCTGACCCAGGGACTCAACTCCCCCCACAAAGGAGGGGCAATGGGCTGATGACCTAGATTTCCCTGGTCCTGTCCCATACTTGATCCCTGCCAAGTACGGGCCCCACAGACCAGCTCAGCATCCCGCACACTCCACACTGCCTGGCTAGGAGCGTTCACAAATGGGCTGAGTAGACAGCAGTGGAGTGGACTAGACAAGAGAGGCCTGAGGACATCTGCTCCTTCTGAGGGAAACTGTCCCCCAACAACCCTCTACCACCCGGGCAGCCACGCTTTCTTCCCTATGACCCTTCCAGTCTCTGGCCACAGCTGACTGGACCAGGGGTAGACACTTGACCTAGAGGCACTCATTTTATCCACCAGCCTGTTCTTTAGTGAAAAGAGATGAATTGGACCAATAATCAGCTTGCCTTCCTACGTAGGGGCCGGTGTGGGGCAGGCCTGGGTTCACCAAGGGGCTGAGTGAGCCCCTGCCTCACTGGGTCTGACTTGCCTGCCAGTCCCAAGGTGCCCTCACCACCAAATGACCACCCTACTCAGGAGGGTGGACTGCGCCTCCTGGAGCAACTGGGGCTGAGAGCTGAGGGAGAAAGGCCACGAGGCAGACAAGGCCGTGATGGACCACGGGAGTTACGAGGAGGCGAGAAAGCTGAGAGCAGTGAGATCTGGCACAGAGGGGGTGGGCGGGGGTGGGGTGGGGGGAACATGCTCACACCGCAGGAGGAACAGCGCTTTGAAGCTGCCTCAGCTCCCGACAGTCTCAGCCCCAAACCAAAGGATCATTCTAGCCAGCTTTCTGATTGGCCTGAGTTGAGTGTGCCTGTTCCCCAGGCACCAAACTGCTGGACCAGAACAGTGCGCCATCATCTAAGATGAGGTGCATACAGGCACCTGTGCAGTGAATCAACCGCTACGGGCGTGTCTGCGCTCCCTGCAGCACTGCAGCCCCAGTCCCCCGCCAGCCCGCGGCAGGCCCCTGCCCAATCAGAAGGTGGTCGGTCTGGCTCCGTGGGACACAAACTGGATCCTGCATGCCAGCACCCTTGGACAGGATGAGAAAGCGAGGCCCAAAAGCAGAAGAGCAGGTGCACAGCCAGCCAGCCTGGTCACGGCTCAAATCCTCCAGGTGGGCTTCTCCGAGGAAGACCCCCTAATACCCAGCACCCCCACCTTTGATGATGTCCGCGTCGTCCAGCGGCAGCTTCCACAGCAGCTTGTACTTGCTGGCCGTGTCGATGACGCTGGCTGCCGTGTACCTGTGGGGAGCAACAGGGGTGCTCTGGCCAAGGCGGGGGAGTGGGCCCAGGGAAGGACAATGGCCTCAAGCACCCTGGCCACTCACAGGCTCATGGAGCTGCGCCGCAGGGAGCCCGACTTCCGCTTCAGGGTGGTGCAGACGATGAGGTCCGTGAACAGGAAGAGGGACCGGTCCTTCTTGCCACCGACTGCCTTCTGTGGGGCCCGAGACAGGATTCAGGCCCAGAGGCCCTCCCTCCTGCCCACCGTGCCCAAGGCGGACAGCCAGGACGAGGGAGGGGAGGGCCTTCCCGATGCCCAGAAGCAAACTGGGCCTTGACCCTGGGCTCCTGCTGGGGTGGAAGAGCAGGAGGCCAGAAGGCAGCAGCTGTGAGCAGAGAAGGTAACCAAGCAGGGAGGTGGGGGACAGGCGGGCAGACAATGGGACACTTCTTACCACTTCAATGACCATCTCCTGCCTCAGGAACCGCCGCAGAGGGGCCTGGAGCTGTGGGGCAGGAGGGACAAGGCGTCCTGAAGGCTCATTATGAATTCTTTCCCCTCCCCAGACCCTAGTGACCCTTGGCCCCACTCATGGGCCAAGTCAGTAGGAGCAACACGTTGTCCACCCTCTCAATGCTGTGTCATCAGGCCATGGGACATATGGCCAGAAACAGACATGGGGGAGGACACAGATGCGAACCGCGATGGACGCAAACACACTGCAGCCATGAGCACAGTTCCAGGTGGCCGCAGATGTGGACACAGGCATGGGTGGGGCCAGGCGAGACGGCACTCACATCCTCCATGCCCTCGATGTGGGCCTCAATCTCCTGCAGCACGCGGGCATGCCGCTCTGCCTCCTCAGCACTTCGCACACCCTTATTGATGCGCTCGGCCACCTGCTTGATGTTCCGCTGCGCGTCCAGCAGGAGAGGGTAGTCTGGGTGGTCCTCAGGCGTATGCTTCAGGAGGTCCTGGGTGGAAATGGGCGGTAAACCCGTTTAGCCTGTCAGGCTCTGGGGCCCCACAGTGACTGCTGGAACAGAAGAGACTGTGGGTAGACTCTAGAAAGAACTTTCCTATCTGGACCCTGCGGCTCCACTAGGTGGGGACCACTGAGCCCCCTGCATCCCCACATGCCTCCAGACTTTGCCCACCTGCCTACCCAGCCCCATGACCTCCTGCCCACCCAGCCCCACGCCTACCTGCCCACCCAGCCCCATGCCCACCTTCACCAGAAGCTCGTAGCGTGGGATCCGCTGCACAGGCTTGATCATGAGGTCGGACAGTGCCTGCTTCTCCTTGTTCTCACGCATGCTTTGCTGAAACCCGAAATAGGGTTGATGGGCACCCAAGTGAGGTATGACCAGCAAAGATGGAAACGTCCAGGGACAGACAGGTCCCCAGTGAGCCCCTCCAGCTCTGAGGGGAGACACGGACCCACAAGCTAGGGCTCTGGGGTCCAGGCTGGGGGCTCCTGAGACCCCCAAAGCTGACCCAAGAAGGGTGGCCTCCATCCCCCTGCCTGGCCCAGGTACCTCCAGGAACTTGAGAAAGGCAGGCCTCGCCTCCTTAGCCACACGCACGGCATCCTTCGCATTGAGAAAGTTATCGATGTAGGCAGAGTAGATGTTGACCAGGACGTCCTTGGAGAACTGTGGATGAAGAGGCAGGTTGGGACCCTCAAGGTGTCCCCTCCCCACCTCACCCTGTCCAGGTTTCCACTGATTCACGAGCCAACATCTAACTCTTCCCTCCATCTGAAAATGACACGGTCTCTAAGGGATGGGGCATGTGCTACCACTGTGATGTCTGTACATGTCATATGTATGACTGTGTGATTAGGCGTGTGCATGTGCGTGCAGACACACAGGTGCACTCAGACCAGGCTCTCTCCCTCCCAATGGGGCATTTCATCCCCTGGTCTCCAACCAGGCAGGTCTCCCTCCTCGCTGTCAGCTGAGTGACACAAACTTGTTCCTGCTGCTTGGCTTTTGCTCACGTAATTCCCTCCAGCAGGAAGGCCCCTCCCCCATCCAAATCTCACCCACCCTGGCAAGGCGGAGCTCCAGTTCTGCTGCCTCCAGGAAGCACTACTACCCTGAAGAAGGCTCAGCTTGGAACTATACCTGGCCTCTGGCCTCCCTGGCCCCTCAAGGCAAGCCTGCCAGCTCCAGGGAGTAGGTGCTCCCATCCCTCCCAGTATGCTCTGCCCGGTGGCTAACACCTGATGGCTGGGCTCAATGTGGATGTTCTCGGCAGAAGCCCCAGCTGGGCATTAGGACACCCCAGTGCCTGTCTCAGCTGCGCCATGGAATGACTAGCTGACCTGTGGTGGTGTTTCTGGTCCCCTCTGGGTCTCCAAACCCATGTTTCTAGGTTCTTAATGCCAATCCCCACCCCCCATCAGATGTGCTGCAGGGCAGAGGCTGATGCAGCTCAGGGATAAAGACAGCCTCCCCTGAACTCCCCCCAGTCCTGGGACAGGACATCCTACGCCGACCCCTCCGGGGGAACCAGGGCTTCCACTGCTACCCTTGGTTAACATCAAGGTCCAGACAGGGAGGGGATAAACCCAGTGACACTGAGAGCTGAGACAGACTGGAGATGTCAGCACTCAAGCTGGGGTCCCACCACCGCCAAGCCAAGGTTCCTGTTACAGCAGTTTCCAGGTCAGCAGGCACCTTCCAAGACCTTCTTAGTAAGCCCAAGGCCCACCCCATCACATCACAAACACATGCAAACACACCCACATCCCATAGAAATAGATTAAGTGTTTTTCACTAGTAGAATTTTCTGGAAGGAGTTTTAGAGTTTTATTTTTGAAATTATTTGGCTCTGAGTAAGCATTTAGTTTGTGTTTCACTATGATTTCTCATTCATCATCATGCTTTTTTTGGAATTCTGGCAAAATAAAATGTAACTTAAATTTTTTCAAATGTAATTAAACTATGTAAATGAATACTAAATTTAACAATTAAAGAAAATGGCATGTTATGTTTTGCAGACATTTAGTTGAATGTTTATTCGTTTCACTTTTACAGTCCTTTTTAAATTATCAAGCCAATGCCTTTCCTAAGGTCTCAATCACTGTTGTAGGATTTTAAAAAGCTCGCAGGTGGAATTTTGTCTATGGTGAAAGGGACAAGGGGTGGGGCAGAGCATGGGCGCTGGAACCAGGTTTTTTGGGTTGAATCCTCTACCACTTACTGTGATTTTTTTAAAAATATCATTCGTTCATTTATTCGGCTGCACTGGGTATCAGTTGCAACATGCAGGATCTAGTTCCCTGACCAGGGATTGAACCCGGGCCCCCTATATTGGAAGCATGGAGTCTTAGACACTGGACCAGTAGGGAAGTCCCTTACTAACTGTCACTTTGATCGGGTTATTTTCTCTCTCTATGTGGCAGAGTCATCAACTTTATTTTTTGCTTGTGGGTTTTTTTCTTTTTTTTGGCCTCGCACCACACAGCTTGCAGGATCTTACTTCTCAGATGAGGGTTTGAACTCAGGCCCTCAGCTGTAAAAGCATGGAGTCTTAACCACTGGACCTCCAGGGAATTCCCAGAATCATCAGCTTTAAACTTGGGAATAATCAATCATAGCTACCTCCTTAGTGTCATTGATATATATACTGTATTTAGAATACCTAGCACATAATAAATGCCAAATAGCCATTATTATTAAAACGCCTGATGGAGAAAAGTACTAGTCAGGACTAGGCCGGTGTCAGCATCAAGCCCAAGTCCAGGGTCAGGACCAGGACAACTGTTTACATTCAGGTTAAAGTAGGGGTTGAGGTCAGTACCATCATCCATTTGAGGTCTGGGTCATAGTCAGTGGCAGCTCAGGGTCAGGCAGGACTAGGGTCAGGTCAGTGTCAGCAACTGGTTTGGGGGTTTAGTCGTGTCCGACTCTTTGCAACCCCATGGACTATAGCCTGCCAGGCTTCTCTGTCCATGGGATTTTCCAGGCAAGAATACTAGAGTGGGTTGCTATTTTCTTCTCCAGGGGATCTTCCCCACCCAGGGATCGAACCTGGGTCTCCTGCATTGCAGGTGGATTTTTTACCAACTGAGCTACCAGGGAAACTGTCAGAAACTGGGGCTGGGTCCAAGGTCAGGGTGTCTAGCTGGGGTTGGGCTGTCAAGGTCAACCCAGGATCGGGGGTCAGTGCCAGTGTCTCGCAAGCTCTAGGGGTTGGATCGGGGATCCGAGTCCATCTCGGAGGTGGGGGTGGGGTCCAAGGCCGCATCCGGTCTCTCGGAGCGGCAGGGCTGTGGGGCGGGGGTGTAGCAGTGGACGGCAGGGCCACTCACCGACTGGACAAGCAGGTCTCCCACCTTCTGCTGCGCGTGCCAGTTCTGCACACAGTGCCGCACCTGCTCCAGGAACTGCTCGTGGTGCTCCAAGAGCTCCGGGATCTGGTCGAAAATCTCATCCACCAGTGACGGGTCACAGAGCAAGGAGTTCTCCGGCTGCTTCAGTGGCTGCATATAGCCCTGGAGGAGCCACAGGGTCGGTGCCAGTCCCCTCAGAGAGATGGCACCCCAGCCCGCCGGCCCAGGTATACACAAAATCACCTGGGCCTGCTGCTCAGTGGCCCTGCCTCCAGGATCTCCCTCATTAACCTGGGAGCTCCAGGAGGGCGATGGAAAGATCTAGCCCCATCACCCTCACTCAGCAACCAGGGTCTGGCACAAGTTGGGGGTGAGGGGTGTCGGGAAAGATTTGTTGGATGTGTGAATGAACAGAGCTTAGAGTGAGGAAAGCAAGAAGACTGGGCTCCTGGGAGACTCCACACACTAATTCAGCAAATTTTTTTTTGCGCATTTACTATGTGCCAGGTACTATTCTAAAAACTGGGAGACAGCAGTGAACAAGAAAGGCCAAAATCCCTGCCCAGATCGAGCTTACAATCTAGTCAGATGAAATACACAAATTAAATATATAAATAAATAAAAACCACGTCATCGAATCTAAGATGCATCAGTACTCTTCTTTACCTCAAAAAAAAAAAAAAAATGCTGTCAATTAAGTTATTATAGGCCATCAACTATGGGATGAACCTGGATTTCAGAGATGGTAAAATGTGAAGAATGTGTTTTAGAATCAATTACATGCAGAAATCCTGTGGTAAATTAAAAGACCATAATTGCTGTGGGTTAAATAAAGTAGAGAGAGGTATGGAAGGGTATATGGAAAGTTATTGAAGGCTTATTTGACAATATCCGAAACACTGTTTTCAGATCTTCTGGTCAATTAATGACTAAAACTCCCATTTTTCACTTCAAATCCACATTCAGAGCTATTTCCTGAGCTTGAATAGCCCTGCTCAGTGGCTAGTGGCTCATGTAGATGTCGCCCTCTACTGGCCTAAACTGTAACTACAAGCCAAAGAAACTAGGCTGTTTGAAAAAGTATATGGAATGCTGCAATCAAATTTACATCAAACATAAAAAAAAAAATAGCTTGTTCTAAAACAAGTTTGAGAAAGTAAAGCTCAACGGAATGCTCTCGCCTGGTCTGAGATTCTGGAAAGGCAGAGGGGGCGGGGGTGACAGGACACACGCAGCCTTTCTCTCACAGCTCCCAGGCTAGTCTGAGCCCCGGCAGGATCTCTGCCAGGGTCTGCTGCCCGAGGAGTGGGAGTTAAACCGCTCACTTCTGGGTCCTAGCGCCTCACACAGAAGCCTGCATACCAGTTGGAGGAAAGAATAAACAGCGACAGGGACCTCGATGGAGAACCTGCTAGGAGCCGACACCTGCACTCACCCACCACACACTTGCTGAGCAACTACTGTGCGTCCTGCTTTCTAAGCACGAGCTGCATCTGCGGGCAGACAAAAGTCCCTGTGCTTGTGCATCTGACAATTTAGTGGACGGAGGGAGACAACAGCACCCTAAGTGACAAGATTATTACAGTGCATTAGAAGGTAGTAAGTGCAGTGGGAAAAAAGACAGAGCGGTTGGTCAGGGAAAGCAGTGCTGTTAGCTGGGAATCTGCAGGTTGCAGAAAGACTCAAAGGGTGATGGTGACACTGAGGAAAGGGTGCACCCTTAGAAGCTGGGTTCAAATCCCACCTCTTTCTGGCTGTTAACCTTGGCATTTAACTTCTTCCTTCACTGTGAACTCCTGGCCCTCAGGAATAATACAAATCAACTTGAGTGGCAGCAGTCACTGCGAGGGATCACCAGGGCTGTAGAGTCCAGTCTCCACCCTAGAGTGAGACTGACAGGGATTCAACCCGGGCTATGGCACTCGTTCCCACTGTGAACCTGAACCAGTTGCTTTACCTCTCTGTGAGCAGTTTCATCATCTGTAAAATAGGGGTCTATAGTGAGGTTTATATGAATTAACTTATATAAAGCACACATATTAAGCACCCAATAAATGTTAGCTCTTAGTATTACTGCTTGCTATGTTCCCTCCAGAAGTCATATGTTGAAACGTAAGGCCCGATGTGGTGGTTATTTCAGGGTGGGGCCTTTGGCAGGTGAGCAGGTCATGAGGGTGGAGCTCTCACAAATGGGATTTGTGCCCTTTGAAAGAGAGCTCCCTCAGCCCTTCCACCACGGAAGACACAGTGAAAAGACAGCTGTCTACAGACCAGGAAGCCGGTCCTCATCTGCACTTAATCTGCCAGCACTTTGATCTTGCATTTCCCCACCTCCAAAACTATGCGAAGTAAATTTCTATTTGTTTAGGTCACTCTATCAATGGAATTTTTACTATAGCACCCCAAACAGACTAGGATATCATTTAATAGATAGATGACTCTGAGCAGGTTTCTTCCTCCTTAAGCCTTCATTTCCTCAGGTGAGGAAGAGCATTATTATAATTTCTGCCTCACAAGTTTAATACAAGGATTAAAGGTGATTTTATAGATACACACACAAATGCGCATGCATGCATGCAGGCAGAATTGCCAGGCAGTATGTTAAATTATACATGCATCTCGTAATCTGCACCTGACACAGGTCTTATTATCATTCCCACTCAACAGACGAGGAAGCAGAGGCAGAGACTGGATCTATAACTTGCTCCAGATCACATGGCTGGTCAGGAGGTAGTGCCAAGTTTCAGCACCAGCGGCCTGGCTCCAGAGCTGTGCTCTGGACCCGTGGGTGGGACCTCAGTCCTCGACACAGCAGGGCTGCGTCGAGCGAGCTGGTCTCAGCTGACCCTGTCTTTCCTGCTCGCGCCCTTCCCCTCTAGACACTCTGAGCCGGTGTCCTCAGCACCATCCCCCCTTAGCTCTTCCACTCGCAGGCCCTGCAAGCCTCCACATGTGCAGCCCGGCAGCCCTGAGATTCAGAGGCAGAGGGCATGCCCACCCCATCACCTTTCAATCTTCACACTGAGAAGAGGGCATGATTAGTTATATTTACAGGACAAAAATGCGGAGGCTCAGAGGAGTGAGATTATTAGACTAGCCATCACCCAGAAGGGAGCAAGTGACTAAATCCCTGGACTGATTCCCACGCCTTTGACTCCCACTTAGGGGACAACCAAGGACCGCCCAAGACCCCTGCACATCCATTCCTGCCTGGCAGCCAGGGACACCTCGTAAAAATGGAATTCCGGTGTGGCCCTCCTGTGACTTCCTTGGGCTCACAGTAAAGGTCAGCTCCTTGCCCAGCAGCCACACTGGCCACCTCCCTATTCCTAGTTGTTCTAGGCTTCCTCCAGCCGCCCAGCCCTGTTCCTGCCGTGTCCTCAACCTAAAACAAGTCCCTCCAAGCTTTCCCCTTGCTTAAATCCTACCTACCCGTCAGGTCTCAGCTAAACACCCCATACCCTGCCCCCAACACTAGGGCAGACCCCCATTCTGAGTTCTCAACGCTCTATGCATCTTAAAAAATACACACACACATACACACATAAATGATGTATTTTTGTGGTGTGATATATATATAGCATAAAATTTGCCATTTTAATCATTTTTAAGTGACTGGTTCAGTATACCCACATTAAAGTACATTCATGTTATGGACCATCACCACCATTCATCTCTGGAACTTTTTTCATCTTCCCTGACTGAAACTCTGCACCCACTAAATACCAACTCCCCATGTCCCCCTCCCCAGCCACCGGCAGCCCCATTCTACTTTCTGTCTTTATGAATTTGGTTGGCCATTCCAGGTACCCCATATAAGTGGAATCATTCAGTATTTGTCCTTTTGTGACCTGCTTAGTTCACTAGCATAATGTCCAAGAACTTGTTGTAGCATGTGTCAGAATTTCCTTTTTGGCTGAACAATATTCTGTTTTAAGAATACTCTCCGTGCACTTTTACATCACCATGTGTCCTCACGCATAGCCTGTCTGGTTATTGTCAGTCTCTGCCACAGACTGTGAGCTCTGGGAGACAGGACCTCATCACTCACATTCACTGCTGAACCCTCCAGAGAACACTGCCTGCTTCATGGTGGGTTTGTGGAGTGAATGAGTGAATCCTTGGGATGTTTCCCCAGCCTCTCCCTTCTACCCCTCGCTCTTGCTCTGCCTAGGTGGTTTGAGAAAACCTGTCCCCAGTTATGACCACTAGGTCCCACTTTAGCTCAGACCCACACTCTTTATCCTGGGCTCCAGACCCTGGGCTTTCCAGACCCCCAGGTCTGAACCTCAACTCACCATCTCACTCCCCTTTTTCACAGAAGGCTCCTTTAGTGCCTTAGTCACCTAGGCCAGAGCCCAGGCACCATGACTTGGGCTTCCCCATCTTGCCCAATGCCCAACCAGTTACCATGTCTGGTCCGATTGGTCCACTTCCTAAATATCTGTCCCCAACTCCCCTCTCTGCAGTCTCCCCCCGGGGGGTGGCCTCTTCTCCCTTGCCTGGCCTCAGTGGCCCTGGCCTCCTCTTCTGCACCCTCCTCCCAGCAGTCAGATAGACTTTATAAAGCGTGAGTCAGACTACACACTGCCCCTGCTCAAAGCCTTTCAGTAGTTCCTGGGACCCTTGGTAGAGTCCAAATTCTCCTCCTGCTACTGAGGGTCCCTACCACATGAGCTCTGCTGGCTCCCTCAGCATCACCACAGGACTGACCCCTGTGCTCTGTGCTGGCCACATGGACTCCTGAAAGGGCCAGGTCTCTCCTTACTCGACCTTGCACAAGCTGTTCCCGCTACTGAGAAGACAGGGCAGAAGAAAACCAGCATGTCCTCCAGGGAAAATTCCTTTACCCTTTACCTCCCAAGTGCCCCCCACTCCAACCTGATGCCTTAAGAGCCCATATACTCAACTATGTCCCTAGCAGGACTGTCAATTCCTGCAGCAGAGGCTTGTCTCTTATTTGTCCTGGTGTTTCCTGTACCTGGAACAGGGCCTGACACATAGTGCATGCTAACATTTAATTCCATTCAACCAACATTTTTCCAGTCAGTGAATGAAGTGAAGGCGGGGTGGGGGGGCTGGTGGGACCAGAGGGGGTTCACAGACCTAAGCTCAGACCCAGCACTGCCAGGAGAGGTAGGAGGTCAGCAGGAGGAGGGAGCGTCTGCTGCTGGTGCCCCAGTCTGGCCTCCTTACGGCCCCTCTGCATTCACTCCTGCCCTGGAGGGAGCGTCCTCTGCGGATGGGTGGTGTGCCCTACAGTCATTCCTCTCTAACCTGGACCCTGGTGTTCCCACATGTCCAACAGCCACCCAAACTCAGAACGGCTGCGTTCAGGGACCCAGGCCACCCCAGGTCTCACCTGCATCAGAGTGCGCAGTGACTCCACATACGACTGCTCTGTGTCCAGCAGGGTCATGGTCACGTGCTTCCGCATATCCTGGGGGGACAGAAGGCAGAGGGTGAGCAGTGCCTTGTTCCTTTCACACGTGCCACCTGCAGTCACAGGGGCCCAGAGAGCCCACCCATGCCCTCTCCTAGGTCTTCAAGGTCTGTCCTCCCCAAAGCACCTTGGACCTCCACTCTCCAGGTCTGTGCTCGCGTGCTCCCCCTGCAGACAGTACCTGTCCCTGCAACTCCCAGCCTGCCTCCCCAGACCGCGCTCCTCAACTCTCATTTCTCCGCTCCCCTCTCCAGGCCTATTGGCAGCTTTGGAGATCTCCTGTTTACTTCTTGGCTCCCCTGTTGGACTCCTGAAAAGGACTCAAGAAAGTCAATAGCTTCTCACATTTGCGAAGGGCAATGCCTCCAGGCTACCCCTACTCCAGCTGCCAACTCCGAAAAACCCACCTCTGGACTGAGTACTATGGGGTCAGTCCCTACCCAGGGCTTCACATCATCCCAGAAAGTCAAAACTGTCACCTCCTGCTACAATAAAGAAAAGGTGGCCCAGAGAGGTAAGGGCAGTGCTAAATGTCACGCAGCAAGGCAGGGGCAGGGCTCAGCCCCTCTCAGACAAGGCTGGGTCCTGGTTCACTCAGTGAAAGAGGTTAACTGAGCCTTACTCCATGCCTGGCACTATTCTAAATGTCGTGCACTATTTTCTCCTTCTGACCATCCTGTGAGGTATGTGTGATTATTCTTCCCATTTTAAGGAGATCCAGGCAGCGATATCTCCATTCCGAGGCTCTGATGATCTGCATTATGGAGACTCACACCCATACCCTCTCAGGGGAAGGTGCATATCCCTGACAGGGCAGTCCCTGTTCTCTGGCAAGGTTTTTCTGGAAGTCAGTTTAGGGATGCCCTCTCTGTTTTCCATCCTGGGACTCAGCTCCCCTGCCCCTTGCCACCAGTTCCTATGCCTCTGGCCCATTCCTCCTCCAGGAAGCCTTCCCAGATGGCACAGCTCTAGGAGCTTCTCTCCCCAGGCAAGGACTCCACTCGAGGTCTCCTCCTCCAAGCTCCTGGAGTGGTCCTAAGCCAAGTCCCAACTCCGCTGGGCCCCAGATCTCTAGGGCTTATTCTCCCCTCACCACTCTCCTTCCCAGTCAGTCCTCAGTTTGGCCTCAACAGGAGCTTGGGCTCCAGCCATGAAGGCCTGCCAGTCAGCATGGATGCTCTTCGTGTGTGACGATGCCATGGTGAGTGTCTGTGTCTGTGGCCTCCCTCTAGTCCCCACCCCGGGAGCCTCTCAGGGTTGGGACTCAGCCGGTGGAGCAGGGCTGATCACTACTGTGCACCAGTCTGTGTCTGCTGAGTGGCCTAAGCACTGGGCTTGCCCAGTCGGCCTGATTCAGCCACTGCTCACCCCTCTGCTCGTAGACACCGCAGGTCCCCCCCTCCCTCTGACTCAGGGACTTAGAGGTCAGGCCTGTCCCCAGGTCTGTACTACCACAAGGCATATTTTAAAAAGCAGGCCTCTATGCTAGGAACTCGGGGTGGGGTGTGAATGACACCCCCTAGGGGGAGGGGAAGAGGCTGGCTTGCCCCCTCCTCAGCGCTGTGCTCTGATGGGTAAGAAGGCACTGGATTCTGTCTCAGAGCCCCCAGCTACAGCCAGACCACCTATGATAGTGCTTCTGAGGCCTTAAAAAACCAGGGCAGCTTCCAGTAGGAGGCAGCACCACCTAGGCCCCTCGAGGATGAAAGCTTGGGAGGGAGGGCATCAAGGGCCAGAAGGGCCTCCCAAGGAAAGGCCCAGATGCCCAACCTCCTGCAGGGAAACACCTCAGCGTGTCACAGATGTGGCCTCACTTCAGCCTCACACTCACAGCTCTATGACAGGACATATCATCGCCAATACAGAGATGAGGAAGTCAAGTCAGAGAAGTGGCCTGACTTGTCAGAGGTCACACAGCCAGTGACTGGCAGAGTGGGTAAGCGAGTCTCTTCAGTCACCTCATGCTAAGTCTTAGGGCCCAAGAACTCGGAGTTCTCACTCAGACTGCCTAGCCAGCCATGAGCCACAGGGTCCCCAGCCTGGCCCTTCCCAGCTGTGTGACTGTGGGTGGTTACCTAACCACCTGGACTTCTACATTTTCCTCTATGAAATGGAACAAATAACACCTCCCACCCAGTGCTGGGAAAGCGAGGACCTGAGGAGCAGGGCAGCTCTCTGCACACACTGGGTCTTTAAGGACCATCCTCACTGTGTCTCGGCAAGGTTGCTTATCTACATCCGTCTCCCTGCTGGACAGGCAGCTCCGACTGTAGGATCAGGCCAAACTCGGCCCTGGGTGGCACAGCCCCCTCCTCCAGCACTTCCCCAGGCCCAGCAGTGAGGGTCATGGGCAGGGAGGCCTCCTGAGGGAGGCAGGGCGGGCACTGGGCCTGATGGCCCAGAGCTGGGGTTAGTAACTCATGCAGTGAGGCTGACGCTGCAACAGCCGCCTTTCCAGCCTCCTCCCTGCTCAAAAGCACAGCAGGCCGTCACTCAGCTGTCAGGTAGAGGTACGGAAAACAAGGCCAGCTCCCTGTCACTGCATTGAGCGCCCCTTCCGCACGTGCCCAGACACGGGTGTGAGTATCAGTGGGGGCCAGGGGAAGCAGGGGACAGGCAGTGCAGCTGTCAACCAGATCAGCAGGCACACCTGTTCTGGGCGGGACAGCCCTGTAGGCCCAGCCTCCCCCAGAGCCTCTCACCCCTCAGCAGCCCCAACCCCAGACCTTCACTACACGGGGCACTGAAGGGGGAGGGGACGTGGGGCCCAAGGGATACAGCAGGAGGACAGGGCGGGGGGGCTCTCCTACCAGTATAACTGGGACGTCATGACCCAAAGCCCGAGACTCCTACATATGCGGCATGAAGACAGAGACATGTGTACAGAGAGCCGTAAGGCCAGACACCCCACAAAGAGAAAGAATGCATCCAGGTCCTTAGAGAAACACACAATGCAGCACAGGGAGGAGGACAAAACCACAGCCCCCACTGGAGCCCAGGAGAGCGAACAATCAGAGTCCAGGCCCAGAGAGGCACACAAAGCACAGAGACCGCGGGTGGAAGTCTCCCCCTACCCCACAGGGGAGCACACACTGAGCCAGGAATGGGGACACCATCCCTGCCACCCCAGCATGACGCCTCCCAGGCCCAGTGACTGCAGGGAGAGGATGGCAAGGAGGGGAGCAAAACTGACCGCCCTTAGCCCCCAGCACATACGTTCATCCTGAGACAGAGGCTGGCAAAAGCCTGTGGACCCAGGGTACCCTGGTGACAGCCTCAGCCTCCAGGCTGACCTGTATCGGCGCTCAGCACAGGACTGCCAAGCACTGCTGGGTCTCAGGGTGCAGGCCTGCTACCCAGCTGAGCTTGCCAGCCCTTCTGCCATCCCCAGTTTGCATTCTGGTGGCACCAAACCTCAGCATCTTGCTAGCCACATCACCCCTGCCAGGACTTCTCACACACCCTCCATCTCCCTGCCACCATCACTGATCACTAAGTCCCCAGCCCCACAGCCAGGCAGGCTGGGCCCCAGCATCTCTGCCTGTGCCTCCCCCAGTCCGGGGCGCCAGACTCCTAAGCCTTGGCCCAGGTCCCTCAATGCCCCTCCCCCTCCCCGTACCTGGGCCTCCCCGGGCTCCTCAGGGTCAGCGCTGTTGCTCCCCCCGGCGGGCTCCCCGGAGGCGGCGGCTGGGCCCAGATCGCGCATGTCTTCCAGCGCGATGGTGAACTGGGCCAGGGTCTTCACCATCTGTAGCATGCGGCCGGCCCGCCGCCGCCGCCGCCGCCGGGGCGGGGGCGCCGGGAGTCGACGGGCCCCCTCCCTCCCACCGAAGCTCCCTCCGCGGGGCTCAGCGGGGCCGCGGCGGCGGTCGCGCGGTATCAGTTCCAGCGGCGATCTGATGGCGGCGGCCGGGCCCGCGGCGCCGCTGTAGCCTCCTCCGCTGGGCGAGCGCGCCCTGCGAGCCCAGCGCGGCGCCGCCGGCAGCGAGGAGGGGAGGAGGGAGTCCCCCGCCCCCGGGCCACCCCGCCTCCTCCACTCGAGCCCCTCTCTCCCAACCCGCCAAAGGCGCCCCGCCTCGCCCCCGCAGCTTCGCCACACGGCGGCCTCCGGTCGCAGATCTATCTCCCTCTGTGGACACAAGTCTGCGCACACCCGTGGACAAAGGCGAGTACACTTTTTCCCACACCTGTACGCACGGAGGCACATGCAGGGGCATGCAAATGCCCACAGAGAACCAGCCCACATACATGGATGCCTGCCCTCGGTCCTCGACTAGTATACACGCGTGGGTCAGAGCCAAGGACACACACAACATAATCCCATACAGACCTGAACACTGACACACACATGAAACCGACCCAGTGCTGCAGGCAGCCACACGTGCTTCCGTGTTCATGCAACTATAACCAGGCACAAATAGGCACACAAATTTAGGGATGTGCACACATACACATCCCTGGAAACTGTTGCTGTCCTCCATCCAGGGACACAGCACTTGGACCATGGAGGGGACTACCAGGGAACGGCGTACCCTGAGTCACTCCAACACCTGCTCCACCCAGTAGACCTATGTCCTGTGCTTGAGACAGTCCAAGAGGCTTTGAGTCCTATTCCTCTCTACCCCATCCCACTACCCCCACGGGTAGGGGGCTCAGGCATTTATAGGCACAGCCCCCACCACCACCAGACTGTCCTTCAGGATGCCTCCTGGTGGGATCCTCAGAAACTGTTCCCTAAATCCCAGGTGGTGCCCAAACCTATTCCAGACTGATTTAATCATGAGGGGTACACGTGAGCTTGGTTTTGTACCAGTTTCTACCTCACCATGGGGCTCTGATGTGCCCTGCAGCTGCCTGGGGAACTCATAATTCCCTAGTATACTGAAGGCTCCCACACTCACCACACTCCTAACGGATTCCCTCCCCAAACCTGCTTCCCTCTGGGTTTCCTGCACAGAGAACTCCTGACCCCATCAACCAGGCCAGTCCCAGTCCCTACAGCTCCCCCATGCTTGAGAGCCCCTTCCCCTGCCACTTCCGTCTTAACTGAGAGAAACAAACCAGGCTCTCTCCTACCCCAGGGCCCTGGCCCATGTCTCTTTTCTCGCCTACAAGTGCTTTTCTTTTTTAAAATTTATTTATTTGGCTGCACCAGGTCTTAGTTGCGGCATGAAAACTCTTAGTTGCAGCATGAGGGAGGTCTAGTTCACTGACTAGGGATCAAACCCAGGTCCCCTGCATTGGGAGCATGGAGTCTTAGCCACTGGACTACCAGGGAAGTCTCTACAAGTGCTTTTTCTTTTCCTTTAAGACTAGTTGTAGTGCAAATGTCATCTCAGGGAAGCGGTCCCTGCACCTCTGATTAGGTCAGGTGCAGCTGCTCTATGCTTTCAAAGAGCCTCAGTTTTTCTTAACCAGGTATCACAGATTAAAATTATACACTTGAGCTAGATTGATGCTCCTCTCTTCCCAAGAGACTGTAAGTTCCTTGAGGGCAGGGCACACGACCCTTTCATAAGCCATAGCCCTCTGCACATAGATGTTGGCTAATGAAACAACAACTCTAGCAATTCTTCCTTCTCCCTTCTCCCCACACACCAAGCAGTCCCCACCCAGAGGCAAAGAGCCCATGCAGGTCCCAGCTCATGAAACTTTCCTGGCATCCCCATGGCACAGGATCAATCCTTCCTGCTGGCCCTTGCAGCCTCCTATCCTGCTCTGCCCCACTGCCTCCCCATCCCCCTGTTTGGCTCTCAACTAAGGTGAATCCACACCCCACACCCCTGGCCAGTAGCAGCATCTTCAGAGTCCCCAGATATCCAACACTAAAATTTTAACTCCCCAACAGACCAACCCTATGTAGCCAACAATGAAAACAGGCATAGGGAATTCCAAGAAAGTAGCAAGAGAAGACCGGGGTGACCTGAGCCTGGCAGGGGTCCCAGAGCAGTGAGCACTAACTACCCAGAGGTGGGGGTGCTCCCAGAGGCTGCACCAGGTGGCCGAGCCTGACACCTGATGGGTGCTCGCTAAGTCTGCCCTGCATAGTGAGAGAACCACTGATGAACCCATCTGTCTCTCCTGGGTCTCATGAGAGCCCCACCCTAAGCAACTCTTGAGCCAGTCTGCTGAGTGAAAGAACGAACGCAGGCAAGAGTGGGTGCTCTGCATGAACTCCCTTCCTGGTCCCTCTCTAGCAGTGGTTCTCAAAGTGCGTCCCTGTGCAACTCCTGGAGAAGGCAATGGCACCCCACTCCAGTACTCCTGCCTGGAAAATCCCATGGATGGAGGAGCCTGGTAGGCTCCAGTCCATGGGGTCACTAAGAGTTGGGCATGACTGAGCGACTTCACTTTCACTTTTCACTTTCATGCATTGGAGAAGGAAATGGCAACCCACTCCAGTGTTCTTGCCTGGAGAATCCCAGGGACAGAGGAGCCTGGTGGGCTGCCGTCTATGGGGTTGCACAGAGTCGGACACGACTGAAGCGACTTAGCAGTAGCACCAGCAGCAGTGCAACTCCTGGGGCCCTGTTAGAAATGCGCATTCTCAGCCTCCCTGACACCACCCAAGGAGGCAGAAGCAGGGGTGCTCCGGGAGAGCCCAAGCCCTCTTCTGCCTCTGGTTTGGGACCAGTGAGACTCCCCACTTGTCACCTTCTGAGTGAGATAGACTGTGGACTTCCCTAGGGGCAGGGCCTGCTCCTCTTCCTCCTCCTCTTGGGCTCATAACATTGCAGGGAAGGTTGGGAACAGCCAGACCAGTTAACTGAGTGATGGTTTGAGCAAGGAGGATGGACACCAGTCCAAACAGCCAGGTCCCAAAGGTAATCCCACATGAGTAAAAGGGCCGGTGGTCCGAAGGCCTCACCCCAGGCCCATTGCTTGATCACTGTAGCTACTTAACTCCACATTTGGCTTTCTCTCTGAACACCTCCTCCCCTATTTGACCCTTTCCAGCTATATGACCTGGGTCTTCTTTCCTCTAAGTGGCTGCGAGGCAGTGCAGAGCTGGGGCTTGTTAGTGAGTTGCACTCATTCCCTCCAGTGGGACCAGGCCCTGCAGAGATGAATCCATTCTGGCTGGCACCCAGGAGCTCCCAGACAACACACAGGGCTCAGCAGAGGGAATCACTCATGCCTCAGGAAATGGGGGTGAGGGGTATTCAGGGAGGGCTTCCTGGAGGAGCCAGGCAGGTCCCAAGGTCAAGAGATCCAGAGGCAAGTGGGTGCCCAGAAGGCAGAGTTCACCAGAGGTCCCCGCCCTGGAGAGTGGGGTGAGGCCTGGTGCTGACGGCACTGTGGGCTGTGGCTGCTTCATTAAAGACGGCTAATTAGATCCAAGCCCATTGCCGTGGCAACACAGGGGCTAGTGGGGGTGGGGAGATGAGGGAAGCTGAGAGAAAGAACAGGAGTGCAGAGCTGCTGCATCAGGGTGTCCAGGCATCTCCCCGATAACAGCACAGGTATCAGAACTCCTCAGAGTCCAGTCAGCTGGGGTGGAGGCTGAAGATACCCCTGGGCAGCTTGGATTCTGTTGGAGCTCCTCTGAGCTCCCATTTCAGGCACAGATTTCTTTTCCTTTTGGGTATCTGCAGTTGTTTCAAGCGAATCTGGCTCAGAATAGTTTTTAATTGTTCAGGTAGTTGGTATAGGCCCATCTAGCCCCCCTCTTCATGCCCTAAACCCCACCACACCCCATACACCACCCTCCCCAGTGGCAGGAAAGGGCTCTGATCCACGAGGGCACCGCCTCACTCCAGGAGGCCAGCTGGGCACCCCTGCCAGCCCTGGGCGACACCAATCCTCCCGACCCTGACCTAGTCTGTGACTGCTTCCCCAGCTCTGAGGGAAGTCTAACAACTCGCCAGCCTGCCTCTGGACACACTCCCACCCCGAGCCCCACCAAAATCACCTGCAAGACCTCTAGCCCACTTAGGGCCATGTGAGCTGGGCCAACTGGGGGACCAGTGATGAAAAAGGACATACGGATGGACAAATGGATGGCTAATGAGTAATGGCTGAAAAAATAACAGGATGGATTGATGATGGATGAATAAATAAATGGGTGGAAGAACAGAAGGATGAATCAATAAATGAGCACAAATGGACACACAGACACATGATCCAATAGATGAGAAGTTAACCGAGTTTTTATTTTATTCATTTGTTGACAGTTTAACAAATATTTATTGAGTACCTTCCAGGTACCAAGCATAGTGCTGGGTGGAGACTCAGAGGTAAGAAAAAAAGCCTGTGCCCTGTTGGGCACCACAGTCTGTGTGGGAAGATAGGAACTTGAAAACAAAAATGACAAGTACAGGTTCAGGGGTGGTGGGTCCCATCAGGCTCTCTCAGGCCAGGAGGGGTCTCCAGCCTTTCACATGAGCACAGATACATAAGTATTTACCAGCAGAATGTCTGGGCCCCAGAGCTGCTCAAATCAGAACACTGGGAACTCCATAATCTTAGAATCTTAACCACCACTCTTAACCATCACTAATGCTATTTAAACACTTTTCAGGTGCCAAGCACCCCACCCCTGCTTTCCAAGCCCTGGCTCTTTTGATCCCCACGGCAGTCCTACACAAAGGGTTTCGATACTGTTATCCCTGCATTTTACAAACAGGGGACCTGAGACTCAGGGAAGTCACCTACACGGTAAGCAGTGGAGCCTGGGTGGCTGCTTTCAGGGCCCGTGCTCTTAAACCACCACCTCCCCTGGGAAGAGCCCCCTCCACTTCCCCTGGGGCTCACCTGCCTCCCTGGTGCCCTAGTTGCCTGAATTGCCTTTCTGCAGCCTCATCTGTACTGAGACAATGACACATTCTCCTGACCCAGGTCGGAATTGATAGAAAACAAAATGCTGTCCATCCACAGGCAATGCTGGGATCACGGAGGCGCCTCTTCCCTGGGAACTGAGCCCTGGCTAATGGCCCAGATGGACTGTCTGCGTTCCTGACCCCACCAGTGTCCACGGGCATGGAGTTAGTACTGGATGTTCCCAACCTAATGGGCTATCCATTTCGCTGATGGTTGCTGCCCTTCTCAGGTCCTCAGGTTCATCAATGAAAGTTCCAAAAGAGGGATTTCTGGGCATAGCAATTAGGAGTGCAAACTGTGGAGCCAGACAGTTTGGGCTCAAATCCTGGTTCGACCAGGTGATATGACCTTGAGCAAGACTCTTTCCCTTCCTGGGGCCTCGGTCTCTCCATCTGTTCCTGTTTGAGACCCCTTCCCTCTTCCTCCCATCATCCATCCCTTCCCACGTCACAGCCTGTCCCTTACAGACCCTCCCTTCTGGGAGGAGGGGCCTCTCAAGGCTCCACCGAGTTCCCAGGCCTCAGGCAGCTGCAAGGGCAGTCTCCAAGCCACAGGACTCCCTTGGGACTGGCTGCTCTGGATGGGCCCCAGAATTCTGGGGAATGTGCTTTGAGAACAGGAAGGGGAGAGATCAAGGGCCTAAGGAGCCTCAGGTCCTTCCTGCCACAGGGTCACTGCCCCACTCAGGTCAGACAGTGCGCACTTGGAGGTGGGATTATGAGAGACAATACGTGTTTCAGCTGTGCAGGCTCATGCACGTGTCTGTGCATCCCTGTCAGTGGTCTGTGGCCATGCGACTGCACAGCACCTCTGTGGGTGGTGATCCCTGTGGTTCTTGGCAGAGGTGGAAAGTGAAGGGGCCACATCAGTAAAAACCAAAAACAGCTATAGCTGAGCATTCACCATGTGCCAGGCATGGGAGAAGTACTTTACATCACTGTCTCATTTTATCCTCATAAGCAGTCCAGGGGAGTGTGGCAGCTTGCATTTTTCAGATAGCTATCACAGTATCTTCCATGACACATGGTCTTCTTACAGTGTGGTACTGACACTCTTCCTACAGAGTGATGAGGTTTATGTTCCCTACCCTTGAAACTGGGTGGACCTTTGTGACTGCCCCAACCAATAGAGTCCAGCAGAAGCGATACTATGTGACATCCAAAGCGAGGTGGTCCAGTGATTAAGACGTTGCCTTCCAACGCAGGGAATGCCAGTTCAATCCCTGGTCGGGGAACTAAGACCCCACATATGCCTCATAGCCAAAAAACCAAAACATAAAACAGAAATACTGAAACAAATTCAATAAAGACTTTTAAAAAATGCTCATTAAAAAAGAATCTTAAAAAAAGGCAAAAACAAAGCTAGGCCATACCCATGCCATGCTCTTTAAAAAAAGCAAAAACAAAGCTAGGCCACACCCATGCCATGCTCTTCTACCTTGCTCTTGAGTCACTCATTCTTACAGCCCAGCACCACGTTGTAAGGAAGCCCAGGTCACAAGCAGAGGCCATGTGCAGGCTACCCCAGCTGACAGACCGATGAGGTCCTACTCAAATACCAGCAGAAACTGCCAGACTTGTGAATGAGCATGACTTCAAGGTGAGTCCAGCCCAGCTACTACTTGACAGTGATTGCCCAAAAGATTCTGAGTAAGAGCCACCTAGCTGAGAAAGCAGGCCCAGAGAAGTGAAGAAGCCATAGTTATGGAGTCAGTAAGTGGCGGAGCTGGGATAAGATCCCAGAGTCCTTAATGTCCTGATGGGAGACATGAAGTAAGAGAATGATTTCTGCACAGACCCAGATTTCACTGTTGGTCCAGAGGGGTCCATCTGGGACCCCAACCTCTGTAGCACTAGAAAATCTCCCCACCCTTCCAGAAACCACCTCTGATGGCTGAAAGGATTGAGGGGGCAGCTCTCATTCTCTATGCTGGGACTCAGGCCCAGCTTCTGGCGGCTCAACCATGCTGCCCACCTTTCAGCCCAGAAGGGACACCCCACCCACTGTACTCCTGACCGCTCATCTCAGGGAATGACATGCACTCCGTATACCGTTGGTGGGACTTTTACTTCCAAGTCATGTCCAGTGAGGCACTGTTTCTTATGTATTATCTCATGTAATCCTCACACCAATTCTGAGTTACATATCACTATTACTGCCATTTTACGGGCTTCTCTGGTGGCTCAGAGGTAAAGAACTTGCCATCTTACGGGTGAGGAAACAAAGGCGAGGAGAAGTGAAGCAACTTGTCTGAGGTTATGAAGTTGGATGTGGCAAAACTGGCTGGAATTTAGCAAAGCTAGGGTCTGATGCCGCATAATCAGCATATCAGAGGAGTTGTATGACTTCACCAGGGTCACAGAAAACATAAATGAGCAGGCTTGCTGCTGCTGCTAAGTCACGTCAGTCGTGTCCGACTCTGTGTGACCCCATAGACGGCAGCCCACCAGGGTCCGCCATTCCTGGGATTCTCCAGGCAAGAACACTGGAGTGGGTTGCCATTTCCTTCTCCAATGCATGAAAGTGAAAAGTTGAAAGTGAAGTCGCTCAGTCGTGTCTGACTCTTCTCGACCCCATGGACTGTAGCCCACCAGGCTCCTCCGTCCATGGGCTTTTCCAGGCAAGAGTACTGGAGTGGGGTGCCATTGCCTTCTCTGGGACCAGGCCTAGAGTACCTTAAATTAGATGGTTATGGGCTGTGTTCTCTATTCTGTCCCCTGGATAATGTCCATAGAAGCAGAGACCAGACCTCTCTACGTTTACAGCTGTGTCCCTGACATACAACAGGTGCACCATGCATATCTGTTGATTGACTTGCTCTGACTTGTCAAGTTGCTCCTCCTTCTGGGATTCAGTTTCTTCCTCTGTAAACAAATGGGGAAGGAGGGAAGGTACAGGTGGACTCTAAACTCCTCACCAGGCTCCCTGAGGGAGGGGGATAAGTGAGGTCATGCCCGGAGATGGGGGGTGGACAGTTTGACCTTTCTCCCTGATTTCAGTACCAGGACCCAGTCTTCTTGCTTGACTGAGGAAGTTGGAGCTCCAGGAACTGCACTTCCTCCAAACACCCATGGGTGGCAGCAGAGGCCCGCATGGCATGGGGCTGGGGTGCATGTGGTTTGAATTTAACTTCAGCCTTGTTTCATGTGGGTTTTTTCCCTTTCTTCTTCCAGGGCTCTCCCACAACCACACCCCCACGCCTTAATTTGAAGAAGATACAGCTGGATCCTCCAGCCTGGGAAGGAAGGGTTTCTTTTTTTTTTTGGAAGGGTTTCTTAACACCATGGATAATGGCCGGAAGCAGGAGGTGGAGGTTAGGAGGTAGGAGAATAGACAGACCCCAACAGATGTGAAAAACATCTCCTGAAGAGCTAGTACACTCTGAATTAACTCATCTCCAGGGCCCAAGAGGTTGGGACTGTCACCACCACTTTATAGGCAGAGAAACAAAAACCCAGATTTTCTGGGTCCCATATCTGAGTGGGGATGCGTGTGCATGTGCATGTGCTTATGCGGGGTGTGTGTGTGTGTGTGTTGGGAGGGTGGATGGGCAGTAGGCAGGAATACCACTGGGAGTCTGATGAAGTCTTAAGTGCGTGTACAGGCTCAGTCATGTCCGACTTCTCAACCCCCAGGGACTGCTGCCCGCCAAGCTCTGCTGTCCATGGGATTTTCCAGGCAAGAATACCCGAGTGGCTTGCCATTTCCCTACTCCAGGGGATATTCCCAAACCAGGGCTCAAACCCGTGTTTCTTGTGTCTCCTCTATTGGCAGGTGGATTTTTTACCGCTGCACCACCTGGGAACCCCAAAGTCTTAAAGTTGTTGTTAAGTCCCTCAGTCATGTCCAACTCTTTGCGACCCCATGGACTGCAGCACACCAGGCTTCCCTGTCCTTCCCCACCTCCCGGAGCTTGCTAAAACTCATGTCCATTGAACTGCTAAATCTAGCAACCCTAGCTCCCTGGAAATGCACCCACCCACCCTGTGCACACTGCTGCTCACAGCAGTGGTCTGGCCCCTGGTCCCAGTCCTGGCTCAGAACTTGTGGATGAGGTCAGCTTCCAGAGCCCTTCCCTACCAGCTCTAAAAATTATTCATTCAAAATGTTTAAACCTTGCTCAGCACAGACCACTGCACAGCGTATCGGGTCCTTACGCGCTGGGCCCCGCACCACCATCTTCCAGCTGTTGCAAATATCCCTTCCCCTCAGCCTTGGTTTTTTTCACTTCAAAAATGAGGGTGGGGCTTCCCTGGTGGCTCAGTGGTAAAGAATCTGCTCCCCAGTGCAGGAGACACGGGTTCCATTCCTAGTTGGGGAAATCTCACATGCCGTGGGACGACTAAGCCTGAGCAACTAACGCCAGCTCTAGAGCCTGCGCTCAGCAACAAGCGAAGTCACTGCAACGAGAAGCCGGCACACCGCAACTAGAGAGTAGCCCCCGCTCACCACAACTGGAAAAGACCTGTGTGCAGCAGAGACGACCCAGAGCAGCCATAAATAAATAAATCTTTTTTAAAATGAGGGGGAACATCTATTGCAGAGTAAGTGCTCTGCAAAGGAGAGCTCGCTTCCCTCACCTCCACCCATTCTCCAGCATGCAGGCAGGCTGGGGTGAAGGATCGTGGGAACGGAAGTTAGCCAGTGCCTGTTTCCAGCCCATCCTGTTCCCTCCCTCCTTCCCTCGAACCCAGGCACAGTTGTGGGGGGAAGCCTCCATTTGTGTGTGCTGTCGGGGTGGGATGGGGTGTCCTGCCTCTAGAGCGGAAGATGACTCACTAGGCTGTGGTCCAGGCACCCTGGGAAAGGCCAGGCCAGCCTCAGGCCAGAGCCTTGGGGAGCCAGGAGGCAGGGAGGAGGCGGGGCAGGGCTTGCCTGAGCCACAGACATCATCCTGGGGGCTCTCAAAGCTCCGCAGCCAGAAGAGCTCATCTTCCCCACTTCCCACAGTGCCAGAAATTCTACTTAGACCAATGAAGGCCCAGGGAAACTTGAGGGTCTATCAGCTCCTGCTGCTGCTGCTGCTAAGTCACTTCAGTTGTGTCCGACTCTGTGCAACCCATAGATGGCAGCCCACCAGGCTTCCCAGTCCCTGGGATTTTCCAGGCAAGAACAATGGAGTGGGTTGCCATTTCCTTCTCCAATGCATGAAAATGAAAAGTGAAAGTGAAGTCGCTCAGTCGTGTCCAACTCTTAGCGACCCCATGGACTGCAGCCTACCAGGCTCCTCCATCCATGGGATTTTCCAGGCAAGAGTACTGGAGTGGGTTGCCATTGCCTTCTCCCCTATCAGCTCCTATAAACCCACTAATCTGGCCTCTGTTCTAGACATGGATGCTGACTGAAGAAGGAAGAGGTGCTCCCTTCCCTTCTGAGCTCACAAACCATGCCTAGAGCAGAGCCAGCCCATGATCAGTAAACTCCATGTGTGTGAATTAGTGGATGAATGAAGCAAGTATCAGTGTACTGAATGTGCACAGCACCTTTAGAATGTCCACATCCAATCTTCCCTTGAAGGAGGGAGCCAGGGAAGGGACTGTTCCTTCCCATTTTATGTATGGGCACTGAGGCCCAGAGAGGAAAGTTTCTCCTGACCCCCAGGGTAGTAGGCAGTTGAGGCCAGAACCAGGCCCTTGGGGCTCCACTACCACAGCTTATCCAAAGGGACCGAACCAGCTGGGAGGCCTCATGGCCCCTACCTGTCATGCCCCTGCCCTATTCCAGGACCCAGAGGACACTCCCAAGAAAGGAGCAAGTTCCATCCGTTACTCTGGCTCTGGAGTGAGCCCTGAGCCCCGGTGACCCTGGCCCAACCCAGAGACCAGGGAAGCGCCACCACCCCCCTACCCCAACCCCACCATCACACCAGACAAACCAAGGGTGGCCGAGATGCTCAGGGACAGTGACTATACCCTACGCAATGATCCCTCCAACCTTACCTCAAGGGGGCTGTCACTGGGCTGGGGCCATGCTGACAAAAGTGGTCTCTGCCTTGACTGACCAGAGGCAGCCATGGCTTCTAAGCCCTTTTGCACTGTGTCAGCAACTGGTGACCAGCCCTAATGCCCACCATGTGTTGTGTGTGTGGTGTGTGTCTGTGTGTCAAACGTGTTTGTGGTGGGCGGTTGCAGTACACAACAAGATTTATAGCTGAAGGTCAGCTTGAGCCACGTCTAGGTCCTGAGCCACTCTCCCAAGGCATCAGAGTTAGGACCACTACATCTAGGAAGCTGTCTTGACAGCCCAGATCTGTCAACTCCCCGCTCCTTTTCTGAGCTCCTTGGGCTTCTGGTGTTCCAGCCTTAAAATCTCAGCGTTTCTCTGGGCTTACTATTGTGATACTAACAATAAGAGACACCAACTCAGCACTTTAGTTTACAAAACGCTTGCAGGGCCTAATGTCATCAGATCCTCACAGCAACTCAGTGGGGAGATCGAGGCTCAGTGAGGACCCATAACTTGCTCAGGTTCTTGTGAGCAGGAGGTTGTGGGGCTGGGGTGCAAATGCCCCTCTTCCACTGAACTGCTGTGGGTCTTTGGGTAAATCGATTAACCTTACTGTGCCTGAACACAGGAAGAGAGCAATGGCATATAAACAGGACTTGATCTCCCTTGAGAGGTTCATAATGTGCTACTTACGGGTATTTATTTTAACCTCCAGATCAGCCTCCTGGGGGGGCCCTATTATTTCCTGCTTTACACAAAAGGATGGTGGGCACAGTGAAGTCCAGGACCTGGCTCAAGGTCTCACAGAAGACAGGACTTGTGCATCTGGGGAGCCAAGGAGTCTGGATATCCATACCTATTCCACAGTGCAGGAGAGAGGGTCCCTCCGGCCCAACGGAGAAACTCAGATAGCAGGCCAGGCCCCCAGCACGAGGAGGACACTCACACTGCCTTCTTCACAAGGCGGAGACTGACCACAGAGCTCTTTCAAATGCCATGGAGAAACATTCAGTATAATCTTAAATGAAAGAAGCAAGGATTTCCCTGTGGTCCAGTGGTTAAGAATCTGTCTGCCAATGCAGAGGACACAGGTTTGATTCCTAGCTCAGGAAGATTCCACATGCCACAGGACAACTAAGTCCGTGCTCAAACGACTGAGCCTACGTGCTGCAACTACTGAAGTCTGCACATCCTACAGGCTATGGTCCGCAACAAAAGCAGCCACGGCAATGAGAAGCCCAAGCACTGCAACTAGGGTGTAGCTCCCATTCACTGCAACCAGAAGTCCGTGCACATCAGTGAAGACCCAGTGCAGCCAAAATAAATAAATAAAAATTTACAAAAGAGGCCAGAAACATGTAGCACACCATGTCAGCATCATGAACTATACATAGGAATATGCAAGGAGAAAAGCCTGCACTGATGGCTGCCCTGGGCACTCGGAGGCCCACAGGTGTGCCTCAGCTCCTTCCTCTATATAATAGAGAATTTAAAGGACTTATTTAGCATAGGACCTGGAACAAAGAGCTCTCAATAAATGTTGGCTGTTATGAATAACCAGAGAAGCTTAGAAGGCAGGTCATCTCAGAGGTAATCTTGACCGGCCCTCTTCCAGGGCAGGCAGCCCTTGGCAGCCCTTTCTTGCGACCCCAGAACCAAGCAGCTCCCTTACAAGGGTCCCCTGGCAGCTCCTTGTACTATGGGCAGGTCTGTGCAGGGGAAAGGCCAAGCTGGGCTGGGTCCCTCAGTCCCTGAGTGGCCTTAGTACTGGACAGTGGTGACCTTGGGAAGAATCGTCCATCTCCCATCCTAAATTCTCTGGTCTCAGACCTTGCCATGGGGTTATTTTCCAGGAACAAGGTTGGGAGGGGCTTCCTGGGTGTCTGTTTTGTCCCCAGCCCAGGACACCACCTCTGTCCCTCCCACTGTCTCTGAGATAACTGAGAAATCTTTACTGCAACACTCTGTGCCTTTTCCATTTTCTCCTTGGAAAACAAACGAGAGCCAGCTGGGTCTGACCTCCCCCAACCCCACCGCCAACCCCTCCACCTCCCAGGGGCGAGAGGCCCTCTCTGTCTCCTCCCTGGACTAGCAGAGAACCCCCAAGAGGAGGGGCCCTGTGAGCTGGGTGTTGCTATGGCAATGGAGCCCTGGAATTTGACCACTGGGGCCCAGGAGTGGGGGTGGGGAGTTGGTACAGGCCATGCTGGGGGCAGGGAGGAGGGTCCATAGGTCCAGGAAAGCCAAGGAGAGCAAAGGCAGGGCAGGGGTCAGGTCCTTCCATGGCCTCAGTTTCCCCATCTGTAAAGGGGAAGAGGCATGGACCTCAAGATAAAACTGGAATCTGGCTGAGGGCTAGGGGTGGGGGGAGTAACCAGAGCAAGGTCAGTTGTCCCTTTGATGGATAGAGACTCTAGGGAACAGAGATCTACCCCAGTAACACAGTAAGTCCAGAGCAGAGCCAAGACTAGACCCTGGGTTGGGGTGGGGGGTGGTGTCTGTCCACTCTGACTTTCTTATTTCTCTACTGGTGAGGACCAAGGATGCCTGTTTCATGTCTGGGGGTAGAGGACCTCTAAGAATGGCTATGACTGGCTCAGCCCACAGTCCTGAGACAACAGACGATGTGTCTGCCCCCAGCAACCCCATGCATTCCTGGATCTGGTGGGCTGGCAAAGGGCCTGCCCCCACCTCTGCTTGCAGTGCCGGGCTGTAGTGGGTATTTTTAGGGTGCCTGCCCATCTCCACCTTCCCGCCTGCCCACTCCAGGAACACAGTGAATTCTACTGCCAGCTCCCCTCCAGTTCAGCCAAGCCTGAGTCGGGGCTGGACTGCTGGCCATCCTCTATGCCCCTGCCTCCAGGCAGCCCTCTCTTGCTGGCTTCCTCCTTCCTTACACTCAACCCTGGGATCAGGGTGATCTTCAGGGCCCCTTCATCTATGATACTCTAGGCCCAGAGAGGGATGGGACTTGTCCAAAGTCACACAGCACAGATGAGGATTTGGGGATGTGGTGCCATCCGCCTCTGCCCCGTCTCCACCTGTCCATCAAGTTATTCCATGCTGCCCCAAGCCTTCCTCAACTCTTGGCCACTGATCCCCAACAGCCACAGCCCTGTTCCCCTCCCACTCCAAAAAGATGCTCCCATTCTGACCAAGTAAGGCCTGAGTTGAAAATGCCAGCCATCTGGAAGAAAAATCGAGTTGGAACCATAACTCACACTACACAGGATGAATTCCAAGTGGATCAAAGATGTAAATGTAAAATAAAACAAGAAAACATAAAATATCAATACCAGAGGAAAACATGGGAAAATGGATTTATAAGCTTAGACAGGGAAAGGCCTTTCTAACCATGACTCCCAACCCAG
The DNA here is from genome assembly GCF_003369695.1 of Bos indicus x Bos taurus. Taxonomy (NCBI): domain Eukaryota; kingdom Metazoa; phylum Chordata; class Mammalia; order Artiodactyla; family Bovidae; genus Bos; species Bos indicus x Bos taurus. Next base: position 31,192,685 of record NC_040090.1, read on the forward strand.
AAGCCATAAAATAGAAGCTTGATAAATTAAACCACACAAAAATTAAAACTTCTGCATGGCAGAAATATACCATAAACAAAGTCAAAAGTGAAGTGACAAGTCAGGAAAAAATATTTGCAATCCATAACCTAGACAAAGGACTAACCTCCCTAATATTTTAAAAGTTCCTAGTAATTTAAAAAACAAAAGGCCAATAACCCAACACAAAAATGGGCAAAGGGTGCAAACAGTTCACAGAAAAGAGAATCCAAATGTCTCAGACGAGTGGAAAGATGCTCAGCCTTACTCATTATAAGATAAATGTAAATTAAATATATTGAGATATCATGTCACCCACCAAATTGGGAAAAACTCTCAAAGGTCTGACTCGGTGAGGCTGTGGGAAAGAGGTATCTTTTTCAGGTAGCAGACCCCTGTGGACAGCATCAAAATTAAAATCACATGTACACTCTGTTCCTTCAATTCCACTCCCAAGAAACTGCCCTAAACATACACCAGGCCCCATACAAATGAACCTATGAACAAGTTGATTTACTGCAGCACTATCTGTAACAGCAAAAGACTGAAAATGACCGAAATATCCTTTATAATGTGGCTAAATACCGCTTGGTAATCTGTGCAGTGAGACACCAGGTGGTACAAGAGGGAATACGGAAGATGATGAGGCAGCCTTCCAAGTGATATTCAGTGGAGAGAAGTATGGACCATGAGCTACTATCTGTGGGCAAAGTCAGTGCATTTGCTGGTATTTGCATATACAAGGATTCACAAGATCTAATAACTCAGTTCCCGGGATATGTCAGGGAGGCTATTGGAGGGAGGAGATTTTTTTTACCCATTTTGATTTTTATTAACCCTGTGAATATATTATCTATTCAAATTTTCAAATATATACATTGAATTAAAAAAAAAAAAATCCTTCCCCTCACAGTCTGGCTCCTAAGCCTGCTCCAGCCTCACATCTCAGTTCTGAACAGCCTCTGCAGCCCTTATCCTCCTCACCCATCAGAGGCCTCAGCCTCTTCTTCATGAACCATCACTTCTGTACACTCCCTCCTGGGTGGGTACTCTCTGGGCTCCCAGTAGCTGTACATCTCGGTCCCAGCCCTGATCACCCCTGAGGTCACTGTCTCTGTGAGTGTCTGCATATAGCCCTGCGTTTCCGCCTACACACAGCACCAAGTCCAGAGTGGCTCCAGATGAATGAAGAAGGAATGAAAGAATGGTGCGCTGCCCTGGACCCTGGGTTTGGAACCTTTGTCTTTGCTTTCTCTCTCTGCTCTCCTAATCGGTCTCTAGGACAATTCCAGTCCCACCTGTGAACTCCTCCAAGATGCTCTCCCTGCCCAACTTGTAGTCATACAGGGGCTTGACAAAGTCCTTTCTTCAGAGAACTGCTAAATTCCTCCTTCACAGGCCACCTCCCCACCCACACCCACTCCTTAGGTTGAGCAACCTCAGGGCTGGGCTTTGATTGAACCAGAGTTTGGAAATGAGTCCTCAGCCTGGATTAAGGTCCGGGGGTCTGGAACCCTCTGGGCAACTGTGAACAATCTTGCTCCTCTCTGGGCCACAGATACCCTCTGTAAAGTGAGGTTGGCACCAGGCAGCTTTACAGCAGGGTGAGGATTTCTGCCACTGAGAAACTGGCAGAGCCTCAAGCCCACAGAATCCCACCCCACCTCTGGTAGATCCTTAGCTCTGCTCCTAGGGCAGCTGCCTGGGGGCAAACTCTGAGCCTCTCTTGGGAAACTCAGTTTCTCCCTCCTCCCACAAAGATGACCCTCTAGGATATTCCTGGTAACTCCATCCACTCTCTCCACCCCCGGGAACCCTCCTCAGCCAGGCCAGGCTACTAACCTCCCTTTTCTTTCCAATCTACTTTATGATTTCCTACTGATCCTCAGTGGTCAGTGGTCCAGCCCCACCACCAGATACATTATCACATTTCTCACCAAAACCCTGTAACAGGTACCATCACAATTATTCCCATTTTACAGATGCACAAACTGATCCACAGAGGGACTAAGTATTTGTTCATTGTCACAGAGCTAAGAGGAAGAGCAGGATGTGAGCCTTAGCCATCTGGCTCCAATCTGTTCCAACCATTACACCAACACAACTGGATGCAGGGTCAAGTTCAAGCACTCAGGCTGGCCCCCGACTTCCTGGGTGACTCGGTCCTTACTGACCCACCAGCATCAAATTCCCCACTGTATCACAGTGACTGTGTCATGCTCTGGCTATGGTACTTCCTCCAACCCATCACACTCTTCTATGCCCTAGACTCTGGCATGTGCTAGTCTCTCTGCCAGGTGCAGCCTCCCCTATCTTTACACTTGGCAATTTCCTACTCATTTCCTGTTTCTGGTGGCCAAAGAAGTGGGAGCGCAGGCTGTGTGTTGGGCCAGGTTAGGCCAGTGCCCAAGGCGGGCAAGCCTGGCTCCTGAGGCCTTGGAATTACCAGACTCAGACCTCAGGCTTCCTCCTGCCAACACCTGTTCATACTTCCTTTTTACTCACTCTCAACTCTGAGGAAGTCTCCCTGACTCTAACCTAAATTACCTCACCCCAGAGGTACCAGTGGGACTCCTGCACCTCTAGAGGATCTGCCTCCACCAGACTCCAGGTGAGTGAGTAAGCCGGGCCAGACAGCACCCACCTCCCACAAAGGGGCCTGCACCTTCCCAAGCAGCAGCAGTTGGCAATGGGGGTCTTTCCACCATTCCCACAGGTCATCCTCCTGGTCAAGTGGAGCCCTACCCAGCTCTAGAGGCTCCTGATGGGGGGAATCGCTTGCTCAGGAGCCTCAGGGTGGGGTGCTCCATCAGCCTGGCTCCCCCTGGAGAGCTGGCTCCCAGTGGGCTTTGTCCCTGCCCAGGGAGCCTGGCTGGGCTAACCTTGGGTTTTGTGGGGGGGCGGGGGGCGGGGCGGGGGGGTGCTGAACTTCTGAGCCTGCAGAGAAACTGAAGGGAGAGGTTGTTCAGCTCTAAACTCTACACCAGAGCCCACTGCCCCAAATAGAGATTTTCTGCCTGAGTCCCAGGGGGCTCCATGCAAGTACATCATGAGAAAGACATGGTCAAAGGGCAGCCATGGCCCCCACCTTCACTTAAATCAACAAGGTTCCAAGTTGACCTAGTTTATAGCTCTGTGACAAGATTCCCCTAGAAGAAAAGGTTCTACTGTTTTTAAAAGCGTGGAAATTACTGCCCTGGGATCAAATCCAGACTTTCAGTGCTGGCCTTCTGGACTCCCCAGGACCCACCTGACTTCTTCAGAACCAGGGAGCTTTCATGGTACCCCAAATGCACCAGAGCTTTTCCATCACAGGCCTCTGCCTTCCTGGTTCTTTCTGCGTGAAGCCCTTGGCCCCATTTCTGTCTGTCAGGGCCCTATTGGTTCTTCAGTGCTCTAGCCACTGCCCCACATCAGCCTCCCTTACCCTCCTTCTGAGTCTGAGTTCTCAGATGGGACTCCCTAGGGCAGGAACCCCTTTCCACATGCTCACCCTGAATATACAAGCACAATATATAGTGAATGGAAATGGAACTGAATTTTAAAGGTTACCCCAGGCTTTCTTCAAGCACATTACCAGGCTGATCCCACAGTTAATTACCCAGGGCTAATTATAAAAGCCAGCAGCAGCTGTGCAGTCAGTTCAGTTACTTCACCAGTGACAATGAGCACCCAGTCCTCAGTCAAACTGCCGGACTTTCCCCCTGGGAGCGAGGTCCTGCTCCAGGCAGAAGGTAAGCTGAGGCCCTCTCGCCAGGCACCTGGTTCCAGTGTCCACTGTCCAACTTAGCCCCATGTTGGACACTCAGGGTTCCAGGGCAAGGAAGAACTGCTCTGTTCGCATCTCCCCAGATGGGTAACACCAACTCATATCCCTTGTTAAGTTGACACCTGGCCACCTGTATTGACTCCCACTTCACTGTCATTAAACCTTGCTCCAGGCGAGGTAGGAGGGATACTCAGGCTAGGTCCTCACTTTTGATGATCTGCCCAGATGTCTGTGGGGACAGAAGTCCGCTGGGGATTGTGCGTGTGTGTGTGTGTGTGTGTGTCTACATGCTGTGACTTCAGGCTATGCTCATGCTGGGGTGGATGGGGGTCTACAGTCAACCCCCCACCTCATGGTAACTATTGGTTTTATGTCCCCCATCCAGCCCGCAGGCTCTGCCAGGGACACCCAGGCGGAGCTGAGACCAACACTGGTGTTTCTTCCCCAGCACACACGGCCCAGGCCTGGCCACACAGAAGGTGGCCTGATGACAGAGGGGAAGGGGCCACAGTGCTGCCTGAGGACCAAGAATTAAACTTGTGGGACAGGGCTCAGGGCTAGGGGCCCAGGGGGAGACAGGGCAGGAGGCTGGGGGTGGGGGAAGCAGTCTGGGCTGGCTATGGGTCCGGGCCTCTCTGGGCTCTTTGTCCAAATATGGAAGGTTTTTTTGTCTCCATTTGAGTCACGCCGGCCATGGCCCAAGAGATCTGCTTTCCAGATACTGCAGGCGGGACTGCGCCAGCCCTGCCGGGCCTGCACTCCGCCCCCACCCTCCTTCTCTTGCCTGTGGCTCAGCTCGGCACCCTTCCGACCTCCTGGGCCCAAGCTTTCTCCACCAGCCCGGAGTCCAGTACCCACCTCAGCGGCTCTCGAGCACCCCGAGAAGGTCCCTGGGCCCAGGACAGGAAGAAACATTCCCTCTGCCTGCACATCACCCACTCTCAGTCCCCAGGGACCTCTCCTGTTCAACTGAGCCAGGCAACTAATACTTACTGAGCAACTACTATGTGCTAGTTCTGAGGCCTAGGACTGTGGCCCGTGCGTCCCAGGGGCTCCCCATGCCCAGCGAAACCCACCCTTCTCCTCCCACATGCCCACCTTGGCGACAGCACCACCCCCCAACCCCGGCAGTCCTGAAATCCAGGAGCCCAAGTAATATTCACAGATTCTGGAACCAGACTGTCTGGGCTTGGATCCCAACTCCTAACTTGTGCCTCAGGTCCCTCATCTGTGAAACAGGGAAAGAGCCCCTCCCCAAAGACAGGTCGTGAGGATTAAATGAGGGAATATGTGGAAAGGGCTCAGACCAGTGCCAGGCACATGGGAAGAGCTTTCCAAGCTCTGCAGCCGTGACTAGTGACTTTCCACTCCCTCGCCTGCACCTTATTCAGGCAGGTGCTGTGGACTAGACCTCCTCAGACTTTCCATCACCTCTCTCCGGTTCTCTCTGCATTAGACAAGGTTCTCTCCTGCATCTCCTGGAGGGAGGTCGGCCTCTATTCCTCACTCCCGAGCTCTGCGAGCCGAGCTGGGTACCTTACTCACTCTGGGCCTCAGTGTCTAGTTCCCACCCTCATCCCCAATCAGTTTGGGCTTGGGAAGCACCCTTTGCCCATCAGCCTGATTGCTCGGGCCTGTGATCCCCAGGGCAGAGCCCACACAGGGCTGGACACGGGTGGTGGAAAGAGCTCAGAGCAGCCTGGGAACTCCCCGGGGGCAGCACCTGGCTCTTCTCCTCCTGCTTCCCCACTCCCTCTGTGTCATTTAATGTGTTCTGATGCCCTACCACATGCCTGGAATGGGAGGGCTTGCCACAGGTGGAGTCACCTGACCTGAACCAAGCACTGAGTTACAGGGTAAACTGGAGGCTCCACCCCATCTTCACTCATACTCTGAGTCCTGAGTAGGGGAGGGGTCCTGACTCTCAGGCGAGGACAGTAAAGGAACATCACCCTATACAGGGCCCTCTTCCTGAGGCCTGGTCCTGGCCAGGCGCCTCCAGCTTTGCTGGAGGCAGAGAGACGCAGAGGAGACACGAGACAGAGGAGCAAGACCGCGGGAGGAGCGGAGGATGAACAACAAACAGAAAGTCAGTGCCCACAGTGAGGAAAGGCCTGGGGTGAGCAGAAGAAAGAGGTGGAGGCGGGAGGAGGCTCTCCCAGCCCAAGCCCAGGGTCCAGGTGAAGAGGCGGGGTAAGTGGAGGAGCAGCTCCATGGCTCTGCCCTCCTCCTCCTCCTCCTTCAGCCTCTGGGCCAGGCCCAGACTATTTTTAGCTGGGGCTGAATTTAGCTGTTCCCTCGGAAATTCCTCACCCGCCCCAGGCAACGCCCCCGCTGGCCTTGGGGAGAAGCCTAGAAGCTCTGGTCCAGGCAGGAGCAGAGAGGAGGGACCAGAAGTGGCAGAGAGCTAGAAGGATACTTAGGGCTCTGATGAGGAAACTGAAGCTCAGGAGCAGGCCCCAAATCTGAGTTACTCTTCCCACAGCCTCTGCCCTCCTCTCCTCCAGGAAGGCCTCCAGGACTGCAGGGCCACAGAACAGCACCTGTCTTGGGGTCTGTGACACAAACATCATGAGGATACTTTGTCTGCGACTACAGGACCCACTGTGAGCACTGCTGGCAAGGCTGTCTGCCTGTCTACCTACCAGTTCCTCTTCCCCCAGCTCCCGAGAGCCTGCAGAGTCCAGAGCTCTTCTGGGCTCTGCCACCTCTGGGACTCCCACTTTACAGATGGGAAGACTGAAGCCAAGTGCCTTGTCTTGGGTCCTAGACAGCCAGGGAGCACAGGCCTGCTCCTTTTCTTCTCAGACACTCCCCACCCAGGTTGCTCCCAGAAGAGCTGGCTGGGGGTGTAGCCTGGAGCTCTGCTGTTCTCTGGTGAACCCGCTGAGAAACAGGGCACTTCCACTGGAGCAAGAAGATCCAGTTAGACGAAAAGCACATGGAACACAGAGGCAGGGACCCAGGCTGGCTCAGAGCTCCCTCGCCCTTCCAGAAATGCAGAGGGAAGTTCTGTCCCGAGGCAGGAGGTTGATTCAGATGACCCTGCACCCTGTCCATTGCCTCATTCTCTAACTCCAATAAGGAAAGCAGGCCCTACTCCCCCTACCCCAGCTTCGGACAGGGCCTCTAAATTTAAGTTTCAATTTTACCTCCAAATTACTGCCCTAGTAAGTTTCTCTCCACCCCTGTATCACCTGCTCCCCTAAGCTCAGGTTTCTAACCTCCCTGCTCCCCAGTCCAATCATCCCCCCATGAGCAGAGAATGCTTTTCAATGTGCCCGTCTGGCTCTCCTCCTCCTCCTCCTCCTCAGCTCCTTATCTTCCATGGCTCCCCACTGCCCACAGGACAAAGCCTTTGAGGTTTCACTCGGCCTTGAGGCTTTATACCTGGCTCCTGCACACACAGCCCCTCCCCATGCGCTCTGGTCAGAGATCTCCCTGCCCTCTTGGCCCCAAACATACATCGAGGCTTCTCTTTCCTGCCTGGTTCAGCCTGATTCTCTAAAACACCAAGGGACTATGTCCCTTGTCCTCTCAAGAATTCCCCAGTGCGGCCCCTTACACCCAGCTGTGAGGTGCACAGGCAGATAGCTGGGCCTGGTCCTCTACTGTGTGGTCTTGGGCAAGACCCATTCCCTCACTGTGCCTTAGTTTCCCTGCTGAATAATGTAGGGGCGAGGGGTGATTAGAAGACACACTGGTTTCTAAAGGTCTTCTTGGGTGGGCCATCCCGGCATTCAAGGCCCTGTCCCTCTTCCTCCTCCTGCCTCCTGGTCTGCCAAAAAGCTGGACATCTCACACCAGGTCCCACCCCAGGGACACAGGGAGAGACAGACAGGGACAGTGAGGAACCAGGAGCAAGACTGCGGTGACACAGGCAGTCAAAAAAGATGGAGCCAGTAGGGTTTTCTGGGGGGAGTGGGGGGAGTCCTTTCCCGTCCTTCTGCCCCTTCCCTTCACATCTGCTCCTTGACCTCCAGTGCCCTGTCCTGGGAAAGGACTGGATGTTTGTCCAAGGGGGCTTGGGGGAGGGGGGGGGTCTCGGCAGTCCCAGGAGGCCAGGCTGTGGGGCTGGCTGGCAGCCAGGACCCCAGGCCTCCCTCCCTCCTGCTCCATGCTGCTCGGGGAGCAGGGCCTGCTCACCCCCTGGGAACCAATAAACAGGAAACAGACACCAACCTGGTGCTTGCTCCCTCAGCCTGGCCCCCACCATCACAGTCCCCCAACTGCTCTCCCACTGGCCTAAGACAGCCTCGCTTTTCCCCGGCCCCAGAATCTCAGAACCAAGAAGTAATAATCTCAAATGTATGAAAAAATTAAGTTAAAAGTTACGTCTTCTGCAGGAAAAAAACAAAACAAAACAAAACTCAGACTCCTTCATCTTGAAACCACCAATCTCAGAAGTATACACTTTAAATTGGCCACAATTCTGACAGCTTCCAGACCTGGGGTCATGGGCTGAGGATTCGATCCATAAGTTTTCTCTTGGCCTTCACAGTAACTCCTTAGCATTCCCACTTTGCAGAGCAGCAAACTGTGGCTCAGAGCTGAGGTGCAACGACTTGTTAGATACCACCCAGCTGTGCGACAAGGGTCAGGTCTGAGATGTCAACCCTCATCTGTCTAACCCCAAAGCCCACCAGGCACATGGACCTCAGACTTCCCACTTTGAAGGGCCTCTCAGCCTGGGATGGGTAGCAGAGGGGATTGAGATCCACTTCACAGGCCAGTTCGAATGGGTCTGGGACCTCACTCGGCTTCTAGACTGGGGCTGGTGGTGACAAAACGGGTGAGGGGGCGGGAGCCAGGAGCCAGGTCAGTGGGCATTGGCTCCACCTCACCGCCCAGCCCCTCTGCCCACCTCCAAAGGCCCAGGCTGCTGGGTCACCCACCCTACAGACGTAGCCTGGAACCCATACACCCCTCCTATCTGGAGCTCTGTGCTCTGCTTCATGGCTGGAAAGAGATGCTGAGAACCTGAGCATTTTGGAATCAGGGTCTCTTAGGATCACAGAATCCTAGCATCTCAGTTACAAGGGGAGGAGCTAACATTTCTTTAGGAAACCCTCCTGGCATGATTTCATTCAATCTTAATCATAGTCTTTCATGGAGTGAGGGGATAATTCACCCGTTTTACAGTTTCAGAGGGGTCTGAAAATGCTTGCCCCGGGTCCCAAAGCCAGCCTGAGAAGGGACACAGACCATGCTCCCTACCCTCCACGTGCCACTCTTCAGGGCCACCTCAGACAGCACCTCGGCCCTTAGGGGCCTGACTCTGGTCCAACAGTACCAGGGTCTCTAATGCCTGGCACAGAGCTCCCAGCACAGGTGGAGGGGTAGCTCCTGGCCATCTGCCCTGAGCCAGCCAGGGCCAGTCCAGCAGAGATGTGATTTCCACCCTAGATCCCACTCTTCTCTCTCTGCCCTGGCTCTACATTCTCCTGCCAACTGCCTTCTTGGGAGCTACTTCATCCCAATTTTTAGGCAGCCACTCTAGAAGGCAAACCCATCCACAGGGGACACGTTGGCTCTTCTGTCCCTCTCCCACCAGAGCAGGGCTCAGCCACCCTCTGGACCCCACCCACATCAGCGGGCTAAGACCCTTGTTGAGAACCCCTGACAAGCAGGGATGATGTCCAAACTTTCCTTGTGTGTTCTTATTGCCCATCAAGGGCTCAACAAACGACTGTTGAATGAATGGAGAAATGAAAGTGACAAATGATCAGGGAAAGAAATGAGTACAGGATAAATGCAGGGGGCCTGAGTTCACCAGCTCTACCTGGTGACCAGCACCTACTGGGAGCTCTGGCTTCCAGAAGTTGACAGCCTGACCCATCTGCCCACCTGTCAAAAGCAGAATAAAGGCCAAAGATGTCTGCGTCTGAATCCCCAAGGCCTGTGACTATGTTATCCTACAATGGTCTGAATCCCCAGGACCTGTGAATGTTATCCTACATGGCAAGAAGGACTTTGCAGACGTAATTACAGATTCTGAGATGGGAAGATTATCCTGGATGATCCAAATAGGCCCAGAGTAATGACAATGGTCCTTATAAGGGAGGAAGGAGGTTCAGTTCAGTGTGAGAGAGAGATCTGAAGACACTACGTTGCTGTTTTTGAGCCGCTCATTCGTGTCTGACTCTTTGTGACCCCATGCGCTATAGCCCGCCAGGCTCCTCTGTCCATGCAAGAATACTGGAGCGAGTTGCCATTTCCTACTCCAAGGGATCTTCCCGACCCAGAGATTGAACCCATATCTCTTATGTCTCCTGCGTTGGCAAATGGGTTCTTTACCACTGTGCCACCTGACTGACAGCTTTGAGAATGGAGGAAGGGGCCATGAGCCAATAAGAGCCAACAGCCTCCAGTGATGGAAAAGACAAAGGGCAGTTTTTCCCTAAAGGTTTCAGAAGGAATTCAGCCCTGCTAACATCATAATTTTAGCTCAGTGAAGCCCATTTTTTTCTGACCTCCAGAACTATAAAATGAAACTTGTATTAAGTCACTAAATACGTAGTAATTTGCTACAGCAGCAATAGGAAACTAATACACCACCCATCTGCCAGCCTAGACCCTGGAATTAGCTCATGTTCCTCCCACCTCAGGTACCTCTGGAGACTCCCCTCTCCCCTTCTCCCTGCCCCAGGAGTATTTCAGAGCTCCACAACTGCCCCAAACCCCAAAGAAAGTACTAACATCACACAGCAGCAGCATCAACACTTCTGTGTGCCGGCCCCAGAGTGAGCCCCACAATCTGCCACCAGTGTGGGGGACAGGCCCCCTCTATACGTGTGGAAGGGTGCAGAGCAGCTGCTGGTCATAGGGAATAGGGTCCCTGGGGGCCAAGCCTGGGTGAGTTCCAGCCCCACTCTGAGCCTCAGTCTCCTCAGCAAGCTAAAGGGGACTGTGAATCCCACCCACCAGCACTTCAGTCTATTAATACAAGCTGGGATCCTACTAAGGACAGCTGCTACCTCTCCCAGCCGGAGTGGGAGTTCTTCCTGGTGCCCAAGAACATGAAGGAATCTATGGCTCAGAGAAGGGAAGGAACTTACTTAAGGCCACACAGCAGGAAAACGGAGAGGCCAAGCCTAGTACCCAGGTCTCCTGATGCCTAGTGCCAACCTTCACATGTCATACCACGACATCCCTCATAAGCCCCAAAGCTACTGGAGGGGGCTCAGATACCCTGGCTGGGGCCGTAGGCCCCTGCCTGTGATGGGCTGGGGCTCAGTCTCAGCTCAGAGCATGGCAGCCTGGCAGTCGTCCTCTGCCTCTGTCCACCCCTGGAATGCCCCAGAGGCCTGGGGGTGGGGGTGGGGGTTGCCTGAAGGATCAACTCCCATGGGGGGGGCATGGTTCTAACAGGCTCCTGCTTCCCAAGAGACCCAGCGCCCCCGTTTCAGGGCCTGCCAGCCAAGGCGCCAGGCTGCCTGGGCACGTTTCCCAATAAGTACGCCAGGGCTGCAAGCCTTTCTGGGAAACATGGACTCCCCCTTCCCCCCACCCTACTACCATCATCCCTGCCAGCTCTGCTTAGTGGGAACTCTGTGGGGCCAACGTATGGCCTGGGAGTCAGGACACCTTGGGCCCAATTCCACTCGAGACCCAGGAGCTGGGACAAGTCTCTGCCCATCCTGGGCCTGCTTCATCTATGTACTGGGATGCCCCCCTAGCATCCCAGAGGGGAGGGGGGGGAACCAGCACTGCCTGTGGGTGGCGCGAGCTCCCTGTCTCAGGTAACATGCAAGCTGGAGCTGACAGGCGTCATAGCGGCTGTAGAGGAGCCACCAGTGGGATAAGGCACTGTCACCTGCCCCACTGGGGCCCTGAGAACCTCACCCTCCTAGCCTTTGAGCCACACCAACAGAGGTCTACAGGGGCGTCTGGTGCAGCCGACAGCTCCAGGTGACCCCGGGGGCTTTGTCAGTCTCCCCCTCCCCACTCTTAAGTGACCCCTCACAGCCACAAGGAGCTGCAGCAGAAACCCCCTACTCTGTTGCCTCTGCCCTAGCCCAAGCCCCCTTATCTCTTACCCAGACTGTTCCAGTGGCCTCTTGATGCCCCTTCCCCTGGGCCTCTGTAGTCTACCCCCATAGAGTGGCTAGAGCAGACTTGTGAAAGCCTAAGTCAGATTAGGTCACTACTCTAACTCAGAACCTCAAAATATGGCTTGCTGTCTCACCTCAAGTAAACACGGAAGACCTCCTATTGGTCTCTGAAATCTACCTCATCTGGCCCCAGCCCACTTCCACCCTTCCTTAACTCTGACCTCATCCCCACTTAACTCCATTCACACTGTCCTCTTGACTTTTACCCCAGGGCCTCTGCACTTGCTGTTCCTCTCTTCCCCGAAAGACAGCTGCCTGTCTTGCTCCCCTCAAGCCTCTGCTCTCCAGTCTCACCTCCTCAGTGAGACCTTATTCAGATTTCTTAATTTAATATATCCCTCCCCCCTCCTCTTGTCAACCTCTAGTCCCTTATCCTGGTTTCTTGTGCTTCCCAGCCCTCATCTCTCTCTGAAGCACAAGGTATCCATTTACAGACCGGTCTCCTCACTAGTCTGGAAACTCCATGAGGTCAGGCCTTTGTTTTATTTGCAGCTGTATCCCAGGGCCTAGAAGAGTGCCCGAGTGTCCAGGGGTTCAGAGGCATTTGTTGCAAGGATGGATGCATTGCCTTATCAAAGTTCACCCAAGTCTCTGAAACAAACGCCTAGGACACACAGTTTAATCCGTTCTTTCCTACCTACTAGCCTCTGCCCATGTTGTGCCCTCCTCCTAGAACCTCTCCCTTTCTTCTCTGGATATTCAAAGCCGAGCTCCAGACAGAGCCTCCTCCAGGGAGCGTCTCCTGCCAGCACCCAGGCCAGTCCCTCAACATCCCACAGCCCCTTCCAGTCAGCTACTAGATCCTGAATTCTCTGAGTGCTTCGGCAGCCTGGCGGTGCCTCCACCCCACTGCGGGGCAGCACGTGTAGCCTGAGAGATTGCAGATGGGCGGGAAGGAAGCAGGAGGGGCAAGTCCTGGCACTGGGAGGGGGCTGGGGACAGGATTAGCAGCAGCTTCCCAGCCTCCCGAATCCAGCTGGTCCTGAAAATTCAAGGCTGGAAAATGTCAGACGCAACTCTAGTCCATCCCTCAGCTCTTCCCTGTGGTGGGGGGAGGACGACCTATTCCTGGGCCACACTCCCCTAAGAGCCCAGGACCGTTAGAAAGTACTGGGGGTGGGGGGGGGAGACAGGGAATAAACAGACAAAAGGGACAGCCCTCTGCCTGTCCTCCCCTTCCCAACCTCCTCCTGCTGGGTGACAAGACATTTAATTATAGATATTTGGTACTGCTCAGAATTCCAAATGTCCTAATCGCCTCCCCTCCCAGAGCAGTTTCCATGGAAAAATCAGAGTGAAGAGCCAAGGAGGGAAAGGAGAGAACCCCCACCCCGTGGGTTCCCTGCCAAGGAGAGACAGAGAGAAGAAAGGTGACAAAGAGCTGTAGCCAGGCCGTCCTCTGCAAGGTAGGGGGCTTTCTGGGCAAGAGGGGGATAGGGGCCATGTCTGCTGGGGGAAGGGGGTGCGGGCAAGGTCAGACTGGTGCATGAGCCCAGCTCTGCCCTGCCATACTAGGTGACCTTAAAGTCAGCGTTCTCCTTTCTGAGTCTTGAAGTTCTTCCCACCACAAACCCTGGCCCCAGAGCATTAAATAACTACCATGAAAGTGTTGAGACAGTTGGGAGTACAGGAAAGGCCCCCACTAACCATTGACCCTACCCCATTACTCAGATGGCAGGCCAATTCCATCAAGAAAAGAAACAGGGACGCTCAAGCCCCTTCACCTCCAAAACTAGGATTCAGTGGGAATCTAAGAGCCTGCAATTCTAAGAATTCAGCCTTGTGAGAGTCTCACAGCTTTCATTTTTGAAGACTGAAAAATTCAGAGAGTCTGGCATATGGTGGTAGTGGTTTAGTTGCTAAGTCACATCCGACTCTTGCAACCCCATGCGCTGTAGCCGCCAAGTTCCTCTGTCCACGGAATTTCCCAGGCAAGAATACTGGAGTGGGTTGCCATTTCCTTCTCCAGGGGATCTTCCTGACCCAGGGATCAAACCCACCTCTCCTGCATTGGCAGGCGGATTCTTTATAGTATGCACTTGATAAATGTCAGCCGCTGTTACCGCCATTTCAATATGCTAAAGTTCTCTGAGTCCATCCATCTGATTCTGAGACACAAGTCACTTCCTGTTTCTGGACTAGAGTTGCCTCTTCTCTTAAATGGGTATCAGGTACTTGAGGACAGAAGGTTGGATCAACTCTGTACTTTAGGGCCAGGACAGGGCAGCCTTGGGATGAACTGCTGATCTTCCAGGTTACTGTGGGCCTAAATGGAAATGACAAGGCATGTGGGAGGAGGCAGGGCAGAAATGCTCCACAGCTGGGCCTCCTCCACCCAGTACATCTGCAAGCAGGTGTTCATGGAAAGTGACCATGAGTGATCCCTTATTCCCTGGGCTCCTAGGTCCTTACAGCTGTTGCATAGAGCTGCCTTTCTCTCCCTTCCAGCCATATCCTGACTCCTTCTGTTTCCCTTGACCACCCTATAGGCTGAGTCCACCCTATAGACTTTCAAAGACCAGGCAGTCTAACCACCCACTGTACAGATGGGAAAACTGTGAAACCCAAGACGACTCTGTTCAGGTCTCAGCGGAGCTGAGCAGGCAGCACCAAGCAGGGGGCAGAAACGGACTTTGGGGTGGGAGAGACCTGACTTTGAGGGACTCCTCGCAGCCCAAGGGTAGGGTAGGAGCCCCCTCCGTCCCCGGAGCCTCCCCTGCTGGCCCCCTGGTTGGGCTCACACTGGTTTCTGCCTCATCAGCAAAGCGCAACAGCCTCTTCCCTTTTTATTCTGGAGCCCACATCACATCATCTCTACCCACAGCCCAGGGAGCGTGACTGGAACCCCAGGCCTGAAACAAAGGAACCTTGTCTCCTCCACGGAGGCCAGAAGGAGGGCTGGAGAGCTGCTCCCCATCTTCCTGGAGCCAGAAGGAAGGGGACAGCAGGAGGGATTTGGGCTAGCAGATGGGAGAACTTCCAGGCTTTATGAGTGAGTTGGGAGTCAGGGGATGGTGAATCTCTTTTGAGCTGACTGAAGTCCACCAGGTTATACTGAGGCCAGAATGCCCAGTCCTGTGCTCAGAAAGTAGTAGGGCGCAGGGAGGAGGGGACAAGGCTGGTCACCGAGAAGCAGCTGGGACAGTGAACCCTGTTTTTTTCCCCTTTCTCCTGCCCCCAGGAAGGGCGTGATCATACCACCCACGCACAGTATACACAAGTCTGCCAGGTAGAGACCATTACTTACAGAAGGCGAAGGTGAGGCAAAAATCAGGGACGTGACTGACCCTAGGCCACACAGGGATCTGGAGCAGGGACTCAAATGCTGCTCTTCCAACGACAGACTCACCAGTTCTCTAAGGGGTAAGAGGGGACACTACGCTGGGCCTGGAGAGAGAAGGGGACTGGAGCGAGCAAAGGCTTGGAGGCTGGAGAGAGCCTCCACTGAGCACAGGGAGCAGCCTGTGCTATGAGCAGGTGTGTCCCACCTCATACCCCTCTGGGGGCAGCTTGGGGCATGTGGGGCGCTTGAGGGGGGTTAAACTTCTCCCTGAGACCAGGCAGGGCAGGGGGACAATGTGATGAGAGTAGACCTGGAGTCAATTCCGCAAAAACTCCCACCTCCTCTCACTGCCTCTTCCTAGGAGTAGGGCCCCCTCCCCGCAGTCTCCCCAAGTCCCTCGATTCACTCCCCTAATTTACTCCTCAAGGCTCCCAGAGGAGATAATTTCATGGGAAAAGAATCTGGGGAGGGGGTCCCTGGCAGGAGCTGCCCCTGCTGTCATCCCTCCCCACCCCAACAAAGACAACAGGCACCTGAGCTACCCTACCAAGCTCTGAGAAGGAAGGACAGGGCCCAAATGTTCCCTCTCCCTGCCCACTGACTGCAGCCTCTGTGAGAGACACCAGAGCCAGGACTAGAAAAAACTAGAGACAGGAGGGAGAAACAAAGAGAGAGAGTTCAGAGCGGGCCGTGAGAGCACTGAGAACCGGCAGTGACCAAATTAGTCCAAGGTTCAGGGTTTTTAGGTTCCTCACTCTGCAGGGAACACAGTGGGTGTGTAAGCCATGGTTGAAATAACCCCAGGCCATCTCCACTCCAGACTCAAAGCCAGAGCCTCAAATCTAGCTTCCAACTGAGATGCCAGGCCATCACACTGCCTAGAACCCAAGTGAACCCAACAGCCCAAACTCCAGAAACAGCTAGACAGAAAGCAGAGAGGTAGTCTCTGAGAGAATGAGTCCTAGCGCCAGGGGTCTGGCAGAGGAAGGAGGAAGCATCTGAGAGTCAGCAAAATGGGGGTGCAGGGAGAAGATACAAGCCTGCACGATGAGGGGACAAGTGCTCCCAAGTCTTGTCTACTGACAGCCCTTCCGTTGACCCTGCCCTCCCTGAGAGGTCCTCATTCTAATTGGAGGAGGCTTTGGCAGATTTCAGGTCCAAAGAGTGTGCCATGCCACAGACTCCCACAAATCTGTATAGCACAGCTGGAAGGAGATAGAGGCACCACTTTGTCCAAAACCCCCGATTTTTACGGATGGGAAGGTTGAGTTACAGAGAAAAGCCAGGGCTGCCAATGTACCTTATGAAGCCCTCTCCACTTTATGGAGATAAAGTCATGCCTTGTACCTCTTCAATTCTCCCAGGCCCAGGCTCAGACCCAGATTTTGATCTACCACAGGCAAGCCACCTGAGGAAGGGCAAACCCATGTCATCTGTGGGCCTCCGAACTCAAACATCCTACAGGAGGTCAGCAAGGCGCTTGAGAAAGTTCCACCACCCTCACAGCTCCTCATGTATTGATAAAAAACCAAATATGAATCTTTAAAACCATTCCCTGAAAAACATATAAAGGACCAGATTAGAACCCTTTGTAATTATCACCCAGAATACACTGGAGCAGATAAGAACCTCTGAGTTAGCACCAGCAGAAGCCTCTGAGGCCTGAGTAGACAGGGCCCATATGTCATTAACACTCTTAAAACCGCCTGGGCACTTCCAGGACCTGAGAAGCTCCCTCACACCTGGGCACCTGCCCAATGAGCACACTCAAGAGACTCCTGCAGAAGTCATATTCACAGCCCTCTTTCAGCCCCGCCCCGAAGGCCCCCTACTAAGACTCACCACTTGTGGCTTGCTGCAGCACTTGCTGGTTGGGGCAGGCTCATCTGGAGCCCGGGCTGCCTCAGGGGGCTTGACCTCCGAAGATGGTGGTGCAGTCGGAGTCAGGCAGGGCATATCCACGGGCACTGGGGCAGGGACCCCACTGGAGTGGAGGGTCAGCATGTACTGCTTAGTGACGTCCTCAAGAGATGGTGCCTGCATCGTGGAGTGGGCTTTGGCAGGGAAGCCCATGGGCTCTGGCACAGCCACAGGGGGGCCAATGGAAGTCGGTGTCTCAGGCACCACGATGGGTGTGAAGGTGGCAGGCACACTAGCATGGCGAACGTGTTTGGAGGAGGGTCGGGCCAGAGACAGGCTGCCAGCCTGGTCCTGATTGCCCTCCTCTCTTGAGAGCTCCTGATGACTGCTCCGGGCTGGGCGCTTCTTGGAACCACGGCGAATGAGCCGTGGGGACAGAATGTTAGCAAGTTTCGGGTCAAGGTGGAAATCATGGTGGGCAGTGGAAGAGGCAGGTGGGGCCTCAGGTAGGGCCCTCTCAGACTGTGCCCGGCCCCTGGCAGGACTGGGCTCTTCTGGTTCTGCCCGCCGCTCAGCCAGGATGGGCTCGCTGCTGGATGGAGGCAACATGGGCTCGACCTCTCTGATGGGCTCCCCTCCAGGACCCTCGAATCCAGGCCCAGCCAGTTCCCCACGGCGGCTGGGGTCACTCAGAGATTTCTTCTTGGGGGCTTTGCCAGCAACCCTGTCATCCACCACACACCCTAAGGCACCCGGGCCCTGAACAATGCTCTGAATAACCTCGGGGTATCCCTTGCTCTCTTCACTGCCTACAGACCAGTCACTGTGGCCACTGGTCAAGCCCTCATCCATAGCTGGGGCTGTCGGAAGCCCTGTCTTGGGGCTCAGTGAACCCAGGAGGTTGCTATCCACAGAGAACCCAGAGGGCTCCTCAGAGGTGGCGGCCCGGTGGCGCTGTGGAATTGGGTCACTCAGAGACCGGTAGGCCTCACCTGCCTCCCCATTGCTCAGTTCAGTCCCACCAGGGCCTGAAGGTGGGATTTTGCGTCTGCGGCGGAGGGCACCAGGTGTGGGAGGGGTATCAGGGGACACCAGGGCCCACCCTCCCAGACTCTCTTCAGCCCCAGGGCCATGGTGGTTGGTCTGGGCTGAGGATGAGGAGAGGGGTCGCCAAACACCTGTGGGACCCAGGCTGCAAAATGCTGAAACAGAAGGCTCAGGGTCCGCTCCAATGCCCTCATCTGTCAGACTCGACTCAGGGCCGGAGAGTTCTTCTTGAGACCGCTGCCCTCCGGTCACGTCTCCTGCCCAGTCAGGACTCCCAGGGGGGACATCATTGCCATCATCCTGCTGGGCACCCATCCGCTGGATCTTCTCAAAAACCTGACGGGCCTCTTGAACATACTGATCCTGGACGACGAGGGGCAGTGGATCCTCCTCGGCACCTGGGCCTGCCAGCAGGAGTTCAGAGGAGCTGGGCTTCAGGACACCAGTGCGGGACAGGCGGCGGGCCATGGGCTTCTCAGAGCAGGTAAAGGACTTTGCCCTTCGGAGGGTGGCCGTCAAGTCCTTCAGTGTGGGGCGGGTGCCAGATGATGCTGGGGCTGGGGCAGGCATGGGCCCAAGTTGCCCCACCGAGCTATCTGCGGATGGTGAATCTCTGCCATCTACCGGGCCACTTCCAAGGTCTCCAGGTCGCCCACCAGGCTTTCGGATCCTCAGCTCTGAAAGGTCTGAACGCAGAAAACTGAGTAGCGTCAGGGTCTCCGAGGCAATATCTGGATTCGACAGGGACTTCCGTTGCCGGCTCTTGTCCAGATCCAATCCTCCATCCCTCGATACCCTCGTGGTGCCCACAGGTCCCTTGGTGCGGCTTCGCACCTGGGGCCTGACGAGCCCTTCCCCGGCTCCAAAGCTGGGGGAGCGATACACACCCCAGTTCCCAGAACCCCGGCTAGCCCACAGCTCCTCATCCTTGAGAGTCTCTGTGCTGGAATAACGGCTGCTACCGCGGGAGCCTGCAGGGCTGGCCAGGTACGCGGGAAAGCTCACCTTGGCCACGCGGAACGTTCCCCCCACAGTGTCTGACAAGGGCCGAAGTCCTTCCTGGGGGCCTGGTACACAGTGGGGAGAGCCAGCACCCCACCCTTGGGGTCCTTCCTCGCTAGGAGCTCTTGGAGGAGTTGGGGGATCGGGGCTCCCAGATCCCCCTGCCGAGTCCATGCTGCTCGGATTTAACCCATAACTGTCCGGCCTACAGTCCTTATCCAAAGAGGAGCTTCCAGGCCTGGGTCCCGTCCTCCCTCCCCGGCAGTGGCCACCCTCACCGTCTTGGTCCTCGTCACTGCCTGAGGAGTGGCCGCCGTGGTAGGCCGGACTCTGCGCCCCGGGCAGCGGCGGCGGCGGGCCCTCCTCTTCCTCCTCGCTGGAGCTGGCAGCCCGGCTGCGGCTGACAGGATAGGAGGAAACGATGGAGGAGGAGGAGGAGGAGGAGGCCCGGGCCCTGGCCTGCGGTTGGGAGAAGCTATGCCAAGAATGTAAACCATCCGCCGGACGCTGCGCTCGCTCCTGTTGCTGCCACCGCCTCCTCCCCTCGATCCCCGGGCCGGGCAGCGGCCGCGCCGAACGCAGGCCCGCCAAAGGGAAGCACGTCCGAGGAGGTGGCGTCGGGGGCTGCCGGGGTTCCCGGGTCGCGGGCTCCCACGCGGCCCCGTCAGGGCTGGGCGTCCCCGAGGCCTCTGAGTCGGCACTGGGCCGCCTGGAGCCAGGGCCCCCGAAGAGCTTGCGCATCTCCATGACGCTGGGCCAGGCTCCGCGCGCGGCTCCCTCTGCCGCTTCTTCTGCTGCCGCCGGGGAGACGCCCCCGTCTCGGGGCCCGGTGGAGTTGTCGTCCAGACGCTGTGCGTCGAAGCGCCGGGAGAGCTGGCGCACAGACGGCGAGAGGCTGCGGAGCGGGCGCGGCTGCGCGGGGGCGGCCGGGGGCCCCGACGCCAGCTTGGACACGCGCCGGGAGGGCTGGGCCGGGACGGCCGCGACCGGTCGGCACGAGGAGCGGCGCCGCAGTCCCGGAGCGTCCGTGGCCTCTTCCCTCTGCCCGGGCCCGCCGCTCCAGCGCTCCAGGAGCTTGAACGAGACGCTGCGATATAGCTGGGGCCGGGGGGCCCCGTCCGCCATGGTGGCGGGACTCACTCTGGGGGGGCTGGCCTCGGGGAGCCGCGGCCAACCCCCCCTGCGCCCCCGTCCCGAAGGAGCGCAGCGGCCGGGGTCCCAAGGCTGGGGTCTCGCAAGTCGCAGTGCGAGGCAATTAGCGGGGTAAGGGTGCAGAGACCCAAGCAGAGGTTTAGCTGCGGCGGCTCAAGTTTCTGGGCGCGCGGGCCGCCTCGGCTCCATCCTGCGCGACCCCTCCCGCCTCAGCGTCGACTCCTGGGCCCAGCCCCCGCCTCGCCCGGTGCGGCCCGGAGCATCTCTGCCCGACCCGGTCCCGGCAGGATCCCGACGCTTAGTTCCTCGGCTCTGCGCCCCCTCCTCAGCCGGCCGGCCTGCCTCTCCTCGAGCTTCTGCTCCCGCTCCCTCCCTCTGAGCTGCTCTCTCCTAGCTCCCTTTTGTTGCAAATAAACTTTGTGGCAGAGGAAAGGGGGTGGGGGGCGGGGCCTCGCGCCCAAAAGAGGGGGTGGGCTCCGGGAGCGCGCTAGGCTGGGAATCGGGAGTTGTGGGGGGTGGGGAGGGGAGGGAATCGGGGAGGAGCCGACAGACCGCTGGAGCAGAGGCTGACTGAAGCAGCCCTCCAGATGAGCCCCTTGGGAGCTCGGCGGGCAGAGCTACCTCCCCCCAGAACTCGCTGCAACACGAATCGTCCGAGTGTGGTCAGCTCCGCGGGCATACAGTCAGGGTGGCGCACCCACTGCTTTCGGGCAGAAACGCCTCCTGCCCCAGGGACCCCCAACATGGCAACCTCAGACCCACGAACACCACTGACACAGGTATTCTGAGAAACACTCTGCCAGCCGAGAGACCCGCCACCAGGGGGAGCAGTGCGCGCCTCAGGCCAACCTGGGCGCTCGCTGCTCCCCGTCCCGCCCCTTCACCCCGCCCAGGCCACGCCTCCTATCGGGTCTTTTCACGGCGAATCCCATTGTAACTGCGACCGGGTCCAGCCCCTGGGGCCCCCAAACGCCCCGCCCCTCCCGCTTCTGCAGCCAATCCAGTTCTGACCGCCCCCCCAATCCGCCCCAAGCGGCTCCAGGAGCCCCACCCTTTGTGACTACGCCCCCACGTTTCCAGAGGCACGCCCTGCGCCTCTTTGTCCCCTCCTTCTCCGGCGGCGCTCTGGGGTACGCGGTTCTTGCGCCCTCTTCTGGCCGGTTTTCCCCAATCCCTCCTACCCTGCTCCTCTCAACCCGCGTGGAACCTTGAACGAGTAAAGCAACACCCACCACAAAAAGACCCCGAGAACTGATTAAGACTTCATTTCCTTTACTTCCTTCTTGTTATCTAGTCCTTTCAAGAGCCGTTTCAAACCTATTCCCTTCGCAGAGTGCACTGTCCCTCCTTCGACTCCACTCACACTAGGCGCTTTCACGCAACGTCCTCAATTTACCACTGCAAAACCTACACTCCTACCTGAGGCCGATCTGCCCTCCTGATAGGCAAGGTGTGGGTGGCTTCTACTGTTTCACTCTGCCCCTTGAAGGTGGATCTCACTGTGCCTTCTCTATGGGTCATGAAGGCAAAGTAACTTTGACCAGTGTTAAAGTCAGGAAATGGTTCAGTTCAGTTCAGTTCAGTCGCCCAGTCATGCCCGACTCTTTGCGACCCCATGAATTGCAGCACTCTAGGCCTCCCTATCACCAACTCCTGGAGTTCACTCAAACTCACGTCCATCGAGTCAGTGATGCCATCCAGCCATCTCATCCTCTGTCGTCCCCTTCTCCTCCTACCCGCAATCTCTCCCAGCATCAGAGTCTTTTCCAATGAGTTAACTCTTCGCATGAAGTGGCCAAAGTACTGGAGTTTCAGCTTTAGCATCGTTCCTTCCAAAGAAATCCCAGTGCTGATCTCCTTTAGAATGGACTGGTTGGATCTTCCTGCAGTCCAAGGGACTCTCAAGAGTCTTCTCCAACACCACAGTTCAAAAGCATCAATTCTTTGGCGCTCAGCTTTCTTCCCAGTCCAACTCTCATTTCCATACATGACCACTGGAAAAACCATAGCCTTGGCAAATTCAGGATGCCAATGGCAATGGCGAATTCAGATTTCAGGAGCTTCAGACACCATGCTCCTCCAGACAGCCTTTGCTAATTCCAGATCCCTGATGAGCCCTCAGCAGTATTGTCCTCCTCCTTGGGCCTGGGTTCTGCCTTCCTAGAAAGAGAGGATACTCATGTTCCCCTTAGCCCAAGAGGACTGTGGCTGCCATCAACCCCCTCCACCCCTAAACACACACTGCTCATCCCATGTGTCCAAATGAGCAGACATGGCTGGACATAGTGTAGGATGGGAGACACTCAGGGATTGCCTGACTACCTCACGAGACTGGGAGGACCTCAGGGCCCTGCTTGCTGCTTCCCTTGGATTACAGGAGATGGCTGTAGGGAGAAAGCTCTTCCCCTTTGAGTTGAGACCAGTCTCCAGTAAGTCCCTCACCTCAACCTTGTCTCAGCTCTGCCTCAAAGTGGCCAGCATATCTCTCCCTCTTTAATGGGAAATTGATAGTAAGGAAGAGAACTCTGTCTGGCCTATTACCTCTCTGCCTTTTCCTTGCTGTGTGACGTTGGGTAAATCCTTTCACTTCCCTGGGCCTCATCTGAAAAGTATGGAGTGGGTTTAAGTTTCCCCAAGGGTGCCTTTCTCTGTCTCTATTTGAAATCAGACTCTTGTCTCCTGGAGATTGTTTTCTTTCTAGTCTTCTGAGGAAATTTTGGTATGGTGCAGGGATCGTCTTCCTGGAAGTCACTGCTCCTCTCCAATAATAATGATGGCCCCTGCCATCTGAAATTTGTGATTTTATTTTTTTAAACGTCATTTTTGTATATTTATTTACTTATTTTTGGCTGCACTGGGTCTTTGTTGCTGCTTGCGGGCTTTCTCTAGTTGCAGCGAGTTGGGGCTCCTCTCTAGTTGTGGTGTGTGGGCTTCTATTGCGGTGGCTCCTTTTGTTGCAGGAGCATGGGCTCTAGGGCACATGGGCTTCAGTAGTTGGTCGAGGGCTCAACAGTTGCGACTGGCAGGCTTGTTGACCCATGGCATGTGAAATCTTCCTGGACCAGGTATTGAATCTATGTCGCCTGCATTGGCAGGTGGATACTTAACCACTGGACCACCAAGGAAGTCCTGAAATTTGTAATTTTCCAAGCTCTTTCACACCTGGTCCTGTTTTGTCTTCACGTCACTTCTGGACTAGAGGACAGAGGTTTTTATTCCCAAATCACAGATGAGGAAGCTGATGGAGAGGAGCAGACACTCAGGTCACAGGTTCCAGCACCGTGCAGCTTGGCCTTGAGGTGTCCATGGAGCACTCATGAGATGCTGTGAGCAGGCAAGCCATTCTCTGATTGGTGAGCTTCCCACTGGGTGGAGGCCCAGTTTAGATCCTTAAATACCCTCCCTCTCCACCAAAGGGATTCCTGGTCCAAAGGCTCTAGCCAGCCCACCTCAATACTGGAGTGGGGTGCCATTTCCTCCTCCGGGGCTCTTCCCGACACAGGGATGGAACCCACATCTCTTGGGTCTCCTGCATTGTTCTTTACCACTAGCACCACCTGGGAAGCCCCCTAGGAGACTGTGCCTAACTAAAACGGATTTGACATTATAGTTGGCACAACTTCCTCGGGGTCCCCACTTACTAGGACTGGGTGGGGCAAGTGGGTACTTGGAAGGCAGGTGAAGAGAGGAAAGGGGAGGGGAGGGAGGGAGGGTGAAGTGAAGGAGGATCTAGTATCTGGATTAGAGAGAGGCTATGTGACCTGCGTGAGTCAGTTCCCACATTCAGGTCCCAGCTTCCCCATCTGTAACAGGAGGTATTATAAGGATTAAACAAGAAACTGAGTGTACAACACATTGATGGTACCTGGAATCCCGGCAGTGTACATTACTGTCTTCATGGCCCCCAGTGCTTCCCTGGCCGGCAGCCTTTTTCTCTCCAGCTTCATATCAGGCCACAGCCCTTCCTATCCCTCCTCCAGCAGCCTCCACGCCTTTGTGTTGTTCCCTACACCAGCAACACTCTTATCCCCTTTCCTTCAGTCTAATTACAACTATCCAAGACCCAGCTGCACTGCTTCAACCCCAGAAAATCTTCCCTAACCCACAGAAGAATCCTTGGACCCTTCTGAACCAGCATGGTCCCTCCTGCCCCTCACTGCACTCCACCCCTGTCTGTGTCTTCTCTGTCCCCATTCCAGCAAGTAGACATGCCCAGGGTAAGCCCCTACGCTGACCCCTACCCCCCATCACTAAGAATGCTCTGGGTTAAAGTGAGGGGGAAGAAGGGGGATAGGGAAGAGGAAAAAGAAAAAAAGCAGGAGAAGAGAAGGAGGAATTCAAGCCCCCAAATGGTGCTTGGAATCCCAGTCCTGGCATGTAATGAATGATTTTTCCTTCTTACAGCAACAGATAGGGCTCATGGATTATGGCTCTTGTTCTCAAAAAAGTGTGCTGTTTTTTTTTCCCCCTTAAAGACTGGCTGCCTTCTAGGTAAAGGAGAAAGAAAAACCCTTGCAATCTTCTGCTTAAAGCTCCTTGTTTAGAAACCTGCTATGCCTATTCTTAGAGACGGACCCTAGAGGAAGCTGTGTGCACAAAAGGCGAAACCACTGTACAGTAACATTCACTGCATGCCTACTGTGTTCCAGGCGTCATTCTAAGTGCTTTGCATGTGTTAGTTAATTTAATCCTCACAACAGTTTTATGAAATAGGTGCCATTATTACTCCCATTTTACAGTTAGGGAAGTTAAGGTATGAAGAAGTTAAATAACCTGTCCAGAGTAATACAGCTAGTAAGTGAGAGCCAGGATACACACCCAGGTGATCTAGCTCTGGGGTCTGAACCCTTTATGCTATTCTGCCTTACAAGGAAAACTAGGAATGGGATTTACCTGTGGCCCACAATTTTCACTCTTGAAAAAGTAACCAGGGGGTCACAGTTCTTGTGGGTTGCTGGGACAATCCTCTGGGACTCACTGGATTGGCTGTTGGTGGAGGCCCTCTGCCTTCTGCTCTTCCATCTCCTACCCCCCGTGACAGGCAGCTGAAGAGCCTGGACTCAGAAGCAAGATGGATAACACCTGGCCTGCTTGGCACAGCTCTGCATTATATAGGGACTAAGAACCAGTCTCTGTCTTCTCATGTCCCCATACATCCATCTCACCATGACCCAAAGAATCAAACTGCCTTCTGTCCAAACTGTCAGCCTCTCCAGCAAGGGTACTTTGAATGGATTCCCAAGATGGGTTCAGCTACTTCCTCCACCAGCTGTAAGCACACCTCTGACATTACTGTGGCGTTTCACCCCTGCAGAGCCCTTCTCTAAATGTCCCTGGGGCTGAACAGCCTTGGAAATTAGACAGGGTGAAAGGAAAAATACTGAAGAAGTTATTCCATCCTTCCCCTCCCTGCCTGACCCTCTGCCCTTCCTTCTCCCCATTCTACCTTCTAAGGCAGAACACTTGCTTTGCCATGACCAGTTCTGTCAGTACTGGGTCTGTGTAATGTACCAGCAGCTATGGGCCAGCCAGGCTGTTCTATGGGAGGAAAACTAAGATCTGGGAGAAAGGAATAAGGACTAGAGGAGTAATGGGGGTGGAGTGTGGGTGTTTGTGGAGATGAGGACAAGGAGCAGAGAGGACGAGGAGCCAGCAGGAGTGCCTGAAAGAGATGTGAGCAGGGGGGAAACAAGTGAAGATGACTTGGAAGGGCTTTGTGTGGTATAATTCTCCTTTGTTGCCTTCTCGGGGACCTTCAGTGAAGATGCTGTAGGGAAAGAGCAAATTAGCCAAGATGGCGGTGGCCAGGCTCTCTCACCCCACGTTTGTAAATACATGGTTATGTAATAGCTGAGATCACTTACAGCATTGTGCATGCACATCATGGTGACCCACTTGACCACAGGCCACTTCTGTTCTGTTAACCTATATAAGCACCACCTGGAAAGCTCTTGCAGGGGGCAAGTTGAGTGGAGTCCAGTGAAGTCGAGGCGGGTCACGTGGAGTTGAACTGCACAGTCGTCATTGCTGCTGTGTCAGCCATTAGAGAGTAAAGCAGGTCTCCCTTGCTGCTGCGAATAAAGAATGCCTGCACTTCCTATGGCTCCTTGAGTTTTCTTCTAGCTTCCCCACTCCTGCCTTGCCTACCCTGGGTTCAGTGAACAGTGAGATACAGCAAGACAGAAGCCCTTCCAGGGTTTTATAAGCTCAGCTCTGTGTTTGAGATATGAGGGTACCTCCAGGCAGCCTTCCAGGTACACACAGGCCAGAATGATGGAGATGAGAGCGCAGGGGTAGAACCTAGAAGAGGCAGTCTGTCCCAAGGCTGATCTGCAGGCTCCAGGCCATGGGATCTCCATGTAGCAGCCTCTTAGTGGCCCTGGGGATAGCCCTGCATCTCCTCAAGCTGCTGACTTCTCCTTTAAGAATGAAGTAGTGTTGTATCAAAAAGTCTACAAACAAATGCTGGAGAGGGTGCGGAGAAAAAGGAACCCTCTTACAGTGTTGGTGGGAATGCAAACTAGTACAGCCACTATGGAGAACAGTGTGGAGATACCTTAAAACCTGGAAATAGAACTGCCTTATGACCCACAGCAATCCCACTGCTGGCTATACACACCAAGGAAACCAGAATTGAAAGAGACATGTGTACCACAATGTTCATCGCAGCACTGTTTACAATAGCCAGGACATGGAAGCAACCTAGATGTCCATCAGCAGACGAATGGATAAGAAAGCTGTGGTACATACACACAATGGAATATTACTCAGCTATTAAAAAGAATGCATTTGAATCAGTCCTAATGAGTTGGATGAAACTGGAGCCTATCATACAGAGCGAAGTAAGTCAGAAAGAAAAACACCAATACAGTACGTTATTGCATATATATGGAATTTAGAAAGATGGTAACGATGATCCTATATGTGAGACAGCAAAAGACACACAGATATAAAGAACAGACTTTTGGACTCTGTGGGAGAAGGCGAGGGTGTGATGATTTGAGAGAATAGCATTGAAACATGTATATTATCATATGTGAAATAGGTTGCCAGTCCAGGTTTGATGCATGAGACAGGGTGCTCAGGGCTGGTGCAGTGGGATGACCCTGAGGGTTGGGATGGGGAGGGAGGTGGGAGGAAGGGTCAGGATGGGGAACACATGTACTGCTGCTGCTGCTAAATCGCTTCAGTCGTGTCCGACTCTGTGCGACCCCATAGATGGCAGCCCATCAGGCTCCCCCATCCCTGGGATTCTCCAGGCAAGAATACTGGAGTGGGTTGCTATTTCCTTCTCCAATGCATGAAAGTGAAAAGTGAAAGTGAAGTCGGTCAGTCGTATCCAACTCTTAGCGACCCCATGGACTGCAGCCTACCAGGCTCCTCCATCCATGGGATTTTCCAGGCAAGAGTACTGGAGTGGGGTGCCATTGCCTTCTCTGTGTAAAGTAATTAGCCTCCAATTAAAATAAATTAAAAAAATAAAAAGCTCAGGAAAAAACAAAGGAATGAAGCGGTGTTTAAGGGCTGTTTTCCCTCACTTGGAGGCCCTGGTGGAGGTGTCCCCAGGCACCGAGGATACCCTGAGCCTGACAGAGGCACATTTGGAGGGGCGAGTGGAGGACAGGTGGGATCTGGGTTCTTCCTGGCATTTAATGCCCTAGTCCCACCCAGCTCCATTTCTTGGCACCCCTCTCCACACACCAACCCCAGGCTTATCTGCAACTCACCGGCACTTTATAATCGGCCTGGGCACATCTCTGCCTCTGGGTTTTGAAGACACAGTGCTTCTACCAGATTCAGCCTCCTCCACTCTGCCTTTTAGATTCCTCCCAGTTCAGGCCCCACCCCTTCTAAAATGTGCTCCCTGATTCCTCCACTGAGCCCCCCAGCCTGGAGCACTTGCCCCACTCTTGCCATTGTCTGGAGGGTGGCCATGAGACGGCTCTTATTTTCTCAGCCTTCACACACAAGAGGCCACATGCCCTCCACTCCAGCTCTCTGCCTATCTGCCCAGGGCAGAGCCTGGCACAGGGATGGCCCAGGCTGCACTAACCAGTGCTCCCCACTTCCATTTTCAGAGCTCCCACTCAGCCTTCAATATCTGGTTCAAGTGCCCCCACCCCCAGTCCATTTGAGAGACTCCTAGACTGGGTCATGGGCATCCTCTGGGCACCCCTGCCCCCCAGCCATGCCTCCCTCTGTCACAGTCTTGGCATGACTGTATCAGTGTCTGTACCTCCAGTAACTGAGAGCTTGTATGGAGCTGGGCTCAAGATGGTTCTTCTGGGGGCCTGGAACCAAATCAGGCCCAAGCACAAGGTGTCAGTAAAGATATACTGAATGAATAGAACATAGCACATACCCCAAACAGCTCATATTCATCCTTCAAAACCCAGGTCAAATGGCCCTTCCCAGAAGCTCTCACTTCCATCTCCCATCTTCTTTTACTCCCTTTATTGATGGCTCCAAAGTATGCAGCATATTCCTCAATCATAGTACATGTTATACTGTATTTTTGTGAGAAGCTTAACATGACTTCTGAATTCTCCATGGCTTCTTGGAGCCTTCTGGAGAAACAGGCCCAGGCTTGTCTCTCTCTGTACCCGTGGCCCCTGGTCCAGAAAAAGGGTTTAATAAATAGTTGTTGAAGTTTTGGGGTCTGTGAGGGCCTCAGGCTATGCCCGTCTGGGCTAAACTCTAATTCTCTGCATGCTTTGGAGCTGGTGGCGCTTCGGGTGCCCCAGTCACAGTGGCAAACAGAATGGTTGCCCTGCCCCCAGGCGTCCTGCCCTGGTGGACTCAGCGACCCTGTCGCTGCCACTTGGCCGTGAGTTTCTGTAGCAGCTTGTGTGGTCGCTGGCGGAACTTCTTCTGGGTGAAGTAGAAAAGGATGGGATCCAGCACGCTGTTGGCACTGGCGAAGGGCCGTGTGCCCTTGTAGGCTGCTGCAAAGGCCTCCAGCACAGGGCAGGAGACACCAGGTGTAGAGCGCACCGCCAGATAGGCTGTCTTGGTGATGTGGAAAGGCAGGAAGCTGATGGCAAAGGCAGCTGCCACCACCACAGCCATGCGGGCTGCCTTGCCACGCCGCTCCTGGGCCACTGGCCCTGCTGGGCCATCCTGGCGGCACAGACGACGGGCCAGGCAGCAGTAGCAGGCCAGAAGGGCAACAAAGGGCAGCAGGAAGCCGATGACCGTAAGGGTCATGCCATAGGGCATGTAGCGGGTGGCCAGGGCGGGCGGACTCAGGTCATAGCAGACTGTGCGGTTCCGCTGGATTCCTGTGGAGGCAAAGAGGGCAGTGGGCAGGCACTGGGTTGTCACAGCCAGCCATACAGCTCCACACACTAGCCAGGCAGCCCGGCGGCCCCCACGCTTGTGCCAGGGGGCCAGAGGGTGGCAGATGCCTAGGTAACGCTGGAAGCTGATGCAGGTGAGAAAGAGGATGCTGCCGTGGAGGTTGGCATAGAAGAGGAAGCGGACCAGGCGGCAGGTGAGGTCTCCGAAGGGCCAGTGGTCACCTTGGGCGTAGTTGTAGATGAGCAGGGGCAGGGAGCAGGCATACAGCAGGTCAGCCAGGGCCAGGTTCAGGGTGTACACAGCTGTGCGGGTCAGGGCCCGGCGGGACGTGCAGATCTGGGCGATGACACAGGCGTTCAGGGGCAGGCCCACTGCCAGCACCGCCGAGTAAACAGGCGGCAGCAGCAGGTGCTTGAAGTTCTCTCGGTAGACGCAGTTGGTGGGCGGCGCGTCCAGGGCCTGGCCTGTGCCATTGTCCCATGCCATGCCTGTTCACCTGGGCTTCCTACATCCAGAGAGGCTGGGGAAGCAACACACGATCCATCAGTGACCACACTCGTGGACCACCCAGTAGGCCCCTGTCCCTCTCTGGGCCTTGATTTTCCCACCTGGACCATCTCCGATACTCACCACCCCACCAAAGCCCCTCACAGCCCTTACTTTCACAAAATCCGGAATACAATAAAGCTCAAACTTGAGAGAAATCCAATTCATTTTCTTTCCATAATATTCATTTCCCACCAACCTTCCTGATGAATGTCTATTCATCCTTCAAAATGCTAGTCAAATGGCTCCTCTGTAAGAGGAGAGAGACAGACTTTGGTTTGAATCCCAACTGGGCTTCCCTGGTGGTTCAGACAGGGAAGAATCTGCTTGCAGTTCAGGAGACTCAGGTTCAATCCTTGGGTGGGGAAGATCCCCAGGAGAAGGGAATGGCTACCCACTCCATTCTTGCCTGAAGAATCCCATGGACAGAGGGGCCTGGCAGGCTATAGTCCATGGGGTTGCAAAGGGTCAGACACAACTGAGTGACTAACACTTTCATTTTTCACTTTCTGCTACTTACTAGTGATATGACTTTGGTCGAGTGACATGGTATATTAATACCTTACCTGAGTCTCAGTTTTCCCATCTGAAAATGGGGGGATGATGCACCCATCTCTCAGGATGTCATATAGTCAGAGGTGCTAAATCATGCTAGTCAGGGCTTCCCTGGGCTCCCTGGAGTTTGGGAATAGTAGTCATGGTGGGCCTGCCTGTCTATCTCTTTCCCACAGACTGAAAAGCTCTTAAGGAGAAGTGCCAGGTCTGTGTCTGAGAGCCCAAACTGGGGACTGGGGCAGGGAAGAACCTGTTAATTAATTAATCAATATTAGCAGAATGTCACACTTCTGGGCTAAGGGCTGTGCTCACCTTCTCAGCCTGGACTCCATCTTCCAAATCCATGGTCCTTCTTTTGGTTGCAGTCTACTTATCTGTAAAATGGGGGGAAGGTGGTGATCTGTGTGTATGCGTGCTCAGTTATAAAGCAGGTGATTTAAGAGTTCCCTATGTCCTTCCACTGGACTTGAGGCTACAAAGGCGGGTCTGACGAAGCCACTGAGGCCACAGTGCCCTCTGGTGGCCACAGAGAAAAGAGTTTCCCCACAAAGGCAAATGGCTGGGGGACCTACCAAGTCTACAGCTACTTTACAGAGAGGGAAATCCAGGCACAGTTAGGGGCACTGGCTGCTCAATCTCAGAGAGTTAGGAGAGTCAGAGCCAGAACCCAACTGCCTGTCTAAGAGGAGGCAACTTAGCGTGACCCATGGACCTGGAGTGGAAAGCTTATAAATCTAGCTTCAGAGCTAGGCAGGCCTGGTTCAAATCCTGGCTCCTCTACTTCTATGCTGTTCTACCTAGGGAATGTTGCTTGCCTTAGCTGGGCCTGTGTGCTTGTCAGTAAAACTGTTATAGACCTGATACACGGTATGCTTAGTAAATGCCATGCCATGCTTTTGTATTCTACACCTTGTCCTTCCACTCGTCCCTTCAGGCTGAGTTTTGGGGCAGCCAGCTGCACAAATGTTTTAAGAGGTCCCCTTTTGGGATCAGTCTGACTTGTTGATACTCACCTCCCCAATGGCATTTCCATATTTATTGACGTCCAGAGAGAATTCACAACTTTAATCCAATGGTCCTATAAAGGAAAACCTTTGGGATAGTGACTCAAATCATCCCCTCTTCTTATTTTACAGATGAGAGAAACTGAGGCCCAGAAAAAATATGAAGTCCTGCCAATACACTCAGGAGCAATAGAGGGTTGAAGCCAAGCATATGGGCTCCGGTCCAGACGTCCAGGTTCAAATACCAGCTCTGCCACATAAGAGCTGTGTGGCCTTAGGCCCATTAGTGAACCCCTGTGCTTGGCCTCCCTATCTATAAAAAGAGATAATACAGGACCCGCCTCATAGGCTTGTCATGAGGATCAGTGCCTGGCACAAGCAAGTGTGAGCTACTCTTAATGTGAATATACCTAATAAAGTTATAAGATTTTTAAAAGTTATATTAGAGTAAAATGTAACTCCCCAAACTCATTTATCCCAACTTAAATTTTGATTTCCATGAAATCAAAGTTACCCAGATTTTGGGTAACTGAAAAATGATGATGCTTGGATTCTCTAGTCTGTATCCCACATCACCTTTAATTATCAAACATTCTTCCTGGGGCTACAGTCCATGTGCTGGGAGTGTGGGGCACCCAGCTAACCAGTTAAGCACAAGGTGGAGGCCAGAGGAGGAAGTACAGTGGTCCCCCCACTGTCGCCAAGAAGTCAAGATTAGTTCAGGCAAGAGAAAGTTCATTCATTCATCTCTTCATTCATTTGTTCCAGCCATTCTCTCATTCTCCTGTTTTCACTTGGGGCTTCCCTTGTGGCTCAGCTGATAAAGAATCCGCCTGCAATGCAGGAGACCTGGGTTTGATCCCTGGGTTGGGAAGATCCCCTGGAGAAGGGAAAGGCTATCCACTCCAGTATTCATGTTTTCACATGCCAGACATTTAATGGGTACTCACTACTTGCTCACTGCATGGGGCACAGCGTATAATGTAGATAGGTGGATACAGAAACAGATACATGCATACACATATACGTATTCATATTCACATATCAATCTGAAGGGGGAGACCAGTGTGAGACATAGGATAGAGGACATTTCCAGAGAAGGATGAAGGGTGGAGCAAGTCCCTGGTGGTTGAAGAAGATTTGCGTGGGTGGAGAGGGGTGAGAGGTCCCCGGGGTCACCCCAGGTGGGGAGGAAGTGGGAGCAGGCAGAGTCCGAGAGGCCGGCAGAAGGTCGTGGTGAGGAGGAGGAACTGGGCAGAAGGAACTGTGCTGCGCCCCTGAGCTCTCTTTGGGGAGGTCTGTTGCCCTCAGACACCACCCTGAGAGACAGCCTTCTGACTCAGGTGACTGGAGTTTCCAGGCGTGTTTTTTTTTCCCTCTTTAATTAATTTTTACAATGGTGGGTTAGTTTCTTGCTGTACAGCAAAGTGAATCAGTCATATGTAAACATAAGTCTACTCTTTTCCGGATTTCCTTCCCATCTAGGTCACCACAGAGCACTGAGTAGAGTTCCCTGTGTCATACAGTAGGTTCTCATTAGTTATCTATTTTATACATAGTAGTGTCGGTCCCAATCTCCCAGTTCATCCCACTCCTGCTCTGGGTGTTTTCTGCCTCCCACTCCCTGGCAAGACTGGTCCTCTTGGAAGGAGGCAGGGGCTGCTCGAGGAGATCCAGGAAAGATGGGCCAGACTGTCACCCTGGCTTCCTTATCTGCTGGGCCTCTGAGGACCTGGGCGGGGGGAGCAGTTCTTCCACTTCCCGGCAAAAGCTGGTCCCCAGGGAGGGCTTGTGTGGTCCCTGCCTCTAGGCCGAGGCTGACGTAGGCTCTTTTGGGCCCTCACATCTGTCACTCACTCTTGGGTCCTGTGCCCTGGACCAGCCCACACCCCAGCCTCTTCCTGGGCTCCAGCCGCTCTGTTTGCAGCGTGTGTGCGTGTGGGTATGTGTGTGGGGTGTGGTGCGTGGTGCTTTATAATAGGTGCTCGCCTTCTCTGGATCCCTTGGCCCTTTGGAGAAAAACTCAAGCTCTTGTCCTGACATTTAGGCTCCTGCTGAGCCCTCCAGCTTCACCAGGACCTCAGCTCTGCACCCAGATGAAATGCTTCACTCTGCTGCTTCCTCTCCTGCCACACAGTTATCAAGAGCCCAAGACCGCCACACAGCCATCCACAGCCACAGATCCAGACTTCCTCTTCAGCCTCCCCATCTTTGCTGTGCCCTCCACACAAAATGCCATTTAACCCATCTCTGTTTGTCAAAACCCAGTGTCCATCAAGCTCCAGATTTAAGCTTACTTCTTCCTTTTTCTGATCCCCCAGGTGGGTGGAGTCCCTTCCTCTCTGCCCACCCACCCTGCCCAAATCTTGGATCTTCTTGAGGTCAGTGCTGGACCCAGCCTGCCTGCCTGCCCCCTTCTCTGCCCTGGCCCACGGCCCCCAAGAAGCGCCAATACTCACATACAGCCTCCTGTCCCCGAAACGCACGCCTTAGTAGCCCCAAGTGTGTTGGCTCAAGGGGAGGCCAGACACGAAGCTCTCCACTCTTCTGCTCTTGGCCTGGGCTGTAACACCTCCGAAAGGGCAGCTTCCTCTGTTTCCTGCCACGTCTGTCTCTGACTGAAATAGTCCCTGCGGGGGCTGCCCCCTCCCCGCCACCCTCCACACCAAAGCCTGATGGAAACTGAATCTAAGGAGCAGGGAGGCGGAGAAAAGCTCTGTTTCCCGGAACCCTCCTCACCCCAGCAGAAGAAACTGGGTGATGAGGATGCAGAGAGAGGGGGAGAGGACAGAGACTGCTGGTGGAAGGCCAGCCCCACAGATCTGGCAGCTTCCTTTCTCCTCGGCCCTCTCTCAGTCTTCTCATCTATCAGATAAGTAGTTTGGTGATTACAGAACTTTCGGGCCCTCTTTAACCCCTAAAGAGGGGTTTTCCTGCTGGCCCAGAAGATAAAGTCTGCCTGCAAAGCAGGAGACCCAGGTTCAACCCCTGGGTCAGGAAGATCCCCCTGGAGGAGGGCATGGCAACCCACTCCGGTATTCTTACCTGGAGAACTCCATGGACAGAGGAGCCTGGCAGGCTATAGTCCATGGGGTTGCAAAGAGCTGGACACAACTGAGCGACTAACACTTCAGCTGTAATACCCAGACTCATCTTTCGGGTCACTCCTCCACCCATCCCTCCATTCTTTTTTTTTGGTGGGGGGGTGATATTTTTAGATTTTTAAATTAATTTTTATTAGAGTACAGTTGCTTTGCAATGTTGTGTTAGTTTCCACAGTACAGCAAAACGAATCAGCCATATGTATACAGCCATATGTATACAGCCATATGTATACACGTATACGTGTATCTCCTCCCTTTTGGACTCGCATCCATTCAGGTAATCACAATGTGTTAGGTAGAGTTCCCTGTGCTACACAGTATGTTCTCATCAGTTACCGATTTTAGACATAGTATCAATAGTGTATAGGCTCAATCCCAATCTTATCCCCCCTTTCTTCATTCATTCAATAGCTCACTCCTGATAATCCACCTAGGCACTCACTTACTCAGCCACCTTCTCCCTTCCTCTTTCCCTCTCTTCACAAGCATGCATTAAGCGACTATATGCCATCAGATCCTCCCACATTCCCCCATGTAGCAGTCACTAGTCCCTTTAACACTATAGGCCCAGAGCTCCCTGGGATTGAGGGGTATAGGTTGTG
This sequence comes from Bos indicus x Bos taurus, assembly GCF_003369695.1. Lineage (NCBI taxonomy): Eukaryota > Metazoa > Chordata > Mammalia > Artiodactyla > Bovidae > Bos > Bos indicus x Bos taurus. Next base: position 31,228,041 of record NC_040090.1, read on the forward strand.
GGGGTAGAGTTGATGCCCCAAGAACTTATCTGGGTGCATTCTCCCTGCCTGTGCCAGCCCTCCCCTGGCTGCTCCTCACCACCGAACCAGCTATTAGGACAATCAGAGGAGGAGCTATGGCTCCTTGATGTCCCGAGGGGGCCAGCTCTGGTGGTGGAGACAGTACTCAGGGGGTGACCTGGAGGAGACAGGCTTTCATTTGGAGCAGAGGAGGCAAATAGGGAAGCAGGGACAGAATGGTGCAGAGGACGATCCCTGCTCAGGAGTTTGAGGTCCAGGTTCTCATTCTATCTTGGTGCCTACTCACTGTGTGACTCTGGCAGGGCCAAAAGTTTAGACCAAACTGAGAAAATTCAGGTTTGAACTGCCAATAAACACTTGCTCAGGGACCTCCCTGGTGGTCCAGTGGTTGAGAATCTGCCTTCCAATCCACAGGGGATGTGGGTTCAACCCCCTGATTGGGGAGCTAAGATTCCACATGCCATGGGGCAGCTAAGCCGGAGCGTAGCAAGCACTGAGCCTGCGTGCTCTAGAGAGCCCCGTGCCATAGCCAAAGATCCTGCATGCTGCAGTGGAGATCCTGCGTGCCGCAACTAAGCTCAGTGCAACCAAATAAATAAATAGATATTTAAAAACAAAACACTTGGTCAGTTGTGCACAAGCTTATTCAAGCTTGTGCTAGGAGGTCGCTTGTGCCAGCTGAGCGGGTGGATGTCCTGGTCTGATCTGTGCTGTGCTGGAGCTCAGGAGGGTAACGACGCCTGGCCTTCAGTCTAGCACTGCTGGATTCCCAGGACGACCTCCCGCGGTCACCCCCAGCCCAGACCAGGGTGTCTGTCCCAAGAATGGGAGCAGCTCCAAGGACTTCTGAAGGTGTCAGCCCCAGGATAGGGCTTGGGTCTCAGTTCCTGCCCTCTGGGTGGGCCTAGGAGGGAGAGTTCAGGTCTTAGGGGTCATGGGTCCACCTGGAAGGGCTTCTGGAGAAGGCATGTCTGCTGCTGGGCTTTAAAGGGTGGAGACGACCTGGACACACAGAATGAAGAGGGTAACCCAGGCAGGATGTGAGAAATGAAGAAAAAATATTGCAACCAGAGCACGGGATAAGTTGTGTGAAGAGGGGACCAGTTGGGAAGCGTGAGGAAGGGTGGCCTGTCACAAAACCTCAAGCAGAGCCCAGGTGCCACCACCAGGGCTTTCCCCACCAGGCTTTCCAGCCCCTAGGCCCATTGCATGCTGCTTCCTCTGCCTGGGACACTTTCACTCACTGTCTCTGAATCATCCCATTTATCCTTCCTTATAGTTTTCTCATCTGTAAAATGGGAGTGTTCATTGGACCTACCACACAAGCTGTTGTAAGAATTAAATGAAACTCTGTATGTGAGCGGCCCTAGCACACAACAAGTACTTAATAAATGTTTGTTAATGGAATGAATCCATTCCAAGCCCAGCTCTGGGCTCCCTTAGAGCACCCCAGTCTCCAAGGATATCTGGGTCATCGGCACCAGGTATCTTTCATTTCTTCACTGCCCACCGTGTGCTGGATGTTCTATCTGCCATTCTGGGCAGGTAGTGGTGGAAATTATTCTCTCCATTTTACCAATTAAGGAACTAAGACTCAGGAAGGCTAGTCCCAGACTGGTGGCATTTCAACAAGGTCTTTCTCACTATACAGCCACCTTTTCCATTGTTCGCCCAAAGCCCTGGCTTAGATGGTCCCGCCAGAGAATTCCCTCAGTCTTCCCAGCACTGAGGGCCTCTGGCCAGGAGATGGCGCCAGTAGATGGCACCAGGAGACTACCCAGGCTAGTCAACCTGCCGCCTTCGGACAGCTGCCCTAAGACAAGGTCTGGAGGCAGGTCTCCACACTGCGGGAGCCTGGCCCCTGGGGCTGGAGCTGAGCAACCTCAGGACTGGGTTCCCAACTTCAATTCCTCCTGACCCATGCCCCAGCCCTTCTCCCACTCATGCCCGGACAAGCTCCAGCCTTGTTCTCAGATCCCCCACCTGGGTGAGGTGACTCTCAGGAGACAATGGGGACACTGGCAGGGCCCAGAGCCAGGGCTGAGCCCTCCAGCTGAGGAAGAGGCCCAGGGAGTGTCTCCCAGACACCAAGCATTCACCGCCCAGCTCCACTCCATGTACGCTATTGGTGGAAACACTGAAGTCCCTCACCCCTCGGAGGGGACTATCTCTGCCCTTTCCTACTTTCAGTTCAAACGACAATGCCTGGGGTTGGTCTCTGCCTGTAGCAGAAGCAATCCAGTTTAGACATAAGAAAAAAACTGGTGGGTTGAAGCTCCTTGGGCCCCTTGGATCCTGGGGTCTCAAGATACCCTTTTTGATGACTCTGTAGTCTCATCCCATTGCAAACCTCGCCCCAAGGCCCTCTTATCGGGAAAGGATGAGGTGGCCTGCTGGCCAGAGGCAAGAGCTGGAAGCCTGAGTCACCACCTGCCAGACGGCCAGGAGCCAGCTCAGACCAGGCTGGACAAGGGAAGAGGCCTCCTAACCTTGGCCTGCCTGCCTTCTGGGAAACAAGGCCTGGAAACCCCCCTTTTCTGCCTGTCCCACCCACCCCCCACCCTCCCCATCCCAGGTCTGTGAGCTTAGCAGCAAGGGCACAGGATGACAGAGATCAAGACCCAGCTTCCTTCCCTTGAGGAGTCAGACAAGCTGGGATCCATCACCAACTTGCTGTGTGACCCAGAGTGAGCCATGTACCCTCTCTGAGCCTGAGTTGTCACTAGATAAATGGCTACGTTCCTGAGGTCTGTTCCTCCCTGGCACTGAAAGAACAGTGGGCCGGGGCACAGCCAACCCCTCCTGGAGGGGTTTTGGTCTCACCTGTGGGATCAAGCTGTCTTTAAAAGCAGGCAAAACTTGTCAGGAGGATGGCACACAGAGGGAAGGGAACTTGATTTTTCTTTTCCCACTTCCCCTTCTCGCCTCCTGCTAAACAGAGATTAAAGCTGGAACTGAAATAGTCATTTTGAATGTAAGAAAGGGGAAGCCACAGCTTTGGGGAATTGGGGAGTTGAAGCTGCTGCTTCTAGTCTTTCTCTGGCCTCTACAGGTTGAGTAAAGAAGAAACTTGGCTCTCCTGCAGCTTGACTATGCACAGGCCCCAGCTGCCCATCTGTGAGCTCATGTAATCCCCACCACAGTCTGGACAGATGTTCTTATTGTGCAACAATACTTCACAAGCCATTCTCTTATTTACTCTTCAGAGTTACCAGTACTTCACATGCCATTATCTCATTTACTCTTCACAGTTACCAACCCCACTTTGCAGATGAGGAAGCTGAGGCCTGGCAAAGTTAGCAAGAGGTTCTCCCTTAGGCACGTGTGTGTATGAGGAGGTCTGAGATCATGGTGACCTGGTGGGCACAGAGCTGAGAAGTCACAGGCAGTCTTGGGGTGAGGAACTATGCCACAGAGCACAGCCCAGAGAGCCAGCTGCAACAGACAACCCCTGCCAGAAGAAGGAGAGTCCATAACAGCCGACTTTCCAAGTCCATGCCCATGGGGGCTGCAGCACCTCCCGACCAGGGTTCTGAGAGATTCCAGGACCTTTCAGTAAGCCCTCTTCCCTAGTGCCAGTGTGAGAGTGTCTTTTATTCTTGCCTGGACCCCCCCCAGGCTGTCCCACTTTTAAAATCTCCCCATGGAGGTGCGCCACTTGGATCTCCCTTCATGAAGGACCCTGCTGTTTAGCTGCAAAGGTGCACATGGCTGACAGCCCCCACTAGTACCTTCAAAACCCACTTATCCTCCCAGATCACCAGGCTCTAGTCCACTGGGGAAGAAACGGCCTGGGTCCAGCTGTCTGGCTTGTCTTGCAGGCCATCATGGTTCTGCTCCTCTGTAGTTTCTCCCACCTAATTCCCAGACCCCTCTCATGATGACAGCCTTCCCTCCTTCTTTCCCTGGAGCCTTGAGGATCTGGGAGTGAAAGGCCTGTGACTTAGGTCTGCCAATGAGACAAGAGTGGGCTCCTCAGGCCCTGTAACTAGCTCAGGGGTGGATGGGCAACCTTCACTGAGTGCCTCCAGTTCTGGAGTGTTTGCTAGAACACTGGAAAGGAGTGAGGTCTCCCAGTGGGTTTGCAAAGCTAGTAGGAAGTGAGCCTGGAGCTGCTGGAGCCAGGTTAACTGTGTGCCTGGCACTATCCTACAAACTGAAGATACTACCACTAGGGAGGAGACTGTCCAAAATAAAGCCAAGGGATGGCAGAGTTGAGAAGTGGGAACACACAGAGGCGTTCCTGAGAACACCTTCGAGCACCTGATTCCAGCTATGCCTGGAGCTTTTCCTTGCACTTGACTTTTCGAAGGCATGAGCTAATATGTTCCCCTTATGCTTCAGTCTGTTTAACCTAGGATTGTCACTTAAAATCAGGAGTCCTGCCTACAGTCTACAGTCCTGCACCCTGCTGCCTCCCCTCCCCATGGGCTGCCCCCAACAGCCCATCTTTATAGCTTTGGCCTTAGAATCCTAATATCCCTGCAGTGGAGGCTGGAACTGGCCATGAGCCTGAAGGATACAAGCAGAGGGGCAGGCAGCGACTGAGGGACTGTCAGGTCCCGCCTGGATTCCATGAGGGCAGCCAGGAGCTCCCCCCCACCATTCATTTTCCATGAGGAGAGCCCCTCTTCCATTAGCTTCTGGAGTGACCAGTCATCTCAATATCTCCTGAGAAGGAAACTAGAAAGGCAGAAATCCAGGGTCTCGTCTTAGACTCATCACTCAGTTGCTGTGTGATCCTGGGCAGGTCACTTCACCTCCCCAAGCCTCATTTTCCCAAACAACTTTACTGCTATAGCTTCTTGGCTACCCAGAAGGTGCCAGCCACACAGCTAAGTGCTTTTGTGGCAGGATCTCTTTCACTCTTACGACAGCCCTGTGTGGTGAGCTGTTTATCCACATTTTACAAGACAAGGAAATGGGCTTTGAGGAGACTGGTGACTTGCCCAAGGTGACATGGTGAGTCAGAGGTGAGCCAGGGGTTGTACACAGATCTGAATAATGATAAAGTCTATGCTCAGGAAGAGAGGTGACATTTTCCCTACAGGAAAACTGAAGCCAGAGAGATCAGGAATTTTCTCAAAGTATACAGTAAATCCACAACTCCATCCTGTCTCTCGGGAACTCAGTGGCCTGAGACAGGACAAAGGAATGGAGACCAGGAAGTCAGGGCAGAAAAGAAGAACAACTCAAGGGACAATGTTAGCCAGACACCCTCATTTTCCTAGCTTCGTTAGGGACTGGGGACAAGGTCTGCTTTCCCTTTGTGGCCCCAGAGTCTAGCACAGGCTCCAGCTCCCAAGAGGCACTGGTAAATGTCAGATGAGTGGACCAGTCTGTAAAGATGAGCCTCAGGGCTCTGTCCTTGGTGCTGCCTGGCAAAATAAAATAAAACAAAACAATAAAATCAAATCTTTATCTTGGCTGATGACATAGAAGACTTGTCAGGGGGAATTAAGGTCATGGCCACAGGAGTAGCACCTCTGAGCCTACCTGCATCCCCCAGGCGCTGACCCTCAGGAAAGGCAGACCACTCACATTGCCTGAATGTTTACCACAGGTTATGGTCCTGTCCTTTTCACAGACAGACACTGAGGCCCTAAAGGTAGGTAACTATGTATCCAACTCTCACAGGCAAGGTTTGGGTGCAGAGAAAACTTCAGAGGAACCCCTCACTACCCATAAAAGGCAGCCCTCTGGCCTGGTCCTACTTTGACCATCTCTAGCACCTGAGCCCACCTGGCAGAGACAAAAGACCCAACTGGACCCCAGAGCTCAGGGGTCAATGATAAGTCTCTGAGTTCTGGATCACTAGTCCAGAGAGGCCTTAAGAGCATCTGACACAGAGCTCTCCTCCACCCATCAGAGAAGGGGCTCCCTGAAGCCTCTTTGACAGGCTTGTCTGGCCCCTGCTCACATACTCCCCATGACAGGGAGCTCATTCTTTACCAGCTGAGCTACCAGGAAGCCCCCTGTTCTCCCAGGTCACTGCATTTCACTTTGAGAGAACTCACTGAGACATATGCTTTGTCATACCAAGCCTGAGTGCTGCCCCCATCACTGCTTCCGTTCCCCAGTCTAACCTGCCTCTGGGGCCTTGAAGCTGGCTGCCCCCAATCCCTCAGGACACCCTGCAGAGACTTTCCCAGGTCTATTCATCAGCTGGTCTTCATTCCCACCAGCAAGTCCAGGGTTCATGTCCAGGCCCAGGGAACTTAGTAGTGCAGCCCAGAAACCAGGCAAGAGGTCAGGAGGCCATAAGCATTTCCAAACCTGAGGACAAAGCCCTTTGCCTCCATCGTGTCTCACTCCCTGCCTGGGGACTGTGAGGGGGGCATGGCCTCTTCCCTCACCTTCATATGTGGGACTGGGGTCCCATCTGTTGCCAACCCAGTATGGGAGGAACAGTCCATTGTGGGCATCTGAGAGGTGGCCTGTGAGGAAGAGAGCAAAGTCAGGCACCTGCCAGGCTCAGGGTGTTGAGTGGAGGGGCACTGGGTGCCACAGGGGTCTTGCTGTGGAGTATGTTTTTGTGTGTGGAGTGTGTATGAAAAACATAGGGACAGACCTTACTTCCTTCAGGTGGTCACTCAAATGACATCTTCCTGGTGAGGCCCTGTCCCTCCACTCCAGTGAAAACTAAACCTCCCACCAGCACACATTCATCTCCTCTCCTGCTGTATTTTTCTCCTTAGCGTGTATCATCTATTTTTTTTTTTTTTGAGACATCAATGGTTTATTGGACAGGGGAGCACATACTATCTTTAAATGTATTATTTTATGTGTTTGCTTATTGTCTATCTCCTCCCATCAGAACATAAACTTCATCAGGGCAGGGATTTTCATGTTTTATTCACTCTTGCATCCCCAGTGCTTAGGGTGGTGCCTGACATATAGTAGGTATTCAACAAATATTTGTTGAATGGATGGATGGATGGATGAATTTCTAGGGCTAGTTTGAGAACAGAGTAGACATAGGAACAGAAATCTGATGGCTCATAGGGAGCTTGACTCAAGGCTGTGTTTATATCGCAAGCTGCAGTTGCGATATAGCACTCCTGCTGAGGCTGGTGCAGGGCTGGGGGGAGGGGAGCCTCATCTGTGGCTTCCAGGAAAAAGCCTGGACTCTGCTGGGAATTTGGGGTGGGGCTCTGGATAGGCATGGTACGACCAGAACATCTGTTTAGGTACTTGGCAGTGTGTGTATGTTGGGGATTGGGGGCTGATAAAGACCCGTGAAGGTGCCCCTAACTGGCAGTGTGTGTTGAGATTCAGGCTGTATGCAATTCCAGCTGAGAAGGGTGAACAGGACATGGCTGGGTGGGCCTGGGCTGTCTGCTTATTCCTCCTGGCCTGTCCAAGGTCTCCATCTCCTCCACCTCCTACACTGGCCCAGCTCTACCCCACTCTCCCCCAGGAGCCTCCAGCCTACACACCATCACCCCCTTTGCACCAGGGCTTCTGAATTGGAGGCCTCTGGCACTGGGCTAGCATCTTCTTGGCCCCTCTCCCTTCCTCTGCCAGCCTGGCCCTTCACTGCAGGACACCAGACTCCTGAGATCACAGCTCCTCCATTTGTATCCCTCATCCATGGCACCAGCAGCCTGCTCAGCCCCGCATTGCCAAGCCAAATGTGGATGAAGGATGTAATTCAGCCCAGGGCCCTGAGACCCAGGAACGGATAGCCACCCAGCTTGGCTGGGCTCCCAAACTTCTGCCTGTCCCAGAGCAGCCTCTCTCCCTTCTCATCCAAGACTTCACCCCATCTTTCTTGTTGGGCCTTCTCTCAACCCCAACAGCCTGCAACTCATCCTTCAGAGCAAAGGAACGCCTTTCAGAGGCTCCTCCTTCAACTCCCTGGGTCACAGAAATAAATACAAGGCTGCCCCCGCCGCCCCACCGCATTTCTGCACCCCTGCCAGCTCCTTCCCTCAGCCCACAACACTCTCCATCCTCAGCTCTCCTCTTAGCAACATCTCTTCCTTGACCTGTGCCTCTCCAGCTGTGCTTCTTCCTCCTTCACAATCAAGCTTCTGGAAGAGTCCTTGCTGCCCTGCTTCTACTTCTGCCCCCTCTGCCCCCATTTCTCACACCCATACAGTTAAGCCCCGGGCACGGTAAAGCAGGGAATCTTTGGGCCCAGCTCAGGGGAGAGCAGTAGGCAACCTGTCTTTCAAGGTGAGATGGGGTCTGGGAACCAGTGACTATCTGAGTTCCATCACAAGGAAATCTCAATCTCAGAAGTGACCTTGATGCCACAGGCTTTCAGTAAAAGCAGGCCACTATGAGGTAACTTCTGTTTGATGTCACTCCTGCTGAGGCTGGGCAGGGCTGGGGGGAGGGGAGCCTCATCTGTGGCTTCCAGGAAAAAGCCTGGACTCTGCTGGGAATTTGGGGTGGGGCTCTGGATAGGCATGGTACGACCAGAATGTATGTTTAGGTGGGAACTGGGGAATTCTGGAGGAGGTAGGTGAGAGGATTGATACCTTTACATAGCTCATGATATTTGTTTGAGAAAACATCAGTTGTCTGTATCACAGACTAGGATGGGCTGTTGATCACAGAGCAGGTGAGGGTGGGGACACAAAGCTCACTCGGCTGTCCCCAGTATCACCCTGATCATACAAAACACGAGGATCCAATCCCAAATGGGTCTCTTCTCAGAGCTCCCTGGAAAACCCAGAACTATTCAAGCCCAGTTATTCTGATTCTCCCTATCACTCCCATATACTTTGCCAAACCTGCCCTGACCCCTGGGTGGGGTCCAGGTTAGTTAGAGTCAAATGTCCATTCCTGGCATCTCCAACCCTCTGCCAGCCATCACAGCTCCCTCTGCAGATCTTGGTACCTGGCAGACCTGGTTTCCATCCTGGCTCTGCAACTTATTTTGCAGTGACTTTACCTCTCTGAGCTCCAGTGTCCTTAATGATAAAATAGAGATAACAGTGCCCATCTCACAGCACTGCTGGGGCTCAAATGTAGTAATGAATCTAGAACACTTAGCCCAGAATCTGGTGCAAGCAGGTATTCACTCACTGGTGCTTCTTACTCATAATTTCATCACAGGCCAGCTTAGAAATGGCCTCACTTGCAATCTTTACTTATCTACCCACTCATTCACTTATTCACTCATTCATTTGCCGTGCATTTGGAGGGAGCCTTACAATATGCAGGAATTTCACTGGGCTTTGGTTTTTGTCCTTGAAAAGCCTCAGCTGATGGAAAGACGGATGGGGTCTCTAGGAAGACAGAGGAGGCCCCATCCCTGCCTGGGTTATCAAGGAAGGCTCCCTGGAGGAGGTGATTCTTTAGTGGACTATGAACAAGGAAGGGGAGGGTGTTCCCCACCGAGAGACCTGCTGGCGATATAAAGGCACAGGTATCCACAAGTGTTTGTGTTTGCAGGAGGTGAGGCTGAGAGGTCATCAGAGCTAGGTCCCAATAGGGACCAAAAACACACAATTGCCAGGCCACAGATTTGGCCTCTGCCTCATGGGCTCCAACCAAGAAACCCTAGATGGCTTGTAAAACAGAGCAGAGGTGTGATCAGATTTGAGATTTAGGAGGTTCTTTATGCTGCTGGCTGGAGGATGGATTGAATATGAGACAACAGGGCCTGAAGAGGGGCCCTGGCCCTGGAAAAGGGAGGCTGCAGGGCCAGCTGGTGGTAGGGCCAAATCAGGGGCCTTGAATGCCTGGCTCACAGCAGGCTCTCGCCCCTTTTTGGCACCCCCTGGACAAGCTTTGACAGCCATCTTGATGGGAAGACAGACTGGAGGGGTTAAGTTCTCAGAAATAACCCATTCCAGTCCTCAGATCACAGATGGGAACCCAAGGCCCAGAGCACTGGGCCCTAGTCTCAGCCCTAGGGCTTTCCTGGTCTACAGCCTTGTAGAGTCTATGGAGGTCTTCTGCCCTTGAGGTCAAGAAACACCTGGAGTAACAGGCAAATTTGGCCTTGGAATACGGAATGAAGCAGGGCAAAGACTAATAGAGTTTTGCCAAGAAAATGCACTGGTCATAACAAACACCCTCTTCCAACAACACAAGAGAAGACTCTATAGATGGTCAACATCAAAATCAGATTGATTATATTCTTTGCAGCCAAAGATGGAGAAGCTCTATACAGTCAGCAAAAACAAGACCAGGAGCTGACTGTGGCTCAGACCATGAACTCCTTATTGCCAAATTCAGACTGAAATTGAAGAAAGTAGGGAAAACCACTAGACCATTCAGGTATGACCTAAATCAAATCCCTTATGATTATACAGTGGAAGTGAGAAATAGATTTAAGGGCCTAGATCTGATAGATAGAGTGCCTGATGAACTATGGAATGAGGTTCGTGACACTACAGGAGACAGGGATCAAGACCATCCCCATGGAAAAGAAATACAAAAAAGCAAAATGGCTGTCTGGGGAGGCCTTACAAATAGCTGTGAAAAGAAGAGAAGCGAAAAGCAAAGGAGAAAAGGAAAGATATAAGCATCTGAATGCAGAGTTCCAAAGAATAGCAAGAAGAGATAAGAAAGCCTTCTTCAGCGATCAATGCAAAGAAATAGAGGAAAACAACAGATTGGGAAAGACTAGGGATCTCTTCAAGAAAATCAGAGATACCAAAGGAACATTTTATGCAAAGATGGGCTCGATAAAGGACAGAAATGGTATGGACCTAACAGAAGCAGAAGATATCAAGAAGAGATGGCAAGAATACACAGAAGAACTGTACAAAAAAGATCTTCACGACCCAGATAATCACGATGGTGTGATCACTGGCCTAGAGCCAGACATCCTGGAATGTGAAGTCAAGTGGGCCTTAGAAAGCATCACCACGAACAAAGCTAGTGGAGGTGATGGAATTCCAGTTGAGCTATTCCAAATCCTGAAAGATGATGCTGTGAAAGTGCTGCACTCAATATGCCAGCAAATTTGGAAAACTCAGCAGTGGCCACAGGACTGAAAAGGTCAGTTTTCATTCCAATCCCAAAGAAAGGCAATGCCAAAGAATGTTCAAACTACCGCACAATTGCACTCATCTCACACGCTAGTAAAGTAATGCTCAAAATTCTCCAAGCCAGGCTTCAGCAATATGTGAACTATGAACTTCCTGATGTTCAAGCTGGTTTTAGAAAAGGCAGAGGAACCAGAGATCAAATCGCCAACATCCGCTGGATCATGGAAAAAGCAAGAGACTTCCAGAAAAGCATCTATTTCTGCCTTATTGACTATGCCAAAGCCTTTGACTGTGTGGATCACAATAAACTGTGGAAAATTCTGAAAGAGATGGGAATACCAGACCACCTGGTCTGCCTCTTGAGAAATTTGTATGCAGGTCAGGAAGAAACAGTTAGAACTGGACATGGAACAACAGACTGGTTCCAAACAGGAAAAGGAGTTTGTCAAGGCTGTATATTGTCACCCTGTTTATTTAACTTATATGCAGAGTATATCATGAGAAATGCTGGACTGGAGGAAGAACAAGCTGGCGTAAAGATTGCCGGGAGAAATATCAATAACCTCAGACATGCAGATGACACCACCCTTATGGCGGTGAAAGTGAAGAGGAACTAAAAAGCCTCTTGATGAAAGTGAAAGTGGAGAGTGAAAATGTTGGCTTAAAGCTCAACATTCAGAAAACGAAGATCATGGCATCCGGTCCCATCACTTCATGGGAAATAGATAGGGAAACAGTGGAAACAGTGTCAGACTTTATTTTTCTGGGCTCCAAAATCACTACAGATGGTGACTGCAGTCATGAAATTAAAAGACGCTTACTCCTTGGAAGGAAAGTTATGACCAACCTAGATAGCATATTCAAAAGCAGAGACATTACTTTGCCAACAAAGGTTCATCTAGTCAAGGCTATGGTTTTTCCTGTGGTCATGTATGGATGTGAGAGTTGGACTGTGAAGAAGGCTGAGCGCCGAAGAATTGATGCTTTTGAACTGTGGTGTTGGAGAAGACTCTTGAGAGTCCCTTGGACTGCAAGGAGATCCAACCAGTTCATTCTGAAGGAGATCAGCCCTGGGATTTCTTTGGAAGGAATGATGCTAAAGCTGAAACTCCAGTACTTTGGCCACCTCATGCAAAGAGTTGACTCATTGGAAAAGACTCTGATGCTGGGAGGGATTGGGGGCAGGAGGAGAAGGGGACGACAGAGGATGAGATGGCTGGATGGCATCACTGACTCGAGGACGTGAGTCTGAGTGAACTCTGGGAGTTGGTGATGGACAGGGAGGCCTGGTGTGCTGCAGTTCATGGGGTCGCAAAGAGTCAGACACGACTGAGCGACTGATCTGATCTGCCCTTGAACCTGTTCCCAAGTCTGCCACCCCAGTCTCTTCCCAGGGGAAGCAAGGGTGCGGCTTTGGTGGATGAGGACTCAGAGGGGCCCAGAAGGATGACTTGTTACAACTGCCCAGCCCATGTGGGCCCTCCCATTTCTGAGTGGGGAGAGGGGTCTTAGAGCTTCCTGAGTTCTCTCTTCTCTTTCACACCCTTTTGGCAGCTAAGGAAACTGGGGCCCAGAGAAGAGAGGCATTCAGCTCCTGGGATAAACACAGCTCTCTGGACCTTGGAATGAGTGTCAGGTGTGGGAGACAGAACACTGGGCCCTAGTCTCAGCCCTAGGGCTTCCCTGGAAGCTCAGTCGGTAAAGAATCCACCTGCAATGCAGGAGAACAGGGTTCAATCCCTAGGTCAGGAAGATGCCCTGGAGAAGGAAATGGCAATCCACTCCAGTATTCTTGCCTGGAAAATCTCATGGATAGAGGAGCCTGGTGGGCTACAGTCCATGGACTCACAAGAGTCGGACATGACTGAGCAACTGAATCACCACCAGTCTCAGCCCTGCTGCGAGGGGCTGGACTCATGATTCCTGAGGACACTCAGCTGGGGAGGGGTGGAATTCCTCCTGCAACAGCACCTGGCTATGGCCTGGCCCCAGTGCTCAGCACTGTTTCCAGTGCTGTTCCTAGGGCACACTTCCCTTCCTTAGCAGCCTCTGGGAGGCACGGCTGAGGAGGTCAAAATGGGAAGAAACCATGCGGTCTCTGGTTTGGGTCTGGGCTGGCAGAGGAGCCCAGGCCCCACCCTGCCTAAGGGGACAAATGATCCCATCAGCACACCTGGGTCTCCCTGGGGCGCTTGGCGAGGAGGCCCGGCTCTGGTCCCTAGAGCCTGCAGACCTGACCACGCCCCCTCCGTGTCTGGCCTTGTGCTTGACCGTGACCCTACCCAGGAGAGTGAATGGACTATGGGGGTATATGGGACTGCACCGGAGAGACGGTTACTAACTGGTTACAGTGATCAGTGCCACGTGACGGCTACCCTCCAGTCTCACGAGGAGAGGCTGGTGCGGGGGGCGGTGGGCAAGGCCCCACTCACTGCATTTCCCCGATGGGAAACCCGAGGCCCCACTTCAAATTAATCACCAAGCTCTGCTTGTTCTCCATCTTTATACTTGTCAGGCTGTCCCCTCCTCTCATCCTGCGGTCCCTGCCTCAGGCTAGTCAGCAGCCACTTTCTGCTCCGTGTCTTCCACCTCCCCAGCCAATGCATCCCCTTTCTGCAGCTAGAGAGGTCCTTGCTCAGCAAAAACCTAACCTCAGGGCTCCCCCATCCAAGCAGTGTATAGCTTCCCAGTGCCTGGGGATAAGAACAAACCTAGTCTCTGCTGATCTCTCGGTTCTCAGCACTCACATGCAGCCCATCCACTCACACATAACCCACATGGCACCAACCCATTTTCACTTCCTGAGTCCAGCTGTGCTCTCCTGCGTGTCCCAGTCGGTGCTGTTTGTGCCCCTGGGTCGCTCCACAGGGCAGGTGGCAGGCTCTGGCTGTGAACTCAATGACATGGGAGACCCAGATCCTGCCCTCAGGAGCTCAGCATAGAAAAGGAACATACAAGTACCTGAAGACCCACAATCCAAGGCAGCCATCCTGTTCCAGAGCCTGGTGGAAGCCCAGGCAGGGAGGGATGGTTCTGGGGGTAGGGAAGTCTCGATAGAGGAGGCAGCAACAAAAAGGCCAAGTGTCCACAGAGGCCAAGGGCATTTCAGACAGAGAAAACAGCAAGGGCAGAGACTGGATGAGGCGCGTGGAAGGACAGTGAACACAGCTAGAGCGGCAGTGTACCAGCAAATGTGGTCAGAAAAGAGGATCAAACTTATAACAATAATGATATGAGCACTGAGCCCGGTGTGCCAGATACACAATCATCATGACCTGTGAGACAATACTGGTATTGTTTTCGATTTATACTTCAAGTGGGAAAACTAAGCCACAGAAAGGTTAGTTGATTCGCCCAAGGTAGCACAGGTAGAAGGAGTGATGGGCTATGAACCCAGGCAGTATGGATCAGAGTCTATAGTCTTAGCTCCTACAGTGCACCAGGGCTGGAGTAGGGAAGCACTCGGGTGACAGGCAAGTCCAGCCTCTCCACTGCTCTGCCCAACCTGCCTGGGACCTGGCTTGCTAAGGTTCACCTTCTCACGAATCACAGGGCCCCATAAATGCTGCCTCCTCCAGGAAGTCTTAAGGAATCAACTAGAAGGATTCCTTCTACTTCCAGAAGCCCCCACGGGAAATTGGAGATGAGGTATGGCTTTTCAAACAGAGCCTCCTAAGCCCAGTTGCCCAGTAGATTCCTGGACCCCCTCTGCGTGTCAAGCACCTCTGGCTGTGGGGAGCCGCCTCCTCCATTCCATGGTAATCTTATTCATTCAAAGTGGGCACCTGACCCAGAGCTGGTCAGTCAGAGCATCCATCCAGACCCCTTACCAGTGATTGGTTCGGGGGAACAAATTAGGGTCTACCCCAGGCTTTTGGTGGAATCAACATGAAAGTTTCCCTCCCAGGATTATTAGCCATGAGGGCCATGGAAGCCTGGTGCTTCTGGAAAGGACTTGGATGAGAATGTAGTAATCCAGTAGAAGGTCCAGAGAAGAACTTCCCTGGTGGTCCAGTGGTTAAGACTCCGCACTCTCAATGCAGGGAGCCTGGGTTGCAATCCCACAGGTCACAACTAAGACCTGGTGTAGCCAAAAAAATAAATATTTAAAAAAGAAAAGAAAATCAGGAGCAACGATATAAAAAGAGAGAATACTGATGGCATCATTGTAACTGGTGGATCTAACCATATCTGATCTAGGTCTACTTCTGAATCTGAATTTTTCTTTACATTCACTAAAACAGTTCCTGTTCAAATTGGTAGCATTTGTCGTATGCAATCGAAACATCCCTAACCAACATAATCCCAAAACCACAGACAACAAAGGGAAAAATAAATTGGATTCCATAAGAACTGAAAACTTTTGAGCATTAAAGGACACCATCAACAGAGCAAAAAGCAACCCACAGAATGGGAGAAAATAACTGTAAATCATACATAGGATATGGGATTAGTATCCAGAATATATAAAGAACTCACTCCTACAATTCAACAACTACAAAAAAAAGCAATTCAAAAATTGGTAAAAGACTTGAATAGATACTCTCCAAAGAATATATCCAAATGACTAATAAGCACTCAAAACCTGTGTTTTGAAAAGATGCTCATCAAAACTAATCAGTAGGAAAATGCAAACGCAAACCATATGTAGATACACACCTCACAGTCATCAGGATGGCTATTATAAGACAAAACATGAAATAGCAAGTGTCGGTAAGGATGTGGAGATCCTGGAACCCCTGGACATTGCTGGTGCGAATGTAAAATGGTGCAGTTGTGAAAAACAGTAATGGCAGTTCCTCAAAACAAAGAAAGAAACAAACAAACACAGAACTACTAGAAGATCCAGCAGTTTCACTTCTAGGTGAAAAGAAGGGAAAGCAAAGACTCAAACAGATATTTATACACCAGTGTTCCTAACAGTATTCTTTACAACAGCCTAAAGGTAGAAACAGCCTAAATGTCCACGGATGGAAGAACGGATAAGCCAATGGTGGTGCCTACATGGATGTTTGCTTTCTTGGGTACGTACCTAAGAAGAGAACTGTTGGGTCATACAGTAACTCTATGTCTAACTTTTGAAGAACGGATAAAATTTTCCAAAGTGGCTGCCCCATTTCACATTCCTATCAGCCACATATGAGAGTTTCAGTTTCTCCACGTCCTCACCAACACTTGTTACTGTCTTGTCTTTTTCCTTATTTCCATCCAAGTAGGCATAAAGTGGTCTCATACTGTGATCTTGACTTACATTTTCCTAATTACTCCTTTTTGGTTATTGTTTATATTTTACCTTTGCAGTACAGGTATTTCTGATCTAAGGCCTGACATCTTTTGTGGAACAAGTACCCCACAGAGTAGGAGAAGCATGGTTTTCAGGGCCAGACTGTCCTGGTTTTGCATCCTGTCTCAGCTTCTATTAATATTAGCTGTATGACCTTGAGCAAGGGATATAAAACTCTGAGTCTCAGTTTCCCCACGGACTAGATGTGGATGACAGTATTAACCTTTCATGGTTGCTGCTGTTGCTGTAAAGATAAATCTATAACATAGCCATGGTGCGGGCCTGGCACAAGTAGGTCCTCAGTGACTCACTAAGTCTGAGAATGTGACAGCGGAGCTTTCTAGGTTGGTCAGGAGACCTAGGCTAGTGACTGTTCAGTTTTTAATCTATTGTCTGTTTTATTTGAGCTACTTTCTACAGCAGAGGTATTTTAGGCTGCCTCAAACCTCAGCCTCTCTGTGCTTCTCTTTTCCCTCTGTGACATGAGAAATGAGACTGCACACCATAATGTCAATGTTTGTCAATCTGGAGGGTTCATTCTAACACCTTAAAAGTCTTGTCTCTTGCCTCAACCATCAGACTGATGATGGTTTCGCTGCTACTTAAAGGAATATCTCCTCCCTCATAAAGAGCTCTCCAGGGTGAGGAAGGAAGTGAATTAAACCTTCCTATGTGTGTGCTAAGTCGCTTCAGTTGTATCTGACTCTTTGCGACCCTATGGACCATAGCCTGGCAGGCTCCTCTGTCCATGGGATTCTCCAGGCATGAATACTGGAGTGGGTTGCCATGCCCTCTTCCAGGGGGTCTTCCCAACCCAAGGATCGAACCCATGTCTCTTATGTCTCCTGCATTGGCAGGCAAGTTCTTTACCACTAGCACCACCTGGGAAGCCCCAAATATCCCTAAGAACCTACACGTAATGTTATGTGCAGTATTTTCTTTTGTCCACTCCATGAGCTGGCCAGGTAGGTTTTAGTACCCCATTTTACAAATGGGGAAATTGAGATTCCAAGAAGTTAAATGACTTGTCTGAAATCACATGGCCAGCAAATGCTGGTACCTAGATGCAAACCCAACTCTGATTTCAACATCTGATTTTTTTCCTCTGTGCAGAGTGTCCCCCACCCCCACCCTGCCTCCCAACAGAAGGCCCTTCAAGAACTTCTGAATGAATGAATGGCTGATTCTCATCTTCCTGACTTGACAGAGCTATTGTCATCTCTTTGAGCTGAGATCTGCCTCTTAGACAACACAGGTCAGCTCTCTCCTGGGGTCACAGAACAACCTCTACTCTGTTCCAGGACATAAAAATCAGTGCTGCACAGGGAGTCAGGATGCCAGGCTCTGCCCCCACTACAGATTTAACTCATCTAGGCTTCAGTACCCAGCCAATGAGTTCTTTAACCCAAAGACTAGATCTCCTCACCTTTGGGTCCCTGGCATGCAGCACAGGGCTTGGCACATATGCCACTGAGCCAGCCTAGGACATCTCCATAGGCCCACACCTGCATCTTGCCCAGGCCTGCCCTCTCATGGAAGTGGTTAACGACAGGGCTGGACCTGAGGCAGGGGTAACAGGAAGATACCTCCACATGCCCAGCTTAGGGCACTGGCCCTTACCAGATGTGCCAACAGTCAGAGAGGAACAGTCAGAGCGGGGCCAGCAGATCCCCACCTCAGACTGAAAGAGAAACCCACTTCAGATACAAATGGGGAAATGGCTCCAGGACAAGAGGGGTGAGGGTGGGTGTCACTGGGGAGGGCCCGACAGACACAGCTTCCTGAGAGTCTTGACCGGCCTCTGTTGCAATGGCATCTGTTACTAGGCTCCACTAACTCACCCCTCCTCTAGGGAGGACAAGTTAGAATCTCGGGTCCAACATGGGACAAGACACTTTAATTTCTCTGAACCTCAGCCTCCTCAACTTCAGAATGGGGTAACAATAATCTTGGCTGCATTTGCTTTCATGTGAAGCACTTGATACATAGTAGGTGCACGACAAATGATAGCCATTGTTATTACCACTTAACCTTCTCTTTCAGCTCAATATTGACTGAGGGATTTATTCATTTGTTCTTTCATTCACTTATTCATTCAGTCAACCAGTCAGTACACCCCTGCTAGGTAGGTTGCAAGAGTCAAGGATAAAGATTTTGGAGTTATGTACGAGTTGAAACCCTATTGCCACTAGTTGGGATGCGTAATGTTGGGAAAGCCATTTCCCCTCACTGAGACTTCATTTCCTTGCCTGTAAAATGAAATTAGTCAGAGTACCTGGGTAGGCAGTGCTGGGGGTTTTATGAGGAGCCAAAGGGACAGTGATGTGCTAGTGGCTGGCATAGAGACTTGGAGGGAAAAGCAGGTGGCGGGTGGGCTGTGAAGAGGAGCCAGGTGAGCTGCCAGCCCTCCAGACTGGGCAGCTGGGCCTCCAGGGGCAGGATGGGATGAGAATGGGCTGGAGGGGAGAAGAGTCGGTGAGCTCAAAGACAACTGCTGTTTCCGGACCACGGGCGGCTCCCTTCTGGTAAACTAAGAAGCAGTGAGGAAACATGGAAAAAGAGACTGGAAAAAGTTTAGGGGAGAAAAGTGCCAGCCAAACGGGAAGCCTTGGGCAGCACGGAGTTACCCCCCAGCCAGGTCAGGGGACCACACACAGGCACACATGTGCACACACACTCACAAGCTGCACATTCTCACTCATGCAAACACATCCAAGGGCTTGCACAAACACACACACAGATGCACCATCAGAGGCCCAGCACTTTAGAGTCTGCAAGTGGCCTTCTCATTTATCACCTCATCTGATACAGACGGGTAGAGAGACTGTCCCTGGATTGGCTTCGGACCCATTCTAGAGCTGCCAAGAGATGTGCGTCCCTGGTACCTTCCAGAGGCCAGGGCCCTTCCCATGGGCAGTGCTGCTCAGCGTTCCCCGTGTGGTTTCGTCGGAGCTGGATGACAACAGAAATGCCAGAAAAGTTTTAACCCAGCTCTCCCAGATACACTTGTTCACCCTGCTGTGCTCCCCTTTAACAAATCACACCAGGACTCCGGACTCACTTTCCTCACCAGTCACACGGAGGCAAGTGCCTCTTCCGTGGATGCCCATCTGGTCCTAATCCATCCCAGCCTCTTCCCACCACAGACTCCTGCGGGCACAGCCCCCGCCCTGAGGGGCGCTCATCAGCATATAACACTTAGTTTTCCAAAGCTCAGGGGAGAGCACTGTCACCCCCATTCTACAAACTGAGGCCCAGACAGGGAAAGTGACTCTGACCAGGTCCGTGTGACCCCCAGTCCCGCCCGCACTGTCCACTCCTCCTCACAGCCCAGTCCCCACGCCATTGCTGTCTCCTCCACCCTCTGCTCTGCACAGACTGTAGCTTTAGCCACAATCAGGCCAAAGAAGGGAGGTGGACCCTCAAGTCCGCTCGCACTCTCACTCCATGAGAGAGTGGGCTCATGACCTGCAATGAGCCAAAGTGGCTGCAGGTGGTCCCTGTGCCAAGCTCTGGGCAGGGGGTGGCACTCAGCACCCTCAGGGCACTGACCCAGAACACTCACCCAGGAGGCAGTGAGCACCACGCAGGTCCGTCAAGAGTTGGGAAAATTCTGACTACTGGAGCAGTCCCTCCTTCCTTCTGGTCAGTTCCTGTGCCCCCAGCTGTCACATATACGGCTCACAGTCGTCCCCGGAGACAGCCAATGAGGAAACCGAGAAATTGAGGAGGGGAAGTAACTTGCCTCGGCCCAGAGCTGGCAAGCAGCAGGGCGGGGACCCAAATCCCAAGAACATTCCAGCTCAAGGCCCTAAAGCCAAAGCTGACCCCGCCACTGCCCAGTCACTTCACGCTCTGAGTGTGATCATCCCTGGAATGGTACCATCAAGTCAACCCCAATGGCTGCTGGGAGGACTGAGTGAGGTGGCATTTAAAGACCAGGGGCTTGGCATTCAGCAGATAACTGTTTTTCTCCTCATCTCCACCCCACCCCTCAGCCCTCTCCTCTGCAGCCTTTCTCAAGTCTGCAGAGAGTCCTGGCCCTGCTCACTGCCACCCCAGGGAATAACTAACCTGGTTTTCTCAGCAGTGCCTGGAAGGTCCATTAAAGGATGTGGAGACCCTGAGACCAATGGCTCTATTGTCTGGTCCTCACCCCACGGGTCCAGATGCCATGGCCTCCCTCAGGGGACTGAGGATGGCTCTTCAGATTAAGGGTGATTTGGTGGGGGGAGTCTGAGCTCAGGCCAACCCCCTTCCCTAGCCTCAATCCAACCTTGAGCTTGGGTTTGATAAGAAGGCAGTCAGGGGGACTCTGCCTCAGGCCGGTGGTGGGTCTGGGCCAGCTCCTCCCCATCCGAAGATTAGTCCTCCTCCTCTTTCTTTTTTACAAGTATTTATTGGGCACCTTCTCTGTGCAGTCATCTGCAATGCATCTAAGAGCACAAAACAAACTCCTTGCCCTCATGGCATCTACATTCTAGCAGGAGAGACAAATTTGTCTTAGTTAATGAGCAAATATGCAGCAGGTCAGGTGGCGATAAGAACTATAGACAAACATAAGGGAGGGTAAGGGACAGAGATCCACAGGGATGGATGGGACTTTCTGGGTCTTCTTCTCACAAGACCAACTTCCACCTAACCTGAAGCAGACTCCAGGCCCTGAGCCCCAACTCTGTGCCAGTCTCAGCCTTGGTGGATCACAACAGAGGCCAGGGGCCCAGGCTGGGGATCCCTGGGCACAGGCCACAGCTCAGGACCCCAAGGGCTGCAACATAGAGCACCCAGAGCCTGCCTTACACTTGCAGCCCTGCAGACGCTTTCCCCAGGATTGCAGGAGAGTATCCAGTGACCAACCTTGATGTTTCATTGTAGAGACAGAGTGTGGGTCCAGAGAGGGGCAGAGATTTGCCTGGAGCACAGAGCAATGCAAAGGTGTCTTTGTTCCCCTCTCCTCTGACGGGTCCACAAGGGTGGACTAAGGGCTGAGCCTCGGCAGGGCACTGACCTGTGAGAGGCTGCCTGTGTCCTCAGCCAGCTCCTCCACTAGGCCCACCTAGGAGCACCAGCCTGCTCCATCCTCCCATCTCTGATAGCCAAATTCTCCTTCTCTAAGCCTCTGGAGGACGAAACAACTTCCCCTAGCCCAATCTCAAGAGACTAGAATTCTGGTCAACTCTACCTTCACGTGCAGATGGTGATTGCAGCCATGAAATTAAAAGACGCTTACTCCTTGGAAGGAAAGTTATGACCAACCTAGATAGCATATTCAAAAGCAGAGACATTACTTTGCCAACAAAGGTCTGTCTAATCAAGCCTATGGTTTTTCCAGTGGTCGTGTATGGATGTGAGAGTTGGACTGTGAAGAAAGCTGAGTGCCGAAGAATTGATGCTTTTGAACTGTGGTGTTGGAGAAGACTCTTGAGAGTCCCTTGGACTGCAAGGAGATCCAACCAGTCCATTCTAAAGGAGATCAGTCCTGGATGTTCTTTGGAAGGAATGATGCTAAAGCTGAAACTCCAATACTTTGGCCACCTCATGCAAAGAGTTGACTCATTGGAAAAGACCCTGATGCTGGGAGG
Organism: Bos indicus x Bos taurus; assembly: GCF_003369695.1. NCBI lineage: Eukaryota > Metazoa > Chordata > Mammalia > Artiodactyla > Bovidae > Bos > Bos indicus x Bos taurus. The sequence goes on from NC_040090.1 coordinate 31,249,883, forward strand.
GACTTGGGGCAGGAGGAGAAGGGGATGTCAGAGGATGAGATGGCTGGATGGCATCATGGACTCGATGGATGTGAGTTTGAGTGAAGTCCAGGAGTTGGTGATGGACAGGGAGGCCTGGCATGCTGCGATTCATGGGGTCGCAAAGAGTCAGACATGACTGAGCGACTGAACTGAACTGAGCTACCTTCACGTGAGTCCCATCCAGCCCTGAGGATCTCCACCCATTTCCCTCCCTCATGTCATGACCTGACTTAGAGCTCTTATCATGACCTGACCTGCTACCTGCCTCGGTTCCCTCATCTGCCAAATGGAGAAATGAAGGCATTTAGTCTCAGGACTGTCGTGAAGAGCGAGCAAGACACTGGCCAGAAGGCAGTCTGCAGACTTTTAGGTGCTACTCATATGACAGAGGTTGTTATAGGCTCAACATGCCTGTGTATCTGAAAGCCAGCATCCTCATGCTTGTGGAACCTCGAGGCAACCCCCAGAGCAGGGTCTTGACCCTTGATGGGAAATAAGTGAAAATTCCACAGAACCAGTTCTTCAGAGAAGAGAAAAACATGCCTGCTCCCAACCAGCAGGCTGGCAGCTGACAGGAAAAGCCCTTCCTCTGTCCTTGTGGTGAGAAGATGAGGGGGGAGACGTGGAAAGGGAGAGTTGGGAAGCCTGGGAAAACTGTCCTTATTCTAGGAGGAGAAGGTGTGAGCTGAAGTAACTATGTATCTCAGGCCCCTAGGCTGGGAGAGGATGTTCCTACCTGAATGGCAGGTACACACGTCTGCATGGGGTGGGAGGTCAGCAATGTGTGGGTCTGACCTGGAAGATGCCTATGTATTCACAGGGGTGTATGTGTTTGGAACTGCACCCATGTGTATATGGCACACGTGTGTGTCTGTGGCCCTGAAGTCTACATTCACATGTATGTTTGCCTGTGCTTATATCTCTGCATGTGGTACACACATGCCCACTACTGTAAGTGAAAGTGAAAAAGTGAGAGTACTCGTCACTCAGTTGTGTGTGACTCTTTATGACCTCGTGGACTATAGCCCAACAGGCTCCTCTGTCCATGGAATTCTCCAGGCAAGAATACTGGAGTGGGTTGCCATTCCCTTCTCCAGGGGATCTTCCTGACCCCAGGGATTGAACCTGGGTCTCCTAAATTGCAGGCAGATTCTTTACTGTCTGAGCCACTAGGAAAGGGATGCCCACAAACCCCCAGTGCACAGGCCTTGTTTTCCCAGGCTCGGCAATCTTTGCCACAATCTCAGGCAGGCTGGGATGCCACGGAAGATTTGTGGGGTTCCTGGTCACAGCAGGTTCTCAATTTCCCTGGGAACAAAAGCACTTACATAAGAGGAAAAGGAATACTTAGGGGATTAACTTAGCCTGCTCAGCCCTGGGTGTAGGCTTCTCATGTGAGGGGGTGTGTGCCAAAGGCCAAAACCCTTTTCCTGGGGTCCTCAGACCCTCTGCTGCCTGTGGGCACTGACCCCTGCAGAGCTACCCTCCTGCCTTCAGTCACCAGCAGGAACCCCCGTCCAGGTACAACAGTCAATCACTTTGCAGTTTACAAGGATCCTATCCACAGCCAAGTCCTCACAGAGTGGAATGAAGTGTGGACCTCAAGCAAAAGTACCGGTGTCCTTCAATAGCAGGTCAGGAATGTGCCTGGAGGCCTCACCTCAACCTAACGAATCAGATCCTCAAGGGATGGAGGCAGACATTGACACTTGAAAAGTGCTTATACAGAACATTCCATACAGAGCCAGCCCCTCATCCTGCCAGTTCTCCCAGAATGGCTAAGGCCCATTCAGGTAATCTATACTGGCAACCACAGAACTCACCAGAGTGCTTATACTATCTCACTTAATCCTCACAACCCCACACAGAGTAGGTACCATGACTATCACCATAACAGATATGGGAAAGTGAGGCACACTGAGCGGACAGGTAACTTGCCCAAGGTTCGTATAGCTAGTAGCAGCAAAGCCAGGATTTGAACACTGCTCCATTGTGCACCAACGTTTCCATGTCTGGGTGGGAGTCAGTATGGTGGGAAAGACAATTAAAAAAAAAAAGTGAAAAATCCAAGAATCAGTGGATGTTCTCATGAGAATCTAGCACATACCAGATTTTACTGGTCAATGGCTTTAGAACTTGCATCTCTGTGCATAAGGGGCTAGAAGCAGCTCAGACAAAAGCCACACATGCCGCATGATCCTATTAGAGGCAGAGCAGAAGGGCAGCAGCAGAAACCTAGACTGAGATGGTGAGTGAGCTTGCTGGCAGCCAAAGTAGAAGGTGGGAGGTAGGGAGGCTGCGAGGGTTCCAGAGCTTGGCCAGAGTCACAGGGCTGGAGCCAAGGCGACCACTGGAGAGATACAAGGGAGGCAGGTTCACTGGGGCTTGATAATTGAATGGGGGGATGGGGAATAACGAGAAATGAGGAAGAACTCAAGGATACACCCAAAGCCCTCCTTCCTGTGAGGGTGACTGGAGGGCAGAGCGCACAGGCAAGGACTGGACAGCCTCGCACAGCAGATGCCCGGGGAGCGTGTGCTGCTTGTCCCCCTCCCTCCATTCATGCCGATGCCTGCTCATACCAGGGCCCCTCCCACCCTCACCCCACCTCATTCAGCCTGGAGGCTCAGGATCCTCCTGGCTTCACTCTTCCTCCAATCTCTTGGGGGTTCCTGGTTTATGACCCCAGCCTCCAGAGCCACTGCCTGAGCTCTTTGCTTCAGTCATCAGCTCGGGGGCTAGGGGGTGATCATCGGGAAATAATCAGGGCAAACTCCGTGAATCAGCAGGCCTGCGGCCCAGGGCTCCGGGCAGGCCTGGCAGTGGAAATGCTGCAGGGCAAGGGGTGACGCCCAGGGAATGCCCCCCCATGTCTTAAACTCTCCACCAGTACAGGGTTCTGCCAAAGGAAACTGCCCCCACCCTGCCCCTCCACCCCACCCCTCTACCCTGCCCCTCAGTTCTTTAAGTTCTGAGACCAATTTCTTACATGGGGGCTGAGGCTGAGTGGAGAGAAGGGAAGAGGGATCACAGTCATGGTGCCTTCTGCTGTATTTTCACTTCTCTTCATCTGCTCATTCGTTTCTTTATTCTCTCCTCACTCATCTGGGCTTCCCAGGTGGTGCTACTGGTAAAGAACCTGCCTGCCAATGCAGGAGATGTAAGAGAGGTGGGTTTGATCCCTGGGTGGGGAAGATCCCCAGGAGGAGGGCATGGCAACCCACTTTAGTATCCCTGGACGGAGGAGCTTGGCGGGCTACAGTCCATAGGGTCGCAAAGAGTCGGACACGACTGAAGTGATTTAGCATGCACGCTCCCTCATTCGACTAATATTTATAGACTGGTCCAAGGACTGGGTTTCCACGATAGTGCTGGTGTCCCCAGTGGTCAGAGAGAGAGATCAGGGAGTTTTAGTCCTGCAAACCAGATTGCCAGAGGAAAGTGACTTTTTTGTCCAAAGTCACACAGCTGAAGTGGGGGCTGGCCATCAGCTCTCCACTTGCAGCCCACGCTGAGTTCAGATTCAGCTGTGCTTTAAAGGTGCTGTTCTTACTAGCACCACAGGAATCTTTTCTATGATCTAAGGTGCTTGGAAAGTCTCTCAGACATAATAATGTTTGCCTTTGGGTTCTCCTCAGCCCAATTTCTTCTTCTTTCCCTTCTTCTTTGTGTCTCCTCCAAGAGCCCAGTGATCCCACAAATCCCTCATCCTGTGGGGAACGAGGACAACTTGGGATCTGAACAGTTTCCTCTCCTGGGACACCCTCCCCTGAACCACGAGCTACTCCAAGCACCTCCCTTGCCCTGATGAGAAGGAACCTCTGGGTTCCCTGTCATTCCTCCTAGGCAGCATGTAGTCATGGACCAAGGACGTTCTGTCAGCCCAGAGAAGCAGTTCCAGCGGTTCTGGCTGGTTGTGCAGGCCCTTTCCTGGGGGCTTCTCAAATAATTCTGCTGAAGTGACCTCTAGTGTATCTTTCCTGGTAGTTTATAAACTTGAAAGTGTCAGACTGCCAGAGCCAAGGTCAGAGTGCTTGAATACTGGAGCTGGAATCAGGAAATGTTAAAGCTGGAGGAAAGAAGTTGAAATTGGGATTACAGGCTTTTTTAGAATGTTTGAGTTGAGATTACAGACTATTAGACTTAGGGCTGTAGAATCATCAATAATTAGAGCTGGAATTACAGATCAAAGGAAATGAGAGACAGAAATGATGCCAGCACGACTCCATTTCACCCCTCGGACAGCCAAGAAGAGAGAGCTGACCCTGTCACCCAGCCCGTGGGGTCTGGGCCAGGCCTTCCACTGCCCCACAGGGCTCTGTTCTCCAGATCTCCCAGAGTGGCATCCAGGGCCTCTGGGGCCGAGGCACTGCCTGTCTGGGGACAGTGGGGACAGTGGTCTGCCGCTCCCCTATCCTGAGCCTCGCTGCCAGCCCACCACAGCACCCCATCACCACCCTGGATATATTTAGGTGCCCTCGCTAAATAAGTTTCCACAGCTCTGGCCACTGCCTTTGATGTCCCCTCCTCCTCTGAGGCCTCCGGGCATCTTCTCTAAACTGACCTAATGAAATCCCCAGGAACAACGGCTCTTGCTCAGCCAAGGCAAACATTTCTCCACCAGAACGAAGCCCAGCCTGAGGGAGTCTCCTGGGCCACTCAGTCTGGAGCTCAGACCCACCTGCTGAAACTCTGACATTGCAGCCTCCCTCTAGCTCCCAGGGCCTGCTCTGGCCTGAGGACCACACATCCTTGATCCCGCTCTTCTTAACTTTCTTCATTCCAAGCAGAGAGCACTCCTGCCCCTGCCATCGACAGCCCACACACACACACACACACACACACTCGCGAGCACAGGCCAGCATTCTTCTGTTTCCTCTGGTGTTTGTCGGGAGAGAGGCCTCCATCCCAGCCCCACGCTGCCCTGGCACCTCTCCTCTTGGCCTCTCTCCCACGCTCCATCCCAGGCCTTGCCAGAGACTCAACATCTTTCCCTTTCAGACTGAATCTTCCCAGGAGCCAGAGAGTCACTGAGAGTTCAATAGTGATCGAGGCTGGAGACAGGAACGGATCCCTCAGGCATTCTTAAATGGGAGACCCTCAGACTCCCACCTGCCCAGCTCCTGGGCAATCATTGGCTCTGTGGAATCGGAGACGTCTTAGGGCAGGAACGGAACCACTGTGGGGGGGCTCCATCACTACCATTATAGTTTTATAACCTGTTAAGGGTTTTTATGTGCCAAGCACTTTACATCCAGGAACTCATTCAGTCCTCACAATAACCCTACAAGGCAAACACAATTAATGCCTCCATTTTACAAAGGAAGAAACTGAGGCACAGAAAAGTTTTGCCCGAAGTCCTACATGTAGAGAGTGCCAGAGGTAGGATTTAAACCAGGCCTTGACAACACGACTGCCTTGACAGTCCCAGGTGGTGGCGTGCTATAGGAACCCCCTTCCCCACGGTCCCCTGGGGTCCTGAAGCCTCTTTCTGCCCAGCCAGTGCAGAAAAGATGAGAACATTACTGATGGTCAAGAGTTCCTCCTGAGAAGCCCAGTTTCCCTGCCCCTGCACTAGAGATGACCAAGACAGACCCCACCACAGTTTCCCCATGCAAGACACACCCCCACTCCACTGTGACCCCTTTCTTCACACACAGCACACATGGCCACACACAGCTCCAGCATCCCACCACACAACTCTGCTGCACACATGCACACACACCACGTACCAGCCACACTGCCACACTCCCCCAGGAGGTCTAAGCCCTGCCATCTCAGTTTGGAGGACAGGTAGGGGGTTCCTCCTACTTTGCAGGTGCCAGAGGGCTCCCAGCAGGATAAACCCAGCTTATCACCAAGCCCTGTGTCAACTCACTGGATAGGAACTTACCAGACGATATTTTTGTGCACTCTACAAAAACATTACATAGAGGGTTGCAAAATCTACATGAGTTTTGAAGATTAAACAATGAGACTTCAAAGAAGCTTCTTGTGTGTGTGTGTGTGTGTGTGTGTGTGTGTGTGTATGGCTTTGCTTACCCATGCACGCCTGTGGGAGAGTGACCATGGGACTAGCTGCACTTCCTCCAACCAGATCCAGAGTGAGCTTTCACTCTCCCAAGCCCTTCGGGGTGCTGGGTAAGAAAAGCCAGAACCACCCTAGGGTCATGGGAAATGATTTGTCAGTAGTAAGAGCTGCGTGAATGCTTCTCATCTTCCATTATTTGGCTCAGCATGCTTCACAGAGCCATGGATGTGCCACACATAGAGAGCACACATTTCACAACAGGCACAACAAGCATGCATGCACCATCATGTGATGGTTCCCACCACACAGTGGGCACACACCCTGGGCACACACGTGGAACCCCCAGGTTACCCTGCCACAGTCACTCACAGCTATAGATAGTACCACACAAACTTTTTGCATGCAGAAAGTGAAAGAGTTAGTCGCTTCAGTCTGGTGGGACTCTCTTCGACCCCTTGGACTGTAGCCCACCAGGCTCCTCTGTCCAGGGAATTCTCCAGGCAAGAACACTGGAGTGGGTTGCTGTTCCCTTTTCCAGAGGATCTTCCCGACCCAGGGATCAAACTCCGGTCCGCTGCATTGCAGGCAGACTCTACCGTCTGAGACACCAGGGAAGCCACAATTCACTGCTCACACACACACACCAAGCACACACCATCGCTAACTGCATACACCCAGTACACACACGTTGCTCACATTAATTTCTTAAACACTGCCCACAATAACCCCCAGTCCCCCTACCCCGACACTCTCCATCCCACACCCACACTCACCACACCCACTTCCTGGGGCGCCAACGCGTGGGCAGACCTGCCCTGTACCCGTGTGCCCCGGCACCGATTGCCCCTCGGTCCCCTGCCCCGCACGGGCCTCACCTGGACCGCGCAGCACCAGTGCCGCGGGACCGGGGACGTCGCTCTCTTCTGCTATCGGCTATCTAGGCAACCCCCTGAATCCAAGCGCAGCGCGGGCGGCGGCAGCAGCTCAGACCACCCGGGCCTCCCGGCTCCTCGCGCCGCAAGAGCAAGGGGGCGGGGAAGGGGTGTAGCCATGCAGCCCTGCGCCGGCGCTGGAATCCGCCCAGCTGGGCTGGCCTGGGTTGCCTGCTGCTGGGGGCTCCGAGGGAGGTATAGATTTGGAAGAGCCACGGGTGTCAGGGTCTGCTGCTCTGGACTGGGACCCAGGACCCCTGGACTCCATTCCAGATTCCCTCACCTCTCCTACCTTCCCTTGGCATCGGTTTCCCCCTTTGTATTGGGGTCAGGGGCTTAAGTGGTGATTCCGACTTTCCAGCTCTGACACTCTACAGTTCTGGGATGGGGAAAAGGGAGGAGGGATAAACATAAATGCTATTTCTTGAGCATCTACTATGTGCCAGGCATCCTTCTAGGTCTTTTGATACATTACCTCGTTTAATCCTCACAAGTATTATTATCTTTATTTTACAGTTGGTGAAACTCAAGCACAGAGAGGTGAAGTGACTTGCCCAAAGTCACACAGCTAATAAGTGGCAGATCTGAGATTTGAACTCAGTCGGACTCCAAAGCCCAAGTACCCCAAGTGGATTGGGGGCAGTTTCCATACCATACACTGTTCCCAGATCCTCATAATAATTGCAGGAGCTTGGTGTTACAAATCCATTTTAAAGATTAAGAAACTGATGTTCAGAGAGATTATTTCACTCCAGGTCAGCCAGCTAGTGGACCTCCGACTAAAGACGGGGATGGGAGTGATACTGGGCTAGTATGAGGAGAGTGCCTGGCTCATCACCGGTGCTCGTCAGTGTCTTTATTCCTCCTGTCACTCCTCCTCCCTCTCTTTTATCTCCTAAGCTCTCTTTTTTCAACATTAAAATTTTTTATTTATATTATTTGTTTATTTTTGGCTGTGCTGGATTTTCATCGCTGTGCGGGCTTTTCTCTCGTTTCGGTGCTTGGGTGTCTTCTCATTGCAGTGGCTTCTCTTGTGGAGTATGGGCTCTAGGGCATGCAGGCTTCAGTAGTTGCGACAAGTAGGCTCAGTAGTTGGCAGTCCCCAGGTTCTAAAGCACAGGATCAATAGTTGTGGTGCACTGGCTTAGTTGCTTCTTGGCATATGGGATCATCCCAGATAAGGGGTCACACTTGAGTCTCCTGCATTGGCAGGTGGACTCTCCACCACTGAGCCACCAGGGGAGCCCTCCTCAGCTCTCTTATGGACAGTGGCTTCTAATTCTCTCATCTTGGAAACCTCCCCTGACCTGTAGCCCTCAGACTAGCCAGCCCCTCCTCTTGGCTACCATTGCAGCTTTTAGTCACCAGTTATTGAGTTCCTATGTGACAGATTCTGTGCTAGGACTGTGGATCTAAGTCAGTAGGAGACTGCAGATAGTGCTGGCTTCATGGAGTTTATAATCTAGTGGGGGCCCTAGTTGTTAAATAGTCACAGAAATTAATATGTAATTACATATTGTGGTAAGTGCTTAGAAGGAAAAGTGAAGGGTAGAGGAGATATTATAATGGGAGTGGGAGGGGGAAGGCATCTAGTTTAAATTGTAAGATTTGGGGGAATTCCCTGGTGGTCCAGTGGTTAGGATTCTGTACTTCCACTGCAGGGGGCATGTGTTCAATCCCTGGTCGGGGAACTAAGATCTCACATGCCCCTAGGCTCAACCAATAAGTAAATTGTAAGTTTTGGGAAGATTTCCCAGAGGCCAGAGTGAGGAGTTGGCCTTGGTCTCAGTCAGGTGAAGGTTGGGGGAAGAGAGTCCCAGCCAGGGAAAACTTGAAGAGGGTGAGACAGGAAAGGGTTTGGCGTGTTCCAGGACATGAAGCTCAGCCAGAGTGGGTGGTGCCCCACGAGCCAGGAGGCTTGGTGGGAGATGGGGCTGAAGGAGCAACAGCAGCAGCCAGCCCAGCCAGCCCAAAATCAGGACTTTGGCCTTTGAAGAACCGTGGGAGTCATCAAAGCATTTAGAGCAGTAGAGTGACATAATCAGATATCTTTTTTTTATTGGGGTATAGTTGATGTGTAACATTTTATGAGTGTTGGGTATGCAGCATAATGATTCAGTATTTGTATATCCAATATCATTTTAGCCAGTGTCTCCAGCTGCTAGATGGAGATTAAGGAATGGGTAGGAGGGGCAAGGTGGCAGCAGGTCTCCATGTAGGAGTCTGTTTTCAGTTCAGTTCAGTTCAGTCGCTCAGTCGTGTCCGACTCTTTACAACCCCATGAATCGCAGCACGCCAGGCCTCCCTGTCCATCACCAACTCTCAGAGTTCACGCAAACTCACGTCCATCAAGTCGGTGATGCCATCCAGCCATCTCATCCTCTGTCGTCCCCTTTTCCTCCTGCCCCCAATCCCTCTCAGCAGCAGGAGTCTGTTTTAGCATCTGAGAAAAGATGATGGCAGCTGGCCCAGGAAGGATGTGGAGGCTGGAGTTCCAAAGACAGAGCAGGGGTATTTGGTGTCATGCACTGCGGTCATACTGTAGTCCCCCGACCCAAGGGGCCTTGAGGTGCGGCCACAGCAGTGGAGCTGGGTAGTGGTAGTGGCGGTTGCTGTCAGTCCTTTGTGGGGAGAAAGTGTTTACCTGTGATTCAAGGGACTTGGGTCCCTAGAAACTCTCACTTAGGGAAGCTCTCCTCTCCCTTCCTGGTAGTCCTTCCAAATCTTCCCTCTTCACAAGCTCTAACTCACTGATATCCCAGCCCCATCTGCCACCTGACTCACCAAGAAATTCACTCAACAAATGCTCACTGGTCTTCCCAGGTGGCGCCTGCCAGTGCAGAAGACAGTAAGAGACGTCAGTTCGATCCCTGGGTTGGGAAGATTCCCTGGAGGAGGGCATGGCAACCCACTCCAATATTCTTGCCTGGAGAATCCCACGGACAGAGGAGCCTGATGGGCTATGGTCCACGGGGTTGCAAAGAGTCAGACACGACTGAAGCAACTTAGCATGTATGCAGTTGTGCACTGGTTCTGACCTGTGTTAGATGTTAGGACTGAGGCCAGGCTCAGTGGAGGGCACTCACTTAAGTTCCTATTCCCACCTGCTCCCCTTGCTCCCAGGCCTTTCTGCTCAGCATCCCCTTCCCCAAGAGGTGACTCTCCTTCTATCTGAGATGAAGGCCCCAGCAGTGCTCAGAGCTGCTCTCTGCTTCTGCAGCCAGGTCCTCGCACCCTTGGGAATCCTAGTCTCCCTCCCTGCTGGCCTGTGAACATGCTTCAATGTCTTCTCAAGCCTTGGACCACCCACTCCAGCCACTGCCCCTTCTCTTTCCTTCACTGCCAGTGGTCTCAGAAAAGTTGCCTCCTCTGCAGTCCTCAGCCCATTTGTCTAGTCTCTGCTTGCAGAGCATCTCCCTAATGGCTCCTCTAAGGACCCAGTGACCTCTGTGCCCCTGAAGGAGTGCATAGGAAGTCACTTCTAGATACTGTCAGAAACTCCCTGTGTGGTCCCCACAGCACCCTTCTCCTCCTGCTTCCCAGACTCCTCCCAGAGCTCTACCCCATCCTTGTCTTCTCTGCTCACTGAGCATATTCTCCCTGGGGCAGGGCAGTGGCTCTCCTCAAATTACCCCTGTGCGCTGGACACTCGCAGTTCCCACCTCCAGCCCAGCCATCCTCCTGCACCTCAGACCTACTGCTCCCTGGACTTCTCCCCTCTGACGACTGCAGTGCCCTCTTCTCTACAATAATCTCCCCCATGCCCTCATCTTCATGACAACACTGTCAGCCCAACACCTGCAGCACCGGGACGAGACAGCCTGCCCTTTCAGTACCCATTGCAGCTGGTATTCAACAGGCATGTATTAAATTCCCACTATGTGCCAGGATTAAGGAGGCTTTCTTAAACAAATGCAACAACAAAAAAGAAAAAAAATCATAAAGGAAAAAAAAATCGGTAAACTCAAGTGTAATAAAAATTTAGAAGTTCTATTAATCCAAAATACTAAAATAAAAAAGAGACCACAGACTGAGAGAAGGCATTGCAAAATGTAATGAAGGATTATTTTTCAGCACATATAAATAGCTCCTGTATACCAATAAGAAGAAACCAAACAACCTAATAGAAAAATGAGAAAAAAACATGAGCAGACATTTCACAGAAGAGAAAGCAGGCATGGCCAACACACATATGAAAATATACTCAACCTCACAATCAACCAGGGAAAATTCCATTAAAACCATAATGAAATACCATTTCATACACATCAGACTAGAAAAAATTAAAGAGTTTGATAATACCAACTTTGTTGAGGGTGTGGAGAGACAGGAACTCTATGTACTGTTGTTGGGACTAGAAATCAAACATACAAGCTGAAGAGCAATTTGTCAATATCTAGTAGTTGAAGATGCACATGATCTAAGATTGAATCATTGCACTCCAACATAAATAACCTGGAGAAACTCTGGCAGGTGTAGAAAACTGTACATCACAGCATTGTATCTAAAGCAAAACATTCAGAACAATCTAATTGTCTATCAATAAGAGAATGGAAAATACATTTTTATTCAAGTGTCGCTTGCTATCTGAACTCACTCTCCTGATAATTTCTACCATGACTTTTAAAACTTTTAACTAGTAGAAAACCTGGCTTAAACCTGCAGGTGTTCCCCAGCACAAGCCTGGGTGAGATGATGTGAAGTGAGCTGTGGTGGTAACTCAGCTGTTCAGGTAGGATAGGCTTGCATGTCATGCTCAAGTTCCTTAAACGTATTTGGTATGTAATTGTGACAATCTTCTCATTGTTAAGCAGAACTGTCTTCTAAGAGAGTGGGAAAGCCTGAATCTGAGAGGCTGAAGAAAGCTCACTCATTAAAAGAAAATCTGGAAGTAATAAAGCTCATTGAGAGGGCTGAACATGTGAAAGTTGTAAGCTTGGCCAGGCATGTGTGCGTGCGTGCAAAGTTGCTTCAGTCATGTCTGACTCTTTGCAACCCTATGGACTGTAGCCTGGCAAGCTCCTCTGTCCGTGGGATTCTCCAGGCAAGAATACTGGAGTGGCTTGCCATTTCCTTCTCCAAGGGATCTTCCCAACCCAGGGACTGAACCCAGGTCTCTTATATCTCCTGCATTGGCAGGCAGGTTCTTTACCACTAGTGCAACCTGGAAAGCACCTTGGGCAGGCATGCATCCCCCTCTATCACACATAGGAACTGTCCTATGTGTGAGAAGACAAACATAAAAAGCTCACTCAGTGTCAGATAATGAATCAATCAGTGTTTTAAATGCTTTAGGACTTTATGCAATGATGGAAATATACTATATCTGCTGTCCAAAATGATATGATGGCCTTCAGCTGCGTGGGGCTACTGAGCACTTGAAGTGTGTCTAGTACAATTGAGGACCTGAAATTTTTAACTTCATTTACATTTAAATAGTCTCATGTGGCTAGTAGATACCATATTGGACGACAGAGCTTTATACTGTGCAGAAATCTTTGGTGATCATTCATTTTTTTAAAGAATTTCAATGATATTGGGATAAAATTAGTTGAAGTTTACAGATGAGCTGGCAACATATTATTATTTTTCCCAACTAAAATTATATAATAGGAGCTTTCACTGGGCTTCCATGATGGCTCAGTGGTGAAGAACCTGCCTGTAATACAGGAGAAGCGAGTTTGATTCCTGGGTCTGGAAGGTTCCTCTGGAGAAGAAAATGACAACCCACTTCAGTATTCTTGCTTGGAAAATCCAATGGACAGAGGAGTCTGGTGGGCTACAGTCCATGGGGTTGCAAAGAGTCGGACACAACTGAGCACATGCATGCATGAGCTTTCACTATCTACAGATTTACTGTTAGGAATGGGCTGTGCTCTGATAAAAAGGGAATACCTGTATACACACGTAATGGAATACTATACAACAGAGAAAATGAGTGAACTAGGGCAAGATATCCAGAAAGCTAAACCTCACAAGTATAATCAGACTGAAGAAAGAAGTATATGGAAAGACACACACAATATGATACTATGAGCATAAAGCTTTAAAACATGCAAAATAATACTCTATTCATGTATAAACATATGAATGGGAATGCTCAACTGGGTAGAGGTCAGCTTTCATGGGAAAGAGGAGATGAGATTGTAGGGGACACACAATTAAACTCTGCACCTCTCCTGACTCCCCACCACCTGCTGCATGCTCTGCAAAGACAGAGGGTGAACAGGGCCAGCACAGAGTGGAAGCACCTCCTCTCAGAAGGCTTCTCTGTCCCTCACCCCAACAGACAGAGTCTAGGGCCTCCTCTTGCTCCCAAGGCCCCAGTGTTGGCCTCTGATACACCCGATCACTCCAGCCTGATGCCTCTCTCCACATCACTCCCTCATCAGCAGATATCTTCCAGAACAGACACGATGTCTGTTGTTCACCAGCCCTGTTTTCGCTATACTTGGCACAGTGCTCTATAAATAACTAAATGAAGGAATGAATATAGGTCTCTTTGGGGATTTAGAGTCATCATTATCATTCATTTCTTCTCTGACCCTTTCTGTGTGCCCAGCATGGTCAGGGCACTGGGGATACAAATATGAGTTGACTGTGGCTAGTGCCCTCAAGAAGTGTTTGGTGTGGAGAGGGGTAAGCCAGGTTGTGGGAGGGACTGGGATACAGAGACATGCACTGAGGCATAGGAGCCCAGAGAGACCCCTGGCCCAGCCTGGAGACAAGGGGCACAGGGAAGTCAGGGTACAGATTCTAAGCTGGTGTCAAAGAATAACTAGAGTCGCCTGCGTGAAATTGAGGGGGGTGGGCAGCATGCAAAGACCTGGAGGTGAGAGAGAACATGGCCAATTCTGAGACCCATGTGTGGCTCAGTCCTGTTGGAGGGTCCAGTGGAAGGGAGGAGTGGGCCAGCCAAGGTTGAAGAGGGGGGAGGGACCAGGTCTTGCAGGGCCATGAATGTTGCTCAAAACCTTGGTTTATTCTCAGGGGCCATTCTAAGAGCCATGGAAGGGTAAAGTAGGGGAGGGGCATAATCAGTCATGGCTTAGGAAGTTCACGTGACCCAGCTGCTGTGAGGAAGGGCAGGAGAGGAGGCAGGGGACAAGTGAGGGCCAGTAGTCCAGGCAGGTGACCAAGGTGGTGGGGGTGAAAGAGGGGTGTTAAGTGAGGGGCTGATTAGAAAGGGGACTGTGAGGACTTTTTAGCAGGTAGAATCAGCAGGATTTAGGCAGATTGTGACTGTAAGGAAGACAGAGGAAGTATCTTGGTTTGGGTTCGCCTAGAAGCCAATCTTGAGGCAAGGATTCAAATGCAAGTAGTTAATTTCTGAGATGATCCTGAAAGCATCAGAATAAGGGCCTGGAAAAGGAAAGAAGCCAATTCCGGGTGGTTGTACGGTCAGGCCTCTCAAGGTGGCTGTTCCCTTGTTCTCTGTACATCTATCGCCTTTCCAGTGCTTGCTTCACCTACACCTTACTCACACGAGTAAACTTTCTACTTACTTACCCCAGGCCCTAGCTAGTGATTGTTCTTATCATAGAGGTACTGAGGGGCACACCCCTCTGCTGGTTTCCTTGATAACCAATAAGCCAACCCAATGTCAGTTTCCCCCATAATTGGCAATCTCTCCATCTACCCTCTGGGAGGGAAGACCGACACCACCGTTGCTCTAAGACCTTGCTTCAGAGGTGTGTGCTCCCCCATCCATTAAACCACTGATACTTCTGTTGCTGACTCTGGACTCTTTTTTCGATCTTGAAGCTGGGTGAGCACAGGCCTTTGTAGGGCAGCGGCCCAACACTGATCAAAGAGCAGATTATCACTGGGGGGTAATCCCATTGGGAACCTCCAGGAGGTGGCAAGAATCCGCCTCAGAGATGTCCCACAGGAGGAGCAAGGAATCCAGAGCATTTATCAATCGACTCTGGCTGTCATTAGTTAAAGGCTGGTCTCCAAATGTTCTGACACTTCTGGCCAAGTGTGCTCCAAATGGCCAGAGAAAGCCCCTAGGAAGAATCCCAGTTACTCTCAGCAAGAAGATGCAGGGGTGTAGGGAGTAGTGAATGCTGGGGGTTGTGATCAGGGACCTGCTCCAGCATCTGCTACAGGGGAAAGGAGCCCCATTTACCCCCAGTAGGCTGAGCCCTGGTTCTCCAAGGTGGGTAGATGGGGGGAATCTGTGTTGAAATTGGACAGTGGGGGTTGGCTTGATGGCCCTGACTTCCCAGCATCCTATCCTGAGTCCTCAGCCCTCAGCCTTTCTTGTCTGGTCCTAGATGGTATGAAGACCCTCATCTGATTTTGGTGGAGACTGTGCTCCAACCACTGGACGTGTCTATCTGATTAGCTTAGCCAAGTGGTTTGATCGCCGCACACAAATCAAGTCAGAGAAACGGGGTGGCTCTTTAATAAAATAACATCCCATCACCCCCAGGATTGTCAGGGAGCTGGAGACACAGATCTGGGAAACATACCAATTTAATGTTCATTTCTCTGGGCCATAGGACAGGTGAGTTTGCTTAATGGGAGAGAGGAAATCAAGACGAGGGTTTGGGCTGAAGCCATCAGTTAAAAGAGGGAAGAAGAGATGCCCGCAGGCAAGACTGAGGAGGAGCAGCCAGAACAGTGAGGTGTGCAGCGGAGTAGTGTGGTGTCACTGAGGCCAAGAGCAGACAGGTTTGGGAGAAGCAAGGAGGCTGCTGCGGGCTCGGAGCAGGGCCCAGGAGCCAGGCCTCATCCCCCTGGCTCCAGCAGAGGTCAGAGAGCCCTTCGTTAAACCGGGTCTGGCAGCACACTTGCCTCCTTCTCTTCTCCCTTTTCCTCCTCCTTCTCCCAGCCTCTGTCCGTGGCCTCAGGAGCCTTAGCAGCTGGCAGGCGTCCAGTGAGACCCAGAGTTGACAAGCTATGTCTGGCATTTCCAATGACTTCGAGACTACCCTGCTCCTGTCAGCCCCCAGTTTTGATGTGTCTGCAGCTTCCTCCCAAGGCCAGTGCTGCTCTTTCAGCCCTAACCATGGTCCCAAGACTGCCCAACCCCTTTCCTGAGGTCCAGGAGCCCCACGTTGCTCCTTTTTGTTCTGTCCGTTCAGTGTCCGTGGGCAACTGATGTCCTGAAAAGGACCACCACTTCCAGAAGTTTCCCCTTTCACATTCCCACTGCATTCCAGCTGCCCAACCTGGTATTAATCCACAATTTCATGACCCAGGAATTTTAGCCCTGGCAGTCCATCCTCAGGGTTTGGGATTCCCACCTGCCTTCATGTACATTGATGGGAGGTGGGGGGTGATTCCTTGCTCTTTTCTAGGTCTCAGTTTCCTCAACTACACAATTTCCTCAACAGTCCCCTCTCTGCCTCCCTACCATGGTCACAGTTTGTAAATTCTCTTTATGCATATGCTGTTTGCCTCTTGGAATGCTATTCCTTTCCTTATCCTCTTCATGAGTCCTGCTCACCCTTCCAAGATCTGCTAATAAAACATGCTATAGTTTTATTTATTTGTGCTATACAGTAGCTTCCCACTAGCGATCTATTTTAACACATGGTAGTATATCTGTCAAGGCTGTGCCCCCAATTCGTCCCACCTTCCCCTTCCCCACATCATGTCCACATCTGTTGTCTATATCTGCATCCCTATTCCTGCTCTGCAAATAGGTTCATCTGTACCATTTTTCTATATTCCACATACATGTGTTAATACAAATGCTACCTTTTTTTTTTCACGTGTGCTATGAGCCAGCATCATACTAAGGGCTTTACGAACATTTTCATGCTTCATTTGTACATGGAGTCTGAATAGATACTCTGATTATTCCCATTTTACAGATGAGGAAACTGAGATTCAGAAAGACTATATGACTTGCTTTAGGTTATACATCTAGGCAATGTTGGTCAGAACTAGAAATCAGGACTTCCGAGGCAAGACTGAGGCTGTTCTCTTTTCAGTTTGGCTCCCTCCTACCATGCCCACCAGAGCTGCTCCTGATTGAGAAGTTAGCTGGAATTAAAAGGAGCACAGTGACTGTGGTAAAGCTGACAGAGGTCTGCTGCTCAAACTACATCTGGAAGCTCATTGACCCCACTACACTGCTTGCTGCAGGGGGATCAGGGGTAACAAAATCAAAACGAGGAGCAAGAAGCCAAATTACATGAGGGTGGAAACTTCAGATCAGGGGTCAGATCTTTCACTGGGTACCCACAGATCCCCATTCCTTTCAAATCAGACTTGCTGAATGTGTACCATTCCTGGTATTCTTGCCTGGGAAATTTCATGGACAGAGGAGCCTGGCAGGCTACAGTCCATGGGGTCACAAAGAGTCGGACAAGACTGAGGCAACTAAGCATGTTAAATCTGAGGTACAGCCAGATTTTATTGTTTGGTTAAATAATTTAAACTTCCTAATGAAGAAAGAATTGATGTTTTCATTCATTTCAGCTCTTTAAAAATCAACAAATTCAATATCCAAAGATTGGAAATGACCTAAATGTCTATTCACAGAGAACTGGCTAAATAAATTATGACTGTAAACAGGACAAAGAAGCATTTTGTTTGTTGGTGTAAAAAGACTTTCAGGAAATCTGCAAAAGAAAGCCAGTTATACGTGTATGAATGTGTAGCCTTTTGTAAGAAAAAAAGAATGCAGCTTTTAGGATTTATGTATGCATACAGTTATCTGGAAAGATGATAAAGCCATGAATGGTGGTTTTTTGTAGAAATAATGAGAGAGCCTCTTCACTGTTTACCTTTCATTTGTGTTTTGTTTGAACTGAGTGAATGCCTTCTTTAATAGAAAATTAAATTTTAAAAATAACACTTTCTTAAATCAAGATGTCACATTTAATAAAGTTGTTCCAAATGGTGGGACTTGATAGTATCTCATTATTGAGAAAAATGGAAAATTTTTATAAACAGAATTTTGTAGAGGGATTTACTGTTTTCTAAGTAGTTTTGCAGGAGAAGGCAATGGCACCCCACTCCAGTACTCTTGCCTGGAAAATCCCATAGATGGAGGAGCCTGGTAGGCTGCAGTCCATGGGGTCACTAAGAGTCAGACACGGCTGAGTGACTTCACTTTCACTTTTTACTTTCACACATTGGAGAAGGGAATGGCAACCCACTCCAGTGTTCTTGCCTGGAGAATCCCAGGGACGGGGGAGCCTGGTGGGCTGCCGTCTATGGGGTTGCACAGAGTCGGACACGACTGAAGTGACTTAGCAGTACAGGTGATTACTCTCATTTCTCAGAGGAGGAAGCTGAGGCTTAGAGAGGACAATGCTCTTGCCCGATGTTAGGAAGGAAAGGAACTGGAACTGGAACCCAGGGGCCTGATAGCAGGAACCTCTGAAAATGCAAAACAAAGCCACACCTTTGCTGCTCAGAGGGCTGGTGACTCATAGAAGGTAGGATAAAATAATTCTCTTAAGTGGTTTGAAGATTAATTGAGGTAAGGTATGTAAAACTCTGAGCACTGTGCCTACCACAGAGTAGTTAATAAAAAAACTTTCTTTAAATATTGTTTTATGTAAACAACAGAAGAAGATATTCCAATTCAACTGGCATTTCTTGAACACTCCATATGTCAGCCATGTGAACTAAATAGGGGAGAAGCATTGGAAAATGGAAGGAAGTATAGGAAATGACTTTTGCCCTAATGATGCTTATAATCTTA
The DNA here is from genome assembly GCF_003369695.1 of Bos indicus x Bos taurus. Lineage (NCBI taxonomy): Eukaryota > Metazoa > Chordata > Mammalia > Artiodactyla > Bovidae > Bos > Bos indicus x Bos taurus. The sequence goes on from NC_040090.1 coordinate 31,268,538, forward strand.
CTGGTGAGACAAAGTTTAAGTCAACTCACATACTTTTTCTACAGTTATTATTGTCAGTGTTCAGTTGAGTTTTTCCATGTTAAGCTTTATTGCAAAATTGAAAAGAAATAGTCTGTCCAATTTTATGTGCACTGATTTTTAAATGACAAATGACAAATTTTACACGGAAAACTGTTTGTTTTTTTTTTCCCAGAAAATTTTATGCCATTTTGGGTAACACTGTGCACAATGTTCATACTCTCAACCACGCTCCATTGTAGCTGAGGTCCTGAGCACGTATCTAGATCTCTAGTTCAAGCTGCTTTTAGAAAAGGCAGAGGAACCAGAGATCAAATTGCCAACATCCGCTGGATCATCGAAAAAGCAAGAGAATTCCAGAAAAACATCTATTTCCGCTTTATTGACTATGCCAAAGCCTTTGACTGTGTGGATCACAATAAACTGTGGAAAATTCTGAAAGAGATGGGAATACCAGACCACCTGATCTGCCTCTTGAGAAACCTGTATGCAGGTCAGGAAGCAACAGTTAGAACTGGACATGGAAAAAGAGACTGGTTCCAAATAGGAAAAGGAGTATGTCAAGGCTGTATATTGTCACCCTGCTTATTTAACTTCTATGCAGAGTACATCATGAGAAATGCTGGGCTGGAAGAAGCACAAGCTGGCATAAAGATTGCCGGGAGAAATATCAATAACCTCAGACATGCAGATGACACCACCCTTATGACAGAAAGTGAAGAAGAACTAAAGAGCCTCTTGATGAAAGTGAAAGAAGAGAGTGAAAAAGTTGGCTTAAAGCTCAACATTCAGAAAACGAGGATCATGGTATCCAGTCCCAACACTTCATGGCAAATAGATGGGGAAACAGTGGAAACAGTGTCAGACTTTATTTTTCTGGGGTCCAAAATCACTGCAGATGGTGATTGCAGCCATGAAATTAAAAGACGCTTACTCCTTGGAAGGAAAATTATGACCAACCTAGATAGCATATTCAAAAGCAGAGACATTACTTTGCCAACAAAGGTCCATCTAGTCAAGGCTATGGTTTTTCCAGTGGTCATGTATGGATGTGAGAGTTGGACTATAAGGAAAGCTGAGCACTGAAGAACTGATGCTTTTTAAACTGTGGTATTGGAGAAGACTTTTGAGAGTCCCTTGGATTGCAAGGAGATCCAACCAGTCCATTCTAAAGGAGATCAGTCCTGGGTGTTCATTGGAAGGACTGATGTTGAAGCTGAAACTCCAATACTTTGGCCACCTGATGCAAAGAGCTGACTCATTGGAAAAGACCCTGATGCTGGGAAAGATTGAGGGCAGGAGAAGAAAGGGATGACAGAGGATGAGATGGCTGGATGGCATCACCAACTCAATGGACATGGGTTTGGGTGGACTCCGGGAGTTGGTGATGGACAGGGAGGACTGACGTCCTGCGGTTCATGGGGTCGCAAAGAATCGGACACGACTGAGCGACTGAACTGAACTGAATCATCCTGTATTATTGAGGGTTTTTAGCATTAATGGCGGAGAAGGCAATGGCACTCCACTCCAGTACTTTTGCCTAGAAAATCCCATGGACGGAGGAGCCTGGTAGGCTGCAGTCCATGGGGTCGCTAGAGTTGGACACAACTGAGCGACTTCACTTTATTTTTTCACTTTCATGAATTGGAGAAGGAAATGGCAACCCACTCCAATGTTCTTGCCTGGAGAATCCCAGGGACAGGGAACCCTGGTGGGCTACCGTCTACGGGGTCGCACAGAGTCAGACACGACTGAAGTGACTTAGCAGCAGCAGCAGCAGCATTAATGGGACCAAAGTGGTGGTGGTGTTGCATGTCCTCTGTATTATCTAGAGTTTAATTGTCTCGACATACACAATGCTGATCTTGGCTTCTGGAAATTTCAGATCAGAAAAATACTGAGTGATGCTGTATTTATTGAAAATTGTCATATAGAAAGAACAGAATTGTTCTTTCCAATTATTTTTTTCCTCCAAAGTTTGAGAATAAGGGGATGTAATTTTAATTTCAAAGAAAAAGCCCTGATTTCCCAGAGAGGGAAGTGTGAAGAGCGTGCTTGTGTGGAAACACTCCCATGTGCCACCATTTGAAGACCTGACTGGCAGAAGCTCTTAGATGTTGCCACTCTCAGAAGTGGATGAGAAAGGCCAGAAGAACAAAAGCAAGGATAACAAGAAGGCATCATCAGGAGGGTTTGGATCCACCTCGAGCTCCTTCTGCAGGTTGGAAGAGAGGTATTTCACTGGAATCCTGCTGGCTCTTCCAGTAACAGAACTGACAAGAAAGAGAACCCTTCCAAAGAGTTGGCACTTCTGGGTTTAGGGAAGCAATCATGGTGTTCAACTTTTCTTCAGGTGGCTTATGGACTGATAGTGTATGGATTTAGAAAAGAGCAGGAGGGAGTCCCTGGTGGCCCAGTGGTTAAGAATCTGCCTGCCAAGGAAGGGGACACAGGTTCGAACCCTGGTCCGGGAAGATCCCACATGCTACGGGGCAACTAAGCCCATGCACCATAAATAGTGAAATGCACATGCCTTAGAGCCCACGCTCAGCAGTATGAGAAGCCACTGCAGTGAAAAGCCTGTGTGCTGCAACTAGAGAAAGCGTGCACGCAGCAACGAAGACCCAGCCCAGCCAAAAATAAAATTAAATGAATAAATAAATAAATAAAAGATTTTTTTAAAAAGAGCAGGAGACAAAGTAACATAATGTCTAGTGTTAAATAACTACACTTGGCCAAAACTGTACACAAGATGCACAGCAGATAAGAAAGCAAAGCACGAACCAAGATTAACTATGAGGGAAGTGATGAAGTGAGTCTCTCAGAAGACTGAACAAGCCTCCATCCATAGAATGGACATAGAGACAGAATTACTCCATGAAAAAAACACCAGGAAAATAAAACCCTGAATCTCCTCATATTATCATTGCTTTTCCTGGATCTTAACCAGCATTTTCCTTGTTCCTTGGGCTTTAAATAGGGAGTTCAGCATGGACCCCCACATTGGAATGGAAAACTCACCAGCTCACCAACCCTGGTTCACAGACCCTGGAGAATGTTTAAGATACAGAATGCTATTGACCCACAGAAGAGAAATAGCCTTGATGTGAGAAAGGCAGGTTATGACTGGGTTTTGCTTTGCCTTCAGCAAATTGGATGCAAATGAAAAGAAATGAAGTCTAGGTATCTTGATAGCAAGGTCGACTTCAATGGAAAACACCACGTCCTTATTGACATAGGTGCTGGTACAAGATGTTAAGAAGCTGTCATATAGATAGTGGCTGGTAACACTGACCTTGCAGAAGGTTGGCTTAAGCTTTTGCCCTGTGCGGGCAGTGGCTCTAACAAATTCCATCTCATAGTTGCACACATACACACGTGTGCTTGCACAAAGCCAAACCTCAACTCTGAACACATCTGATGAGATGTGGTGTGTGCGTGCTCAATCATTTAGTTGTATCTGACTCTTGGCAACCCTATGAACTGTAGCCCACCAGGCTCCTCTGTCCATGGGATTTTCTAGGCAAGAACACTGGAGTGGGTTGCTGTTTCCTCCTCCAGGAGATCTTCCTGACCCAGGGATCAAACCTGCATCTCCTGTGTCTTCTGCATTGGCAGGTGGATTCTTTACCACTGAGCCACCTGGGAAGCCCTGAGATGTGGTGCCTTATATAATCATGGATTACAAATAGCCACAAAGCAGTCATAGGCTATTATTATTATTATCATCAACATATTGTATATAGAGATGATAATGAAGAAGAAGGTAAGTTAGCTGAGTCATTCACCCAACACAGGAGATGATGTTCTTTGACACAGAAGTCATCAAGATCAATGACAACAGAAATCCATGAAGCACTGTATTGAAGAGAAAACACAGCTATGGGGTATAAAGGTAAGAACTTGGGTAGAGTAATTAGGGCCAGGTTCTCCACCATGGTGACAACTTGTTAACCCAGCAAGGGTAAGTTCAGGCCCTAAGTAAAGTCACGTCAACAGGCATTCCCATATGGGGAGATACGTGCAAAGAAAATGCATCTCCCTATCAAACTCTAAAAAATGGGATGATTCCCACATCCACAATAAGAGGTTTGCTAGGGCTGCTCTAACAAAGTACCACAGGTTGGGTGGCTTAAACTTTAGAAACGAGTTCCCTACCGATACGGAGGCTTGAAGTCCAAGGTCACGGTGACAGCAGGATTGGGTCCTTGGCCTGCAGATGCCCATTTTCTTCCTGTGTTTCCATACCACCCTCCCTCTGTGTGTGTCTGTATCGGAATATCTTTCCTTGTAAGGACACCAGTCATACTAGATTAGGGGCATCTCAGTGACCTCATTTTACCTTAACTGTTTCTTTAAAGATCCTTTTTCCATTAAGTACCATTCTGAGCTACTGGGTGTTAGGACTTCAACATATTTTGGGGGAGGGGTTCAGCATAGAAGAGTGGGAAAAAACAAAATGTGGTACAGTCTCTTCTCTGTTTCTGATTTTCTGCCCCTTCGAGATAAATAGCTTCTGGGCATTTAGGGATTTGGGACCCACACTTTTGTAGCAGTGAGTAGAGACGAGACCTTAGCTTCAATTTGATTCCTATGTTTACTTGTCTGTAAAGTAAAGAAGTAGGTTATTTATTCTGTTCAGTTCAGTTCAGTTCAGTCGCTCAGTCATGTCCAACTCTTTGCAACCCTATGAATCGCAGCACGCTAGGCCTCCCTATCCATCACCAACTCCCTGAGTTCACTCAAACTCACATCCATCGAGTCCGTGATGCCATCCAGCCATCTCATCCTCTGTCATCCCCTTTTATTCTGTAGAAGTCCTCAAATTCTGGATCTGGTTAATTGCATCCCCAAACTGTCATTTAACATGTTCTTCTGTACCCTGTATTTCCTGAAAACTGATAGCTAAATCAGTTTGATCAGATTCAGGATCAATTTTTTTTTTAGCAGGAATTCACATGTGGTGGTCTGTACTTCCTATTGCACCACATTAGCAAGACATAATGACTGATCGCCTTCTCTTTTTTGTGATGCTAATACTGGTCAGTGGGTTCAGGTACTATGAGACTGTTTGTGGGGCACTCATGGCCATTGATAACTGCCTAGACCTGTCCAATGGAAATGTAATTCAAGGCGCAGGTGTGGTTTAACATTTTCAAGTAACTACATTTAAAAACTAACCAGAAATAAGTGAAATTGACTTTAGTAACATTAACTTTATTATCATTGCAACATGTAACCAATATGAAAAATCAATAAGATATTTTGCCTCTTTATTGTACCAAGTCTTCAAAATCCAGTGTGTGTTTTACACTTGCAGCACATCTCAATTCAGATGAGCCACGTTTCAACAGCCACTCACGATATGATAACCAACACTGTTTAAGATTTCTTTATAATTCTCTTTGTCCTTAGAACATGTCCCTCTTAGCTGTGTAGAGTGTGGCAATTATTAATTCCAGGAAAATCAGAAAGTTAGGCAAGAAAGAAAATGTAACCATGGAACGCTATTAGATATTAACTAAATTAATATTTTAGTTAGTATTAACATTCTAAAGGAGATCAGTCCTGGGTGTTCATTGGAAACTCCAATACTTTGGCCACTTCATGCAAAGAGTTGACTCATTGGAAAAGACTCTGATGCTGGGAGGGATTGGGGGCAGGAGGAGAAAGGGACGACAGAGGATGAGATGGCTGGATGGCATCACTGACTCAATGGACTTTTTTTTTTATTATGAGTTTGAGTAAACCCCAGAAGTTGGTGTAGACAGGAAGGCCTGGTATGTTGCAATTCATGGGGTCACAAAGAGTCGGACACAGCTGAGGGACTGAACTGAACTGATTAGACGTTAACTGCGAACAATACTTTCAAAGTCATAAAAATGTAAGCACTGAGTATTAATTTATCCCAAAATTTCAATGGGAGGATGAGGGAAGAGAACTTCACAGAGGAAATCAGTAGATAAAGTCTAAAATAGAAGTAACCAATTTTTTTTAACAGCCTGAATTTGTTATTGCCATGGGACAGTTTTTTCTCCAGTCGAGTTTACGTTTCCAGCTTGTTTTCATTTTGTGAATTTAACACTAATTCCTCTCCTCCTTCTTTCCCTGCCCCTCCTCCCCAGGCCACCCCCACCACTCCTCCCGAGCAAGAACTGGGGGAAAGGGAAAAGTCTCTTTCACTTCAGCAGGACTGTGACGTCCCTGCTGCGTGGGTGTTGCGTGTGACCCCTTTCCTGACAGCCCTGACGTGGACCACGTGTGTCGTCTGTTGGAGTCATCCCTCTTGGCACACATGTGAGGTCTCTGCCCAGAGAGATGAGCCAGTGAGGGCAGGGATGGCAGTCCACAAGGCTTGGAGGAGGAGGAGGACAAGGCGTTTACCAGGTAAGCAAGGCAGGGGCAGGGATGCTGCACACTGAGGGGTGGTGAGGACAGAGGCAAGCTGCCTGGCGTGTTCTCACAGCGCATCAAGGGCCTGCAGTCACTCCTCAGAGACCCTGTGCCGCTGCCCTGACATTTCTGGCCGCCCAGGACCCAGTGCCATTTCCTAATCTGCTTAATAACAGGCAAATACTGGCGTCTGCTGAGCCCATGGTCTTGGAACAAATAGACCCAATTAAAAGGCCATCATAGGGGAACTCAGGGGAAGAGGAAAAAAAGTCATTGATCAAATCAGTGCCCAGCTACCTTGTGGCTGGTTTGTGACCTTCTGCCCCAGAAGCCTTTCTCCCACTCTGCCCTAGACCTGGGAAACTTCTGGTCAGCCCAGCTCCATCCTCCACTCCTCTACCCTCTGACCAGCTGCACGACACCTTGCTAGGCCTCTGACTTTTGGTTTCACTGCTCGCCAAACCCTGCAGGAAAAAACTGTCAGGGATCCTTCTGGCTCTTCCTGCAAAATACATCTGGCATGCCTCCATTTCTCACCACCTCCACTGCTACCATCTGGTCCTAATCCTCATGCTCTCTCGCTCGGATTCCTACATTGGCTCTTTCCAGCTCTGGCTGCTCCCATCCTCACCCCACTGTAGTTTTTTCTCCATACTGCAGCCAGACTGAGCCTTCTAAAATGCAAGGCAGACTGTACCTGCCGTGGCTTTCCAACCTCACTCACTGACCTACCAGATTCCCCCCGTCTATGGCCCCCGCTTCTTCTGTCTTCACCCTGAACACCAGCCTCCTTCACAGCCACACCTTTATGCTCACTATTTCCTCCAGCTGGAAGGCTCTTGCTGCAGATAACCCCTCAGTTAACACACACAGCTCCTTCAAGTCTGTTCAAATGCTCTGTTTTAGCCTCTCCTGAGGTTTCACCTGACCACTCTATTTAAAATCACATCCTCCCTGTCTTCCTAATCTCTCCTGTTCTGCCATTTCCCCCATAGCACTGTCACCTCCTAACACATCATGGAATTTATGCTCTTTGATATCAGTTCTTTTTGTCTCTCTCACCCTACTAGGGTATAAGCTCCTAGAGAGAAGGATCTTCTTTTCCATTTACTGATGATTTCCAAAAATCTACAGCAGTACCTGGGACATAGTAGATGCTTGGTAAATATTTGTTGAATAAATAATAATCAATACTAATAAGGTTCCTCAGACAAAATGTGGCAAAGCCATACACAGGAAGCATTATTGGGAATATAGTTCTGCTATGTGCTGCAACGTGAATGAGCCTTGAAAATACAATGCTAAGTAAAAGAAGCCAGGCACAAAAGGCCGCGTACTGTGTGATTCTGTTTACATGAAAGGTGCAGATTAGGCTAATCTATAGAGAAAGAAAGTTGTGTTTGCCTAGGCCCATGAGTGGGGAGGGGGCAGATCTGGGGAAAATGGGGAGTTGATTGTTCATGGTACACGGCTTCTTTTTGGTGGCAATGAAATTTTTCTAAAATTAATGGGGGTGATACTTGCACAATTCTGTAAATACTTTAAAAACTATTGAATTGTGTATTTTAAATGGGTACACTTTATGTGCTGCATCGATTCAGTCATGTTTGACTCCTTGTGATCCTATAGACTGTGGCCTCCCAGGCTCCTCTGTCCATGGGATTCTCCAGGCAAGAATACTGGAGTGGGTTGCCATGCCCTCCTCCAGGGGATATTCTCAACCCAGGCATCAAACCCACATCTCTCATGTCTCCTGTATGGGCAGGTGGGTTCTTTACCACTGTTATTTTTGTTGTTGTTGTTCAATCACTAAGTCATGATTGACTGCATTCTCATGGACAGTAGCAAGCCAGGCTCCTCTGTCCTCCACTATTTCCTGGAGTTTGCTCAAATTCGGGTCCATTGAGTCAGTGATGCGGTCTAACCATCTCATCCTCTGCTGCCCCCTTCTCCTTTTGCCTTTAGTCTTTTCCAGCATCAGGGTCTTTTCCAATGAGTCAGCTCTTTGCATCAGGTGGCCAAAGTATTGGAGCTTCAGCAACAGTTCTTCCAATGAATATTTAGGGCTGATTTCCTTTAGGACTGACTGGTTTGATCTCCTTTCTGTCCAAGGGACTCTCAGGATCACAACTCAAAAGCATCAATTCTATATGTTATTTATGTCTCAATAAATATGTTAAAAATAATAAGGTTTCTGCCTTCAAGGGCCCTTGTGAGATTTACATGAAATGATTGACTTGCTTTGTAAAGGAAAGGAATTATATAATGAGTACCCACTGATCCTAGATTTTCAACAAAACCATTATATGGTTTATCTTATTTATTCCTCGCTATGAATCTCATTCGTTCATTCAGTGAGTAATTGTGCACCTCCTATGTACTAGGCACCGTTTTCGACACAGGAGGTAAAGCAGGGACCAAACTAGACAAAGATCCCTGTCCTCTGAGAGCTTTCAGGAAGAATCAGACAATGCAAACAAAATGTGAACTGTGATTTTCCCTTTTTTTTTTAATGACATGGAAATTGAGGTGCCCGAGGTCATCTGACTAATGAGAGGCAGAGTTGAGATTCAAATGGAAGTCTCCAAGGTTTGTGTGTTTCTGTGCCTCGTGGGTGAGGGCGCTGGGTTGGCTTAGGTGGAGTGAAAGCTTGTGGACAAAGTGTGGGTCTGTGGTGAGGATGTTGGGGTGGGTCCCGGAGGGCTGGCTGAGACCCCTCCCCACCTGGTGCTTCCCACTTCATTCCAAGGGGCCCCCCTTCCTCATGACTGACAGTCAGATGTATCTTACCTACTAGACGCTGGCAGGATCCAAATTATAGGCATCTCATAGGTGGTAAGTGAACCTGAACTTCTCCCAGAGCAGTCACATGGGGGTGCCAGGAGAGGCAGCTGAGCTCAGTCACATCTCCCAAGGGATGGAGTCCAGTTGTGGAGACTGCCTCATGAGGAGGCAAGGACTTCTGGGGGGCATACAGAGGAGCCAGGGCTTTGGGTGGGGGTGGAGGCCTGGAACAGGATAGGGGAGGGAGCTGGGGGTGCCAGCCTGGAGAAGAGCCAGCTTGGAGTCATGGGTACACCCTCCATGGCTGCCCTGGGCTGCAGATAGGTGTGCCGTGTGCCCCTGTGGCTCTCCTCCAGGGACAGGGGTTGCCTAGGAAGGAGTCACCTCTCCATCTCTGGAGGTGGGGGAGGAAACAAATGATGTCAGGGTGTGAAGGAGGTGCAGAGGGGACCCTTGTGGGGGGACAGATCCTTTCAGAGGCCCCAGCTTCAGAGTGGGGAGAAGATTCTGGCTTCCCTTCAGAAGAGCTCCCAGACCAGACTGGAGGGGTGGGGGGTGCTAGCTCTCAAGGCCTAAGTGCCTCCCCCAGTTCTGCAAGCCTTGGGGAGGGCCTCTCTAGCCCTGCTCCCCAACACTCAGCTGTGTCTTCAGACCCAGGGTTTGGGTGTCTTCCTGGCAGCCAGTGAAGGTGGGGATACCATCTGGGGCCTCCCTAAAGGTAAGTAGGAGGTCAAAGGGATAACCATGACCAGAGGACATCACAGAGTTGTCCTAGGGGACCCCCACTCCTGGCAGAACCAATGAGGGCCAAGTGAGCACCTTTGAAACCCCACGTGGGACTCTGGGCCTCAGAGGGGCCCTGAGGACAGAGCAGCAGTGTCTGCCTCTCTTTTTTTTTTTTTCAAAGTTTGTTTTTCCTTTTAATGAGGGCCATTTTCCCCCCCAGTCTTTATTGAATTTGTTACAATATTGCTTCTGTTTTATGTTCTGTTTTGGGGGGTTTTTTTGGCTGCAAGGCATGTGGGATCTTAGCTCCCCAACCAGGGATCAAACTCATACCTGCTGCATTAGAAGGGAAAGTCTTAACCACTGGACCACCAGGGAAGTCCCTGCCCCTCATTCTTCCCTTTACAAAACCAGCAGCCAGTCATAAGCCTTTCTGAGGGAATAAAATACCCCACAGTGCTGAGCTTTGTCCTGGTGCCAGAGTGTAGCATGATGGATCCACTATGGGCTGTGGGGCTCTAGGTGGGTGTAAGGAAAGAGCAAATTAGCCAAGACGGCAGTGGTCAGGCTCTCTCGCCCCACGGCCTATTGCCCCACGTTTTGTAAATAATGATTATGTAACTGCACATGGGCTAGGTCCTATATAAGCATCACCTGAACTGCCTTTGCGGTCTAGTCAAGTTCAGTTGCACTGAGTTGAGTTACGTAGTCATTGTTGCTGCTGTGTCTGCCAGTAGAGGGTAAAGCACATCTGCTTTGCCATGGAGAATAAGAATGTCTGCATTTAAATGTCTACAACTCCTTGCATCTTCTTCCAGCTTCTTCCTAGCTCATGCCTTGCTTACCATGGGTTCAGCGAACAGTGAGATACAACAAGACAATTGGCACAGTCAGCAGGATTGAACATCGAGACAGTGGGGAGTCCCTGTGAGCCCATGGGGGTGGGTGGGCTGGAATGGAGAGCTGAAATGTCACCCGCAATAAAGAGCTGAAACTCACCCACAACGGCAGCAACCTTTTGTCATTGCTGATCAGTCATCATCAGGAACACACCTGGAGCCAACAAGGCTTGGCTTATTACTTGCTGCAGCAAAGACTTCCCATCAGGGGATTCCGTGGGGTGTCTCCAAGGGGAAGAGTTAAGGAAGGGGTGTTTATAAGGTTGTGGGGGCTGAAGTGAGTCAAAGAATGGTCTTTGGCAGAGACTTATCAGAATTTTCAAAACAGGAAGCTGCTGGAACAGTCAGAGATCCTATGTTAAGAACACAGGAGAATTACTATTAAATCAGTTTGTCTGTGGTTTTCTCTTGGAACTTGTGAGTCTAAATTAGAAGTCCCCAACCTCCAGGATCTACTGATGATCTGAGGTGGAGCCAATGTAATAATAATAGAAATAAAGAGCACAATAAATTTAGTACAATTGAATCACCCCCAAACCATTCTCCACTCCTGGTCCATGGAAAATGGTCTTCCATGAAACCAGTCCCCGGTGGCAAAAAGGTTGGGGACCGCTGCTCTAAATAAATACATGGGTGTTTACAAGAGTGAGTTCAATCTGAGATGGACATCACAGCTTGGTCAGGAACGGTTACCTGTTTTGTAAGTCAGATGTTTTGTAAACTGTGTTCCCAGTTTCAGTTCTCAGTCCTATCTCCATCTTACACACCCCAGCAACCTGGTTGCCAGCAAGAGGGTCATTTTCTTCTCTTTACTCCACTGGCGAGGGTCTGGACTCAAGCTGCCTTTCAGCTGCTGCTGCCAACTCTGGCCACCAGGGGGCAGCAAGGCAGCATCCATGGACTGAAGACCTAGCGGGGACTAAGCAATGCCAGGCAAGGGAGCTGAGCCAGTGCTCAGATTGAAGAGGTAGGTCTGAAGCTCTGCACAGCTTCATTTGCTTTCCTTTCCTTCCAGGGATACCAGGAACGTGGAGAAAAAGGTGGAGGGAAATGGAGAGTGAGGAAGGAGGGAAACTGAAGGAAAGGGGATCCACAAAGCTGGAAGCTGGGTCCTCTGCCCGCTCCCATCTTTTCCTGCCATCCCCAAGCCAGTCTACTTCCATGTTCTGGTTCTAGTCTGACCTCCTGGCAGCCCCTCCTGGTCCTTCTCTTTATCCCGCAGGTTGGTCATCCACCTGTGGCCTTTCTACTCCAGGGATCTATGTGGTACCTGCTGGGACTACCCCTCCCCCTCAGCCTTCTCCCTCAACACAGATGTGAACACACACACACACACACTAGCATAGGCTGTGTGATGACTTTTAATTTCCTCCCCCACATTTTGCAATTGATTTGGTCACAAAGGCTGGCCTAACAGCTTAATCCCACAATGAAGAGGGACTTTTCATGTGGCTGCTGATTTGGAATTTGGCTCCAGGACATAAATCTGAGGACACAGAGGGGTAGAATACCCATCTACTAAAGAAACCTAGAAACAACTGGGGTTAGATACCTTTTCAGTTTACTACCCCAGCTCCCTACCACCTCCTCTCTTGACTCTACAAGCTCAACATCTGACATCTCTGTAGTTGTGAATTCACAACAGAGTGGGAGTGGGGAGGGGGCTGGACAAGGGCTTTCCCACCCTCAGGCCAGGTGAAAGATGCTCTAGGGAAATCACTGAGGGAGTCTGGGGTGTATCAGTTCAGACTCTCAGCAGGAGAGATGGGGCACAAATTGGTCACTCTGGGATAGTTGAATGAAGAGACTCTTACAAAAGTGTGGTCTGCAGTGAGAGTTCAATGCATGAGGCAGGGCACCCAGGGCCAGTGCTCTGAGACAACCTGGAGGGATGGGGTGGGGAGGGAGGTGGAAGGGAGTTCAGGATGGGGGACACATGTATACCTATGGCCGATTCATGTTGATGTATGGCAAAAGCCATCACAATATTGTAAAGTAATTATCCTCCAATTTAAGTAAATAAATATTTTTTAAAAGGAGTCTGGCAAAAAAATATGTGGTTTGGTGTTTGTGGGGACTCTGTGCAGAGCAGCACTGATGTCAGGTTGTCAGGGCCAGAGAAGCAAGGACAGCAAGAGAGGGCTGGGGCAGTCCTGGAGATGATCTGCTGGCCCCTTTCCTCCTCATCTTGCCCCACACCCAGAGAAGAGGGGCACCCCAAGGACAGGGAGCAGGGTCCTGCCAGAGCTGGGGGAGAGGAGGAGGGAGCAGTAAATTCAGTAGGCAACTGGAACTTTAAACTGGACTGAACTTTAGTTGTTACCCAAGAGTGACTCAAAGTTTTGGAGTCTGCCAAATATGCAGTTCGTGGATGGAAAGGGAAATTAGACATTACTGAGCAGACAGCATCGATGCGAGGAAAGTAAAAGTTGCGTGTTTGTGCCTTACCGCACGCTCACTGTTCAGTAAACTTGGAAAGGAAGTACGATCAGTTCCATTTTACAGATGAAGAAACTGAGTTTGCAATCACAGAGCTGATGGTGGCTGAACTGGGGCAGAACCCTGCTCTTCCCGCCTCAGCTTCCCTGTGTCCCCCGACCTCTTCCTTTCCCTGAAGAGTGAATGGGGAGCTCCCAGGTCAGAAGCCAAGATACACCCCTCTCCCACCCACACCAGTCAGGCTTCTCCCCAGGATGCCTGCCCCAGGACTTCCAAGGTGAGTGATCCTCCCGGCGGGTACAGACCAGCACCGATGAAGGCAGCTGAGGCAGCAGAAGGAGCCAGAGAGCCCTGGTCTCAAGTTTAGTCTCTGCAATGACCACTGCTTGGCCTCAGGCAAGGCACAGCCCTCTCTGGGTCTCCAGTCCCTCCATGCAGCCAAATAATCCCTGGGGGTCCCTGTCAAGAGGAAAAACTGATTCTAATTGGTCATGTCTCCCAGGAGACTCACATGCCGTTTCGCAGTGGTATTTAGGAGTAACAGCCCCAGGAAGTGACGTCAAGTTTGAAAGGTGAGGAGCAGGGCAGAGAGGCCCAGAGGGTAGAGGCAGGGGAGATATTTTGGGGCAGGCAGATGCCCTGGTCATTGCCGGACAATGGTATAGGGCAGCCATTGTGCTGGGAATGAAAAACCATTTTCTGACTTCAAGGGCTGAAAATAGTCATGGGTGAGCCCCTGGGAGTTGGCGTGGTCTGGTCCATTGTTCCTGGTTGGGATGGGGCTGGGACTGAACACCTGGCTGACTTGGAGCCAAGACAAGGGCAAGCCCTCATGAAGAGGCTTGGGCCACTGAGGGGTGGATGGGCAGAGCCAAGCTCATTGCATATGGGGAAATTGGAAACTGAAATCCAGAGAGGAAAAGGGGATTCACCATGTCACGTGGCACAGCAGAGCAGAGGAGGATGAGTTTGGTTTCTAGGGCTCATTTTCCTCACCCTCACACCCTCCACCTCAAGCACATACCCATGGGGAAGGCAAATGCGTCCCTAATCTGTCACCCCAGTAACTCCTGGCCAAGCTCCAGCCTCACCCCGCAGGAGGCAGAAGCGTGACATTCAGCTGGCTCTACTCCAAGGCACCGTGGGGTACCAGTGGAGTCACTTCATCTTTCTGCTCACTTGATGCCAGGGGAGACCCACTGCCCCACTCTAGTTCTCAGAACTGAGGGCTCATGGGTCCTAGCAGTGCCTGGGGGAGCAGCTGTTAGCTGTGTCTTTGATGAAAAATCTAGGCTGCTGATGCCCTAAGTTAGGGAGAACTGGTATGTGGGAGGCAAGGTCTCCAGCCTCTACAAAGTGACCCAGAGAGGGCAGGCACATGGACTCAGGTCACACAGCAAAAACTGGCCATCCGTTGCCTGCTCTGGCCCAGCTCCAGGTTGGTCCTCCAGCTCTGGGTCTCTGACTCTTGGATAAACCAAAGTGTGGCTGCAGCGCCCTGGTGGGTACCACCAGTCAGGAAGAAAGGGCCAGGTCTTGCTGCCATGGGTGGGGGGTTGTGAGCCCTCCAGAAGACCAAGGGCATCCTGTTCATCCCATTCCCACTGTCACTTCTCCCTAAAGCCCTTCCACAGCCCATCACCCGGACAAGGTTCTGTAAACACACACCAGCTCACGAGCCTGAGTGCCACCCAGTGCTGGGCAGGGCAGAGGGTGGTCCCACCCTCAACCCAGGATGGCCTGCTCCCTTCCCCCACATCCTGAGGAAGCCTCGCCCACAGGGGACACTCTATTGTTCACTGGCCGGACACACAGTCCTTTCCTTCAAATCACTTATCCCAGGGTGGTTATATATTAAATTATGTAAACTCCACAAAGGCAGAGGCCAGCTGGTTCGCCTCCATATCTCCGTGGCACAGTGCCCAACGTGTAAATGCTTATGTTCCAGCCTCTGATCTCAGTGCTTCATGTGTATTGATTCAGGCCTCCCAATGCCCTACCTGGGAGGTAGTGTCTCCTTCTAGAAATGAGAAAACAGAGGGGCTGCAAGATTCAGTGATTTGCCCAAGATGCCACAGCTGAAGAAAAGTGGAGACACTCAAATGCAGGTGGTCTGGGCAGAGAATTGGTGCTCTTAACCTCATCCTCACTGGAGCGTCTCTCTCATCCTGAATCACATGAAGGTTGAAAGGTTGCTTACAAACTCTCCTGCCCCACAGGGACTGCAAGTGGCAGGGGACACTGGAAAGGGAACTACTCAGGGCATCGGATGGACGTGAACTCAGTCTTGACTCCCCATTTACTGCCTATATAACCTGGAGCAAGTCCTCATCTCTCAGAGCCTGTTCCCTCATTTGCTAAATGGGAATAATACTGTCTATCTCACATGGTGGTGGTGAAGAAACATTACAATGGATGTAAGAGGGCCCTGCCTGGTGCCTGGGACATAGGTCAATACCTCGGTTCCCTTCCTTAGGTCCCTGACTCTGACATCCACCCAAATCTTCCATGACACGGGTGATGGTAGAGGGGTAGCTTTGGTGGCCTGACCTGCCAAGACTGGAGTAGTTGTGTCTGGAGGGCATGTTACCCAGGGCCTTTCTTAGCCTTTGGAGGGTCAGAGTGTCCCTCATGGGCCCCAGGACAACTGCCACCCAGAGAAGAGACCTCTATGTGCCAGGGCCCCTGCCCCTGCTGCATGGAGCTCCCTGAGCTGAGCTGCTGCTGGCCAGTCAGCAGGCATTTCCTCCTCCCAGCTGTTCCCCCACTGCCCCAGTGCCCCAAGTCCCTGGCTTTAGCTCCCTAGCTCCGTCAGAGGCCGGAAGAGCTGAGGTGGTGGGGGTGACGGCAGGATTCCCACAGAGGCACTGACCTGCACGGAAGGGAGCGGAGCAGCTGGGGCAGTCCAAGCCCCTGGCGCACATCCAGGCGCCACGCTGACCTGCCAGGTGACCTTGGGCAAGGCCCCGCCCCTCTCTGGCCTTGAGTCTGCAGCTGAGTTGATAGTCCCCGGGGTCCGTCAGGGGCTGCGCCCTGTCACAGTGGCCTTCCGGAGTCAACAGCCCCAGGAAGTGATGTCAGGCTGAAGAGGTGGGGAAAGGGCAGGGAGGCCCACAGAGTAAGAGGAGATATTTTGAGAGCAGACAGGTCCCTCCACGTCACTGCTGGACAATGGTCTGGGGCCAGGAGTGGAAAATCCTGCTCTTACTTGGGCTGAAAATAGTATAAGGCAACAGGGTCGGGAAGCCACCCTCAAGGAGGGTGACCTGCCCACTGAACAGCAAGGCTCAATGTCCACAAAAAGGGGCCAGGCAGTCTGACCAGGATCCAGAGATGGGGCCTGGGCCTGTCCATGGTTCCCTTAGGGTTTTCATTCCCCACCCCCACCAGTGTCGGCCACAGGATTGGATGGTGAGTAAACTCCTCCTGTCCCCTAGGTCCTGTGTCCTTAGACATCTCCAGGCACTGGTTTCAAGGAAGGCTTCCTGAGGCTAGGCCATAATGTGGTCTCCATGTGCTGCGGAGGCTGAGTCCTCAGTTCTTGGGGTCTCAGAACAGCTGCTGGAGGGGTAAGTGGGCAGGTCATGAAAGGAGTGGGGACCAGGGGAACTTCGGCTCATGGGACACAGTCCCATCCCCAACTGCAGATGCACATTCAAGGCCCCCAAAGTCATGACATATAACTCCCTGCCTCTGGGTCTGAGCAGGGCTGAGGGAGTCAGAGCTCAGCATCAACACTCCTGGTCAGTAGAGCATCTCACCTGGGTAGAGGCTCCTTATAAACTGAGATGGGGTTCAGCCTGAGCAGCAGCTGGTAGGAAACTCAGGCCTGCAAGAAAGGTTCAAGGACAGACTCTAAGAGATCATCACAAAGATAATCATAGGGATCTTGGCTATATTAACAGAAGTATAGAGCCTAGAATGCGGGAGGTGAGCACTCCACACTACTACGGGCAAGTCACCTCACACTACACAATGCAGAGCAATGGTCTGGGTCATGGCTCATGACAGGTCCCTGTCACACGGGGGAGCCCTGGAGCTAGACTCTAAATAGGGCAACCCTGAGGGTGCCGTTTTGACGAGGCAGAGTGGGAAGGATGGAGAAGTCACTGGAGGTAGGTGGAGGTAGGGGGGGAAAGCAGGCAGAGTGGGCCCATCAGGGAAGGGCTTTCCCAAAGGGAGAGAGAGATAATCCTTATTCTCGAAGTTAAAAGTGAGGTCAGTTTTGCCCTGAAAGTGAAAGTGAAGTCGCTCAGTCGTGTCCGACTCTAGCAACCCCATGGACTGTAGCCTACCAGGCTCCTCCGTCCATGGGATTTTCCAGGCAGGAGTACTGGAGTGGGTTGCCATTGCCTTCTTCTATTCCTGCCCAAAGGCTAGAGCTAGCTGGCACCTGCACTTTCATGTTCTTCTCTGATGAAGTGTTCTTCTCGGAAGTCTTGCCACTCCAGGAGGCTTTCCCTGACGCACAGTACACAGCCCCAGCCATTCATGTTATCCAGTGGTGTGCTAGAGAAACTTGTACCCGCTCAAAAGAGCCAGCTGCTAAATTTTCAGGCATTTTGCAAGGAGGCTGACATCCCACTGGCAGTCTGAAGCTGGCCCTGGTAGGATTATTTGTACCATAGCTATTGGCAGTGTTTACAAATCAGGGATTCCCCCCACCCTCTCTGGACAGTCAGTTAAATGGTTTAACATTTATCAGCACTTAATGGTTATTGCCATTAAATCCTAAACTGGGGGGACCCTAAGGACAGGGACCCTCTGTGGCCAGCAAAATCAGGCAGAAAAGTCAGTTAACTTTAGAGTGGAGAATGACCTGGGTGTATGGAGAGACTATTCCTCATATGAGACCACCCCTGAGGCAGCTGGTGGGAAGCCAGGTAGCAGCAGAGAGCAGGTTGGAGAAAGGACAGCAGCGTGCATGGCTAGAGCTTCCCAGGCCGTAACCCCATCCTCAAACTATACAACGGGGCCTGGCTCAGCAGTAACGATACCTTTAGTATCAGTCCCAGCCTCCAGATGACATCAGTTTATGTCATCATAAACTGTTTATGATGGGTTTATGACATCAGTTCCCAGACATGCATCCCTTGGACTGAGGGTACTCCTCACAGCCAAGCCCACGATGGCACTCAGACCACTCCGACTCATCGTGGGAACTGCTGGCTCAGTCCTTACCCCTTACCAGGGTCCTCTGGTCAACTTGTGACCCCACCCCTCCCAGGCAGCTCAGGCCCAGGCTTGGCTGTGTGACCTCGGAAAGTCGCTTTCCTTTCTGGGCCTGTTTCTCCATTTGACTTGATTAGGCTGGAGCCCAGCCCAGGGACCCTGGAAGGCACAGCCGGGTATTTATGTGGGAGTCAGGCCAGGGCTGGCATTGTCCCTGAACTCCCTTCTTAAGATCTTACTCCCTACCCCGCACACACAAATGGTGACTAAGGGTGTGGGGACTGCCATGCTCTCTGGACCACAGAGAATAGACTGAGTCCCACTCAAATGACAGAGCACTGGGGTCACAGCTCCCTTGACCATCCTGCCTGAGTCGCTGATGGTCCATATCTGGGGAGACTGGCCCGTTTGAACAAGTCTACAGCCCCATCTCATGTAAACTTGAACAGGGGTTCAGCTTTCTACAGCCAGATGTCCTTAGTGTCAGCGCCACTACCAGCCAGGGAGGACTCTGTCCCCCTGGAGTTCTCACGGCTGGCCGAGTCTTCTGTCCTGTCGGCGTCAGTTCCGTAGGACCTGTGCAGGCCCAGCCGGTGGCGAGCCTGGGTGGGAGGGGTGGGGTCTGTGGGTGGCTTGGCATCCCGGGCAAAGCGCACGAGCCTCTGCCCAGCCAGGAAGTAGAGCACCGGGTCAAGGCAACTGTTGGCGCTGGCCAGCGGCCGGGTGACCTTGTAAGCCAAGTTGATGGCGTCGAGGGTGCGGCAGCTGAGGTCCAGCGAGCGGAAGGAGTAGTAGAGGGTGCGGGTGACGTGGAAAGGCAGAAAGCAGAGGACGAAGACAGTCAGCACAATGGCGATGGTGCGCACGGACTTGCGCTTGGCCCGTGGCAGGCCGCCGGAGGTCCCGTAGGCCGGCTTTAGCAGCCGCCGAGCCATGAGTACGTAACAGACCAGGATGACGGCGAAGGGCGCTGCGAAGAGCAGGCTCAGCATGACGGAGCTGTAGGCCACGAAGTGGCCGAAGAGCTCGGGTGCCGAGGTGTCATGGCAGATGATGCGGCTGCTTCGGGTGCTGGTGGTGACGAAGTACAGCACAGGGGCCTGGCAGGACAGCACCAGCACCCACACGGCGAACGCCACCCGGCGGGCGTAGCGGGCCCGGCCCCAGCGCAGCGAGTGCAGCGGACGCAGGACGCCCAGGCACCGGTGCACGCTGATGCACGTGAGGAACAGGATACTGCAGTAAAGGTTGGTGTAGAAGAGGAAGCGCACCAGCTTGCAGAGCACGGTGCTGAAGGGCCAGTGGTCGCCTTGGGCGTAGTAGTAGACCAGCAGGGGCAGGGAGGCGGCGTACAGCGCATCCGACACGGCCAGGTGGAACATGTACGTGGTGGAGGCGTTCCAGGTCTTGAGGCGGCACAGGAAGATGTAGAGCGCCGCGGCGTTCAGACACAGCCCGAGCACGCACACCACGCCATAGGACACGGGCAGCAGCACGTACTTGAAGCTCTCGTTGAAGCGGCACTTGTAGTCCAGCTCATCCCCATCCCACGTGCCATTGGTGGTGCCATTCCAGGTGTCCAGGCCTGTGGCCATGGCCCTGAAGGGAAGCAGGGATGGGGGTGGGGTGGGGGTGCAGAGAACAACCATCAGGGTCATGGATGGCCAGGGACCCAGCAGGGAGGCCTGACACACCCGCCTGACCCAGGCCATGAGGGACCCCAAGTGACCACAGACACCTCCGTTAGGATCTGCCCAACCACATTCAAGGCTTTTATTGCATCTGATCTGCTTCTCTCTGTGGACACAGAGGGCCCAGAACCTTGGAACCCTGGGACCTTAATGAGATCCCTGAATGTCAGGATCATATAATTCTAACAAGTTAAAACAGGGGTAGGCAAACTGAGGGACAAATCCAGCCCACCAGTCTGTTTTTGTAAATAAAGCTTTATTGGAACACAGCCATGACCATCTGTTTATGCAGCACTGAATAGTTGTGGCAAAGACCATATATTCCTCGAAGCCTAAAATACTTAGCATGTTGCCTTAAAAATTTTGTGTGTGTGTGTGTGTGTGTGTGTTTGAGAACTTCAGGAACAGAGTCCCAGATCTAGGATTCTGCCTAGGGCAGCTCATACCTTTCTGGAGGCATTAGGAAGTTCTTTTATTTGGCCTATCTTTCCACTCTCTGGGAGGCTCCAGCCCTGTGCCTAGTATTTTGGCATTTCAGGGAGTTTTGTAAGGGTCTCCCTCTTTAGTTATTCAGTCACCTCTCGGCAAATGTTTTTTAGGGACTCCTATATTCTGGTACTTTCTGCATCTGTACACAGCAGTCCTGTTCCCTGGCCTCTGAGGCCACCTGATGGGGCAGTGACCTTCCTGAAGATTGCAGGCAAGTCTGGGGTGGAGATGGGAATGGGGGTAATGGGGAACTTCTGTGGGGCAAACTTAGCTTCCTCCAGGCCTGCCCTGCTTCTCTCCACACATCGCCACCACCTCGACCTTCTCCTTGTTCCCAGTGAGCATATAATGCCGCTATGGTGCCTGACCACCCAGACAGAGAGCACCTGGAGATCAGGATGCGACCTTACTCCTCTCCCCATCCCTCCAATGTGACCAAGAAGAGCTCTCTCAGACTATCCCAGTCTGGAGGGCAAAGATGTGCCCAAAGGTCTCAGAAGGCAGGCTGGAAGTCATAGCAGAACTCCCTGATTATGGGGCTGTGCAAGTGGCTCCCTAGTGAGTGCAGAAGGGCTTGTGCCCTGTGTGTGGGTGTGTCTGGGAGGACACAGAAGGCAGATGATGTGTGAGTCCTCCTCACGCTGAGAATCTGGGGCTGTATAATCCCTCCTATTTTGGAACCCCAGGATCCTGAGAGGCTGGGACTCAGAGATTCTGTGGGGCCAATGACATCCATTCCCTTAGACGCTGAGATTTCTGCTCAGCCAGGCCTCCCAGAAGCAGCTCAGGGCCCATGAAGTTGAGATCAGGGCGGCTGAGGGACAATTGGCTTTTCAGCTTCCTTCTTTCCCCATAACCCTCCCTCCTCTATCTTCCCTGCCTGCTACTGTCAGCAAAGATGCGACTAGGAGGCAGGGAGCCTGCCCTCATGACCTTGCTCCCACAGACACAGGTTCCCCAAGGAGCCAGGGGAGATACAGGATGAGAAGGTACGTATGCGATCAGGGGCCATTGGCAGGGCCAAATGGCTAGGACCCCTCTTGACTCAGGAACCATCATTAAAGCATTTCCTCCATCCTACCCAGCTCCTTGCAGCCGTGTCAACTCCACCCTTGCTGCTGGAGCCCCTGTATCGGTCTCCCTGTCTCCAGCCTCAGTCCCCTCCATCCAGAGGGATCTTTGGAAAAGAGAAAGTCATCCCCCTGCTGGAAAGCTGCTGTGGCTCCTGTCTGATCTCAGGAGAAAACCCAGCTCCTCAGGCTGGTACCAGCGGTTTGTATAAACCAGCTTCTGTCACCATCCGCATCCCCCGTGACCTGCCGTTTCCTGAATGCACCTAACACGTTTCCCCTCTCAGCCATGCTTCACGTTACTCTTTCAGACTGGAATCCCTGCATGCCCCGCGTCTCCATCTGTTGAAATGACAACTCTTTATCCTAATCTAGTGATTAGGAAGAAGCTGGCCTCTGGACCCAGGCTGCCTTTGTCCCCTCATCTGTGAAATGAGGTGATCAACAGAAGCTACATTACAGGCCTTCAATTTGTTTAAAACCTCTGGAGCCGCGCTTGGCACACGGTGGGCACACTATGTTATGGGCTTTGAGGCTCAGCTCAGCCGTGGCTTCTCCTGACCTCTTTGGGAAGCCCTCTTAGGCCATGAGCAGAGGAGCAACAGAAGGTCCTGGAGGCTGTGGAGCAGGTGAGTGTGGTGGGCCAAGGGAGTGGCACCAGGCCCATGCTGGGGCCAGGCCCGGGAACCTCATGAGGGGAGAGGTCTGAGAGCTGTTTGGGAGGGAGTCTGGATGGAGAAGGGGCCAGGACGCCTCAGGCTCAGGGGTCAGGAGGAGAGGGAACTCAGTGTCAGACACAGTAAGTGTGGGGTGCCCCAAAGGGGTGTCATGGGCTGTGGAGAAGGGTGAAGGCTGGGATCACCAGATCTGAAGCACTGAGGGGTAAGCAGAGGTTGCTGGCTCACAGGAACTGCAGAAGGAGCATGGAGGCCCAGGTGCGAGACTGAGGATCTATGGAGGGGCCACACTCCCCCTGGGGACACTGGCTTGGGGTGTCTAGCTCTGCCACAGAGCCCTAGGTGACATTAGGAATTTCCTGCTCTCCTGAGGGTCAGACCTCTCAGGTGCTGAATCCCCTGGCCTGGTAGCACTGTGGTGCCAACACTTCCCTCATTAGGTGCTGTGACCACTGGGCATGCTCAGGGCACCCCCCACCCCAGCTCCACCTCCACACTGCTGCTCTGCTCCTGCCCCGGTGCTGAGGCCTGGCAGGTCTCTCCTCAGAGCGAGGGTCAGGGCCTTCATCTTCCCTTCATGTCACCATCTCATAGCTGGTCACAGAGTTCCTTGGTAATTATTCACGGTGGAGTCTCTGACACTGATGCAGAGGTGGAAACTTCTGTAAGTCTCTCATGAACCAAGGGAGCTGCCCTTTCCACCTGTTTTAAGACATCCTGGCCTCCACCCTCCCAAGGCAGCTAGGAACTCTATCACTGCAGCCCCTGTCCAGACTGACCCCGCCTGCCCTTTCCCTCCACAGGCCAGCCCACCAGCTTGTGAGTACAACTTCCTTCCCCACCCCTCTGACCGGCTCCTGCTTACAAAGCCAGCCAAGTCCCCAGTCCTCTCCCTTGGCCCTTCCTACTGCCTCTCCTGACCCCTGATACCCTTGGGGCCTCACTCCCAGCTGCCCGGGACCAGCTCCCACCTAACTTTGTCCTGCACCACTCAGCTACCCCTCTGTGCCCAGTTCTGGCTGGCCCTGCCCTCGAGAGCTCTGAGTGTGGTGGGAGCTGTGAGCCATGTGAGTGCCCTGACAGGCTTCTCTGCCTTTGTGTGTGTCACTGTTCTTTCTGTCTGGAAAGCCTTTCCTGACCCACTCACACGGCACTCCACCCATCCCTCAAGACTTCTCAAATCTCATCTTATCTCCAAGGCTCTTTCCCTGCATCACTAACCCCTCAGGGCATTCCATACATCCTGCTGGGGATTTGTGTCTCCACCCTCTATCCCAAGACATTCCAGGAACTCCTATCTGATTCTTTTCTCTGGCCCTGTCCTCCAGCTAAAGGCCTGATTCAAAGCAGGCATGAATGAGAGAATGAATGAATGAGTGAGTAAAGCAAGCACAAGAGGCTATGGGAGCCCAGAGGAGGCTAAGCTTTATCATATTGGTCTCCTTTCAGCGGACAATGACACTGAGGTCCCTTCAGCGGACAATGACGCTGAAGGATTTCTCAGCTGCTGACCCTAGGTGGCCAGGGGTCACACCAGCTCTCCAGGGGCCCAGTCCACCTGAGGTCTGTTCCTGCCCCAGGCAGACCCCTGGACTGGGTCTTTTTCAAGAACCCTGCCCTTCTCTGGACAGATCAGGGAAGAGCCAGAGGGAAGAAACTGGACCCAGGCATTCTGAAGATGGGTCAGCTGTCTGATCCACATTCCTCTATCTGACACCTCTCTGGCTCAGGAGCTCCTGATCTCCTGAGTCTGGACTGCCACCCTCTTCACTTTGTAGGGACCAAGTCTGGGTTGAGCAGCTTCCCCTCCAGCATCCTCACCGCATTCCTCAGCAGATACTGCCATAGAAGTTAGGCTACTTGTTTAAGGTCACAGTGCCAGGTATTGGAAAAACTGGATTTGATACCCAGGGCTGTCGGGCTCTGAAGCCTGAATTCATCACAGCTTGGGATGAGGTAGCAGGGCATGGATCCCCTTGATTTACCCCCAGGTCAGTGTATACACATGCACGAGCCTGCCTGCCCCAGCCTCCCAACTTCCCAGCCAGCAGACCCCACCCTCTCGAGCCCATACCTGACCAGCCCCTGCTCTTGCTGTCAGGATGCTCAGCTCCAGCTCAGGTTCCTCACTCATGAATGCACAGGCCTGGACCGAGCTGCAGGGAGCTCTGTGGGAAACAGGAAAAACAGGTCCTCCAGCCTGGGACCTCGCCCAGCTTCCAGCATTTCTCAGGGCAGGCAATGCTGTGGGCTCCAGAGACAGGGAGGTGGGGACAGCTGGGGCTCTGGGTCACAGGAAGTCAGCTAGGATGAGCCTTCCCCAGGCTGCCTCCTCTGCGCCAGCCCTGGTCTGAAAGAGGCAGAAAGTGACCAGGAGTGCTTGTTCCGGTAGGCAGGAGTGTCCTCTGCCCACTCTTGCCCCTAACTATTCCCTTTTAGCTCACATGTTGTACAGGTGTTCCCAGGCACCCCCTTTCACTGGAGGATGGCTCTGCCGGGGAGGGTCTCCCCCATATCCTAGAGAGCTGAGCTGAGCTTCCAGTGCCCCCTCCCTCAGTCCCTGTCTGTGCTTCAGCCCCACAACAGGAAACACTCAATACCCTGGCTTCCCAGTATGCACTCAATGGTACTGTGGCCAACACAGTTCACCTCAAGCTGGGTCTCTATCTGGAATACCCTTCCTCCATCATCCCACTGCTAATCATTCCTCCAGAGGTGTGGTAAACACACATGGGCACACACAGGCAGTCATATTCAGACATACACACACAGAGTGTTAGAGAGCCAGGGCCTGGACAGCCTTTAGAAATCACCTCTGCCAAACTCCCATTTGACAGAGGAGGAAACTAGGGCCCAAGGGCTCACAATGAGCCAGAGACAGAGCCAGGACCAGCACCCAGGTCAAGATTCTGGCCCTGGTTGTGTGTCTTGCCTGGGACTCCTCCCACAGAGCAGGCACGGTGCTTCGGTGAGGGGATGGTGACTGGTGGAGGAATGCCTCTGTGTGGGCAGGCCCCAGTGTCCACCAGAGCCTCAGACCCATCTCAGAGAAAGAGAACATTCCTCTTTCCCCCAGGTTCACTTCCCTGCAATGCGGGACCAGGGTCTCAGACAGCTGAAGCCAGGCCCCCAAGCTGGAAGCCCATGCAAGTGTGGGGAAAGTGGAGAAGGCAGAGATGGGGGAACCACGGGAATAGGGCAAGGGGAGGGGACACCGGGAAAGGCCTTGGACCACGATTTTCCCAGTGCACCTTGCCCAGGAATCTCAGGCTGACACGGGCCAGCCGGCTGGTAGTCGGGAGTCTAGTGACAAGGTGAAAGAGTTCTTCACCTAGGGTCTCACCCAGGCTTCTCCTAAGGAGATGCCTTCACTGAAAAGACTAAGGTAGAACATCTTGCTTTCTCTGGACAGGTGGGAGATCCTAGTTCTGCTATGGGACTCTTTCCTAGTTCCCAGCTGTGGGACTCAGACAAGCCTCAGGTCTGCAATTTAACTCCCATGGGATCATTCTGGCCTTGTTGGTCATTTATTTATTTTTGGTTGTGTTGGGTCTTTGTTGCTGCATGCAGGCTTTCTCTAGTTGCAGCGAGTGGGGCTACTCTTTGTTGCACTGCACAGGCTTCTCATTGCAGCGGCTTCTTTGGTTGCGGAACACGGGCTCTTCAGTAGTGGCAGCACACAGGCTCAATAGTTGTGGCACACAAACTTAGTTTCCCCAAAGCACATGGAATCTTTCAGAACCAGAGATCGGACTTGTGTCCCTTGCATCGGGAGGCAGATTCTTAACTACTGGACCACCAGGGAAGTCCCCCTCTCCTGCTCTTTGGCTTGGTTGTGTCTTTTGACTTGACACCCACCAAGAGTCAAACTCAGTTTGGGGGTAAAATGACCACTACCTCCTAGATCCTCTCTTCCAGGAAGCTCCCACAGTTTTTAGTGTGAGGGAATTAGTTCTGATTAGTTCTCCACCAGAGGGAACACGTCTTACTGGCAAGGCCAAGATCTACTCTTCCTGGTAGTTCCCCACTGTGAAGCAGCCATGATGTTACTGTACTCACTGTACTCATGTTTGTTAAAAACAAACAAACAACAAAAAGGCAAACCAACAAGGCCCGAAAGGGTAGCCCAAGATCTTACCCAAGGTCACCGATAAGCCAGGGGCAGAGCAAGCCTGGCACGCAGACTCACTACCTGCCCCCTGGACCTGGCTCTGACTCTCCTCCTCACCCAACCTGGCTCTTCCTCACCCTGTCTTTCTCTCTGTGGCCCCAGGCTAGTGAGCCCAAAGCCAGGAAGAGTGGCTGGGGCAGTTCCCAAACTGGTTACAGATTTTTCAGGGTGGCTGGACAGCATTCCAGCTTCTCCACTCGGGTGGCTCTGGAATGTATTGCCTGCTTGCCACCCACCCGGCTGGCCCTGTCCAGTCCAGCAGGGGAAAGTGACCTGTCATCATTCTGGAAACTCCTGCCTTTGCAGGAGGTGAGGTGCTGTGAAGGGAAACATAGGCCCAGGACCCGAACCACTGAGGGGCAGCAGAGTGCACTGGGCAGCGGGGAGATCCCAGTTCTTCCATTCCCAGCCATGGGACCCGGACAAGCCTCAGCTCCACAGCCTAACTCTCAATTTCCTTGCAATCTAAGAATAGTACCTGCCTCGTAAGTTTGTCAAGATAACTAAAGGAGATGATTTAGATTTTGTGAAATAATTAAAAGAGTTATGATTTTAGCAGGTGAAGAAGGTGGGCAGGATGCAGGTATTCCAAGAAGATAATAGGGGCAGGAAATGCGTGGTATGACGGGGAAGCCTGGTGGGCTGCCGTCTATGGGGTCGCACAGAGTCGGACACGACTGAAGCTACTTAGCAGCAGTAGCAGCAGCATGGGCAGAGTAGCAAGGTGACAGCCAGACTGACCACAGATCAAGGTTCTCACACTGAAGGCCATCCTCAGAAGGGAGAGCAACTTAGGCACCCCCAGCAAGACTTAGACCCCACCACACCCCTTCACTCACTCACCCTTTACAGAGGCTGCCGTATCTGCACCTCTGTCTGTGTGGGGCGCTTGGGGACTCTGAGGTAGGTTAGACCCTTCCATGATCTTGAGCTCACTGTCAAGGTTGAAGGTGGAGGAGAGAGGACAGGGGAAGATCCAGAAATAGTCAATGACATCTTAGGGTGATCAGGGCTGAAGGAGACATGAGGGCCCCTAATGGAAAAGGGGTGTGGTCAGGGAAGGCTTCCTGGAGGAGAGGACACCTGTTTTGGAAGATAGGTAGGAAATTAGGTGGGTGGAGAGAGAAGAGGAGCAAAGAGCAAAAACTGGGGCAGGTGATCCATAGTATTTTGGGAAACTGTCAGTTATCCCTATGGCTTGGGGCAGAGGGATGGTAAAGAGAGGGCAAGGCTGAGTTGGAGGACCATGAGGAGCTTTGGAGTCATCCTCTGCTGCTGCTGCTGCTAAGTCGCTTCAGTCGTGTCCGACTCTGTGCGATGCCATAGACGGCAGCCCACCAGGCCCCGCCGTCCCTGGGATTCTTTAGGCAAGAACACTGGAGTGGGTTGCCATTGTCTCCTCCAATGCATGAAAGTGAAAAGTGAAAGTGAAGTCGCTCAGTCGTGTCCGACTCTCAGCGAACCCATGGACTGCAGCCTACCAGGCTCCTCCGTCCATGGGATTTTCCAGGCAAGAGTACTGGAGTGGGGTGCCATTGCCTTCTCCCGAGTCATCCTCTACCCTCTCCCAAATGTCCTCCCTGGGGCTGAAGGCCCGTAGGTGCCCAGCTTTGCCTGGTATGCTTTCTGCATCACAAACACTGGGGCTGGTCTGGGGAAATAGCTGAGGGGTAACCTCAGATGTTATCAGCAGGTGCTATTGCAGTGTGATGCCTCTCAGCCTCCTCTGGAGGCCCTGGGTCTCTGGAGCCCCTGGGTCTCTGGAGCCCCTTCTGGAGTCTCTCTCCCTCTTGGGAGTCCTCAGGATCCTGACTGTGGGGGCCACCCACTGGCATTGAGCTCAGAACATCTGAGTATGTGGGTCTCAGAGGTCAGCCAAGCTGGTTCTCCTGCCTTACAGATCAGGAAACTGAGACTACTTCCTTAAGTGGAAGGGCCTTATCCAGGTCTGGTGTTCGAATTATTTTCAGTGCGGGGTTAAGTTCCCCCCAAACAACCTCCAGGGCAAGACTCTAAACCAGCTGGCCCACCTCTGACACAATCCAGCCCAGTACTGAGTTACAGAAGTATGCTGCTGACCTGAATCAGCTCAGAACCATAATGCTCTGGACTCCACCCTGATCCATCACACCCGAAGGCCTCCAGCCACCCTTAAGAAGCAAGAACCCTGGGTTCAGGTTCCAATTTGGAACATCCATGCTGTGCAGCCTTGGTCAAGTCAGTTCCCCTCTCTGAGTCTCAGGTTCTTCATTGATCAAACAGGGAGAATTACTGACACATAAGAGCTCTCAGGAACCCTCTGCTCAAGAACCAACTATAGCTCTCCATGGAGCAAGACCTTGTTTTTCTATTATAACACCTACTTTCTTCTGGTCATTCACTTCCCCAACACTCACTGGCACCTTCTCTGTGTCCAGCCTGTGCTGGGTGATGTGGACAGAAAAAAAAAGCAGGCCCAGCCTGGCCTACTCCTACAACTGACCTCTAGGATGAATACAGAGGTGAGGAAGGCTCCCATAGTCAACTTCCCCACATCAGGGCCCAACAGCTGGGAGAGGCCAGGCCTGAGGACACAAAAGTAGCTTAAGCAGAACATGAGGGTCAAAAGGTGCACCTTTTGAGGGATTTCCTTAGTGGTCCAGTGGCTAAGACCCCGTGCTCCCAATGCAGGGGGCCCAGGTTCGATCCCTGGTCAGGGAACTTATCCTTGGCCTTCCCTAGTAGCTCAGACGGTAAAGCATCTGCCTGCAATGCAGGAGACCTGGGTTCAATCCCTGGGTTGGGAAGATCCCCTGGAGAAGGAAATGGCAATCCACTCCAGTATTCTTGCCTGGAGAATCCCGTGGACAGAGGGACCTGGCATGTCACTGTTCATGGGGTTGTAAAGAGTTGGACATGACTGAGAGACAAAACATGCACATGCACAGGGAACTAGGGCCAGCACGACACAACTGAAGATCCTGTATGCCTCAACTAAGGTATGGAGCAGCCAAATAAAATTAAAAAAATAAACTTTAAAAATGGTGCACCACACAGACTCACAGAAGGAAGTTTGGGAAGAGGAAAGATTTCACCAGGAGCAGCGCCACCTCCTGTCACCCAAATCAGCAAGGTTTCTCCAGCCCTGTGGACAGCCTGAACAGATACTATCTTAGCAGCAGCTGGGTCATCAGGCCACAGGCAAGAAATAAAGACATATTTTCCGGAAGGAACTCAAACTTCCCTTAGCCCGAAAAGTAGAGGACCTGGCTTCACCCAGATGGGGACTCTGTCTTGAATGGGGAAGAAAAAGCTAGGGCAGGTGGGCAGGAATCCCTGCTGTCACCTTGGCTTTGTGAACTTGGGCAAGGTATTCTCTGAGCCTCTATTTCCTCATCTTCAAAATGGGGGTAATAATTTCTCTTTCACAGGGTTAAAATGAAAGCCGCTCAGTCGTGCCCAACTCTTTGCAACCCCATGGAATTCTCCAGGCCAGAATACTGGAATGGGTAGCTTTTCCCTTCTCCAGGGGATCTTCCCAACCCAGGGATCGAGCCCAGGTCTCCTGCATTGCGGCCAGATTCTTTACCAGCTGAACCACAAGGGAAGCCCAAGAATAGAGGGGTGAGTAGCCTATCCCTTCTCCAGAGGATCTTCCCAACCCAGGAATTGAACCGAGGTCTCCTGCATTGCAGGCAGATTCTTTACCAACTGAACTATCATGGAACCCAGTATATTTCACAGGGTTGGTGGAAGATAAATTAGGGACTTTTATAAAATGTTACTGGTAAGCTGTCTCTGCAGAGAGGGCACAGGGAGAGGAAAGCAGTCAATAGTTTAAATTCCAATAATCAGCACCATCCCTCACTATTGAGTTCATGTTCTAGTATTGTCACAATGCATTTAGGTCTATGAATATCATACATCTCGCCTGAGCATTGCACTTTACACAGGAGAGAAAGCCCAGAGATAAACCCACACACCTATGGTCACCTAATCTATGACAAAGGAGGCAAGAATATACAATGGAGAAAAGACAGTTTCTTCAATAAGTGGTACTATGAAATCTGGACAGCTACATGAAAAAGAATGAAATTAGAACATTCCCAAACACACAAAATAATTCAGAAAATGGATTAAAGAATTAAATGTAATGCAGAACACTCTGAAATAAATTACAGCAAGATCTTTTTTGACCGACCTCCTAAAGTAATGAAAATGAAAACAAAAATAAACAAATGGGACCTAATTAAACTTAAAAGCTTTTGCACAGCAAAGGAAACCATAAACAAGACAACATACAGAATGGGAGAAAATATTTGCAAATGAAGGAACTGACAAGGGATCAATCTCCAAAATATACAAGCAGCTCATGTAGCTTAATGTTAAAAAATCCAAACAACCCAATCAAAATATGGGTGGAAGAACTAAACAGACATTAGAAAACTGCGAATCAAAACTACAATAAGGTATCACCTCACACCTGTCAGAATGACCATCATTTAAAAAAATCTATAAACAATAAATACTGAAGAGGGTGGGGGGGAAAGGGAATTCTGTTGCACTGTTGATGGGAATGTAAATTAATACAGCCGGTATGGGAAACAGTATGGAGGTTCTTTAAAAATCTAAAAATAGAACTACCATATGACCCAGAATTCCCATTACTGGGCATATACTCAAAGAAAATCATAGTTCAAAAAGACACACACACCCCAATGCTCATTGCTATATACAAATTGAGGCTAGGACATGGAAGCAACCTAATGTCCATCAATAGATGAATGGATGAAGAAGATATGGTACATATATACAATGGAATATTACTCAGCCATAAAAAGGAACAAAGTAGTGTCATTTGCATAGACAGACAGACCTAGAGGCTGTCATACAGAATAAAATAAGTCAGAAAAAGAAAAACATATACTGTCTATTAATGCTGTTCTGACCACGCCCTGCACACAAACCTTCCATGGCTCCCTATTTGCCTTCGGGATGAAATCCAAGTTTTCATCTTGTACACCCTGAGTCCTGTAGTGCCCCAGGACACACTGTTAGGACAATCTGTGCCACCCATTCTGATGGCCTGACTGGTTTCCCCTTCTTTATAATGATGTGGAGCTCCACTGTAGACAGGCTTTCCCTGGGGAAGCTGGGGACAGGGGACAGGGCTGAGGGGCTGCTGCTGCTCTCCCAGTTCAGCTCAGTGCTGTGCAGGATCCTGGCAACACAAAAATGGGTGAGATCCAGTTCCTGCCCTCCAGGGGTTCTGAGACCTTGGGAATGAGAAGCAGGAGACAGAGACCTTAACAGTTCAAGGTACAATTAGGGCTCTAAGACTGCAAGGGCCCAGAAGAGGCTCCAATCCAACCTGGCTAAATAAGGATGGCTTACCAGAGGAGGGGGCATCTGAGCTGGGTAGTTCTCCAACTGAGGAAGATGAGTAGAAGGGCATTTCAGGCAGTGAGCATAGACTATGGAATGGTCCACAGGCAAGAAAGTGACTAGCATTTGCAGCAGATTACATGCATTTAGGAGGATGGAAAGTCAGGCAGGAGAGGTGGCTGGAGAGGGTGGCAAGGACCAGCTCTGAGAGGCCTTGAGTCCCAGGCCAAGGGGCTCAGATGTGATCCAGTGGAAGTTCTCTGAAAGTTTAGCCAAAGGAGCAAAATGACTGGGATTTGAATTTCAGGAAGTTATCCCCCAGGATCTGATCTTCCTAACCTCAAAGAGTGAGCCTGCCCAAGAGGACACTGGTGTTGAGCATGACCCACACGACAGCTCCTTGATAGTCCTTAAGTTCCACATCACTATTATTTCCCTTTTACAGATGAGGCTCAGAAAAGGGACATGCCTTGCTCTGGGTCACACGGTGTACAAGGCATGATGGAGGGAAGGTCTCTGGGTCTCCAGAGAGCTTTTAGGGGGCCCTGTCTGCTCAAAGACTCTCTTTCCCAATCATCTCCACCAATAGACAGCTGAGACTTTATCTGGGCCCCACCCTGGCCCTCAAAAACTCCCATTATTCCAGCCAGATCCAAAACAAAGTGGGCACTTCAGGCTGTGAGCCCAGGGAAACTGAGGGTGCGTACTGGAAGAACAGCTGCCATCAGCCCCAGAAACCCCAAACTGGCATTTCTGGTCCGCAGCAGGGCCTGGCCCTTGGGTCTGGCTACTGGGGGACCCTAAGCCTGACACTGGGAGCCCTCCTTAGGGAGGTGAGAGAGGGCACTGCCTTTCTCCAAGCTGACCCTTCCTACAGCAGCCCGCCAGATTAAAAGTCCCCAGACAGAGGCTTAACTGTCCTTCCAGGCCACTGCTCCGCGTGCCACCCACCCCCCCGGCCCCAGCCCCGCCCCGCCCCAGTCTTGCCCAGGCGAGGCTGCCACCCAGGGTGCCCCTGGAGAGAGGGGGCTCGGGACCTCCAGGGTTGGCCTGTCTCTGGCTTTAGGTCCCACGCTGCGGGGGCGCCCGTACCAGAGCACAAACACAAACAAGTTCCACAGATTCAGCTACCCGACTCCGCAGGGGCGCACGCTCTCACCCAGGGGCATACACACTTTCCCGAATACGCGCACTCACCCGGGGTATCCGTCCACATTGCCCGCGATCGAACTCCAGTGGAGCCCGAGCTTGACCACGGACCCGCCGGAGCTCTCACAGGGGTTTGGAACCGTGCCTTCTCTCGGCCAGCCGCGCGCGCGCCGCTCTGCCTGCCCGGCGCCGGCCGAGTCGCCACCCCGCGCGCACACGGGCCAGCCCGCCCGCGGCCCTCTCTCCGCCTGCTGGTCCTGCCGGCGGCCCGCCCTCACCTCGCAGGGCGCTCGTCCTCACGCTGGGCCCCGACCTGGCTCCCAAGTGCTCGCGCCACCGCGGGGACACACGTGCCCAAGAGCCTCACCCGCCCCGCCCAGCTCCCCACCCCTCCGGGTCAGGCCGGGGGCGGGCCGGACTCCGGACAGACCCAGGCACTGCCGCCGCCACCTCCTGCCGGGGACAGACACTCCGCTACCCGCTCGGGAACACTGCAGGGCCATAGGGTGCTGCCCCGGCAGGGACGGGTGGCGACTGCCCTACCGCCTGGGGACCGAGGCTCCCTGGCCTTCCTCACTCGGGTGATGAAAGGCTTTCAGAAACTTTGCTAAAGTTTTGCAAAGTTCAGTGTCTCTGTGACCGCTGTCACTGCCGACCGCGAGAGCTTCCAGAGAACCTGTTCAGGGACCTTCCACAGAGCACTGGCCTCCCATTGCCCGCGGGGAGGAAATCTGGGCGCTCAGGGTCCTGACCTTCCAGTTCTGGCAAGGAGAATGAAGGGAGCCTCTTGTGCTCTCTCTGTGCTTAATCTCAGCCAGAAAGAGTCAATGGAAATTCCTTAAGAACAGGTTTTTTTTTGGTCTGTCATCTTGAGCTACTTCCCTTGAGCGCCTTTTCAGACTACTCCCACCACACACATTACTCTCTTCTCTGCCCTCAACCCCATTCGGATGGCTCCTGTAGCCAGGGACCCTAGTCTGTCCCTTTCCCGAACTGTGAGCTCCAGAAGACCAAGGACCAGTCTGTCTGATGTCTTTTCCTGGTCCCAGAGGCCCCAGGAGTTGCTCAATACTTGTTGGAATGCTTGAATGAATGAATGAATGAAAATGACCATCACCCTCTTCTCATTCTGGTCTAGGCTTGGAGAGTGCAGGTTCTGACTCAGCTTCAGCACTGACTCTGGGAGACCTTGATCCAATTCCAGCCCTTTGGGGGCCTCCTTTTCTTGAAACAGAGGCGATCACAGTCACCATTCCACCAGTCAGTGTTGTTTTCTGTGGGCCTCCGGACAGTCAGTGTCTGGACCAGTGCACAGAAGGTCTGTTTCTGCGGCCGAGGAGCTTGCCCAGGGCCCTAGGACCTTGGGTCCTGCTAGGTCCCACATCAGCTGACTGGGCCTGGCTGTAGTCTTGCCAGGAGTGGGAATAGGGTGGACACACAGCTCTGTGTGGCTGGGCCGCCTCGGCAGTGCCCCAGGGACCTTCACCCAGGAGACACAAAGGCTTCTTGTCCAGCCTCCTCCATCTATTGTCCAAGTGGATCCATGCAGCTTCTAAGGGGCTAGGAATCCCTGGGGCCCCTACTTGAGGAGTCCAGGCCTTGGGGGTCTCATTGTGGGGAAAGCCCCCTGGACACTGGAGACCTCAGCCAACCCTCTTCTCGCCTCTCCCATCAGATGACTACTGTAAATGCTATTTTGGCCCAGAGAAAAATTCCTTTGGTATCAGTATGAGGACCCAGGGCTCTGCCTCAGGTTCCAGCTTACTGGAGGGTGGCCAGCCCAGGGCTCTGCTCCTGCTCTGGTTCAACTTGCTCACTTTACAGCAGAAAAACCTGCATCCCTGAGACCCACGGTGTCTAAGCTACCACAACAGGTAACTTGGGCCTGAGGCACAGACAAAAGGGATTTGCCCTCAAACCCCACAACCAGCTCAGGTCCCCTTCTTGCCTCACATCCTTTGAAGCTTCTCTGAGCCTCAGTTTCCCTTCTGCAAAGTGGCAGTAATGATTCCTTTCTCAGTGGCTTATCTGAGGTTCTTGTTTCAGGGTTTTGCCCATCATCCCCAGTGGCCTAGGTGTGAGGGGTTAGGACACCCTTCTGTTGAGGGGCTGGAAGTCAAGGTCTCCTGATATCTTCCCCTGACTTTCTCCTCACTGGGCTTTGGAGATCATCAAGTCCACCAGGTTCCAAATCCCCTAGCTAAGTCTTCTCTATTTACAGCCTAAGGAGCCGCCATCCCTCTTCAACCTGAGCTCTTTGCTTTTATCTTTGTATTTACTTACGTTTCCTTGCAAGAGTTTGATGAACCATTGATCCGACCAGGAACTGAGGCCCCGTGAGTTCCATAGCAAACCCCACCCAAGTCCCCATTATGAATAAGTAAAGAAAGAGCATGGAGGGAGGCTTCCTGTAACCACACAGCCAAGGCAGGCTGATGGAGAAGGCCCAGACACGTCATGGTCCCCATGAGGAGAGGGCACCAGGAGAGGAGGCAGGGAGCAGGGTTCCATTAGCAGCAGCAGGTTAGGATGGGGAGGGCAACCCCAGCAGCACTTCTCCCCAGGCATTGGGAGGCTTCCTGCATCTCCAGCTCTGAGGAGGCGTTTGGCTCTCTCAAGCCTTCTCATCTTCCCTCTCTGACTGCTCTCGTCTCCCCTGAGGAAGCCAGCTCTGAGAATCTGTGCTGGGGCTGGAGCCCCTGCCCTGGCTCGGGCCTTGTCGTTCAGCTGGGACATGACACCTCCAAGCCCTCCTTCACAGGTTAGGGTGGTGACTCCGTTACCCTCCTAGCCTTGCCTGCCTCCACCCTCCAGTGTCCCCACCACCCTCATGAAAAGCCTGGCTCTATAGCCTGCCAGGCCAGGGCCTTCCTCCCCCTACCTCACCTCCTGCCTCTGCTCCAGCCATGCTGCTGCACTGGGCCATCTCCCACCTCCTGCCTGGCACTTGCTGCTCCCTCTGCCTGCAATGCCCCTTGATGCTTCTCCACCCTTGGCCCTTTCTCCTGACTCCCCACCATCACTCCTCTAAGTCCCAGCCCAGGCGCCCCACCAGGTCCCTGTCACACCACTCATCACAATCTGATTACTGTTGATATCTATCTCCCCCTCTTATGGGGATCTATTTGAGGGCAGGGCTAGAGTTCATCTTATTCACAGTTAAATGTCCAGCACCTAGCACTGTCCCTGTCACCCAGACAACCTCCATGAATATTTGTTATGTGAGTGAATAAGAACTCTACCGATCACATTCTTGTGTTAGTCATTGTCTGAAAATATCTCATTTGATCTTCACCAGCACCCTAAGAGGTAGATCATTATCACTTTACATATAGAGAAATTGTAGTTCAGAAATCAGAAGTGAATGTCTAAATCAACAGTGAGTCTGCAGTAGGTCCCCTGGCCCTGAAACTGCAAGGCAGGGAGGAAGGCGGTGTGGCATTCCCGGAGTGATGGCTGAGCCATGGCACTGGCATCCACACTGCGACTCCGGTTACGGAGGGCTGGACTGGCTCCAGAAGGCTTGTCTTGCTTGCTCTCTGGACTGCTGCATTGCTCTGGACCATCCCCTGCCTCCCTCACCGACCGGGAACTGTGCTCCTCAGATTTCTCTGGCAGGGGCCAGGCCTCCGATGTGAAATGCAGCTTGGAAGCTCTGGCTGTTGACGTGCCAGGATGCAAGCACCCAGGGGAGGCAGCCCGGGAGGCAGGAAGCCTGGTCCAGGCCAAAGCAAGCCTCTGTTCTGCCTCCCTGCCAGCAAAACAGGCTACATAATTTGAGGGATCCATGGCAAAATGAAAATGAAAATCCAGGCCCCTTGTTCCAAAGCTAGTAAGATTCTCAAGATGGTATAGCAGAGCGTTAAATCAAAGTATGGGGACCTTTGCAGCATGGGTCATAGACCTATGAAGCCAGCCCCGTCCTCAGACCTTTGGTTTCTTCATCTGTCAAACAGGAAATGATGGCCACCTGGTCAGGCAGTGGTGAGGATGAGGTGGGAGATATAAGTAGGAGGTTCAGTGACCAGCATGAGCTTCGGTGGGGGGCTGTGTGGACACCACGTGCTGTTCACCTCTCAGCATGAGGCAGCGGACTAATTCTCCTCAGGAATTAGATTCCTCACACAGCTCCTTTTCATGAACTGAAAACTAAGGCTCAGGCAAAATGACTTGGTCAGGTTCACACACAGACTCAGTAAGGGAAGCCAAGATCAGAGTCCTGGCCAGTCTCTCTGCAAAACGGGTGCTTTCTGTAACACAGGAGAGGGGGTGGTTGGGAAGAGAGAGGGAGGGTGCTGCTCAGGACAAAGAGGGCCACTGTGCAGACACAAAGACCTGACCACAGAGGCCCCTGTGGGGGCTGGGCCCAATGAGTGGGTAGAAAAGCCCCATGGTGACTGGGGAGCTGCCGGGAGCTGCCTCCCAGCCTCTCCCTGGTCCTGCATTGATGGGGGCGGGGAGGTAGCAAACAGAACCGAAGAAACAGGTCAAGGAGGAGAAACAGACTCACAGCCAGACCCTTTACCCAGCCCCAGGCCCAGGCCCCCAGAGCTAACCACCCTGGCTCTCCCCAGCTTCTCCTGGGCAGCCTGCCAGCTTCAGGAATTCCCCACCCCCTGCCCCGCATACCACCCAGCACCAGTGAGAGTAGGGCTCAGTTAGGTAGCTGGCCATCCAACATTTCCAAGCTCACAATCCTGCTCAGAAACTTTTGGCTACTGTCTATCACCCACAGAGGAAGGAAGCATAAGCCCTCACATGTCATTCAAGGCCTTTGTGACCTGCCCCGTTTACCGATCCACACTCCCCTGTCCCCACGCTCTATCAACCCTCCTCAGCCTAGTCATATGGGACATGCCACAGTTCTCCTAACCACTCGGTCCTTTCACACAGCCCTGCCTTTGCCCGTGCTCTTCCTTCTTCCTGCAAAGCTCGTTCCCCATGCTCACTGCTGGCTGAAATCCTTTCTCCTTGAACTGGCCAGTTCAAGGCCCCCCTCTACCAGGCAGCTTTCCCCAACCCACCACAGTTGGATTTAACCTCCAATCTGCCCCCAAAGTTGGATTCACCCCATTCTCTTGCAGAGCTTATCCCGGTCTGGCTTGAGCTATAGTTTGGATCTTCAGAGCCTGCCTGGAGGAGAAGACATTTGAGCTGGGCCTTAAAGGGCAGGTGGACTTGACTGGTGGACAGCAATGGTAAGCAACAGACAAGAGCTCTCAGAACCAGTGCTCTCTCAAACAT
The DNA here is from genome assembly GCF_003369695.1 of Bos indicus x Bos taurus. Taxonomy (NCBI): domain Eukaryota; kingdom Metazoa; phylum Chordata; class Mammalia; order Artiodactyla; family Bovidae; genus Bos; species Bos indicus x Bos taurus. The sequence continues at coordinate 31,306,824 of NC_040090.1, forward strand.
TATATGTAATTCAACGTATTTGGTTCAGATAGCAAGGGGTCCATAGTTCAGAATGTGCTTAGTTGCTCAGTTGTGTCCAACTCTTTGTGACCCCATAGATTGTAGCCCGCCAGGCTCCTCTGTCCATGGGGATTCTCTAGGCAAGAACACTGAAGTGGGTTGCCATTTCCTTCTCCAATAGTTCAGAATGGCAGGAGATGAATGTGGGGTCCCATATCAAAGGGTAAGATAAATTGCAAGCGTCAAGTCATAACGGGTTTTATATGACATACTACAGACTGTTTGCGCATTTAAAATGCACCTGAATGTATTTCTCAGTACTATGGTTTACAAACTAATTCTGCTTTTATCTTTATTGTTTTCTTTAATTACCTTGGGGTAGCTTTTCTGCTCGTTTTCTACAAGCTTATTCAAGTGAATGCCTGTTTTGTTTATTATCATTCTTTTTAAATAACATAAACATATAAAGCTATGTTTTCCCACTGAATTGGGAAAATGCAGCTTTTGCTGTACATTGTACATTTTGATATGTAAAGTTGTCTTTATCATTGTTTTAAAATAGTTGGTAATTGAATTTTTTTATTTCTCTTTGACCCAATAAGAGTCTTTTTAGGAGAATATTTAGACTTAGGAATTGTTTCTTATTTATTTTTGGCTGTTCTGGGTGTTCGTTGCTACAGGGACTTTTCTCAATTTCAGTGAGTGAGGGCTACTCTTTAGGTGCTGCTTGGGCTTCTCATTGCAGTGACTTCTATTGTTGGGGAGCAGTGGCTCTAGGGCTCTTGGGCTTCAGTAGTTAAGGCGCTTGGGCTCAATAGTTGTGGTTCCTGGGCCCTAGAGCATAGGCTCAGTAGTTGTGGAGCTCAGGCTTAGTTGCTCCATGGTATGTGGGATCTTCCCAAGTCAGGGATCGAACCCGTGTCTCCTGAGTTGGCAGACGGATTTTTTACCACTGAGCCACTAGGGAAGTCCATGTGTCACTTTTTATAGGATCCATGTTTTGAGATGTTATTAGTCTAGTTGTATTATACACATAGATACACACATATTTTAAAATAAAGTATATCTGTATTTATTTTAGCCTATGTAATGTTTGAAACAGGCTTCCCAGGTGGCTCAAGTGGTAAAGAATCAAACACAGGAGCCTAGTGGGTTATAACCTATGGGGTTGCAAAGAATCAGACAGTTGCTTGCTCAGAAGCAACTAAGCAAGCGTGAACTTAAGTATGAAACCATCTTTTCCTAACAAAAGAGCCATTTAAGATCTATTTGCATTTATGATTCTATTATAGACTGCTAATGATATATCCCAATACTTTATTTATATTAACATTTTATTTGGGGCAAAGTGAGGACTGCGGTCCTGGGAATAGCACTTCAGACAGCTCTGAGAAACTGCTCCAAAAAGGCAGTGGGGAGTGTCTGTACATCTGTGATTTTGGTAAAGGGGGAATACATGCAATCAAGCACATATTTTTCCAGAAGCTTTATGCTAGTCACAAGGAATAGGTGTCACCAAGAAGGATTTAAGTGCTTATCTAGATATGAAGGTGGTGCTAGTGGTTAAGAACCTGTCTGCCAATGTAGGAGACACAGGAGACGCAGGTTCTATTCCTGGGGCATGGCAACCCACTCCAGTAATCTTGCCTGGAGAATCCCATGGACAAAGGAGCCTGGCAGGCTATAGTCCATAGGGTTGCAGAGTTAGACATGACTGAAGCAATTTAGCATGCACACACAGATATAAAGAGCTATGAGAATTGGGCTCCTAAAATCGGCTCCTGAAAATATCTAACTATCTGAAGACCTGTCCTGCCAGTTTTTCGCAGAGCGCAGAATGCCTCATTTCTGCTCACCACCCTGAATGCCTTTCAGGGGGGTGTTGAAAATCAGCAGCTGCAGCAGCACATGATTTAATCCTTGTAGAGTTCAATGGCAAGTGCCCAAGGCAAGTGAAAATTGGTAGCTGACAAAAGTATCCCCCTTTTAGCCCATGTAATGCTTTTAGCCTCACTTTGCATTAGTTTTTATATCACTGTTACTATTCCCTACTTTGCATTTACCTAACATAGCTTTGTCTGTGGTTTTTAATGTAAATTTTGTCGTTTAACTTTCTACTTCAAATTTTGAATGAGTAATGTATTTACATGTTTAGACAATTAAAAATTAAAAATACAGGAAAAAAAGATATTCAGAGAAAAATCTCCCTCCATTCTCCATTATTTATCTATCCAGGTCCTACTCCTCCCTTCACCCCTAAACCGGAAAGTGGTTTTATTATTTTTTTGTGTGTGTATCCTTGAGTCTCCCAGCAAATACATATATTGCTGCTTATTTTCCTTTTTAAAAAAAGCACAAAACATATATATACACATAATCTTGCATATCATCATTCAGTTGTAGCTGGGGGATTTTTCTCAACTAGCACATTGCCAGTTTCCTCATTCTTTCTAGGCACTACAGAATAGTCCATTATATCAAGGTACCAGAATGTACTTATTAATCTTCTGTTGGTAGACGTTTGGATTGTTTCCAATTTTTGCTGGTGCAAGCAATGCTGCAATGAATAACTGTGTGCATAGGAAAGTTTCACAGAAATACTGTTACTAATCAACAGGACTGTGTGTTTGTAAATTTGATAACTACTGCCAAATTGCATGCTTTTGGGATTGTCCCAATCTACCCTCCCACCAGCACTGTATGAAAGACCTTACTCCTTCATAGTCTCACGAACACTGTGATACCAAACTTTGAGTTTTGCCAATCTGATAGGTGAAAAATCGTATCTCTGGGAACTTGAATTTGCATTTCTATTATTTTGAGCCTGGCTTTTCATAACAAAAGAGCCATTTAAGATCTATTACATTTCTTTTTCTATTACATCCTTTAGCCATTTTTCTCTTAAGATTGTTGGGCTTATTGATTCTGTCAACTGAAAAATATAGTTACAACCTAAAAGTAGAGAGTTATTTTATTTGATGGGAATGTTTAGGACTTTGAGCCCGGGAAACAGCATCTCAGTAGTTCTGAGAAAACTGCTCCAAGGAAGCAGAAGAGAGAGTCAAGCTATATATATACAAGTTTGCAACAAAGGGAGCAGGTAGTCAAAACATATCAGATATCAAGTTAAGGAACTCAGTGTTCTGTGTATGGGAAGATGCAAGCCTCTGGGCTCACTGAATCCATTTCTTTCATTTGCACCCCAGCTTTGTTGTTGTTCAGTCACTCAGTTATGTCTCACTCTTTGTGAGCAGAGTCCAGCACCCCATGGACTACAGCACACCAGGCTTCCCTGTCCTTCACTATCTCTCGGAGTCGGCTCAAACTCATGTCCATTCAGTCGATGATACTGTCCAACTATCTCATTGTTAGTTTCTCCCTTCTCTTCCTGCCCTCAATCTTTCCCAGCATCAGGATCTTTTCTAATGAGTCAGGTCTTTGCATCAGGTGGCCAAAGTATTGGAGTTTTAGCTTCAGTATCAGTCCTTCCAATGAATTTTCAGGGTTGATTTCCTTTAGGATTGGCGGGTTTGATCTCCTTGCAGTCCAAGGGACTCTCAAGAGTCTTCTCTAGCACCGCAATTCAAAAGCATCAATTCTTCAGCACTCAGCCTTCTTTATGGCCCAGCTCTCATATCCGTACATGACCAGTAGGCTGCTACTAAGATGCTAAGTCGCTTCAGTCGTGTCTGACTCTGCAACAGACGGCAGCCCATTAGGTTCCTCTGTCCCTGGGATTCTCCAGGCAAGAATACTGGAGTGGGTTGCCATTTCCTTCCCCAGTGCATGAAAGTGAAAAGTGAAAGTGAAGTCGCTCAGTCGTGCCCGACTCTTAGCGACCCCATGGACTGCAGCCTACCAGGCTTCTCGGTCCACAGGATTTTCCAGGCAAGAGTACTGGAGTGGGTTGCCATTGACTATTAGGCTATCTGGGGCCAAATCCTGTTTCCTCATTCACCTTAAGGAGTGGCAGATGGCTGCTTCTTGCATTTCCCCAGCTCCTCAGCAGTCACCGTGGGGGGTGGCAGCATCTGCTGGATCACAGTTTTGGGAGACTTTGTTTACATTTGGAGGCCAGAAATTGCTGATGGCTGTGACTTTTCTTGTTTATTGATATGGCAGGAGATATTTTCATTTCACAATTCCTATTAGCTTTTTGTATTTTAGGAAGATTGTCTATCTCTGTGCTATCTGAATTAAGAATAATTTTTTCCAATTTATCATTTGTCTTTTGAATTTACTTAGGTTTTCCTGTTTTTATTTTTCCATGGTTGAATTGATCAATATTTTTCTCCTATGGCTTTTGAGCCTTAATTAGAAAACACTTTCCTGTCATGGTCTGGACATGGGTTGGAAAAGAATTTCCAGACATGAGACAGAATGAGAGGGAAATAAAGGTTATTAGAATGGGAGACTGGAAAAGGCAATGGCACCTCACTCCAGTACTCTTGCCTGGAAAATCCCATGGACAGAGGAGCCTGGTAGGCTGCAGTCCGTGGGGTTGCTAAGAGTCGGACAAGACTGAGCGACTTCACTTTCACTTTTCACTTTTCATACATTGGAGAAGGAAATGGCAACCCACTCCAGTGTTCTTGCCTGGGGAATCCCAGGGACGGTGGAGCCTGATGGGCTGCCGTCTTTGGGGTCGCACAGAGTCGGACACGACTGAAGTGACTTAGCAGCAGCAGCAGAATGGGAGACACTGTTAGAACAGCGGGCCAGCTCAAGGGTGAACCGACCTTTGAACAGGAGTCCTTAGTCCACTTTTTTACTCACGGTACAAGGAGTGGGATAGGGGTCTTGGGGGTCCTTTGCTGATTGCATGAGGAACCTATACTGGGTGGGGGAAGAGTAAGGCAAGTACCGTCTCCCTGTGGGATAGGAGAGGAAACAGGTTATACTGCTTAGGAGCACCTGAAATCTGTTAATAGTTACAACATGGGGAGAGAAGGATGATATAGGTCTGGTTTTTCCATTCCTGCATTCCAAGACCCTCCTTGGTTTTATCTGTTCTTTAGTCCTTGGGTCACCACATTTCCTACTCCAAGATCATTTCCCCATGTTTTCTTTTAATACTCATGTCTTATTTTTCACATGTACATCTTTACTACACCTGGACATTCTGTGTATTTGAAGTATTTCTTATAAGCAGAATATAGTCTAGCTGAATTTTATTTTTTAACTTGAGACTGTGACAATCTTTGCCGAGCATGGCGTAATTTATTTATATCTATTTCATGACTGATGTAGTCTCACTTTACTTCTTTATATTTGTGTTTCCTTACTGCTTTGTTTTTTGTTCTTTGTTGTACATTCTGGGTTTTTCTTGTTTTTATCTTTTATAATGATTTAGAAAATGGAGCTCCAGTTCGTAATTTTATAAGATTTTGGATTGTTGAGCACATATGTTTAAACTTGTATGTATCCAGCTGCTGCTAAGCCACTTCAGTCGTGTCCGACTCTGTGCGACCCCATAGTTGACAGCCCACCAGGCTCCCTGGGATTCTCCAGGCAAGAACACTGGAGTGGGTTGCCATTTCCTTCTCCAATGCATGAAAGTGAAAAGTGAAAGTGAAGTCACTTAGTCGTGTCCGACTCTTAGCAACCCCATGGACTACAGCCTACCAGGCTCCTCCGTCCATGGGGTTTTCCAGGCTACTAAAGTCAATTTCAAGTTCGATCCCTGAGTTGGGAAGATAGCATTTGTTGATTATGTGCTACACACCGTGCTGGCTGATTTCCAAGGGTCTCTATTTTTTTTTTTTTTTGGCCATACTGCAAAATGTGGGATCTTAGTTCCCTGACCAGGGATCAAACCTGTGTCCTCTGCACTGCAAATCTGGAGTCTTAACCACTGGACCACTAGGGAAGTCCCAATAGGTCTCTCCTATTCTCTGCATTTTACAGACAAGAAAACAAAAGCTAAGAGTGCTCAAGCAGCCTGCCCAATTTTTTTTTTTTTAAAGGTTGAGTGCTTGTCACATGTCCAGTACTCAGTTCAGTCAGTTCAGTTCAGTCGCTCAGTCGTGTCCGACTCTTTGCAACTTCATGAATCGCAGCACACCAGGCCTCCCTGTCCATCACCAACTCCCGGAGTTCACTCAGACTCACATCCATCGAGTTAGTGATACTAGGGGATAAAAAGTGTAACAGGATCTTCTTACAAAGCTTGCATTCTGCTTAAAGAGATAAAATTAATCCAACGGGAAGATACTCTAGGACTAAAAAGTAAGGGATGAAAAGTTTAGTAAGAGTTAAAGGTCTTTGTTATGACCTGGAGTTTGGTGTTAGCCTGCCTAATTTTTGATGATCTCCTCTGGATGATGCAAAATTTAGTAGGCTTCAGGCCATCAGGCCCACCCCTGGAGCTAGAGTGGAAGATATCTCACTTAAAACGACACGGCTGAAAAGGAGGGAGGAGTGAATTCTTCAAATCCCCCAAAGATTTAAAATTCTCACAGTGTACTTCACAAGGGCTTCACAATCCTGTGTTATCAAACTCTTGGATTTATGCCAGTCTGCGAAGTCTAAGTCGTTTGTTTCAGTCATGTCCGACCCTTGGCGACCTCATGGACTGCAGCCTACCAGGCTCCTCAGTCCATGGGATTTTCCAGGCAAGAGTACTGGAGTGGGGTGCCATCGCCTTCTCCGATGCCAGTCTGATAAGTGAAAAAAATCATGTTTCCTGTAGTTTCGGTTTGCATTTCTCTTATGAGAGAAATAAGCATCCTTTGATGTTTTCAAGGCATTTTCATTTCTATAAACTGTTCACATTCTTTGCCCACTTGGGAGGCACCCAGAAAATAACTACTGTATCAGAGCTTCCTGGGGTGTGTTTGTTTTGAGAATACCAAGCAGATGACTTTCAGAGGTTTATTCTGTTTCTTACAGAAAATCATTTCAGGGATCATAAGTTCTTTATCTGAATCTTCAGAACAATTTTCTTCCTCCCGCGTAGGACGTTTTCACAAGCCTCGTGTTAACTATTTTTGTTCACTCTTGCTGCACTAGGCAGAGAAAACGCCAGGCCAGGCACTGCCTCCTGCCCCCTCAGCTTGATGTTGCATCGCTCAGTAATGGTGGCGGTCTCAATCCCACTATGAAACAGACATTGTAGACACAAAAATAGAGAAACTGATGGAGTTTATTAGGGAATTATCACCACTGTCATCAACAATAGCTGGAATTTAAATATCACTATATTTATATCCATATCTAGATACAGATTATATATTACATATACCATAGTGAGTGAAAGTTGCTCAGTCATGTCCAACTCTTTGTGACCCCATGGACTATACAGTCCATGGAGTTCTCCAGGGCAGAATACTGGAATGGGTAGCTGTTTCCTTCTCCAGGGGATCTTCCCAACCCAGGGATTGAACCCAGGTCTCCTTCATTGCAGGTGGATTCTTTACCAGCTGACCCACCAGGGAAGCCCATACCACATATAGTACAATATATATTATATAATATATATTATGGTACAATATATATTTATTTATATATATGTGTGTATACATATATGCTAAATATATATATATATATATATACACTAAATTTACACACACACACACTGATAAATTTAGTTCTCACAACAACCAAGATTGGCATTATTACTATTCCCATTTTACAGATGACAAAGGTTGATGTCATCTGTAAAGGGTTCTGAGGAGGAAGACGGGCACTTTAGAATGAGAACTCTGGCTGTATGATGTTTATGATGCACAGAGAGGTTGGATTACTTGCCCAAGCTCACACAGCTAGTAACTGATGGAGCCAGTACTCTACCATGACTTTCTGGCCCTGGAATCCATGCTATCAATCACTCTGACTGGCTTAGAAGATAATCCTGTATGGCTGGAGGTTATGGCCAAAGGTCCATCTAGGCAGTGCTGCCCCTGGGTCCCTGAGAGAAGAGCAGGTAGTAGGAATTAGTCTGTTTATTTATTTAGAAAAAAGAACTATTGGGTCTTCATTCATTAATTTGTTAAAATCCTATCATTCATTCATTCAACAAATATATATTAAATGTCTCTTACATGTCAAGCCTTGTGCCAAGTGCCAGAGACACCAGGATAAATTCTAGACATGGTTCTTGTCCTTAAGGAGCTTTCAGCAAAGGGAAGTGGGAAGCACATGGTCAGTTAATGGCACAGTATGACACATGCTATTCTGTTTTAGAGGGAGAAGCCAGTGATGTGTCACCCAAGAATGTGTTTCTCAATCTGTTCCTGTCTACCATCTAGTTACTGCAATTCCTCCCTCATACTTTGTGTGTGATCTTCTCTTTATATAGTATCACAGCAAATTTTTGTATTTTTGCTTATCTTCCTGATCACCTTCGGAGGGAGAAGATAGTGGAATGATCAGTCATATCTACCCTAATTTTTTTTTTCATCCAAGAAATGTAGCCTTGTTCCTGTGAGGGATGGAGGGCCAGGAAGGGTTCTGAGGAGGAAGACAGGCACTTTAGAATGAGAACTCTGGCTGTAGTGTGGGAAATAAATTGAATAGGGGAGTTGAAGCAGGCAGTGCAATGAGAAGACTTTTCAGTAGTTCAGGTGGAAAATGAGATCTGAACAAAAGTTGTGGCTGGGGAAAGGGAGAAGGGTATGGATTCAAGGAATATTAAAGGAATGAAATTAAAGGGATTTACTAATTCAGTCAATAGTGTTTAATGAGCAACTACTAAGTGCAGGCACTTTGCCAGGTGCCAGGAATACGCCAGAAAACAAGTCCCTGCCTTCATTCAGTCCAGAAGGAAGAGATAGATAACTGGAGTTTTTACATAAAAGGTAATAAATGATGTGACAGGGGAAGTACAGGACACTACAGAAAAACAGAAGAGGGGGACCTGAAGGGAATGAGGGAGGAGTCGAAACTGATGCCTGGATTTCTGCCTTGGGTGGTGGCATCATTAGCTGAGCCAGGGAACCCCAGGAAGGCAGAACCCTGTGGATGTCTCTCTGAGTCCCCCAAGCCCAGGACAGGCAAGAATAGGGGAGGTGGTGAGCAAATGACTAGTGAATGAATAAATAAATGAGGGCTTGAGGATCCTCCCCAGCCCCCAGTCTGACCCTGGAAGAGGAAGATGGGGAGTAGTACAGAAAGAAACTTGAAGTTTCAAGAAGCCCAGTGGTTACTCAACGCCCACAAACCACTAACTCTTTTCAGTTTCCCAACAGGCCACATGTGGCAGCTGTGACTCCCCTGATGTCTATCAACCAGAGCCGGGCTGCCTTGACTCAGTGTACTTGGGGCCTGGGCAGCAGGCAGACTCTGCATACCCCTTAGTTATTTTGAGGCCACCAGCCTGGGCCCCACAGGTTGTTAGAGGAAATGAGGGAGGAGAGGACCGGCCTTGCAAAGTCCTTGGGTATGTGTCAGCAGAGTTAGAGGCCCTTCCTCTGTCTCCCACATCCCCTGTGTGCCCTCTGTCTCAGCATCAAGCTCCCAATTCTGGGTCTGTCTGCCTCCATTGAAGGGCAGGGATTGGCTGATCACTCTCTGTATCCCCAGCACCCAGCCCAGACACCCCGTTCTCCCTAGCACGTGATGGAACATGTGTCCTGAGTTAGTTCAGAGAGCTATTCCTTGATCTCCAGGGGTTAGTCTCCTTGACCCTCAGGAGAAGTCCCACCAGCAGCCACACAAACACCAGTCCCATTCTTGGCATGTGGCAAGGTTATGTTCCTGAGTGGGTAGGCTGAGGTTCTGAAAGCATCTGACCAGGTAGGAAAAGGTACCACCTACTGCCCCATCACTCCTTCCCTGACCCTGTCAATATCTGAGTCTTAGAATTGTGGAATCTTAGAATCTGAAGGACAGAAAGGCCCTCTGCGGTCATGACCTCCAACTACCCTTTTGTGAAATCTCAACTGTCCTGTCCAGGCTCTGATCACAGTGCCCTTGGCAATAGGAACTCACCCCAACCTAGGACCTGAGACCTGCCTTTCTGATTTCTTTGAGGGTCTCCTCTCTGTCTTTAAGGCCACACAGACCCCACCTGCCTGCAGGTTCCAGAACAACCCACCAGAGCCAGTGCTGGGGATGGGAGTGGGGTCTCTGCAACACTTATCTCCAGCTCTCTGCCACCCCTGAGAGATGAGGAAGTGAGCAGGAGTTCCTTTCTTCAAGGCCACAGTTAAAGTATCATTACATGCAGTAACCAAACCATCAATGCAGCTGCATCAAGGCCAAGAAGGACAAGAGACAGGCCACCCTATCAAGCAGAAAGCTGAAGTGTTGTAGGCTATTTTGAGGTTGTGTGTAATTGTGGTTAAAAACACCTCTCTTATGTACGAGCTGTATAACCTGGTGCTTAATCTTTCTGACCTTAGTTTTCCTGTAGATAAAATGGAACACTGACCTGGTGGGCTTGCTGTGTGGATTAAATGAACGTATGCAAAGAATTAGCCCAGTCCAGCACTATGGAGGCATTCAGTGAATCCAGGCTCTCACACAGTGATATCTGGGGACCACGTGAGCTGCACACACTGCCTCATGCATACACCACCCCTGGCTCCCCAGGACTCAGAGTCTCTCCAGGCTGATGGCTGACTGCAGTGCCACAGGGAAAAGAGAGGTTGCTCCATCCTGGCCATTGCCCAGGGCTGTTGGGCAGTGCTGTGCCAGTCTTGGGGTCTCCCTGCCCCTCAGGTCCTTTCTACCTGAGCATGGGCTAAGGCTCTCCTTCCTGTTCTTGAGTCACTTATTTCTTTCACTCTTCAAACAAAACATCATGTGTTTATTGAAGTTTTCCAAGTGCCTGGATGGTACTGTATGCCAGCCTAGGAACTGTGCCCTGTTTGGGGGAGGTCCACATATAATTGACATTAAGATTTTGGTGTGTTTTGTATCAGAGTTTTCTATGCATTGCAATAGTCATAATGCATGTATAACTGTATCCTTTGCTTTTTTAAAAAATTCACCATAATGGCATAAAATATATTTTCCTGGAATTTTACCGTCTAGTCAGTTTGGTGTTTTGTTTTGTTCCTGCACTGCACGGTTTATGGGATCTTAGTTCCCCAACCAGGGATCGAATCCATGCCCTTAGCGGTGAGAGCACACAGTCCTAAACACCGGACTGCCAGGGAACTCCCTACAACCTCCCTGCTGCTACTGCTGCAGCTAAGTCGCTTCAGTCGTGTCTGACTGTGCAACCCCAGAGACAGCAGCCCACCAGGCTCCCCCGTCCCTGGGATTCTCCAGGCAAGAACACTGGAGTGGGTTGCCATTTCCTTCTCCAATGCATGAAAGTGAAAAGTGAAAGTGAAGTCACTCAGTCGTGGCTGACTCCTAGCGACCCCATGGACTGCAGCCCACCAGGCTCCTCCATCCATGGGATTTTCCAGGCAAAAGTACTGGAGTGGGGTGCCATTGCTTTCTCCCTACAACTAATGAAATCAACCCCTCTGGCGGTTCATTCTTCTTGCTCCTCTCTCCCCCTCAGGCTATATCTGTTTCTAAGTATTGAAACCACCCCCTCCCCCAACGCCCCTGAGTTATTTGGGCAATGGCACCCCACTCCAGTACTCTTGCCTGGAAAATCCCACGGACGGAGGAGCCTGGAAGGCTGCGTCCATGGGGTCACTAAGAGTCGGACACGACTGAACGACTTCACTTTCACGCATTGGAGAAGGAAATGGCAACCCACTCCAGTGTTCTTGCCTGGAGAATCCCAGGGACGGGGGAGCCTGGTGGGCTGCCGTCTATGGGGTCGCACAGAGTTGGACACGACTGAAGCTGACTTAGCAGCAGCAGCAGATGTCCTTCTGAATCTTTCCCCTGTTCATTCCGTATATCCTTTCCTGAAAGGAAGGGAACTCACTTTCTGATGGGTAAAAAGCCTCCTTTTTCTGGGCCCCAGTCCTGCAGACCCTGGGCAAAAAAGACTCTGCTCCAGCCTCCCTGCCCTCTTGTCACGTGACCTGGTTTCCAGGCCTCTGTAGTCCAGTCACCTTCTCCTGACCCAGAGCACATGCCGCATGTCTGAGAGGATTTAGAGCTCCAGGGGGTCTGGCTGGTGTGCAGCAGAGTAGGGCAGTTATCTCTCTCTGAGTGCTATCTCTCTCTCTTTTTTTTGTCTGTTTTTTGGCTCTGCCATTGGGATCTTAGTTCCCTGACCAGGGCTGAACCCACACCCCCGGCACTGGAAGTGCGGCATCTTAACCACTTGACCGCCAGGGAATTCTCACTGTGTTAATGCTATCTTCATTTGCTCATTTGGTATCTGTTGCCTTGGCTCACGTTGAGTTGTCAGCTCAGACTCAGCTCATTTTTTCGTTATTGTTGATAAACCAGTTCACCCACATCCTATTCCTGGATAATCGTTTGAAGAAACCAAAAAAAGACTTTTTTTTTTTTTTTTTTTGCTCTCTTAAGATACTTGAATTGTGATTTTTTAAATCTCCCTCTTGGCTTCTTGTAAGTGAATTTGTTACACGTGTGCTATCTTTATCAAAACCTACTGATAAGATGATAACCTGAACTGGGCCCAAGGCAGAAACCCCCTTTCCCGCAGGCCCTTGTCTATAACCAGAGCTGCTATGTAAGTTTGACTAGCTTCCTGAAAACTTGGGAAGATATATCACCTTCTTTAAAAGTCCAATCATGCATAGCTGTACACAGAAGAACTAAAACAGGTACAAAAACAAATACGTGAGTGTTCACAGTAGCACTATTCACAACAACCAAAAGCTGGAAACAGCCCAGATGTCCAGCGATGGATGAACGGATCAACAAAATGTGGTATATACATATGATGGAATATTCCTCAGCCATAAAAGGAATGAAGTTCTGACACATTCTATCGCACAAATGAACCTTGAAAACATTATTCTGTGTGGAAGGACTCAAACCCAAAAGGTCACATATTATATGATTCCATTTATATGAAATATCCACCATCACTGTGGGGGCTGAGGAGAGAGGGAAACAGGAAGTGACTGTTTAGTGGCTCGGGGGTTTCTTTTGGGGGTGATGAAAACATTTTGGAGCTAGATGGGGGGGTGTTGTACAACACTATGAATATATAAATGCCACTGAATTATGCAATTTAAAGTGGTTAATTTTATGTAACGTGATTTTCACCACAATCTAAAAAACGCATCTGCAAACAAAGCATCTGCAAAAGAAAAAAATCCAATGCATTCAACAGCCAGCCTGTGCCAAGTATTGGGGCAGCTGAGATGGGTGAGACCTGCTCTCTGTTAAAGCTGGTAACCGGGCTTTTCGGCCTTTGACGCCACCAGGTTGCCACCCCGCTGAGATTCACCTCCCTCTCTGTGGGTTCTCTCATTGGTTACTACTATCACCGCCAGGCAGACTTCCAGGGGTGCTGCCCCCCTACCGCATCTTAGTGAGCTGGGCTGGTTCAACACAAAACGCGTCCTCTTAGTGACTTTGAAGTGGGAAACCTGGCAGACATAACCTTGGCCATGTGATAAAGGTTAACAACCACAGTAATGAGTCATGTTGATCGAATGTACCTTGATCTGATGTGATGAGAACAGCACTTTATCTATGAGGTCTTACTCCAGAGAACTCTGAACTCCAGTTTAATCATGAGAAGAACATCAGGAAAACTCAAAATGAGAGACAGTCTACAAAATTCTTGACCAATACACCTAAAAACTGTCAAGGTCATCAAAAACAAGTGACGTCTAAGCAACTGTCCAGACCAGAAAGAGTGTAGGGAGGCATGATAACTAAACGTGAGGAAGTATCCTGGGACAGAAAAAGGACATTAGGTAAAAGCTAAGGAAATTCAAATAAAGTATGGACTCTGGTTAGTTAATAATGTACCAGTATTTGTTCATTAGTTGTGACAAATAGAAGATGGTCCAATAGAGGAAATCAGGTAGGGGTATATGAGAGGCCTCTGAACAATCTTTGCAACTTTTCTGTAAATATAAAACTATTCTTGGGACTTCCTTGGTGATCCAGTGGTTAACACTTCCACTTCAGAGGGCACAGGTTCGATCTCTGGTTGGGGAACAAAGATCCTACATGCCATGCCGCAAAGGAAAAAAAAAATATATTCTTTTAAAAACTTGATTTTAAAAGATTGTCTTTAAAATGTATGCTTTAAAAATCCTTACAAGGGCCATAACAAGGCTGTTCAGATAGAAATGGCGATGAAGAAATGAACAGAGTGGAGCGTGACCTACTAGTTTGGTGTAACAGATATTCTCAAGTGCGAATTGACCCCAGGAAGAAAAATAAGGGCTTACCCTACTTTCCAACAGAGAAGGTGATGGCACCCCACTCCAGTACTCTTGTCTGGAGAATCCCATGGACGGAGGAGCCTGGTGCGCTGCAGTCCATGGGGTCGCTAAGAGTTGGACACGACTGAGCGACTTCCCTTTCACTTTTCACTTTCATGCTTTGGAGAAGGAAATGGCAGCCCACTCCAGTTTTCTTGCCTGGAGAATCCCAGGGACGGGGGAGCCTGGTGGGCTGCCGTCTATGGGGTTGCATAGAGTCGGACACAACTGAAGCGACTTAGAACCAGCAGCAGCAGCTACTTTCCAAGTCCCTTACCAGCCTCTTCCTGACTTGGAAGTCCCCTTGTAGACACCAGTACCTTTAAATATCTAGACTAACAAACATCTCTTGGTAAACATCACACTGCACTTGAAAATATGTGGGTTATTTTCAAATGTCTTTTGATATTGATTTCTAACATAATTCCACAGTGATAAGAGAACAGACTCTGTATGATTTCAATACCTTTAGACCATGAAGTTTTTGTACCTTGCTTTATGTCCCTTAATATGTTCCAGTGTCTCCTAGTTTATATAGTCTATGGGAACTTGAATAGAATTTGTACCTGCTGTTGTGTGAAAACTGTATAATTCTTAATTATGTCGAATTGGTTCATAGGGCTTTTCAGATCTACTGTATCCTTCTACTTTTCTGTATATTCATTCTATTAAATTTTGAGAGTTTGATATTGAAACTGCGACTAAAAATCTTAATTTATCCACTTAAATAATTGTCATATATAGTAGAGCTATATGTAACTTTGCTCTGTTCCAAGTCTCCAATAAATGTATTATCATACTTTCATAATATAAAAAATAAAAAAGAGAGAAAAAAATTCAGACTGAGTCAGGGTTTCACTTCCAAATCAAAGACCTCATAGCAGGTCTGCTTTCCAGGCCCTGGTCCACTCATCTTCCCCAGGGGGACTTAAACCAGGAAGAACTTTAGATGAGATGCCTCACTGCCTTTTCACAGGTGTAGTCTCAAGGCCTGATGGTTATGTTCTAAATCAACAGTAGAATGATATCTCAATCGTACACAGTATCCACAGATACTCCCACCCATTAATCAGGGATTATTTCCTCCTCCACTGAGCAAACATTCCTCCATTTGGTACATGATGACACCATGGATGCCTTTGAACAGGGCCTTTCTCAAATATGAATGCAGGGCGGGGCACTGGAGAGCTTAAGAGGAACACACAACCCTGGATTCAAACCCTGATTCCATCACTTATTAATTTATTTAAACCCTATGATCCTCAGTTTCCACAACTGTAAAATAAAGATTAATAATATCTATTTTATAGGATTGTTGGAGGAAGAGAGAATTCATGTAATGTGCTTAGCACAAAGCCTGATATAAGGTCTCAGGTTCCTGTCAAGGTTCTTGGATGGAGCTGAGAAGTCCACAGGCTCCAGGGAAGTGGCACATGCTGCCAAGACCACCAATCCATGAGTGATACAGAAGCCAGAATAGAGAGAGAGAGGACTGGCTGGATACTGGAGCCAGAGGGAGAAGAGGAATGGGTAGCAAAGGATCTACCCACAGATAAACTTGACTCCAAGGGTTACTGGTGAGGAGGCTGGCACAGAATGGCTCTTGAGGTCTTGGGCATGTCCATGTCCAACAGTACTTTATATTCTCCAGGGCCATCATCAAGTGAATCACTGTGAAAACCACTCCACCCCACCCTTCCGTGAGGACTTGCCCTGCACCAGGCATATACCTGGAGAGGACTGCAAAGTCCAGGAGGTCCAAGACGTGGGTCGATGTGACTTGAGCTCCAAGAATACCCCTGGTGAGCCAGACACCTTTAATTGAAGGACTGCAAGGAGGCCTGTGTAGTACACCCAGGGGCAGCCAGGGTGGCAGAACAGTCGGAAGTCTCTGGGCATTTCAGCCTCAGTCACACCCTGGTGCCTAACACTGCCTGGCACACAGTAGGTGCTTACTGAGCACACAGATGAGAGAATAGAATGTCCCTCTCCTCAAGTCCTTCACAGTCTGGCAGGGGAGACATGGTATACCACAAATCCATGAGGTATCTTGCCCAGAAGTAATCCTGAATCGTGGCCACTGAATACCTTGAGGGAGCAAAGCACTTGCAGGGCAATGCATAGTAGGACGGTGCCAGCCTGGGCCACAGAGGAAGAAGGCTGTGCCTGTGCAAGGGCCCCAGCTGCCCCAACATTGCTGGGGAGCACATGACTCAGGGTAGGTAGGGCTGTGGGCTGGAGGAAGGGTGGGGCACCCTGGGAAAACACCAATGAACCCCAGGAGGAGCCGGCCTTACCTCTACCTTCCTGATTCCTTCTCTCCCTTATTGTTTCTAGGCAAAGGCCACTGCAGAGCTCACAAGCAACAGCTTTACCAGCATCTGCAGCATAAGTCGGAGAAGGCAATGGCATCCCACTCCAGTACTCTTGCCTGGAAAATCCCATGGACAGAGGAGCCTGGTGGGCTGCAGTCCATGGGGTTGCTATGAGTCGGACACGGCTGAGCGACTTCACTTTCACTTTTCACTTTCACACATTGGAGAAAGAAATGGCAACCCACTGCAGTTTTCTTGCCTGGAGAATCCCAGGGATGGCAGAGCCTGGTGGGCTGCCGTCTATGGGGTTGCACAGAGTTGGACACGACTGAAGCGACTTAGCAGCAGCAGCAGCATAAATAGCAAAGATCAGAAAGGGATAAAGCTGGAGTGAGCTTCTCAGTGCAGAGAATAGGCAACATCTCACAGTGTACTTTAAAAATAAGGGCGCCTCAGTAAAATAAAAGCTTGACCCTCAGCACTGGATAAAGTTGTGTTAAAATCCTGGTTTAGCCTAAACTCCTAGCACCGAACTTCCTGCTTCTTTAATTTGGGCTTTGGAGATTATATCTGTAAGGGGCCTGGTTCATTGAGTTGGAGCTTAGTGTCTGGTGGGTAAGACTTCCCCAGTGGCTCAGTGGTAGAGAATCCACCTGCAATGCAGGAGACACAAGAGATGCAGGTTTGATCTCTGGGTCGGGAAGATCCCCTGGAGTAGGGCATGGCAACCCACTCCAGTATTCTTTTGGGAAAATGCCATGGACGGGAAGCCTGGCAGGCTGTAGTCCATGGGTCCCAAAAAGCTGGACGCGACTGAAGCGACTAAGCACGCACGCCTAGAAGTTAGACACTGCCCGTCACTGTCACCGCACTGCTCCACACCATGGTGTGAAGCAGCCTGGATAAACAGATGCTGAAAGCAACAGGGGCCTCCATGTAGGGCAGAAAGCCACTTGCCTTATCTAATATTGCTGAGCAACTGTTTTCACCTACTAAAATTGGCCCCACAACACCTGATGCCCTGAGTGTGACTGGTCCTCCGAGCCAGCTGGGAGCAGCCGTCCCCTTCCTCGGTTCTCTATCAAACCATCTTCTGTTTGGGGTTCTCAGCCCAGTTCTAGAGAGCACGAGAGAAGAGAAAGACCCAGCCCCTGCCCTCTGGAAATGTACTCTCAGAGGACAGGCCACCCTCTGAGCAATGACATGTCATGATGCCATGTGGTCCCCAGGTCATGGGATCACAGCGCTGGAGCGCTTGGCAGGCTCTCAGCCTCATCTGTGCTGATTCTCCACATCAGTCACCTTCTCTCCCCCTTAGTTCATTGCACACACCTGACCTTCACCTCGAAGGCCCCTTTTCCAAGTGTGAGGGGGCAGGTTTCCTGGGAGGCCTTCCTTCTGCTCTTCTCCCTCAGCACTTTAATTTTTTCCACTAATACAGAAACCTGTTCTGTAGTAGGGCCCAAATAAAACAGGTAGGGCCCCACAGGCACGAAGCCCCCGGTCACATGGATTCATCTGTCCTGTGAAAGGACGATTATTCCCCCGTTTGGTGATTGTCACGTGTCTGTCTTCCCACTAGATGGTGAGCTCCATGGCAGCAGGAGCTGTGTCTGTCCTGATCACTGCTATGGTTTTGGCTACCTGGTTGGCTGAATGGCTCTGTGACCGTGAGTCTGACAGTGCTCAGAGGAAAAGGTCCTGATGGTGAAGAACAGCTGAGGGAGGTTCCTGCGGTGGGTGGAGTTTGTATACGAGGGCAGCGGGCAGGAATACAGCAGGGATGTGGAGGTGGGAATGAGTCTGGGTTGTGCCAGAGACGATGGCGGGACCAGTCTGCCTTATTGGGAGGAGGACTGGTGACATTGGCTGGATATGGGGCAGGAGGAATCCAGGTGCTGCCTCCTGGGGCCTCTCTGCCTCTATACACAGCTCTTGGTCTTCCCCAGCTTCTGGTTCTCCCTCCCTAATCCCCCTACCTTCTTCTTTGAAAAATGTATCTATTTATTAATTTGGCCGTGCTAGGTCTTCACTGCAGTGCGAGGGCTCTAGGAGTGGCAGCTTCAGTGGTTGCGGCTCGTGGGCTCTAGAGTACTGAATAGTTATTGTGCACGGGCTTAGTTGCTCCTCGGCATATGGGATCTTCTTGGACCAGGAATCAATACTGTGTCTCCTGTATTGTATTCCCTGAGCCACCAGGGAAATCCCACCCCCCACCCCCGCCCCACCTTCTAACAGGGCATCAAGAAGTCCATGGATAAGGAACTCAAAGAACAGCAAGGTAGGTGATCAGACCTCTGGTCATCTGAGAGTATAGGACCTTCCTTTGTTGAAATCCCAGCTCCAGTCACCTTCCCCGTGTGGAGCTGCCAGATAAAATACCAGACACCCAATAAATCTGAGTTTCAGACATACAGTGAATAATTACTTAGAATAAATAACACTGGAGACATGCCTATACTAAAAAGTTCTTCCTTGCTTCTCTGAAATTTCAATTTTTATTAGCTAAACATGGTAACCCTTTCCTCACCCCCATTTCAGAACCTGCCACTTGCCCCTGCTTGAGCCTCCAGGAAGCCATCAGAGAAGTCTTGGGCCTCCAACAGCATCCTCAACAAAGCCACAATTTAGATGAAAGCGATACTGAAGATTATTTAGTCTCATGTGTGTGTGCGTGCTAAGTCACTTCAGTACTGTCCAACTCTTTGCGACCCCATGGACTGTAGCCAACCAGGCTCCTCTGTCTATGGAATTCTCCAGGCAAGAATACTGGAGTGGGTTGCTATTTCCTTCTCCAGGGGATTTTACCAACCCAGGGATCGAACCTGTGTCTCCTATGCCTCCTGCATTGGCAAGCAGGTATTTTTTTTTAAACACTAATGCCACCTGGGAAGCCCATTTAGTCTCATACCACCCCCCATACATGGACCAGGAGACTGAGGCCCAGAGGGGACAGGCATTGGCAAGCCCTTGGGCCCCTGCAACTCCTTGCCTGTAACTTGGGCCTCCTGGGGAGCAGAAGGACCCTTGGGGAAGGGGTTTAGGAAAGGCCAGGGCCCTCCTGGGTAAGGCAGGGCAGGAAGGCTCCAGGTTAGCCCACCCCCAGGCAGTTTCCCGGATCTGACAACCCCAGGTGAGTCACCACCTGCCAGATTGCATCTAGGGCAGTTCCGAGTCCCTGGGCTTCTCAGCTCCTGCTGGGCTTGCTGCCCAGAGCAACTGGGGGTGGGGTGGCTGGAAGGGGGTGTCTCTTGGGCAGGAGCAAGTGGGTGGGGCTGGATTTCATGTGAGAGGACTGGGCAGCCACTCAGGCACTTCAGAGATGACTCAGTTTAACTCCCAAGGAGGAAATTGAGGTGAGGGGAGCTGGGAATGGACTCAGTTGTTGTTCAGTCACTCAGTTGTATCCGACTTTTTGCGACGACAAGATTCCCTGTCCTTCACCATTTCCTGGAGCTTGCTCAAACTCATGTCCACTGAGTCGGTGATGCCATCCAACCATCTCATCCTCTGTCATCCCCTTCTCCTCCTGCCTTCAGTCTTTCCCAGCAGCAGGATCTTTTCTGATGAGGCAGCTCTTTGCATCAGGTGGCCAAAGAATTGGAGCTTCAGCTTCAGCCTCAGTCCTTCCAATGAATATTTAGGATTGATTTTCCTTAGGAGTGACTGATTCTATCTCCTTGCTGTCCAAGGGACTTTCAAGGGTCTTCTCCAATACCACAGTTCAAAAGCATCAATTCTTCAACACCCATAGAGGCAGGGACTTAACCAAAATCACCCAGCCAGTCAGACCCACAGGCTAGGGTTTTTCTATCAAATTGTCATTCCACTCTCCCTACTGAAATTGCCCACCCCTCTTCCTGCTCTGTGTTTCTTCATCTCATTTTTCCCTCCTTGATGCTACATTGTCTATTATCAGTTTCCAGTTAAAACACAAATCCTGTGCACTCTCTGGAGACCCCAGAACAGTGCCTGGCACTGAGCAGGTGCCGAATAAGCCTTTGTTGAAAGAAACTGCCCCTGTTACATCTCACCTTGTGTGGCACACACGGCATGATGCGGCAGTCCCCCAGCCGCAGGTATGCAGTACAGCCTCTGCTAGGAGTGTGGTTTTCTGTGGGTCTGGGGGCCCCCGAGGCCCAGGGCTCCCTCCTCTAGTCACAGCCCCTCCTGGGTCTGGGAACTGAGAGAGTAACAGCACAGGGACGAGATGGACTGACTGTGAGCTTAGGGGCCAGGCTCTCACCTGTCTGTCCCAGAGCACCCTCTGGACCACACAACACCTGAGAATGGCCAGGGTACTCAATTCCAGAGTCATGCTGGTTCGCTCCCTGGGTCAGGAAGATCCCCTGGGGAAGGAAATGGAACCCACTGCAGTACTCTTGCCTGGAAAATCCCATGGACAGAGGAGCCTGTCGGGCAACATCCCATGGGATCACAAAGAGTGGGACATGACTGAAGTGACTTAGCTTGCACACAGTCACTAAGCAGTTTCAGACTCTTCTGTGACCTCATGGACTGTAGCCCTACAGGCTCTTCTCTCTAACAAACTACCACCAACAGGAAGAATTTAAGAAAGATCAAAAGGAGAGAGGAGACCCCAGTCCCTATGTCCTACCAATCTCCCAGAATTATTCTCGCTGAAATCCGTCTTGGCTGGGTGATGTGCACGTCACCAGGAAAGACCCTGGGTCAGAGTGATTGGCCAGAGACAACCTAGAAACTAACCATAAAACCACAAAACCCAGGACTGTGAGCCTCACGGCAGAGCAGTTCTCCTGGGTTCCCTTACCCTGCTGCTCTCCACTCAGGTGCCCCTTCCCAAGAAAGTCTCTTGCTTTGTCAGCGAGCGTGTCTCCTCCGACACTCATTTCCAAGTGTTAAGCTAGAGCGCACTCTCTGGGGCCTAGAAGGGCAACATCTAGTCTGAGCCAATAGCTATGTTCTCACGACAGAGTTGTACCAAAGACATCCCTTTTAATGTATGGATAAATAGTAAGCTGTCAATAAAATCATGGCGCCCTCTAATGGCAGTAATGGTGTGTGTGCTGATGGGAATGTGCTTGCCACAATGAGTAATGTGCTCTGTTCCCCTCTTTGGTTATCGCTTTGACATTTGTCACAAACACACCTTTTGTTCCTCTAATAATGTCTATGGCCTGTTTCACTGTCAGCAGCAGAGCTCCCCTGGGTAATCTCAAAACCTTGAAGAAACAAAACCTTGGTGTCACATTCTTCTCCAGGTTTATCCTGTAGGCACCTTTGCCAACAATCACCTCTGATTACGTATTATACCGCGGGGGTGTACACTGTGCCAGCCTCTACCCTAGGGGTGTCCCTTACCTTTAGGCCCCAGCCTCCCCTCTATCCCTGACAGACCCTTCGCAGACCCTATTCCCCCTCCTTCTCTGAGGCTCACATCCAGGCCTTATCTGTGTTGGAGACCATGGGTGGTTGGGGCCTCATGGGCTGTCTTGGGGACACTTGGAACACTTCATAGACATCCAGAGAATGTCACTCCGAGAGGTCTGTCCAGATTTGTCCGGCCCCCAGCCTCTGCCCAGTCTAGATACCTCCACCTCTAGTTATATGATCTCCCTGGTATGTCCAAAGGTGAGCTCTGCATCTCTTCCCAAGCCTGTTCCTGTCTCAGCCTGAGTGAGGGCACCTCCAGCCAGCTGGCCATGTGGGCAGAACCTGAGAATCATGGAGCCTCCTCTCGCCCCCTTCCTGCCCTCCTCCATTTCGCTCAGTCCTGGCCATCCGTGTGTGATATCCTGGGGAGAGTCCACGTCTCACCTTCCTTCGCCTCACCTTCATTTTTGCTTCATCTTCTCTCACCTGAACCTTGAAGCAGTGAGCTCCTTTGATCTCTGCCCTCAGTCCCAAGCTCCCTGCAGCAGCAGGGAGTGATCCTACTGGCAGCACATCCAAGCTCATCGTTCTCCTGCTCAAAACCTCTCCACACCTCCCCATTGCCCTCAGGATAAAATCAGCTCCTTGGCCTGATAGTTGAGGTTCTTCATGATCTGGACCCTGCCAGCCTCACCAGCTCACCTCACTCTGCTGTTCCACGGACTGCTAAGCTTTATGCAGCTCCCAGCCTTGCTTCAAGACGATCCCTCCACCTGGAATGCTCCTTCCTTCCTAACTGGTAGATTCCTTCATCTTCAATCATCGGGAGAGTCCACTGCGGGAATCAACTTGTTTTCCAGGGAGGGTGGGTAAACAAGGCTTTTCTCAGGGTGTATGTGTCTGTGTTTAGAGTCAGTAAACATTTGTCTATTTATTCATGTACACATAGGCTTGTTTCTAGAAGGATCTGAGGTGGGCCATTACATATTTACTGAGTGGCAGCCGTGCGCCACACAACTCCATGCACGCTGCATCTGCATCCACACTCCCTCTGGCAGACCGGAGACTGGAGAACTTCTAGGGCAGGGGCTCAGGGTGCAAGGGTGAGGGAACTCAGAGGAACCAGGAAGGGGGAGGTGGGAGGGATGGAACAGTGAGAAGGGCTTGACAGGAGATGGGAACAGCGGGAACAGAAGGAGCAAAAGTTGTGAGTGGGGGATGGGGAGAACCACCGCTTCCTTCTGGGGCCCCTGCTTGTGTTTCCTTTCCCTTTCGCCCAGGTCGTCTTCAAGATCTGTTCCCCTTTCTTCTTGCAACATTGCCCCGTGGGGGACAGGGTGGGGATGAACGTAGTGGGGACTGAGATTGTGAGAGCCCCTCAGGGTCCAGATTACCCACAGGAGGGAGCCTGTCCCCAGTCAATGAGCTGCCCTGTGGTCACAGCATGCTGAAGTTGCCAGCACACTAGCCATCCACCCTTCATCCTCCCAGCCAGTCTGTGACTGTGTATCACCGCATCCATTTCATCAGAGAGGAAACCAAAGACCAGAATGTGGGTGACAGAGCAAGGACTCCATCCGTCTATCTTCAGAGGCTAAAATATTTCTTCTGTCAACTATCCTAGGGGCCATCTGCTCCTGAATCCTCTGGGCACAGCATAGGGAGCTTAAGAAATATAAGTTGGGTTAGTATCAGAGAGGATGGATTCCTGAGAAGGGTCCCCTCTCTGCAGCCTCTAGGCCAATACCTGGGCTTAACCTTTATGGGCTTCCCTGATAGCTCAGTTGGTAAAGAACCCGCCTGCAATGCAGGAGACCCCAGTTCAAATCCTGGGTCAGGAAGATCTGCTGGAGAAGGGATACACTACCCACACCAATATTCTTGGGCTTCCCTTGTGGCTCAGCTGGTAAAAAATCCGCCAGCAATGCGGGAGGCCTGGCTTTGAACCCTGGGTTGGGAAGATCCCCTGGAGAAGCAAAAGGCTATCCACTCCAGTGTTCTGGCCTGGAGAGTTCCATGGACTATATAGTCCATGGGGTCACAAAGAGTCGGACATGACTGAGCAACTTGCATTTTCACTTTCAACCTTCATGGGCTACTTCAGTCGCTCAGCCCCTCTGCATCTATCCAGCCCTGGTGCTCAGGGCACAGGACCTGGTCAGGCACCAGGAAGCTCAGGCTGCAGCACCAGCGCTGCCAGCCCTGGCTTCCTGACTCTGGCCGAGACCTCAGCCCTCTGCCCTTTGCCTTCTGCAGTCAAGATGCTGAGCTAGAGGGTGTTCGAGGTCCTGATTCTCTGATCTCCGTGACTCCCAGATTTCCCTGGGTTTGGTTTGTCTGCAGAGTGTGTGCCAGGCTGAGAACAGGATCAGTTCCCATCCTGCCCTGCTGGTCAGCCCTGAGGGGGCCCTCCAGGCAGTGGGAATGGTTGCCAGGGTCAGGGGTTACAGATTCTAGTTTTATCTGTTGCAGCCAAAGCTGGGGCTGGCCTGGCCCACTCCCCAGCTGACCCCCACTGACCCCAAAACTGAGTGGCTGGGAATTGACCCAGGTTGAGCTGAGGCAGCTGTCAAGGCAGCCCTAAAATTAGCTTCAACAGGGATAGGGAGAGAGCTCTGGCCCGGGCTTCAGGCTCCAACGTCCCCGAGGGACTGAGCCCACACTCCACTGAAGGCTGGAGAGGTCAGCCAGGGTTCTGCCAGCGGCCCTACCATGATGTTGGCTGGAGAGTCACAGATGAGCATAGGCACATTTCAGGAGGGGATTTGAAGGGCAGGCACCCTCTGCCAATTGCTTGGGCCCTGATGTAGCTCCCGTCTCCCAGCCCATCAGAACCTGGGAGGGTCCAGGGAAGGACCTTGCTATTTATATTCTTCTAGAACAGGTTGAGGCAGCCTGTCTGTCTTCCCAAGGCTGAATTGGATGGCCTCACACCTAACATCAGCTCCCAACCACAGAGGAGGAGCCAGAGGTCTACCAGCCTGCTGTGGGGGTAGGTTGCAGATCCCCAGTACTAGGTCTAAAGTCAGCTCCTCCTGCTTAGGAACAGCAGCTGGATCCACTTCCCTACTCTCTGCCTTGTGTTCTGAGGAACTTGCAGATTCTAATTCCAAAGGTCTGGGGTGGCACGTGAAATTATTCAAGATTCTAACAAGGTCCCAGGTTGGTCTGCAGACTACTCTGATCACAGATCTTACTTTCCCAGCCAGTCTGGGTGGACCCCAAGGCCAGACTTCCTTTCTTTGGTTTCATAGGTATTCCTCAACCAACCCCAGTAGAGCCTGGCTCAGGTACGTGGGCACATGATGCAGCAGGTAGCTGACTGTTTTATTTTGTGTTCCTATGTGGGTATGTAGATGCTCATGGCAGTCCTGGTGCCTCTGTGTATCCAGCTTGTGACTTTTTACACTTATAGAGTGTACAAAGATGCAGGTGTACAATAATAGCACACATCGCTAACATTTTAAAAAACAGTCAACTTTTAGTCAGGTACTAACAAGATTACATATAATGTCCTAAGTCTCATAACAACTCTTATGAGTTATGGTCCTATTCTCAGATGAGAAAATTGAGGCTCACAGAGGTTAGATGACTTGCTCAAGGTCACATGACTGTTAAGAGGCAGCCGGCTGCTGTCAGGGATGGGCTGCACCCTGGTGCAGGTGAGCTTGGGAGCATATTTGTGCAGCTGGGTAGGCCTGGGCGAGTGCAAGAGTGAAGTAGCTCCAAGAGGCAGGGAGGTTGGAGTCAGTGCAGATCAATCAGAGCACATGCAGAAGGTAGGCCTGGGCGAGTGCAGGAGTGAAGTAGCTCCAAGAGGCAGGGAGGTTGGAGTCAGTGCAGATCAATCAGAGCACATGCAGAAGGCAGGGGGGCAATCAGAGCAGGTGCAGAAGGCAGGTGGGGAGGAGGAAGGAGACCTAGGCCCAAACCAGCCCAGCCTGGGCTTGAGTCTTCACACTGCCCAGCTGAGTTTCAACTTTCTCCTCTGTGAAGTGAATATATAAAAGTTGTCTTGTGAGGCTGCCATTTTGAGAAAGAAATGTGATAACATGTACAAAGAGGCCAGGGCCAGCCCAACACAGAGTAGGTGCTCAGGATGTGTGAGCTAGCCTTTTCTCTCCCCCTGCCCCACCCTCTGTGGGTGAACTTCTTGGCAATCTGGGGAGTGGCTTCTGACCTGATGGTTGCTGCCAACTCATTGGATAAAAGAGGCATCCTGGGAAGGGTCAGGGACAAGCCAGGGCAAAGCCAATAGAGAGGTGCTGGGATCACAGCTGAGAGAGCCCCCCAGAGGGAGACAGACATCCCTACAGAGCTTAGAGCCTGGCTTGCGTTGGCTGAGACAGAACTGCAAAGCTGGAGACCCCTTCAACTCAGGATAAGCCCTCTTAGGAAAGAAACACCCTCTCCTTTGACTCAGCCCTTAGCTATGTCAGACATCAGTCTTCGTGGTCCTCTAGAGACCGTGCCCATTGGGGGCCAAGTCTCCCCTGGGCTGGGCCGGACGTCTGTTAGGTCGGGGTTTTGTAAGTCTGTGATGACTCATTTTCTCTTCCTCCTCCCACACCCTAACCTCACGGCCGGAGCTGGGTGGCTCCCAGCATGAATTGTTGTGGGGCATCAGTGGGTAGACCCCTTACCTACCAGCCATGCATTGCCAGCAAGTTTGCTGCCCAAGTCACTCCTAAAGGAGTAAACTGCTTCTTGTAGGCCTCTGCAAAAAAGTGGGAAGTCGCCTTGGTAGGCATTAATCTCTCCTGGGATCCAGAGTGGAGGGGAACTCAGTTGGATCTCCTGGACTACCAGAAGCAGGTGCTGGGAAAGAGAGTCCAGGATACACTGCTGATGAGAGCTCGTTAAAGGTGTGAGACTGAAATATTGCACTGGTGATGCCACATGGCTCGCTTCCAAAATTTGCCACGTGAGGATCCTAAGGCCAAAAGAGGACCATCACCAGGCCAGGTCACCAGGAAAAGGGGCACAGAGCCCACCCCAGCCACCTTCCCAGATGAGGCTGTGAAAGACTCTGGAGTTTGGCGCCCCCATGTGGCTGAATAGAAGAAAGACAGGACTGAGCTAAGATTTGGAAAAAAGTTCCTAGGGTTGAGTGACTCCAGTGCGTGAGGGGCACCCTTCCTGGGTACAGGGCGAGGACTGTCTCCAATTACACAGCCTCAGCCCCAACTAGTCCCCCCAATTCAATATCTATCTCCCACACCAGACTGGGAGCACCCCAGGAGCACGGTGGGATCTGATCTATCACATCCCTTGGATACCCTAGGAAGCTTTGAGGAAGTGGTTTGAACTGAATGGAATTCAGTGTAAATGGAAGGAAACAGTGTGGAATGTGGACAAAGATTATGCACAAGACTGTTCACCAAATCCATGTCCGTAAAAGCAAAAATTGCGTTGATGTATTGTTGAAGTGGGTGATAGGTACAAGGGTCTGTTACAATATTCAATTCTTTTTAGTGTGTGTTTGAAATGTTTTGAAACAAAAGAATTAATGGAAACCATAAAGGCCTAACGATAGAAATCTAAATAAATTATGATGCAGTTGTGCAAAGGAATAGTGTTTAGAGACATTAAAAATGCTGTCATGGAGTTTTTTTGTTTTTAATTATAACAGCTTTATTGATCTATAATTCACATAACATACAATTTATGGACTTAAAGTATACAGTGGTTTTTAGCATATTCAGGAAATTTTACAACCATCACTGCAATCGATTTTGAAACATTTTTGACAACCCCCCAACAAAACCTTCTATCTGTTAGCAGTCACTTCTCATATGCCCCCAAGTCTCTCCCACCCCTCAACGCAGCCGACAAATCTACTTTCTGTCCCTGTAGATTTGCTTATTCTGGACATTTAATGAAAATGAAATCACGTAACGTGTGGTCCTCTGTATTTGACTCTTTTTTTTTTTAAACACAGCACAATGTTTTCAAGGTTCATTGAAGTTGTAGCATGCATTGGTATTTCATTGAGGATGCACAAAAATGTATCCATTCATTGCTGCTGCTAAGTCACTTCAGTCATGTCCAACTCTGTGCGACCCCATAGACGGCAGCCCACCAGGCTCCCCCGTCCTTGGGATTCTCCAGGCAAGAACACTGGAGTGGGTTGCCATTTCCTTCTCCAATGCATGAAAGTGAAAAGTGAAAGTGAAGTCGCTCAGTCGTGTCCGAATCTTAGCGAACCCATGGACTGCAGCCTACCAGGCTCCTCCGTCCGTGGGATTTTCCAGGCAAGAGTACTGGAGTGGGGTGCCATGGCCTTCTCCATCCATTCATTAGTTGATGGATATTTAGGTTGTTTCTGCTTTGGGGCTATATGAATAATGCAGTTAATAACATTTATGTACAAGTGTTTGTGTGGATATATGTTTTCACTTCTCTTGAATGTACACTGCTGGAGTAAAATGGCTGGATCATATATTAACTCTATGCAGGACTTCCCTGGAGGTCCAGTGGTTAAGACTCTGTGCTCCCAATGCAAAGGGCGCTGCTTCAATCCCTGGTCAGAGAACTGAGATTCCCACATGCCACACGATGCAGCCAAAGTCATAAAATTTAATTTTAAAAATGTATGAACTCTATGTTTAATTAACTGAAGAACTGCCAGACTGTTTTCCAAAAGCTCCATCGTTCTACATTCTCACCAGCATTGTACGAGTGTTCAGATCGATTTCTCCATATCCTTGCCACATTTGTTATGATCTGTCCTTCTTTCAGTCTAGCCATCCTACTGGGTGTGACCCATGTAATTTTTAATGACATGGAAAATGTCTTTAGTGTAATGTTAGATTTTTTTAGAAACAGACTTAGAACTGTTTATACAGTATAATCTCAACTCCCTATGTGTTTACAGAAATCAGACTAAAAAATAATCTACTAAAATGTTGATTTGGTTATCTGTGGACAATTTTGCATGGTTTTTATTTTTTCCTAATTTCTTTGACAGTTTAAACATGCTTTGATGGGGGGAAAACGTCAAAAGAAGATTAAAAATCAGTACATATTAGAAAGACAATGCAAATAAATTAAACTATTAAAAATGTATTGAATAAAGCTGATTAAGTGCCAGTATGTAGGACCTTGGGCACTTGGAGATGAGGTCTGAGTAGAGACGGAAAAAGCAGACGAGTCGGGCCACTAATTTTAGGGTGCAGGGGTGTACAGAAAAGGAGCATCACTTTCAGTAGGAATTAGGGAAAGCTTCACGGAGGAGGCAACCCTGCAGCTATATGGACTGTGAGCAAGAGGCCAATTTAGACTCATGGAGATGAAGTGAGGGGACAGATTACAGATTGCAGGTATATCAGACATAGGCCTGACCTCTGTGTGCACAGACTGCTGGGGTTGCAGACGAGAGCTCCAGTGTCTCTGTAGGAGAGCTGGTGACCTGAGCCAATCTCGCTCTGCCCTAATTTGGGGTAACTGACCTTGCCCAATATGCTGAGGATGAGTTTCCTAATCTCTGAAATGGCTGTAATAAACTTCCTTAAGTGTTGTCATAGCGCTGAATGAGATAGGAATGTGAAGCAGTCTCTGGCACAAGCCTGACCCACAGCAAGTAAGGGATTTACTTCAAGGAAAGAGGGAGGTGCAAACTTGACTTAAAGAATGGAATGATGTAGGAGGAGATGGAGGCGAGGGACACTTACCTGGACCTTGAAGGATGAAGGATTGGTGGAGGAGGGGACTGACATTCCAGATAAAAGCAGCCAGGATCCAGAGTCCCCAGCAAGAGGAAAAAGGTCAAAGGACAGGCCAACTGGGAGTAAGATATTGGAGGATGGGGCACCTTGCTTTCTGACAATAGAGAAGTTACTACAGCAAAGATACAAGAGACTTTCCTAATGGACCAGTGGCTAAGACTCTATGCTGCCAATTCAGGGGGCCTGGGATTTTCAGGTGGCTCAGTGGTAAAGAATCTGCTTGCAATGCAGGAGACATAGGTTCAATCCCTGGGTCAGGAAGATACCCTGGAGAAGGAAATGGTAATCCACTCCAGTATTCTTGCCTGGAAAATTCCTTGCACAGAGGAGCCAAGCAGGCTGAAGTCCATGGAGTTGCAAAGAGTTGGATGTGACTGGGCACGCTCGGGTTCAGTCCCTGGTAAGGGAACTAGGTCCCACCTGCCCCAACTGAGAGTTCACATGTTGCAACTATAGATCCCACAATGCCAACTAAGACCCAACATAGCCAAATAAATAAATAACTTTTTAAAGTGAAATTGCTTTATTTAAAAAAAGAGAGAGCGAGAGAGATACAAATATTCTCCTGGCAGGGCAGCCAAGCAGTCACCTTATCTACTTTTACCAGCTAGCCCAGAGAGGCTCGAGGTCACACAGGGAGGCTGGGGTGCCCCAGGTTCGGGCTTTTCTGCAGGAAGTGGCCCCAGGACTGCAGATTGCAGTGGGACTCAGGGACTTGCTTCTGAGCCCTGTGTGTGCTTCCCATCCACTTCTCAGACAAGTGGCTCTCCTGGGATCGTGGAGTTGAAATAAAGGGAAGAGGCAGTTTTATTTTCTTCTTCACTCCTGTGATTTTGAAGCCCTTCGCTCTGGGCTAGTGCTGCCTTTGTCCCTTAGTAAATGACACAAGTGGCTGTTGCTGGATATTTTCAGGACAACTAGCTTAGACTTTGCAAAAACTCAGTGTTACAGAATCTTGCAACTTATTGTCAAATGTTTCTGGGAGGAGAAACACATCCAGGGAGATAGAGTAAATGTAGCAAAATGTTAACAATGAACTACAGATGAAGGGCACAATACTATTCTTTAAACTTTCCCATAGACTAAAAACAAAAAAGTTTTAAGTTTTTTGGGGAAAAAATGCAACATATACAACTACATACAATGTGAACCAAAAATTAGAAAGAAGGAAGACCAAAGAAACAATCTTTCTGATCTCCAGTTAGTCAAAGTATTCATAGATACAATATCAGAAACATGATCTGCAAATGAAAAATATTGATAAATAGGACTTTATCAATGTCTTTATCTTTGAAAGACACAATTAGGAAAATGGAAAGACAAGCCACTGTTTGGCAGAAGCTATCAAAATCAGTATCCATAGAAGGAGTTCTATCCAGAACAACTATAAAAGGCCAAAGCAAAAAACAAAATTACTGTGAAAACTCAGTAATAAGAAAACAAACCACCCAATCAAAAATGGACAATAGATATGAACAGATATTCCACCAAGAAGGTATATGATGGAAATAAGCACATGGAAAGATGCTCAAAAGACAAAAATTAGTAGAAGTACAGAGAGAAATAAATGAATCTGCTATTGTAGTTGGAGACTTCAGCAGCCCTGTTAGAAGTGAACCTAGCTTTGGGGGAGAATGGATATATGTATATGTATGGTTGAGCCCCTTTGCTGTTCACCTGAAATGATCACAACATTGTTTATTGGCTATGCTCCAATACAAAATAAAAGAAAAAAATTTTTAAATAAAGAAGTGGATCTAGCATCCAGAAAATCAGTAAGGACGTAGTTCCACCAATCAACTGGGTATGACTGATATCTATAGACTAATTCATCTAACAACAGCAAAATATACACTCATTTCAAGCTCAAATGGAACATTCAGCAAGATAGACCACACTGTGGGTAATAGAACACCTAACCAAATTTAAAAGAATAGAAATCATGTAATTTTGGCTCTCAGACCACAAAAAAATTAAATTAGAAATCAATAACAGAAAGATAATCGGAAAATCCCCAGACACATGGAAATTAAATAAGACACTTCCAAATAACGTATGGGTCAAAGAAGAAATCTCAAGAGAAATGTGTAAGTAATATTTTAAACTAAATAAAAATTAAATATCAAAATTTGAAGCAGTGAAAGAATTGCTTAGAGGGACATTTATAGCATTGAATGCATGTAATATTAATAGAAAGGAAGAAACATCAAAATCAATAATCTGTTTCATTTTAGGAAACTAGAAAAAGAGCAAATTAAATCCAAAGGGAGGAGAATAAAAGAAATAAAAAGATTTAGAGGTGAAACTGAAAACAGAAAATCAACAGAGATAAAGCAATGAAACCAAACCTGATTCTCTGAAAAGACTGATAAAACTGATACACCTCTAGGAGGCTAACTGCTTTAAAAAAAAAAAGAGAGGATATAAATTACTGATCACTTATACCCCAATGCAAAATAAAAAGTTTAATAACAAAAAATGAAAGGGAACAATCACTACAAATCCTATGGACACTAAAATGATAATAAAGGAATATTATGAAGAACTATGCCCACAAATTTGATAACCTAGATGAAATGGACCAATTCTTTGAAAGAAACAATCTGCAAAGACTCATACAAGAAGAAATAAACAATCTGAATAGGCTTATATCTGTTAAAGAAATTGAATCAATAATTTGATAAACTTTCAAAACAGAAAGCAGCAGACCCCGATGGGTTCACTTGTGAATTCCACCAAATATGTAAGAAGAAATTATACCAATTCTCTACATGTCTTTCAGAGGTTAGAAGCAGAAGGAATACTTCCTAACTCACTCTGTGAGGCCAATACTACCCTGATACCAAAACCAAAGACATTAGAAAAAAAGAAAACTTATAGATCATTACCTCTCATTAACATAGATGCAAGATGCTCAAACACATTATTAGTCATTGCTGCTGCTGCTAAGTTGCTTCAGTCGTGTCCGACTCTGTGCGACACCATAGACGGCAGCCCACCAGGCTCCCCTGGCCCTGGGATTCTCCAGGCAAGAACACTGGAGTGGGTTGCCATTTCCTTCTCCAATGCAGGAAAGTGAAAAGTGAAAGTGAAGTCGCTCAGTCGTGTCTGACTCTTCACGACTACATACCTATTAAGTGAAGTCATTAAGTGATAGTCACTTAGCTTTGTCTGACTCTTTGTGACCCATGGAACTACAGCCCCCCAGGCTCCTCTGTCCATGAAATTCTCTAGACAAGAATACTGGAGTGGGTTGCCGGTCCCTTCTCCACGGGATCTTCCTGACCCAGGGATCCAACCTGGGCCTCCTGCATTGCAGGCAGATTCTTAACTGTCTGAGCTACCGGGGAAGCCTGTATTAGAATGGCTAAAATTAAAAAGATTGACCGTATCAAGTGTTGATGAGGATATGGAACAACTAGAACTCTCATACACCGTCAGTGGGGATGTAATACAGTACCACCACTTTGGAACACAGTTTAGTAATTTCTTAAAATTTTAAACATAAGTCTCCTATATAACCCAGTCATTCCATTTCTAGGTGGAATGAAATGAAGAGAGAATGAACTCAAGAGAAATGAAAGCATATGTCAAAACAAAGTCTTGTATACAATTAATCAAAGCATCTTTGTTTGTAACAGCCTCAAACTGGAGATGACCCAAATGTTCATCAATGGATAAGTGAATAAACAAATTGTGGCCCATACATACAATGGAATCCTATTCAGCAATAAAAAGTAATGAGCCGATGGACAACCTGTACAATGGTGGTGTGAGGAGCCCTGCAGACCCTCTTCTCAGTGGAACAACCATAACTATATATATATTACAAAGTCATATATATATTACAAAGTCATATATATATTACAAAGTCATATATATATATATGTGTGTGTGTCATTCTCTGGAAATTGCCCTCACAGCACATAGCAAATGAGGGGATGTTTATTCAATAAAATCTAGGGACTTCCCTGGTGGTCCAGTGGCTGAGACTGTACTCCCAATGCAGGGGGCCTGGGTTCAATCCCTGATCAGAAAACTAGACCCCATAACCTGCAACTAAGACCTGACACAGTCAAATAAATAAAAATAAATATTTTAAAAAATCTATTAAATCTTGGCAAGGATAGTAAGAGTCTGGAGCATTTGGGCCATGACTCATTCTTTCCTTGCCCCTACCAGCTCAACATATGGAAGCCCCCCTGTAGACAGGTGAAGGTAAGAACAGAGAGCTCCTGCTTTTCCCAGGTTCCAGACCAGGGCTATCGTCCAGGGCTGTGGTATATTCCTGGGAGGAACAGGCTGTCAGCATTTCTCATTCTCTCAGCTCTGTGTTGCTGGGACAATTGGTGCCACATGCAAAAGAATGCAGTCTTCTGCTTCCTTCACACTGTATACAAAAATTAATTTTAAATGATGAAATACAGAAACTTAAGAGCTAAAAGCATAAAATGCTTAAAACAGTAAATCTTCAGGAACTTGAATTTGTCAGTGGTTTCTTAGATATGGTAACAAAAGCACAACTAACAAAGTGAAAAAAACATGTTTTTTACAAATTGAAATTTGTCAAAATTAAAAATATTTTTGCTTTAAAGGACACCATCCAAAAAGTGAAAAAACAATCTATAGAATGGAGAGAAATATTTATAAATCATACATCAGATAAATATAGAATCTAGACTATATAATGGAGAAGGCAATGGCACCCCACTCCAGTACTCTTGCCTGGAAAACCCCACGGACAGAGGAGCCTGGTAGGCTGCAGTCCATGGGGTCACTAAGAGTCGGACACGACTGAGCGACTTCACTTTCACTTTTCACTTTCATGCATTGGAGAAGGAAATGGCAACCCACTCCAGTGTTCTTGTCTGGAGAATTCCAGGGACAAGGGAGCCTGGTGGGCTGTCGTCTATGGGGTCCCACAGAGTGGAACACGACTGAAGCGACTTTGCAGAAGTAGCAGCAGACTATATAAAAACTATTAGTTAAATAATAAAAAACAAATCAAATTTAAAATGGGCAGAGATCTAACTAGACATTTTTCTAAATAAGATAGACAGCTAAACAAATAGAAAAGTGGACCATAAGCACAAGAATAGATTCCTGCCATCATTAGTGATCAAGGAAATGCAAATCAAAACTGCTATGGGATATCACATCATACCCACAAGGATAACCATAATTTTAAAAATCATAGAATAATAAATATTGGTTAGGATGTGTAGAAGTCAGAATCCTCATAGACTGCTGGTTGGAATGTGAAATGGTGCCATTACTTTGAAAAAATAATTTTAAAATATATTTGGGGAAAATTGGGAGAAATGTGAATATGAACTGGATATTAGGTGATAGTATGGAATTATTCATCCTTTCCTCAGGATTGTGATTAAGAAAGTGTTCTTAATCTTAGAAGCTTTATGCTCAGGTATGGGTGTCATCTAGCGACATGGTATCTGAAACTCACTTTCAAATGATTCAGATTTTTTAAAAGAGAAAGCAATGAGGCAAACAAGGCAGATCATTAATTGCTGAATCTAGGGGAGCATATGGATGCTCACTGTACCCTTTTTCCCCCTTTGCTTTTGAGTATTTTCTTAAAAAAAAAATAAAAACAAAACATACAGAGGAGCACAAAAAGCAAATTGCCCTGCTGGGTGTACAATACAGCCTCTCTGGGTTCAGGAAGGCAGAAAGAGAACCAAGGCTGGGGATAAGCAGCCCAGGGGCCAAGACTTGAAGCCCTTCAGCTTCCCTTTCTGGAATGAATATGCCCAGAGGGATGGGCAATGGGGAAAAGCCTCTGACATCAACCCATGCCAGCAAGGTGCTAATGAGTGACTTTAGAGGCATTTTCTCATTTAATCCTGACCACATCCCCATGATATAGGCGCTATGATTATGCCTAATTTACAATTGAGGAACCTGAGGCCAGAATTCAACAACTGTTTGAAGATTCTTCTCCTAATCCAAGGACTGTGCTGGGCTCCCTGGAGGCCAGAGAAATTACAAGACTGTGTCCCCTATAATCAACCTGTGAGAAGCCTGACCTAGCTCCTGGCCTTCGGAAAGAGGACAGGCTCCAGGAATCAGGACCTTTGATGCTGGGTAACCTTACCCACACAACAAACTGTGGAAAATTCTTAAAGAGATGGGAATAAATACAAGACCACCTGACCTGCCTCCTGAGAAATCTGTATACAGGTCAAGAAACAACAGTTAGAACCAGACATGGAGCAACAGACTGGTTCCAAATTGGGAAAGGAGTACATCAAGTCTGTCTACTGTCATCCTGCTTATTCAACTTCTATGCAGAGTGCATCATGTGAAATGCTGGGCTGGATGAAGCACAAGCTGGAATCATGATTGCTGGGAGAAATATCAATAACCTCAAATAGGCAGATGACACCACCCTTATGGCAGAAAGCAAAGAAGAACTAAAGAGCCTCTTGATAAAAGTGAAAGAGGAGAGTGAAAAAGTTGGCCTAAAACTCAGCATTCAAAAAGCGAAGATCATGCAATCTGGTTCCATCACTTCATGGCAAATAGATAGGGAAACAATGGAAACAGTGACAGACTTAATTTTTCTGGGCTCCGAAATCACTGCAGATGGTGACTGCAGCCATGAAATTAAAAGACACTTGCTCCTTGGAAGAAGAGCTATGACCAACCTAGACAGCATATTAGAAAGCAGAGATGTTATTTTACTGACAAAGGTCTGTATAGTCAAAGCTATGGTTTTTCCAGTAGTCATGTATGGATATGAAAGCTGGACCATAAAAGCTGAGCTGAGCACCAAAGAACTGATGCTTTTGAGCTGTGGTTTTGGAGAAAACTCTTGAGAGTCCCTTGGACTGCAAGGAGATCCAACCAGTCAATCCTAAAGGAAATCAGTCCTGAATATTCATTGGAAGGACTGATGCAGAAACTGAAACTCCTATACTTTGGCCACCTGATGTGAAAAACTGACTCATTGGAAAAGACCCTGATGCTGGGAAAGATTTAAGACAGGAAGAGAAGTAGATAACAGAGGATGAGATGGTTGGATGGCATCACCGACTCAATGGACTTGGGTTTGCGTAAACTATGGGAGTTAGTGATGAACAGGCAAAGGTGCGCAAAGCCTGGTGTCCATGGCGTTGCAAAGAGTTGGACATGACTGAGCAACTGAACTGAACTGAACCTAACCAGGGGCTTCTGGTGGCTCAGTGGTAAAGAATCCGCCTGCCAATGCCAGAGACTTGGGTTTGATCCCTCAGTCGGGAAGATCGCCTAAAGAAAGAAATGGCAACCCATTCCAGTATTCTTGCCTGGGAAATCCCATGGACAGAGGAGCCTGGCAGGCTGCAGTCCACGGGATCACAAAAGACTTGGACACGACTTAGCAACGATACAACAACAACAACAACCTGACCCAGAGGGGATGGGGCTGGAGTTCAAGGCAGGGACTGTGTACCTGCCAGCATCAGGGGTCAAGCCAGGAGGTGAGTGGGGGAGACAGGGAACTGCGGGAAGCTGTGATGGCCCAGGTACCCAGGGCTGTGACCTTTCTGACCTCATATCCTGGCACTTCCTCTTCTCCCTTATCCTGTCGCTCTCAAGCTTACACACATAGACTCACCCTTCCGTGCCTTTGCACAAGCTGTTCCCTAAGCCTGGAATGCCCTTTGAGTGCATGCTAAGTTGCTTCAGTTGTGTTCACAGGCAAATTACTGTCGTTCTCTAAGACTCAGCTCCAAGTGTCTGGCTCTGGGCTCCCACCTCTAGCTCATCCCTATCTATGAGATCATAATTGACTCCTTGAGAGTCCCCAGGACCTGGCAGAGGAGTGTTGGGGGGCAGGGGTGGGATGATGGTAATTCCTCTTCATCACTGCTGGACTGCCTCGTGTTCCAGCCCCTCATCCCCAGTGGTCACTCTCAGGGGACCTCCTCCCCCATGTCTGGCGCCAGAATTCCTTCATTATTCTAGTACCTACCACAGGGAGGCACAGAGATCCTTCAATGAGCAAAGGCTGGCAGTGGCAGCTCCGGTTGGACTCAGGTCCTGCCGATTGGGCCCCAGGTGGCGCTATCAGCCAAGGCAAGAGCTGGGAACCCTCAAGCTGTGGAGCCTCTGGCCCTGGTGCAGCCTGGCACACAGAGATGGTGCAAGGCTGTCAAACCCTTAAATTCCAGAGCTGCTTCTCATCCTATTCAGTGTGTCATATCTAATTTAAAAGCTCAGGATGTCAGGCCTAGACTGACAGTGGTGATCCTCCCAGTGCCCAGATACACAGGAACAGCGATCCTTGCAAGGCCACACAACTGAACCAAGAGTGCCCGTGTCTCCTGAGAGGTCCAGCGTGGGCAAACACCTGGGCACAGTCATTTCACCCAGACTCTGCCACTATCAGCTATATGACGGGATAGCCATCTCCTCTCTTTGAGTCGAAATCCTACTGCCTCCTGTGGGCAGTGAGAGCTGAAAAAATGGCCAGAGTGCTGGATTCTGGTGCAGGGGTACTGTTCTGGCCAGTGCCCAATCCCTGAGCCTCAAGGACACTGGCTGTGAAATGGGAGCCAGATCCAAGGGTTCTGAGCAGCTGGCGTCAGGATACCTCTGGGCAAGGGAGGCCTGGGTGTGGGGCCAGTGCCTTGGCCAAGGACAGGCTGCTCCTGGAGCTGCCAGACGGGAAGCATTTTCCGGGAACCGGAAGGGCTGGCGGAGCCCAGGGCTAGGCTGAGTGGCCACAATGGACCCTTGTGTGGAGGTTTAGCTTGGACCCACCCGCGGGCCTGGCCTGGGATGGGGTGGGTCCAGTTTTCTGATCTGCAGCCAGACCCAGCTTCCAAGCAACTCATCCCATGCCCAGAGACTGGGATCCCAGTCCAGCTCCAGACTGATGCCCACAGGCTCGCTGCCTGTGCCTGAATTTCCACCATCTGTCTTCCTGGAATCTGCTTGCCTGAATGACCTCACACAAAATGAAAAAGTCCATCTCCCCAAGAGGAGCCCCAAGAGGGCAGGGGTGGGCCTACTCCTCTGGCCAAAGGGAGCTCAGGATAGACTCCAGAGCCTGCCTGGTTCAAGTTTGACAAAGATTCCTGGTTAGGGGGCCCATCTGGGAGATCTCAGCTCTAGCCTTGGCTGAGCCTTCATTTTCTCCTCTGCTAATGAGAAGGAAGGAGGGGTGGTAATCCTCATTTGAGGGGACCCAAATGCTGGTGGGGGGACTTTCAATGAATCTGGCTCCCTCTCTGCCTCAGGAAGGACTCCACCTAAACCAGACAGTCTCCACTCATTCTCCCCTTCTGCGGGCTCCCAATCAGACTCACCCTTAGAACCCTGCCTTTGAGGCAGCCCTCAGGAACCCCTCTGGACCCTCATGTAGGCTACACGGTCTCATTTTGGGGGGCTCCCATGGTCTTATATCCATCACTGCTTGGAGCAGAGGATCCTGTCCACCTAATGCTCATGGTCATCTCAGCAGCTGTTGCTGGGCCCCCTGACATGATCAGGCTCACCAGGGAGCGCTTCACATCAGCCATCTCTGTGAGGTCCAGTAAACTGCACTAAGCATGAAAGGAGATGATGCAGAAGAAGCTGTACATAAACTGTATATACCTCTATGAATTGCTAATATTTACAAGACGGAAATTTTAAGAAGACCTTGTACTTAGATCAAATTTATAAAGCCTTGGGGTCTAAGATGAGAGGAAAACAGTGGAACGTGACCAGCACAAAGGTGGATTTGCTATCTGGATGCATTAGCAGAGGCTTAAAGCCTAGAATGTGGGAGGTGGCCAACCAGCTCTTCTGGGTAGTTTTGTGCCCATGTCTCAGGAATGACTTTGGCACTGATGCCCCTGCCCAGGTGGTTTTAGATCAGGAGCAGAGAAGATGCAGAGTCACTGTCCTCCCAGCTTGATAGGGCCACTTGGGGCCATAGGGCAGCTGACTTTGTGCCCCAAAGGAGACTTGGGGAGATCCTAGGAGGCTGGTCTCAGCTCAGAGTGAGAAAGGCAGTCCTTCAGCAGAAGGAGCTTCTTCTAGGGATAAGCAGTGAGGGTGTGAGAGTGGGGTTTGGATGAACCCAGCTGGGGAGTCTGTGAAGCGGAGCCCTCTTCTGGTGGGGTGGACTGAAAGCTTAGGAGACCCTGTCCATGCTAGAGCTTTGAGAGAGTCTAAGCTCCTGGATCGTGCTAAGAATCTGAGCTTCTGAAGCCAATGGCGCCTTGGCCCGAAACCACTGGGAGTGGGTATCTCAGCAACACCAGAAGCCATGCCATCACCTCTGTTTGCTTTGTGTGGCTTTGTTGCAGGGTGTGGACCAATATACCTTTAAAAAAAATGCCAACAGGAGGCAAGATCCTGCTGTCCCAAGGTCGTTTCTGTTGATCTTTGTCGCTGTCACAACCGGGTAGCTAGGAGCCTCGGCGGTGTTTGGAGTTGGCCCTTGGCTTCCTCCTCCCCCTACTTCCTTGCATTGTCAGCCCTGGATCCCAAACCTAGGGACAAGAAAACAAGCTTTGGAAGTAAACAAACTCAGGCTTGAGTTTCTGCACTACCATCTACCAGCTGGGTGGTCTTAGGCAAGGGGCTTTGCCTCTCTGAACCTCTGTTCTTTCCATGACTTGTTAAACATGGTCAAGAATGTCTGCTTTGAAAGTTGTGGGGATTAGAAAGAATATGTGTTAAGGATCTGGCACATACAGAAGCCCAGGAAGTGTGGGCTCCTTTCTCCTTGCCCTTTCTTCTCCTTGGAAGACTTTGGAGCAGTAAGAAAATCTAGACTGGGAGTCAGGACGTTCTGAGTCTGGTCTGTAGGTTTTGTTGTTCACTGGCTGCCTGGCCTCAGGCAAGTCTCTGGCCTTCTCTGACACTGCTTCATCATCTGAGAAACAAATCAGGGGCACCAGACCATCTCTCTAGGGGTCCTTTCCTTTGCCCAGATGCAGAAAGAACACTGACTTTCCTGAGCATGGCTGGGAAACGCTCTGACCGGGAGGCAGCCCTCTGGTATGAGGCTAGACCCTGTCCTGACCCACAGGTGACCAAGGACATACTTTTTTCTCCTCTGGACCTTGGTCTTTCCTGTAGTGTAATGGAATGGATGTCATGGGCTCTGTAGCCCCTTTGGCTCTGATGATCCAGGATCCAGTGACCCCCATGGGTCGGGCAGGTCCCCTGTCCATGGACACTCCCATCCGCCTCCCCACCTATAGCAATAATCTCAAGTATCACATTCTCTGTGGCAGAGTCCACCCTATATCCAGCCTCATGGTCTTTCCTTCACCATCTTCTCTAAGACCCTGAGAGCTACTGGAACTCTTACTCCACCTTTCCCTTCTCAGTGTTCAGTGTCCCATGAGCCACTGGCTCTGTCTAGGTCCTTCTTCCCTGAAATCAGGATTTTCCCCAGTAGGGAATCATCTTGACCCCCTCCCACTCATCTCACAAGAACAGAAGGAATGCTTGCTTGTGGAAAAGCCTTCATGTAATGATGGCTGCACTTCTGAGCACATTGCCTACATCCCCACCATAGCAGAGGCATCCTTTTTCCTGAAGCTCTGCAGAAACGCATGCCTCAGGTTGGGCTATAGGCCCAGAGGACTTTACACTTTGCACGTCCTTGGAGAGGCATCCAGAGCACTTGAGAGAGCCCTGCACTTTGGCGTCACGAGCCCTGGCATGTGAGGTGAGAGGCGGTTGCTGTGTTGATCCGGTTCCAGACAGCTGGCAAATGGCAAGTTCACAGCCTCACACCCACTGTGAGGGCTCTAGAGGGCATCTGGAATGGTGAGAGGCCATCACGGCTGCTGGGAGCCCCGCCCCTGCTCAGTGTCACCACGGGGGCCCTGCCCAGGTACCGCCCCACCTGCAGGAAGAGGGCTGCCCAGGTGCAGAGGCCGGGTCCACCCTGCCAGCTCCACCACGATCTTCATCTGATTTCCTCATGAAGAGGTTACCAGAGATAGAACTTGAGGTCCTCCTTCCCTGTGGAATTGCTGGCCTTATTGGCTGCCCTGCTACCAAGTTAGTGAGGTCTAGCCAGTATTTCTAAACACACCTGTTCCCCTCCCTCACACTCTGAGGCTGGGGGCCTCCACAGTCCTGAGCCCTGTTTCCCATGGACTAGCTGACCACATTGTGCATGGCAGTCAGCATACTCCCCAGCTCGAGTTCTCTGGGGAAAGGGGATTGAGTCATCTTGATCTCCATGGCCCATGTTAGGGCTTAGCAAAAAATAGATACTAAATTGTTTCTCCCATCTATGCCCTGTTTTAAGTCCTCCCAGCACTGACCCATAAAGGCCCTAGCAGGGACCTTCTTCCAACAGAAACAAAGAGCCATTGGAGTGGGCCGTCCTAAGCTACAAATGATGGAATGCTAACGTTAGCCTCGAAGCAGATCGTGAAGGGAAAGCAGGGTTTGTGAATGAGATATGAAGGGCGCTGTGGGGTCCCGCCAGTCCCTCCGCTTTGGTCTCAGCCCGCTGTCTGCTTACATCCTGATTCCAGCCCAGCCAGACGTGCTGCCTGTGAACTGCCACATTTCTAGGTGTTCCATCTCAGGGCCGGGTCTCTCACTACTTCCTCCTCTTGAATGCTTTCTTCATCCCCTTTTCCCTGGAAATCCTCCTGGCTCCAGAGTCTACTAACTGTGGCACACAGAAATGACCTTTCCTCTCCACATTCTCTCGGTTTTTTCTGCTTATCAACTCACCTGGCCCCAGAGCTGTTGTTGCTGTTTTTTTTAATCTGTCTCAGGAAGGTGCTCTGAGAGAAAGCAAATAGCAGCCTCTGCAGCCTCAATTCCCCATCTGTAAGATGGGGACAGTGATCCCTACCCTTCCAGGCTGATATAAGGATTAAATGAAATTAGTCAGGTCAGAACACAGCCCAGGGTCGTGGCACTTGTCTACACACATGGCAGAAGGTAAGGTGTAGCCAACCTGCACCAAAGATTCAGGGGTCTCTGGGCTGGGGTTCTCAGCCCAGTGGCAAAGCTCTGTTAAATCACTGAACACC
The DNA here is from genome assembly GCF_003369695.1 of Bos indicus x Bos taurus. NCBI lineage: Eukaryota > Metazoa > Chordata > Mammalia > Artiodactyla > Bovidae > Bos > Bos indicus x Bos taurus. Next base: position 31,349,504 of record NC_040090.1, read on the forward strand.
TCACCTCACCTCACCTCCCAGGCACAGGGAGGAGTGGTCTGGGGACATGGGAGTTCAAGGGGAGAGGGCAGGCACATTTTAATGTCTAAGAAATTAACACACACACACACAAAAAAAACACACAAGCACACACAAAAAAGAAATTAACATTGCTAGTGACTATTAACTACAATCCAGACTTTAATTGGATCTCACCAGTTTTTCCAGCAATGTCCTCTTTTCTTCCAGGATCCAATCCAGGATACCACATTGCATTTAGTCGCTGAGCCTCCCACTCTGGTCTGTAGTAAAAGAGACTGATTTTTTTTTTTAACTGGAGGATAATTGCTTTACAATGTTGTGTTAGTTTCTGCTGTACAACAATGTGACTCAGCTATACATATACATAAATCGCCTCTCTCTCTTTAGCCTCTCCCCATTCCCACCCCCACCCCCCGCCCCGCTCTAGGCCATCAGAGTAACAAGCTGAGCTCCCTAGAGACTGACTTTTTAACTGATGATTTCACATGGAAAACAAGAGTGATTTTATCGTGGCTTGCTTCACTTTCACTTTCACAATTTCACTTTAGAAAATCCCCGTGATCCGTGACTCTTCTCACAGGAGCAGTCCACTCCTTCACTGTGATGCCCCTCCCAGCTTTCAGGCCCCTGGATGCCCCAAAGAGCTCATGCCCATATCATTCTCCCTTTCCCTCCTTTTTCTTACTGCAGGGATATTTAATTCTGCCCTGCTGCTGCAACCCACCATGCCACATCGTCTTTAAGAATGCCAATGGCCTTTATAATGGGAATTACGAAACAGCTGAAATTTTAGTTCTACTTCGACTCTCTTCTTGGGGCAGAAGCGTTTTGCTCTCAGAGGAATGAATGGGGAGAATCACCAACACAAAATTCCCCCCCCCAGTTCATCCTCCCTTTCTTCTTTTCTGCAGTTCACACTTCCCTTTAGGGAACCCTGTGGTCCCAGGGAAGGCAGCTCGAGGGGTGGAAATAAGACCTAAGGTAGACCAGTCAGTACATTCCATCTCTTGGCCACAGTGATTGGTTCAGGAGAGGCTTGTCACCCGAGGTGACCAGCCAGAGTGAAACTTGGGACTTTTGCAGGCACCCTGTTTCACAAGTTGTCTGTTTTGCTTGGGGTGGGGTGGGGGTGGGGGGTTGGGATGCATCCTTTGGAGGTGAGAGGTCAGTGGCCATTTTGTTATCGCAAGTGATTGTCAAGGAGTTTCATTCAACCTGTTGAGGTGGACAACATGAAGCAATTCTGGGTCTTTTTTTCTTCCTAATTACTCCCTTTCCTCTTTCCTCTTTTTTTTTTTTTTTTAACATCATGGATAGAGTTTTTATAACTTTCTGGTCTCATTCAGTTATTTAAACTCAGACCAGCAAAGTTTAAAACTTCAGTCTCCTATCCAATTCATAGCGATTCTTTTACGCTATCCAGCCTAGAATTGTGACTAGAGGGGCTTAGCATGGGAATGGACCATGATGTGCCCGTGACACACTCTGCTCTTTGCTGGTCACTAACTCCTGGGGCTGGGGAGGAAGCTTGACAAGATCTCCTGCCAGCCCAACTTCAACCTGCAGTAGAGAGGGTTCCCTGGTCTTGCTCTGGGTCCTTCTGGCCTTGGCCTCTGTGATATGGTGGTCTCCACAGAGGGGATGTGTGTGGTTTCTTGGGTGCTGTTTAGCTCTACATTGGCCCCCTCTTTGCCAAGGATCCCCACAGATAGGGGCCACCTGGCCTCCCTTTGTCCCTACCATTGGCTAGTCCCCAGCCTGTCCCTTGGATCAGGGGTCCTACTGCTTGGCCTTGTGCCTGCTGATTGGCCATCTGGTTCCTGTACCTCCTCTGACCCTCACACTCTTTCATAAGGAGCCATGGGAAGTATGAGGAACTGGGAGGGGTGGCCCTATTTTCCTCCACCATATCCTGGTTTTGACAAGCTTGCTGACATAGGCCCTTCCATGAGCTTATCTCCAGAATGCTCTAATCCACTATCTGTGTTCACAAACAACCCCTGTCTCATGGGAACACAGCCTGGGTCCTCCCTGCCCACAGCCCGGCTTTCTCCCTACACTTTATTCAGGCAGCAGCACCAGCATGAGCCTTCAGGGTTCTAGCTCAGAGAGAGTATCCAGAGGCAGAAGCCTCTCCCCCCTGTGCAGGCACCCCAGTCTCTTCAAGGAAGCTCTTGGATGTCTCTATTCTCTCTCCTCTGCCTTCCATATGCACTTCTTAGCTTTGAAGGGGAAGAGAAATCCGGGAGATTTAGAACCTCTATTGGTTGAAATGTGGAAGAATTAGCATTAAAAGGGGCCTGGAAAGCCGCAGTGGAATTTTCAGCCAGGATCTTCTCTCTCACTTCAAAGATGAGCCCTATGCCCACATCTTTGATCCCCGCCTTTCTCCAGCACTAAGTAGGCCCCTGCCTGCCTCAGCTCTGAGCTCTCCATCTCCTATAAAGGGGAAAAATGACGTACTTAGCTGAACTAGCTCAGAGGTACATCTACCACAAGATGGCTTTCCTGATCACAGTGAAAATAAGTGCTGGAGTGTTTCAAATTCCTAAGTCCTTCGCATTCATTAGTTTGCCCTTCAATCTGATTAGCAAGTAGGGGCCAGCAAGTGCCAATCCTCCTGGGTACCAGACTCTCCTCAGTGGAAGAAAGGATGCCCAGGGCTTTAGCCTGAGCTTCAGACTGGCTCTGTAAAACTGTCTATTGGTTGCTAGCCTCCTGCCTGCATCAGCCCATGTCTCCTGCCAGGAAAGCAGACTCAGGAGGCTGGGTATATCAGCATCCCTTCTGCCTCCCCAGTTGGCACTGGCTCCTGCAGCCAGAACTCTGCTGCTCTTTCTTATTCTCTGAGGACTGCCCAACTCACCTCCCCTTCTTCCTCCCACTCAGTTAACAGGGAGAATTTCAGAGATAGCATCATTTAGGGGCCCAGCAAGGCCCAGATGGCCCACTCAATGGAAAATGGAGGATGTTTCTTTTCTTTCTTTCATTAAAAATTTGTTTTTCTTTTTGGCTGCACTGTGCAACATGTGAAACTTCCCCAACCAGGGACCAGGGATGGAACCCGTGCCCCCTGCAGTGGAAGCGAGGAGTCTTAACCACTGGCCCACCAGGGAAGTCTGAGTATAGGGGAACCTGAAGTGCAATAACCTGGAGCTAGTAGTAACAGAATGGCCTGAATGGCCGAGGCGGGTGAGGAGCAGTTACTAGAACCTGGAATGAGAGAGTCACATAGAGTCAGCCTCTTTGAGAGGAGCAGTGACCTTTAGTTGAGGGACAGAGCCAACCCGTCACTGCCACAAGAAGGGAGCCAAGGGAGTAAATTACCCTGCCCTCACTCTCCTCCCTTCCTGGGATCTCCATTGGCCAAGCCCAGCCTGAAGCCAGAAGCAAGGACTTCTGTTAACTAAGTCCACCCAGGTCAGCCTTCTGGGGCAGAGAGCAGAGTAGGGAAGGCTAGAGAATGGAAAATATCCAGCATAGGCAATCCAGCATCTGGGGAGTTTGTACCTTTTTCAGTAAAGCTTCCCTATCGCTGTACCCATGGTTATCTGTTCTAGCCAGGCCAGATTCTCCAAGTACATCTTGTCCTACAGCTCACGGCTCACAGAACAAATCTTTTCAGTCTTAACACACGTGGGGAGCACTTGTCTCCTTTCTGTTGTCTTTAAGATAAACGAATCCTGGCACCTCTCCTTATCACTGCATACCACTTTAAATGGCACTGGTCATTCTTGCACAGAGTTGAAGGCATTGAATTGCAGCTTTGAATCCATGTTTGGTTCCTACTGCCAGAGCCTCTGCCTGCCTGCCTGCTAAGTCACTTCAGTTGTGTCTGACTCTTTGTGATCCTATGGATTGTAGCCTGCCAGGCTCCACTGTCCGTGGGATTCTCCAGGCAAGAATATTGAAGTGGGTTGCCATGCACTTTTCCAGCCAGAGCCTAAAACCTCTTAATTTTTGCCAATTTTCTCCTTCCGTCCCACCACCATCCTGTAACATTTCATTGGGAAGCTCTAACCACGACTCAGCATCCTCCTCTCTTGTCCCAGGAGCTACGATCCCTGCAAATATCTCTCCTTTCTGGTAGCATGTAGCCTTGACCAGAGGTTTTCAGTGCTTGTCTAGGAGTCAGCTCCATAGAAGCAGCTCCAGCTCCAGGAAATCCTGTCTCTGAAGCTAAGGCTGAGATGGGAGGGAGTGGGGGGGGCAAGTCAGCCAAGGGTATCTCCCCCAGTCTCCCTCACCCCTTCCTGGAGATACTCTGGCTTCTTAATAAGTCATGTGTTCTTCAAGGTTCGATTAAACAGCCTGGGGTCACACAAGGAAGTTTGGGGGAGGGGGTTTGACATCAATCTTCTGAGCTCATTTCATAAGGGTACACATCTCTGTTTTTCACGGACTGCTATTTTTCCTATTCCCATTTCTGGTATCAGCACCTTGATTTCCTTTGGGAGATTTCCCTGCCTGTGCTCTCAATTCAAGGATTTCTTGTGTGGCTCACCCCATCCTCCTAGCTCCAGGGTTGGAGAAGTAACTCAGCAGGCCCATAAGACTCAACCCTGGTACTTTCCACAGAACTCAGGACAGTAAGCTCTTTCTAGTAGTGTTGATGATATCCTGATTGTACTTCAGGGCATCATCTTGCCATCTCATGGGGGGACATAAACTGAAAGAGAAGCCAACACAAAAGAAGGCAGAGTGGTGAGATGGAGACAAATTCTTGGAGCCTGGATCTAGCCACTCCTGAAGCTAGCCCTATTCCTGGCTTTCACATTTTTGTAAGCCAATAATTCCACCCTCTCCTTTTATGTTTTTGGGTTTTCTTTACTTGATTTGATTAACACATTAGAGTTGAACTTCTGTAATTTGCAACCAAAAGGATCATGATTAATATACCTTCTGAACAATCCACTTTTTAAAATTGAATTATAGTTAATTTATAAGGTTGTATTAGTTTCAAGTGTGTAAAGTGATTCAAAAGAATATATATATTCTTCAGATTCTTTTTCATTATAGGTTATTATAACATATTCAGAGAAGACAGTGGCACCCCACTCCAGTACTCTTGCCTGGAAAATCCCATGGATGGAGGAGCCTGGTGGGCTGCAGTCCATGGGGTCGCTAAGAGTTGGACATGACTGAGCGACTTCACTTTCACTTTCATGCATTGGAGAAGGAAATGGCAACCCACTCCAGTGTTCTTGCCTGGAGAATCCCAGGGACGAGGGAACCTGTGCCTCGATAATCTGGCTACCTGATGTAAAGAGCTGACTTGTTGGAAAAGAGCCTGATGATTGGAAAGATTGAAGGGCAAAGGAGAAAGAGGCAACAGAGGATAAGATGATTAGATAGCATCACTTACTCAGTGGATGTGAATCTGAGCAAACTCTGGGAGTTAATGGAGGACAGTGGAGCCTGGCATGCTACAGTCCATGAGCCAGACGTGACTTAGTGGCTGAACGACAACAAGAACCCTTGCTATCCCCTTTGGTAACTGTAAGTTTGTTTGCTATGTCTGTGAGTCTATTTCTTTCTTGTAAATGAGTTCATCGGTATCATTTTCTTTTTACATTCCACGTATAAACAATATCGTATGATATTTGTTGTTCTCTGCCTGACTTATTTCACTTAAGATGATAGTGTTGGGACTTCCCTAGTGGCTCAGTGGCTAACACCCTGTGCTTCCAATGCAGGGGGCCCAGGTTCAATCCTTGTTTAGGGAACTAGATCGCACATGCCACAAAGAAGATCCTGGCTGCCTCAACTAAGACCCAGTACAGCCAAAAATGAGATAATCTCTAAGTCCATTCGCAACGCTGCATTATTTCATTCTTTTTTATGGCTGAGTAATGTTCCATTACATATATATACGACATCTTTTTTATCCATTCACCTGTTGATAGACATTTAGGTTGCTTCCATGTCTTGGCTATTGTGAATAGTGCTGCTATGAACATTGGGGTGTATGTATCTTTTTGAATTATAGTTTTCTTCAGATATGTGCCCAGGAGTGGGATTCCTAGATCATATAACAACTCTATTTTTAGTTTTTTCAGGAAAGCCCCTACTGTTCTCAATAGTGGCTGCACTAAGTCACATTCCCACCAACAGTGTAAGAGGGTTCCTTTGTCTCCACACCTTTTTGAAAACTCCATTCTTGATCAGGCCAGAATGCTGACCTCATAGACACAACTTCCCTTTGGCAATGAGGTAATAGTCTAGGGTCATCTCTACTTGGGCTGAATCAGCCCACACTGGCACTTTTGCACCAGTAGGGAGGGAGAAGCATGTTGACTTTTTAATTTTTATACTGCTAAGAACTGCAGATGGTGATTGCAGCCATGAAATTAAAAGACGCTTACTCCTTGGAAGGCAAGTTATGACCAACCTAGATAGCATATTAAAAAGCAGAGATATTACTTTGCCAACAAAGGTCCATCTACTCAAGGCTATGGTTTTACCAGTGGTCATGTATGGATATGAGAGTTAGACTGTGAAGAAAGCTGAGCACCGAAGAATTGATGCTTTTGAACTGTGGTGTTGGAGAAGACTTTTGAGAGTTCCTAGGACTGCAAGGAGATCCAACCAGTCCATCCTAAAGGAGACCAGTCCTGGGTGTTCATTGGAAGGACTATTGCTGAGGCTGAAACTCCAATACTTTGGCCACCTCATGCAAAGAGTTGACTCATTGGAAAAGACCCTGATGCTGGGAGGGATTGGGGGCAGGAGAAGAAGGGGACGACAGAGGATAAGATGGCTGGATGGCATCACTGACTCGATGGACATGAATTTGGGTGGACTCCGGGAGTTGGTGATGGACAGGGAGGCCTGGCGTGCTGTGATTCATGGGGTCTCGAAGAGTCCGACACGACTGAGCAACTGAACTAAACTGAACTCAAGAACACTCAAAAAAAAAAAAAAAAAAAAGAACACTCAACGTGAGATTTACCCTCTCCTAAGTCCACAATAGAGTAACGTTAACTGTAGGTACAATGTTGTATGTTTGGCTCTTTACTTAGGGTAATGATCGAAACCCATATTAAGTTGAAAATTTAACTTCCTATCAAAAGCCCCAGGCAGGCAGCTACTGAGACCACGTGCCACAACTACTGAAGCCTGCCTACCCTAAAGCCCATGCTCTGAAACAAGAGAAGCCACCTCAGTGAGAAGCCTGCACTCCACATCTGAACAGTAGCCCTGGCAGCAATGAAGACCCAGCACAGCCAAAAGTAAATAAATAAAGTAAAAAAAAAAAAAAAAGCCCCGGGCAGGGTCCAAAATTGCACTTCAGGTGTGTCTGCCCTCCCACCACAGCCTCTACTCATGGACCTCACCAAGGAGCAAGCAAGACTCAATACTCCTCTCAATTATCCTAAAGCAGATCTTCACTGGGCTTCCCAGGTGGCTCAGTGGTAAAGAATCTGCCTTCCAGTGTAGGACATGGGTTGGATCCCTGGGTGGGAAAGACCCCCTGGAGAAGGAAATGGCTACTCACGCCAGTATTCTTGCCTAGAGAACCATGGACAGAGAAGCCTGCTGGGCTATAGTCCATGGGGTCGCAAAGAGTCAGACATGACTTAGTGACTGAGCACAAGCATGAACTCTTCACCACGAGGCCTTAGTGAGAAATTGCCGTCATATTGAAGACTGCTGTTTAGAGATGGAGTAGGGTTTACATCAGATGACTCTCTCCCCTCAAGTTATCCCAAGCCTTTCTCTTTTCCAGGGTTTCCCATGCCCTCTTTTCTTGCCTCCTTTTTTTGAAGCACAGTTTGCTCTGGGCTTTTCTTCCTTACCCATGATATAAGGCTGTGATCTAGTGTTGGAAAGGCCAGCACCCTGAATTAGACTTTGTTCTCAGCAAACCAGAAACCCTCGAACTACCTTGTTATAGCTTCCTGAGAAGGCATGGGAGGAAGGGAGGTTTTAAATTGTCTGAAACAAATATATATATATATATATATATATATATATATATATATACACACACACACACATATATATATACACACACATATATGTTTATATATGTGTGTATATATATTCCTGCCATATGTTTTAATTCTTTAGAATCAAAGATATACCTCTATACTAAATCACCCTCTAACTGAAATTTCTGCAAGTTACCTGGAGTCTTTTTAAGAAATTATTCTTCTGCTTAAATTGGTCAGTTTGTTTCTGTCACTGGTTCCCACAGCCCAACTGATGCAGTGGCTCTCTTCTTTTCCTTAGCCTCTGCTTGCTCCTATTCTGACTCAAGTCCTTCTCTCTGTCTTCCTGCTTCATCTCCTGCTGCTAATGTCTTGGCTCCTTCCTCAGAAGGAGGATGAGGAATGCTGGGCCCACCTAAGCCTTGTTGCCCCAACTTGGGAAGAGCTCTGGGCCTGGCCATCTCTGCAGCCTCCAGCAAGTTTGTAAACCAGCTGCTGTTGGGATGCTCAGCCTTAGCTAAGGGAGGGGGCGGGGGAGCATATAGAACAGGAGGAGGGGAGACTCCTTCACAAAACAGCAAGCATAGCAAACACTCTGGGGTTTGGTCGTTCAGAACTGGAGGTGACCGTCCCTTTACCTCAGAGCTGGTCACATCACACCTGGGTTGTGGCCTCTGAATCCAATTCCCAATCCAGGAGAGAGCCCTGGACTGACTGAGGCCTGGGTGACCAGAAGAGACAGACAAAGAGGGAACCGAGAGGGAACATCACCTACAAGGGCCTGGTGTGGGAAGGAGGGAGCCCAAAGGACATGGTCTCCATCTGTACCTACTGACAGCTCTCCTAGCACAGGAGCAGAGTTGTCCTAGGTGGCCTGGAAGGAGCACCAGAAGCACATGTGAACATTACAAGGGGGCTGAGAAATATGTTCTTACAGCCAGAGCTGTGCCACAACAGTCCAGGCGACCTCTGACGACAGTGAGCGCTCTATTGTTAGAAGAACTGGGTAAAGTCCAGGTGACTATCTGGCAAAGCTCCAATGGAGAGGGTTCCTATGAGATTAAATTGGCTGAACCAGGTACTCTGTGAGGGCTCTTCCAGTCCTGAGCTTTGATATTTTGTATGTTGCCTTGGAATAAATAAAGACTGAATGACTACTTAGTACTTTGTTTGCTAAATGCAGGTTGATTTGTGAAATCAGAAAGAAAGTGAAAGATTTAAATTAACTGGTTGTTCCAATAAATGTAAGATGCTTGAATAAAGACTGGTTCATTCATTGATTAGCTGAATGAAGATTGATTGCTTTGTTGCAAGAATGAATTAACAAATACAGGGCATAGATAATCAGGCTGGTTAAATGAAGGTTTGATTCAGTTCCTTGGTTCCTGCTGTATTCACTTATCATATCCTTTATCCTGCTTGTCTCTCTTTTTCTTCCTAGTGTAGTCTTGAAGAAATGTTTTCATTTTTGTGCTGGGTATGGAAAACATTGCAGGCTAAAGATTCCTCTTCCATAATCAGGATTTCATTGTTGGCAAATTTAGTTGCCCAGGCATGTGCCTATGGTGACTGATCTAACCTGCTTCATGACTGATGAGAGATCTGAATTTAGCATCTTGCCAGGGGAACTGAAGGTCAGAGCTGGGGCTGGGCCTCATCTGGGCTGGCTCATGTGTAGGCAGAAAAATGCTGTATTTGTGGGTTAGCATAGGGTGCCTATTTGACAAGAAAATATCTTCCCAGGGTTTCCCTGGTGGTACAAAGGATAAAAATCCACATGCCAATGCAGGGGACATGGGTTCCATCCTTCCTCTGGAAAGATCCCACAAGCCGTGAGACAACTGAGCCTGTGCACCATAACTACTGGCCCAGGGCTCTAGAGCCCTCGAGCTGCAACTACTGAGCCCATGCGCCATAGCTACTGAAATCTGCATGCCTAGAACTCATGCTCCATGACAAGAGAAGCCATCACAATGAGAAGCCTGCACACCACACAACTAGAGAAAGCCCATGTGAAGCAATAAAGAGCCAGTGCAAACAAAATTTGATTTATATATATAAAAAGAAAATATCTTCCCAAACATTTGTTTCAAGGTTCCTAAAATTCCAGCAGTACAGAATCACACCTTCTTTGCACAACAGAGCTGAAAGACTGTCGAGGTGGTACATTCCAACAACCTATTGCTCAGATGATTGCCTTTTGAAGTAAGAGCCCTGGTAAAATGTGAATAGAATCAGGGAAGGGATGTATGTGAAACTCTAGTGGGTAGATTAACCTACTAGCGCCATCAACTCCTTAAGTTGCTTTGGTCTGTCCCCAGTGTGGTTCAGAGGGATCTGGACACAGGCTGGATAAGTCTGATAGAGAGAGACAACCCAAACACCTGAGTACAATCCTGGGGTGTAGACCTGGGGGAGGGGGCATAGTGGAACCTTGAAGAAGAGCAGCTGGGAGCTCTGGAAGGGTACCCGAGAAGGACCTGCAGGAAGTGAAGTGCAGAAAGAGGCCCAGAGTTGGCTTTCCCTCCCATTTCCCAGGGTTGTCTTGAGCTGACTTGGGTGCAGAGGGATAATACACTTGTCTGTTCCCCCTCACCCTGCCTCAGGAAGTTGAGAACTACGTGGAACTGGTATGATTACTCCATCAGCTTAGGATACAAATTATAATCACATTCCCCCACCCCACCCCAATAATCACCTAGACTCCCACAAGATCTTATTAATAGCAGGTTTTATTTGTAAGACTGTCCCTCTGGAGGCTGCTTCTCCTACCTCATCAGACTGCTCACACACCTCAGGGATTAACTGATTTCAAACAAGGTTAGTGCTGAGCTCCAGGCTTGTTCCACCCACTGCTCAGAAGCCCAGCAGCTAGGAACACACAACCACCAGCACAAGTCCCCTCTCCCATACCACTGAGTTCCCCTGGGAGACCCAGGGGTCCTTACCCCTCTGAGCAGTGGAGCTTATTGGGGATAGCTGTCTTGGGACAGAGTTGAATACTTTTGAACCTCACAAGGGAAGGGGCTGGGCCTTCTTCCACCAGCATTCTGGAAGCTCCTTCAGTTCAGCTCAGTCATTCAGTCATAACGACTCTGACACCACATGGACTGCAGCATGCCAGGCCTCCCTGTCCATCACCAGCTCCCGGAGCTTACTCAAACTCATGTCCATTGTATCGCTGATGCCATCCAACCATCTCATCCTCTGTCATCCCCTTCTCCTCCTGCCTTCAATCTTTCCCAGAATCAGGGTCTTTTCAAATGAGTCAGTTCTTCACATCAGGTGGCCAAGTATTGGAGTTTCATCTTCAGCAGCAGTCCTTCTGATGAATATTCAGGACTGATTTCCTTTAGGATGGACTGATTGGATCTCCTTGCAGTCCAAGGGACGCTCAAGAGTCTTCTCCAACACCACAGTTCAAAAGCATCAATTCTTGCGTGCTCAGCTTTCTTTATTGCCGGGGTCCAGCCCCGGTGGATCCAGGGAATTCGAAGTGGGGATGGCGTCGGTGAGGATCAGGAAAAAATTGCTTAATTAAACGTTAATTAAGGATATAAAAAGTGGTGAAATAAGGATAGCTCAGTGAGAAAATTCAGTGGAGAAAAGAGGCTGAATAACTTGGTTTATGTGGAAAGCTAATAAAATTCCAAAATAAGGAATTTACATCACCTACATAGGCCACAGGCATCCTCCCGTTCTCCCAAAGGAGAGGAGACACTAAGGCCTCCCCGGTAAGATCTTAGAAGCCCAGGGAAAATTAGTAGGCTTGACGAGCCTCCACACCCCAGATGGGAATTCAGCCGGAAGGTGAGAGAAAGAACGACATGGGGAGACCAAGTTTCGGTGAACAAGGCCCGCACTTTATTTTCCAAAGTAGTTTTTATATCTTAAGTTGTGCATAGAGGATAATGGGGGAAGGGGTAGAGTCAGCAGTAAGCCAGGCTTTCTTCCTGCAAACTTATCATATGCAAAAGTTTAGGTGATTTACATCATCTTTTGGCCCGGAGGCCTGTCAACATTTTTAGATCCTTTTTTCAGAAAACTTATTTTTCTCTAAAGGTGATTATTCTAAAGTGAGGCGCCACCCTCCGAAAACATTAGATAAAGTTGCATTCCTATAGGGCAAAGGTGTGGTGGGCTATAACAAGAAAAAAATTAACTCAAGGGTCCAAAGTTACAAACATTAAAGCTACTACTTACATTCCTATACACCAATTATATTAATCAATACACTTCCAGGGACACAGTAGGTAAGGGATATGGAAACTTAGCAGCAAACATTAGCCCAACAAGTGAAAAACCCTTCACCAATACAATTTCTAATCAATCTTTTAACTGCTCAAAGGAATCTGTATTTAGATAGTTTAGAACATCTCATGGCTCTCACAGTTGGGAGGCTCTGAACAATCACAAACAACCTGAACAACCACATCCCCATGGAAAAGAAATGCAAAAAAGCAAAATGGCTGTCTGGGGAGGCCTTACAAATAGCTGTGAAAAGAAGAGAAGTGAAAAGCAAAGGAGAAAAGGAAAGATATAAACATCTGAATGCAGAGTTCCAAAGAATAGCAAGAAGACATAAGAAAGCCTTCTTCAGTGATCAATGCAAAGAAATAGAGGAAAACAACAGAATGGGAAAGACTAGGGATCTCTTCAAGAAAATCAGAGATACCAAAGGAATATTTCATGCAAAGATGGGCTCGATAAAGGACAGAAATGGTATGGACCTAACAGAAGCAGAAGATATTAAGAAGAGATGGCAAGAATACACAGAAGAACTGTACAAAAACGATCTTCACGACCCAGATAATCACGATGGTGTGATTACTCACCTAGAGCCAGACATCCTGGAATGTGAAGTCAAGTGGGCCTTAGAAAACACCACTACGAACAAAGCTAGTGGAGGTGATGGAATTCCAGCTGAGCTATTCCAAATCCTGAAAGATGATGCTGTGAAAGTGCTGCACTCAATATGCCAGCAAATTTGGAAAACTCAGCGGTGGCCACAGGACTGGAAAAGGTCAGTTTTCATTCCAATCCCAAAGAAAGGCAATGCCAAAGAATGCTCAAACTACCGCACAATTGCACTCATCTCACATGCTAGTAAAGTCATGCTCAAAATTCTCCAAGCCAGGCTTCAACAATATGTGAACCGTGAACTTCCTGATGTTCAAGCTGGTTTTAGAAAAGGCAGAGGAATCGGAGATCAAATTGCCAACATCCGCTGGATCATGGAAAAAGCAAGAGAGTTCCAGAAAAGCATCTATTTCTGCTTTCTTGACTATGCCAAAGCCTTTGACTGTGTGGATCACAATAAACTGTGGAAAATTCTGAAAGAGATGGGAATACCAGACCACTTGATCTGCCTCTTGAGAAATGTGTATGCAGGTCAGGAAGCAACAGTTAGAACTGGACATGGAACAACAGACTGGTTCCAAATAGGAAAAGGAGTACGTCAAGGCTGTATATTGTCACCCTATTTATTTAACTTCTATGCAGAGTACATTATGAGAAACGCTGGACTGGAAGAAACACAAGCTGGAATCAAGATTGCCAGGAGAAATATCAATAACCTCAGAGATGCAGATGACACCAACCTTATGGCAGAAAGTGAAGAGGAACTCAAAAGCCTCTTGATGAAAGTGAAAGAGGAGAGTGAAAAAGTTGGCTTAAAGCTCAACATTCAGAAAACGAAGATCATGGCATCTGGTCCCATCACTTCATGGCAAATAGATGGGGAAACAGTGGAAACAGTGTCAGACTTTATATTTCTGGGCTCCAAAATCACTGCAGGTGGTGACTGCAGCCATGAAATTAAAAGACGCTTACTCCTTGGAAGGCAAGTTATGACCAACCTAAATAGCATATTCAAAAGCAGAGACATTACTTTGCCAACAAAGGTTCGTCTAGTCAAGGCTATGGTTTTTCCTGTGGTCATGTATGGATGTGAGAGTTGGACTGTGAAGAAGGCTGAGCGCTGAAGAATTGATGCTTTTGAACTGTGGTGTTGGAGAAGACTCTTGAGAGTCCCTTGGACTGCAAGGAGATCCAACCAGTCCATTCTGAAGGAGATCAGCCCTGGGCTTTCTTTGGAAGGAATGATGCTAAAGCTGAAACTCCAGTGTTTTGGCCACTTCATGTGAAGAGTTGACTCATTGGAAAAGACTCTGATGCTGGGAGGGATTGGGGCAAGAGGAGAAGGGGACGACAGAGGATGAGATGGCTGGATGGCATCACCGACTCGATGGACGTGAGTCTGAGTGAACTCTGGGAGTTGGTGATGGACAGGGAGGCCTGGCGTGCTGCGATTCATGGGGTCGCAAAGAGTTGGACATGACTGAGCGACTGATCTGATCTGATCTGAACAATCACATGTGGCCAGAAGAACCTATTCAGACAGGCTAGAGGACTTCCAAAGGAGTTTGTAGTTTGAAACACTCTTGTCACGCCCAGGAACTTTATTAACTGGAGCTGTAAGTTAACTCTTTTTCAGAGAGAGGTGGTGGGGGACAGCCCCCCGTAAAGTAAGAGGTGTAAGTGAGAGCACAAAGCAGTAAAGTAGGCAGATTCTGGTTTTGGGGGTAGATGCTCGAGAATTTCCAGGGGGACTCCTGAGGCTCAATCCCGCCTTTGCGTATGCCAAGCCTCCTTCCTCATGACCTTTGCCACGGGCAGAGTTCCTCACACTGGCTCCCGGCACTTTATAGTTCAACTCTCACATCCATACATAACTACTAGAAAAACCATAGGCTTGACTAGCCGGATCTTTGTTGGCAAAGTAATGTCTCTGCTTTTTAATATGCTGTCTAGGTTGGTCATAACTTTTCTCCAAAGGAGCAAGTGTCTTTTAATTACATGGCATCAGTCACCTTCTGCAGTGATTTTGGAGCCCCCCAAAATAAAGTCTGTCACTGTTTCCCCATCTATTTGCCATGAAGTGATGGGACTGGATACCATGATCTTAATTTTCTGAATGTTGAGTTTTAAGCCAACTTTTTCATTCTCTTTTACTTTCATCAAGAGACTCTTTAGTTCTTCTTTGCTTTCTGCCATAAGAGTGGTATCATCTGCGTATCTGAGATTATTGATATTTCTCCCAGCAATCTTGATTCCAGCTTGTGCTTCTTCCAGCCCAGCGTTTCTCATGATGTACTCTGCATATAAATTAAATAAGCAGAGTGACAATATATAGCCTTGACATACTCCTTTCCCTATTTGGAACCAGTCTGTTTTTCCATGTCCAGTTCTAACTGTTGCTTTCTGACCTGCATACAGATTTCTCAAGAGACAGGTCAGGTGGTCTGGTATTCCCATCTCCTTCAGAATTTTCCACAGTTTGTTGTGATCCACACAGTCAAAAGCTTTGGTGTAGTCAATAAAGCAGAAATAGATGTTTTTCTGTAACTTTCTTACTTTTTCAATGATCCAACAGATGTTTGGCAATTTGATTCTTCTGCCTTTTCTAAATCCAGCTTGAACATCTGGAAGTTCATGGTTCATGTACTGTTGAAGCCTGGCTTGGAGAATTTTGAGCATTACTTTACTAGTGTGTGAGATGAGTGCAATTGTGTGGTAGTTTGAGCATTCTTTGGCATTGCCTTTCTTTGGGATTGGAATGAAAACTGACTTTTTCCAGTCCTGTGGCCACTGCTGACTTTTCCAAATTTGCTGGCATGTTGAGTACAGCACTTTCAAAGTATAATTTAGGATTTGAAATAGCTCAGCTGGAATTCCATCACCTCCACTAGCTTTGTTTGTAGTGATGCTTTCTAAGGCCCACTTGACTTCACATTCTAGGATGTCTGGCTCTAGGTGAGTGATTACACCATCATGATTATCGGGGTCATGAAGATCTCTTTTGTATAGTTCTTCTGTGTTTTCTTGCCACCCCTTCTTAGTATCTTCTGCTTCTTTTAGGTCCATACTATTTCTGTCCTTTATTGTGCCCATCTTTGCATGAAACGTTCCCTTGGTATCTCTAATTTTCTTGAAGAGATCTCTAGTCTTTCCCATTTTACTGTTTTCCTCTATTTCTTTGCACTGATCACTGAGGAAGGCTTTCTTATTTCTCCTTGCTATTTTTTGGAACTCTGCATTCACATGGGTGTATCTTTCCTTTCCTTCTTTGTTTTTCACTTCTCTCCTTTCTCAGCTACTTGTAAGGCCTCCTCAAATAGCAATTTTACTTTTTTGCATTTCTTTTTCTTGGGGATGGTCTTGCTCCCTGCCTCCTTATACAATGTCATGAACCTCTGTCCATAGTTCTTCAGACACTCTATCAGATCTTACCCCTTGAATCTATTTCTCACTTCTACTGTATAAGGGATTTGATTTAGGTCATACCTGAATGGTCTAGTGGTTTTCCCTACTTTCTTCAATTTAAATCTGAATTTGGCAGTAAGGAGTTCATGATCTGAGCCACACTCAGCTCTCAGTCTTGTTTTTGCTGACTATATAGAGCTTCTCCATCTTTGGCTGCAAAGAATATAATCAATCTGATTTCAGTGTTGGCCATCTGGTGATGTCCATGTGTAGAGTCTTCTCTTGTGTTGTTGGAAGAGGGTGTTTGCTATGACCAGTTTGCCAGTTTTGCTATGGGAAAACTCTATTAGCCTTTGCTCTGCTTTGGAAGCTCCTTTGTCCCCTGCAAATGTGTTGCCTTCCTCCCCAACTCTGCATCCCATTGGATCTTGTGAGAGATAGCCTTTGTCAGGCCACAAGCATTCTGTTTTGTTCTGCCAGGGGCTGTTTACATCTGATAACCTAAAGTGGCTGCTAAAACAGAGAGGGCCTCCTCCAAGCTGGCTGGCTAAGTCCTTCCTCAAGGACAAAGAACAAGAAACTTCCTCCTGTTACACCCAGCCTCCTCCACTTAGCACTGTAGAAGAGAAGTGGCCGTGAGTCAGGGACATTTTGAAACGATGGAATCCAGTTGGGGCTGGAACCCACAGTCATTTAACTGAGATCACACACCTGGCTTCAGGACTTAATGAAGCTCTGGTTCTTGATGTCTCATTGCAGAAAGAATTCAGTGAGAGACAAAATGACAGGTAAGAAGTGGATTTATTTAGAGAAAAACACACTCCACAGACAAAGTGTAGTCCACCTCAGAAGGCGAGACAGGTACTAGGGTATGGGGTTGTCATTTTTTATGCTGTTATTGTTCAGCTGCTAAGTCGTGTCTGACTCTTTATGACCCCATGGACTGCAGCATGTCGGGCTTCCCTGTTTTTCACTCTCTCCCAAAGTTTGCTCAGATTCATGTTCATTGAGTCAGTGATGCTATCTAACCATCTTATCCTCTGTCATCCCCTTCTCCTCCCGCCTTCAGTCTTTCTCAGCATCAGGGTCTTTTCCAATGAGTTGGCTCTTCGAATCAGATGGCCAAAGTATTGGAACTTCAGCTTCAGCATCAGTCCTTCTAATGAATATTCAGGGTTGATTTCTTTTGGGATTGACTGGTTTGATCTTGGACCTATTTGATTCTAATTAGTTTATGTCACATCCTTGGGTTATGTCATTCTTTTAAGGGTTATGTCTTGCCCATTTCCTTCCTGTTTCAATTTTACACTGTGCCACCAAGTTCCTTAGAAAGACTTCAGGGACCTCTAGGTGGGGGACAGGGAAGGAGACAGGGAAGGAGAGACCGAAAGAAAGTATCCTCACACATGAGCACCCCACCCCAACACGTCACCAGCCCTTCTTGTCTCCAGTCAGTCACTGCCAGCTCCTCACCTAGACTTCATGAAGCCACCCAGAGAGGAGGCATGCCCTGCCCAAAGTGACACACTTTCATAACTCACTGCCCAGTGCTCTCTCCTGGGCTGGGATGCTGAGAACAGACCACGCTGGGGATGGCAGTGTCTCTCTGGGAGGTGATAATCTGTGGCTTCCTGGCTCTAGAAGCCTCTTCATCTGGGCCATGGTGGGGCCCAAGTCACTAGGAATCAAAACTAGGATGGTCCCCAGGGAACTCTGCTCAATGTTATGTGGCAGCCTGGATAGGAAGGGAGTTTGGGGGAGAATGGATACATGTATATGTATGGCTGAGTCCCTTTGCTGTCCACCCAAATCTATCACATTGTTAATCTGCTCTATTTCAATGCAAAATAAAAATTGAAAGTTTGAAAAAAAAAAAAAAGCAAACTAGGGTGGTCCCACACCTAGGTGCAGAGGCAGCCACTTCCTTCTAGATGTGGTAGTGTCGTCCCTACCCCCAAGCACTTCCCTGCCCATATACTTCCTCCTCCAGCCATGCCCCCTCCATCATGATTTCTCCCAACTCACAGTGTCCTTAATCATTTTTCCAGCCTATGTCCTCAGGAGACCCCTTCAGGCACAGGATGACAAGGCAAGACAAACTGATAGCTCAGACAGTAGGTTGCCCAGAGGAGTTTATCCAGTCAACCAACTGTCACCAAGAGGCTGCCTGAGGTGCTGGGGAACTTTGATTTGGAGAGCAGGGTGTCTGGGGCCAAGGTCAGGGGCCTAGAGGACAGACATCTCCTCCTACTCTAGCTGCTCTTGCAGGCCTAAAATTCCCTGGCCTTAATTTCCCAGCAAAGTGAGAAAGTTTTAATGGAACCCATTCCCAGCCTCAGAGGTCAAACAGCAAGGCCCTGACCTGTGGGGAAATCTTGGAGCGCTTCCTGACGTAAGGGACCCCCAATTTGAAATCCAAGCAATCTATGAAAGTTGGGCAAGCCCAAGGGGTAAGAATTAGAGGGAGGTGGTCTAGTCATAAGGAGGTAGCTCTCACACTGCCATCGGGGCCTCTGTGTCCTGAAGACCCAGTGTGAGCTGGGATGGGGGGAGGGTATAGGAGAGGATGGTTCTGGGTCCTTGCACGGAGGGATGGGGAGGGACGGTAGGGGATGGCCTGTTTAGGAACCTTCAGTTCAGTTTAGTTCAGTCACTCAGTTGTGTCTGAGTCTTTGCAGCATGCCAGGCTTCCCTGTCTTATCACCAACTCCTGGAGCTTGTTCAAACTCGTCCATTGAGTTGGTGATGCCATCCAACCATCTCATTCTCTGTCGTCCCCTTCTCCTCCTGCCTTTAGTCTTTCCCAGAATCAGGGTCCTTTTCAAAGAGTCAGTTCTCTGAATCAGGTGGTCAAAGCACTGGAGCTTCAGTTTCAGCATCAGTCCTTTCAGTGAATATTCAGGACTGATTTCCTTTAGGACGGACTGGTTTGATCTCCTTGCGGTCCAAGGGACTCTCAAGAGTCTTCTCCAGCACAACAGTTTGAAAGCATCAGTTCTTTGGTGCTCAGCTTTCTTTATGGTCCAATTTTCACATCCATACATGACTACTGGAAAAACCACAGCTTTGACTAGATGGACCTTTGTTGGCAAAGTAATGTCTCTGCTTTTTAATATGCTTTCTAGGTTGGTCATAGCTCTTCTTCCAAAGAGCAAGTGTTTTTTAATTTCATGGCTGAAGTCACCATCTTCAATGATTTTGGAGCCCAAGAAAATAAAGTCTGTCACTGTTTCCATTGTTTCCCATCTATTTGCCATGAAGTGATGGGATTGGATGCCATGATCTTAGTTTTCTGAATGTTGAGTTTTAAGCCAGCTTTTTAGAGGAGAGTCTTACACAGGTGAGGGCAAGGTGCCCAGACCTCTCAGGAGCCCAGGATATGGAATCCCACCACCCTGGGAGGAGCCTCCAGGCCTTCCAGGGTGGGTCTTAGCTGACAGCCTGGCTGATTGTGAGAGCTCTATTTGGCCTGGTGGCTTTCTTCCTGACAACTTCCAAACTCCCTCAGGATGTTTGCTTTATCTCCATCTGATAACCCTCTCTCCCCCTACCCCAGGCTCCTCTTCTCTGCCTCTGTTTCCACCTATCAGCCTGGTGCAGCACTGGCCTCAGAGATGGGTTTGGGATGACCTGTGTGGGGTGGGGGGTGAGGGGGGGTGGGGATAAGATTGCAGTTCATTATTATTTGGAACCCTATCACATCAGCCAGAAGGGGACATGGGAATTGTCTAACACAAATTAACTATTTGATTAACGAAGAAGCCTAGACCTAGACCTCGATGTGGGGAAGGAGTTGTCCAGAGTTATTCAGTGAGCTAGGAACAGAAACAAGATTAGAACCTGGGTCTTCTGAATCCTACTGAGCACCTTCTTTCTCTGCCCAGAATCCTGCAGGAAGGAAATAAGCCTTGTAGCTAGAGCAGTGAGTCTCAACCTTATGTCAGTTCGAGACACTGTACTGAAGTTCAGTGTGGCCTTGCGGGATTCTTTGGAGCCAGTTTGCTGATAAACCCAGACATGGGGACTGATGCCTTATTTTTGCTGCTTAGTTTATTTTATTATTATTTTTTAAACTTTTTATTTTGTGTTAGGGTACAATTGATCAGGGCTTCCCTTGTGGCTCAGACAGTAAAGAATCTGCTTGCAGTACAGGAGACGTGGGTCTGTGGCTTTGATTCCTGGGTCAGGAAGATCTCCTGGAGAAGAGAATGACTATCCACTCTAATGTTTTTGCCTGGAAAATTCCATGGACAGAGGAACCTGGTGGGGATCCATGGGATCGCAGAGTTAGACACGACTGAGCTACTAACACTTACACTTTCATAGCTGATTAACAAAGAATATTGTTAATACTTTCAGGTGAATAGCAAAGGGACTCAGCCATACATACAGGTATCCACTCTCCCCCAAACGGCTCTCTTATCCAGGCTGCCATATAACACTGAGCAGAGTTCCATGTGGTATACAGTAGGTCTTTATTGATTATCCATTTTAACTATAGCAGTGTACAAGCAACTATAGTTTATTCTGGAAGTCTTTGAGTCTGTTTCTGCTTTGTAAATAAGCTCATTTGTATCATTTCTTTTTAGATTCCACATGTAAAGGATGCCATGTCTGACTTATGATACTTCTCTGTCTGACTTACTTCACTCAGTATAACACTGTCTAGGTTCATTCATGTTGCTGCAAATGGCATTATCTCACTCTTTTTAATGGTAATATTAAAATATTCCATTATTTTATGGAGTATTATTGGAGTACATATATAATGGAGTAATATTCCATTGTATATATGTACCACATCTTCTTTATCCACTCCTCTTTTGATGGACATTTAGGTTACTTCCATGTCTTGGCTGTTAACAGTGCTGCAATGAATACTGGTGTGCATGTGTCTTTTCGGATCATGGTTTTTTCTGGATAAATGCTCAGGAGTGGGATTGCAGGGTATATGGTGGCTCTATTTTTAGTTTTCTAAAGGAACCTCCAGTCCAGCATTTCTCATGATGTACTCTGCATATAAGTTAAATAAGCAGGGTGACAATATACAGCCTTGACGTACTCCTTTTCCTATTTGGAACCAGTCTGTTTTTCCATGTCTGGTTCTAACTGTTGCTTCCTGACCTGCATACAGACTTCTCAAGAGGCAGGTCAGGTGGTCTGGTATTCCCATCTCTTTCAGAATTTTCCACAGTTTATTGTGATCCACACAGTCAAAGGCTTTGGCATAGTCAAGAAAGCAGAAATAGATGTTTTTCTAGAATTCTCTTGCTTTTTCCATGATCCAGCGGATGTTGGCAATTTGATCTCTGGTTCCTCTGCCTTTTCTAAAACTAGCTTGAACATCAGGAAGTTCCCAGTTCATGTATTGCTGAAGCCTGGCTTGGAGAATTTTGAGCATTACTTTACTAGCATGTGAGATGAGTGCAATTGTGCAGTACTTTGAGCATTCTTTGGCTTTGCGATTCTTTGGGATTGGAATGAAAACTGACCTTTTCCAGTCCTGTGGCCACTGCTGAGTTTTCCAAATTTGCTGGCATATTGAGTGCAGCACTTTCACAGCATCATCTTTCAGGATTTGAAATAGCTCAGCTGGAATTCCATCACCTCCATTAGCTTTGTTTGTAGTGATGCTTTCTAAGGCCCACTTGACTTCACATTCCAGGATGTGGAAACAGTGTCAGACTTTATTTTTTTGGGCTCCAAAATCACCGCAGATGGTGACTGCAGCCATGAAATTAAAAGACGCTTACTCCTTGGAAGGAAAGGTATGACCAACCTAGATAGCATATTCAAAAGCAGAGACATTACTTTGCCAACAAAGGTTCGTCTAGTCAAGGTTATGGTTTTCCCAGTGGTCATGTATGGATGTGAGAGTTGGACTGTGAAGAAAGCTGAGCGCCGAAGAATTGATGCTTTTGAACTGTGGTGTTGGAGGACTCTTGAGAGTCCCTTGGACTGCAAGGAGATCCAACCAGTCCATTCTGAAGGAGATCAGCCCTGGGCTTTCTTTGGAAGGAATGATGCTAAAGCTGAAACTCCAGTACTTTAGCCACCTCATGCAAAGAGTTGACTCATTGGAAAAGACTCTGATGCTGGGAGGGATTGGGGGCAGGAGGAGAAGGGGATGACAGAGGATGAGATGGCTGGATGGCATCACTGACTAATGGACATGGGTCTGGGTGAACTCCGGGAGTTGGTGATGGATAGGGAGGCCTGGCATGCTGCTATTCATGGGGTCTCAAAGAGTCGGACACAGCTGAGCAACTGAACTGAACTGAACTGAATAATTAGCGATGTTGAACATCTTTTCATGTGCCTATTAGCCATTTGTATGTCTTCTTTGAAGAGATGTCTATTTAGGTCTTCTGCCCACTTTTTGAGTGAGTTGTTTTGATGCCGTTAAGCATCATGAGCTGTTTATAAATTTTGGAGATTAATCCCATATTGATCACATCATTTGCAAATATTTTCTCCCACTCTGTGTGTCTTTTCATTTTGTTGTTTCCTTTGCTGTGCAAAACCTTTTGAGCTTAAGTAGGTCCCATTTGTTTGTTTTTGTTTTTATTTCCACTATTCTGAGAAATGGATAGAAAACATATTGCTGCAATTTATGTCAGAGTGTTCTGCTTGTGTTTTCCTCTAGGAGTTTCATAGTGTTCAGTCTCACATTTAGATCTTTAATCCATTTTGAGCTTATTTTTGTGACTGTAGTTAAAGAATGATCTAATTTCATTTTTTTTTTTTTACATGTAGCTGTCCAGTTTTCCCAGCATCATTATTGAAGAGATTGCCTTAACAACATTGTGTGATCTTGTCTCTTTTGTCATAGATTCATTGGCCATGGGTGCATGGACTTATTTCTAGGTTTTCTATCCTCTTCCATCGATCTGTATGTCTATTTTTGTGCCAGTACCATACTGTTTGATAGAAAAGGGCATGGCAACCCACTCCAGTATTCTTGCTTGGAGAATCCCCATGGACAGAGGCAGAGGAGCCTGGCGAGCTATATTATAGTCCAAAGGGTCACAAAGAGTCAGACCTGACTGAGTGATTGACACATACACCATACTGTTCTGATGACTAGCTTTGTAGGATAGTCTGAAGTCAGGGAACCTGATTCCTCCACTCAGTTTTTCTTTCTCAGGGCAGGAGACTGATGCCTGTTTTATTATATGTTCTGCATTCCAGCCATGCCAGGATATTCTCCTGTCAATTTGTTTGTTGTTGTTTAGTTGCTAAGCCATATCCAACCCTTTCACAACTCCATGGACTGTAGCCTGCCAGGCTCCTCTTTCCATGGGATTTCCCAGGCAAGAATACTGGAGCAAGTTGTCATTTCCTTCTCCAGGGGGTCTTCCTGACCCCGGGGTTGAACACAGGTCTCCTGGGTTGCAGGTAAATTTTTTATCACTGAGCCATCTGGGAAGCCAATCAATTTGTTTAGATTATTATTATTTTAAAAAATATTTATTTATTTGGCTGCATCTTAGTTGTGGGTTTCCCAAGTGGCGCTAGTGGTAGTAAAGAACCCACCTCCCAATGTAGGAGATGTAAGAGATGTGTGTTTGATGCCTGGGTTGGGAAGATCCCGTGGAGGAGGGCATGGTAACCCACTCCAGTGTTCTTGCTTGGAGAATCCCATGGACAGAGAAGCCTGGTGGTCTATGGTCCATAGGGTTGCAAAGAGTCGAACACAACTGAAGCAACGTAGCACACATGCATGCATTTTAGTTGTGACACAGGATCTTTGTTGTGTCATTCGGGATCTTTCGTTGTGGTGCACGGACTCTCTAGTTGTGGCCTGCAGACTCAGCAGTTGCTGTGCTCAGGCTTAGTCGCCCTGTGGCACATGGGATCTTAGTTCCCCAGCCAGGGATTGAACTCAAGTCCTGTGCACTGCATGGTGAATTTTTACCCACTGGATCACCAGGGAAGTCCTTGTTTAGTCCATTAATTAAAGTGAATGTATAACATTCTGAAATTCAGGTAGTGATTTTGCAGACACTCATGACTGAGGCTAGAAACCCGGTTTGAGAAATGAGCTGGAATGACAGATAATCCTGGAGAGGTGAGCAGACAGATCTACACTGCAGAGTCCTTGTGATAGGGCACAGTGTGGGGCTGGACTCCTGCCCTCTGCCCCACGCCCCAGTCCCTCAGCCTTCGCCCTGTGACAGGCAGTCCTGGGAGTGTCCTTCCTGTGGTTTGACCACGTGAGAATCTGCAGGTTCCCAACAGAAGTCAGAGTCCTTCCTTGATGAGGGATCCTGGGCTGGACATGCCCTTTTCTGGGCTTCAACCTCCGCCTGTAATTCAATGAAGTGAAGGGATTGGTGGGGAAAGGGTAGGGGGAAGGAAGCAGGAGCATCTGTTTGTTAGAGCTGCTGCTGAAAACTGGGCAGCTTTTCTGGTAGTTGAGATAGGTCCAGAGCTAAAAAGATCATCTTACCCTTTGCTCCAATTCTGAGACGTTGTCTTTCAGAAACAATCCAAGAGGGAAAGGCATGGCTCTAGAAAAAACTGATAATCATCCTTTGGTTATAATCCAGTTTGTCCCTCAACTGGAGGTTCCTTGTGTCAGCCCTGGAAAATCAACAGATCCCTCCAAGTTCCCCCGAAGTGATCTCAAATTGTTATAGCAGGATTTCCCTGGTAGTTCAGTGGTTAGGACTCCATGCTTCCAGGGGGTGGGAGAAGGAAGCGAATCAGTGTGAAGTCAGGGGACCCAGAGCTCGAGCACAATAGGCCTGGTCCTGGAGAAACGGAAGTCCAGCTGACCTCAGTGAAGTTAAGAGCCAGGACTAGGGCCACCTCTTTTTTTCACCCTCTGTGGGCCTCCCAGCTTCTTTGGCTCAGGAACGCCCAGGATTCCGGGCATGTCTGCCTGTAGCCTTCTAAAAATACCCCGGCTGCCCAACGCCTCCCAGATGTCTGAGCGCTGACTCTGTGATTTCCCTGCTGGTAATAGGTCAGTCCTGACATGGGCAATTGGGCTGGCTCAAGCCACTTCCTGTGCCTCCCACCACCCAGTCTACCAGAAGCTTAGCCCAGCCCCTCCTCCCAACCCTTGAAAGGCAGGCAAGGGTAGAGGCCTGATGGCCTGAACGGAGAGAGCTCAGATTGTTGACTCCAGTCCCTTCTGAGAACAGACAGGAGACCTGAGGTCTGAGGACTTGCCCAGGGCTCTTTGGAGCAATAAGGTCCTCCCCAGTCCACTCCCCAGTGCCGCCAAAATCTTGGCTGTCTGGGTGTTGATACTACACTCTGGCTAACTTTAGGATGCTTCAGAGGCCCCTGAAACAACTCAAAGAGAGATATTAAAATAATTAGGTTCATCTGGTAGGTTAAATTATGTGGGAAGTATTATCAAATGAGTAATGAATCTTCTTAGGTTATATTATATGGTAAATATCACTAATATAAATATTCTATAAGTTATATGGAGTTCCTAAAATTCTGACATGTCCTGCTAAAATGTTATCAGTCATGATTCTAGTCACTATCTTAGAGTATTGTGTGTCACAACACCAGCACCCTATTCATGCCTGCTGCCCACTTGCCACTTGCTGTCTGGGGTCCAGGTCTGAAAGCCAGATCTGACTTCCCCACTTCAGCTGTAGGCTCCTGACAGCAGCAATGGGGAGGATCTCTGTGATCTCCATGGTGCCTGGAAGAGTCTCCAATCTGGTGCACATGTCAATAAATGTAGATGGGATTAAATGCCATAGTGGCAGCTAGGGCTGTGCGCAGAGCCCTGGACCAGGGCCTAGAGCCTCTGGGTTCTAATCCAGGGTCAGCCCCTGTGATGCTGTTCAGTTCAGTTCAGTTGCTCAGTTGTGTCTGACTTTTTGTGACCAGATGGACTACAGCATGCCAGGCTTCCCTGTCCATCACCAACTCCCAGTGTTTACTTAGACCCATGTCCATTTAGGCGGTAATGCCACCCAACCATCTCATCCTCTGTTGTCACCTTCTCCTCCTGCCTTCAATCTTTCCCAGAATCAGGGTCTTTTCAAATGAGTCAGTTCTTCACATCAGGTGGCCAAGTATTGGAGTTTCAGCTTCAGCAGCAGTCCTTCCAATGAATATTCAGGACTGATTTCCTTTAGGGATAGACTGGTTGGATCTCCTTGCAGTCCAAGGGACTCTCAAGAGTCTTCTCCAACACCACAGTTCAAAAGCATCTATTCTTTTGTGCTCAGCTTTCTTTATAGTCCAACTCTCACATCCATACATGACCACTGGAAAAACCACAGCTTTGACTAGATGGACCTTTGTTGGCAAAGTATTGTCTCTGCTTTTTAATATGCTGTCTAGGTTGGTCATAACTTTTCTTCCAAGGAGTTAGCATCTTTTAATTTCATGGCTGCAGTCAGCATCCTCAGTGATTTTTTGAACCCCAAAAAATAAAGTCAGCCACTGTTTCCACTGTTTTCCCATTTATTTGCCATGAAGTGATGGGACTGGATGCCATGATCTTCGTTTTCTGAACGTTGAACTTTAAGCCAACTTTTTCACTCTCCTCTTTCACTTTCAAGAGGCTCTTTGTGTTCTTCTTCACTTTTTGCCATAAGGATGGTGTCATCTGCATATCTAAGGTTATTGACATTTCTCCCGGCAATCTTGATTCCAGCCTGTGCTTCATCCAACCCAGCATTTCTCGTGATGTACTCTGCATATAAGTTAAATAAGCAGGGTGACGATATACAGCCTTGATGTATTCCTGTCCATGTCCAGATCTAACTGTTGCTTCTTGACCTGCATACAGATTTTTCAGGAGGCAGGTAAGGTGGTCTGGTATTCCCATCTCTCAGAATTTTCCACAGTTTGTGGTGATCCACATAGTAAAAGGCTTTGGCATAGTCAACAAAGCAGAAGTAGATGTTTTTCTGGAACTCTCCTTCTTTTTCTATGATCCAATGGATGTTGGCAATTTGATCTCTGGTTCCTCTGCCTTTTCTAAATCCAGCTTGAACATCTGGACGTTCACAGTTCACATACTGTTGAAGCCTGGCTTGGAGAATTTTGAGCATTACTTTATTAGCATGTGAGATGAGTGCAATTGTGCGGTAGTTTGAGCATTCTTTGGCATTGCCTTTCTTTGGGATTGGAATGAAAACTGACCTTTTACAGTCCTGTGGCCACTGCTGACTTTTCCAAATTTGCTGGCATATAGAGTACAGCACTTTCACAGCATCATCTTTTAGGATTTGAAATAGCTCAACTGGAATTCCATTGCCTCCACTAGTTCATAGTGATGCTTTCTAAGGCCCACTTGACTTCACATTCCAGGATGTCTGGCTCTAGGTGAGTGATCATACCATCGTGATTATCGGGGTCATGAAGATCTTTTTTGTATAGTTCTTCTGTGTATTCTTGCCACCTTTTCTTAGTATCTTCTGCTTCTGTTAGGTCCATACCATTTCTTCCTTTATTGAGCCCATCTTTCCATGAAATGTTCCCTTGGTATCTCTAATTTTCTTGAAGAGCTCTCTAGTCTTTCCCATTCTATTGTGATGCTGTATGTCCTCGTTAATTGCTCTGAATGAGCCTCCAATTAATGGGCTCTGGAGGAGATGGTGTCCAGGGTCTGAGCCAGCTCTGCTGTCCCAAAGCCATGAACTGATGGTCCGTTAGGTATTCCTGTCTTCTTTGCTCCACTGTGTGTGGGGAGAGATGGCATATCTGGCTGGTTCCATCCAGCTCTAGGTTCTCAGCTTCTACTCATCCCTGGGTATCTCTGAACATCCCACCTCTGGTCCCACCCCTACCCCTAGACCCCACTCTTCCAGAGATGCCACCCTCTGACTCTGCAGTTGGGTACCCAGGAGTGAACACACCCGCCCCATCCCCCTACCTACTAACTGCATGAACTTAGGCAGAGCATTGAGCTTTTCTGGGTGTCTGTTTTATCACCTGTACAATGGAGATATGTTAGAGGAATGTTAGGAGAATCAAAGGAGATTCCACCTGCAGAATGTCTTCCCTGACCTGTCAGAATGGCTCAGGTGCCTTTGCTGGCTCCCTGGTTCTGCCTCCCTCCCTCAAACCATGTCCACACTGTGTGGTCATTGTCTCTCCATGCATCCATCCCCCACCAGACTGGGGGCTCCTCAAGGCCATAAGTCCCCAGGGCCTAATACAGAGTCTTCACAAATGAAGATCATGGGAAGCTTGTTGACCAACAACGTGTGAATAAAGCCTGGGGGAAAGGCAAAGGGTCATGTAGAAGTCTGGGAGTCTGATTTTGGAAGGGCTTTGAGAGCAGACAAGAATGGTAGGTAGGAATACAGAAAGCTGCTTGCAGCCCTGCTTTCACTTCTCTGATTGGCGAGTTTATCTATGAAGATCCCTGAGAAGCAATTTCTTCCCTGAGAAAGCTAGTCATCTGGGCACATGATGCACTCCACTGTAGAACTCTTTACATGTTTGTCTCTCTCCTCACAATGTGCTGAGTCCCCTGAAGACAAGACCTTGTTGGATCTCATTATGAAGGTGAAAGTGAAAGTCGTGTCTGACTCTTTGCGGACTATACAGTCCATGGAATTCTCCAGGCCAGAAAAATGGAGATTCAACCCCATGTCAGATTCAGAAATCATTGTCTCCATCTATTTTTTTCTCTCCACAACCTTTTCTGTACTCACACTGGATCTAGTGCTTGTGGCTCAGCTGGTAAAGAATCTGCCTGCAGTGCAGGAGACCCGGGTTCAATTCCTGGGTTGGGAAGATCCCCTGGAGAAGGAAATGGCAATCCAGTCCAGTATTCTTGCCTGGGAAATCCCATGGACAGAGGAGCCTGGCAGGCTATAGTCCATGGGGTCGCAAGAGTGGGACACAACTTAGCGAATAAACCACCACCACCAGCCTTGGGGATGAAACTAAGTTACCAAGTGGTTGTCTTCCTTCGAGAGGCACAGGAGGGTTAATTTAAGTATGACCAGCGAGGACTGGTAAAGAGTTGTAAGAATATATTCCCAAACCCCATTTTTGAGCTTGGACTTTTCTCTGCTGAGGGAAGGCTGTAAAAGCCAGACTCTTAAGTATAAAAGATCCCTGAATAAACCAAAGATGTTTCTCAAGCCCTTGATCTGAGCCTGTTTACTTGCATCTTACACATTAATTTTACACCCTTGGTGATCTGGTTGTAGACCATTTAAAGATTAATTGGCAGCCAGCTTAGGGGTGAGAAGTTGCTGTTGCAGTCAAGTAGGTGGGCACTTACCAAGGCAGCAGAGAAGCAACACTGTCGGATGGGGGCAGTGAAAGGCAGACAGAAGAACAAAACATTAGACAGGCAAAAACACTTACGAGCAACACAGATTGGGACTATTTAGTTCAGGTTGGGCTAAGTCGCTCAGTCATGTCTGACTGTTTGCAAACCTGTGAACTGTAGCCCGCCAGGCTCCTCTGTCCATAGGATTCTCCAGGAAAGAACACTGGGGTGGATTGTCCTTTCCTTCTCCAGGGGATCTTCCCAACCCAGGGATCAAACTCGTGTCCCTTAAGTCTCCTGCATTGGCAAGGGGGTTCTTTACCACTAGTACCACCTGGGAAGCCCTTTTAGTTCAGGTCAGGCCTCCCTAAAATCAATGCCCTGGGTACGTCACTGCTTCTGTTCTGGGGAAATCCCTTTTTGAACCTCAGTCTCGTGGAGGCTTCCCAGGTGGCGCTAGTGGTAAAGAACTTGCCTGCAATGCAGGAGACATAAGAGTTGCAGGTTTGATCCCCTAGAAGGGATGGATACCATTCCAGTATTCTTGCCTGGAGAGGCTCCAAAGAGTCGGACACGACTGGAGCAACTTAGAACGCTTGCACACTTCCCACCTGTAAAACAGACAGGCTCCATCAAGGGCTCTGAGTGTTAATAATTCTGCAAGAGTTCCCTCATGTGAGGCTGTTCACTTCACAGCTATACAGGTCAAATGAGGTCAAGACTCCAATCTCTGGGATTTTGGGTAATCAGGCTTTCCTGCCACAAATCCCCAAGTGTGGAGACTGTCCTTAGCGGGAGTCCACCACCAAACCTATCTGGGCTGGGCCCCCAGAAAAAAGAAAACTCCCAGGAGCTGGCATACAGCCCGTAGCCCATGGTCAGCTTGCTGCCTAGGGAAGGGGTGAAAAGGAAGCCTGACTCTGAGTGAAACGGAAGTGCCTGAGGTCTGACAGTTGCTCTCAGCGTTCTGCAGCCAAGAAGGAAGTAAAACTGTCTGGGCACCTTGCAGCTTCCACCCTGAAAGCCCATGGGACAGCAACAGGTGAGAGCATAAGTGTGTTCTCTGGTCCAGAGCTGGGGCCCATGCTGGTGGGGGTGGCTGGGAGACAGAAGTCCCTGGAAAATAGGGAGATATTCACAGCCTAGTGGAAGATAGTTAAAAGAATCATGGATTGACTGTGATTATCAGTGTACATATGGGTACTGAAAACCTGTCAACAGAGAGCACCCAATCTAGCCTGGGGCTCAGGGAGAGCTCCAGAGTGGGTTAAGTGACAGAGAACCTGCCCAAGGTCACAGAGCTAAAAAGCAGTCCCACTGCACCAGAGACTTGAAAGGAAGAGGAGTTCAGAAAAAGACACAACTAAATAGAAATCTAGTCAGCTTGCGCTTAGTGCTGGCATCCAGATCTTAACATGGCCATGGAGACCTAGAGGCAGGAAGATTAATTCTGATCTGGGAGAAGGAGGAAGGTTTTCCAGGAGCAGGGATTTTGAGTAGAAGTTTGGAGGATGAATATGAGTTTATCAGGCAGAGAAGAGGAGGGAAAGGGTGAAGGTGGAGGGAACAGCAAGTTCAGAAATGTCAAGCTGCTAAAAGAACCTGATGAGGTCTGGAGAGGTGTGTATAAATGTTGTGTTTGGAACAAAAGGCACCTAAAATGGTGAGACTGAGAGGTGAGGCCCAGTAGGTTAGCAGGGGTCATGTGGTGAAAAGCCTAGAAACTCACATTAAGAAGCCTGGGCTTCATCTGGAGGATGGAGGAGCCTCAGAAGAGTCTTGAGCCATAGGAGGGCAGAGGATAGAAGAAAGCTGGGTTGGGGGAGAGACAGGAATGTTGGCAAGGAGGCAGTGACAGAAGATTGAGAGTATTAGGTCACTGTCAGACCCAACCCCTGTTGAGAAATTGAAACTTTTTAGGAGACTACAGAGGCATGGAGGAAATGGGAACTGAAACCTGGGCCCTGTTGCGGCTGCGGTCTGGGCAGGTGTGCTTAGCAAGGGAAGTGAAAACATTTGGCTGACTGGCAGCCCAAACCTGAGGAAGGTGAGAGAGCTTGGGAGGGAATGTGGGAGACTTGTTCTGGGGTGAGAGCCCTGTTGCAGGCTAAGGCAGCGTTAGGTGCCACGTCCCAGGAGGCAGAGAGGCACCTGCCACTGCCACTGTGCCGCCCTCTAGGTCCCTGCCCCTCAGAGATCTCACTTCCTTCTGCCAAGCCTTTGCTGTCTCTTGAGATAAGCTTTTTGTCCCTCTCCTCTCTGCCTTTCCAGCACCCTGTGATTCCCCATCAGGCCCTGCCCAGCGCTCCAGGGAGCCTTCTCTGGGCAGAGCAGGTTCCTGACTTCCCACCCTGCCTGAGTGGAGGCCTGGCCATGCCCTGCCTTGAGGCAGGTCTTGTTCTGTGGTCTTGGTTCACTACTCCAGTCACTGTTACCTTGCAGCAAGAGCCCCTCTCTCATCTGACTCTTCCCACAAGAGTGCATTTAGAGAGGACAGTCATAATCAGACCCTGGGGCCCTCAAAGAAGCCACACTGCACTTGTTTGTCCTAGAGCAGGTGCATGGGAGGGCTGTTCATAGGCCACGCTGGTTGGGTCTTTGTTCTGGAGAAAATCTCGACCTGACATGAGTCAAACAGGCAGGTCTAGGTGGAGGGTCCCGTATTCTTTTTTATAGTCTCTCTCTCTCTTTTTTTTCTTTTAATTGAAGTATAGTTGATATTGGAGAAGGAAATGGCAACCCACTCCAATGTTCTTGCCTGGAGAGTCCCAGGGACGGGGGAGACTGGTGGGCTGCCGTCTATGCGGTCGCACAGAGTCGGACACGACTGAAGCGACTTAGCAGCAGCAGCAGCATAGTTGATACACAATATGATGTAAGTTACAGGTATACAATATAGTGATTCACAGTTTTAAAGGTTATATTCCATTTATAGTTATTATAAAATATTGGCTATATTCCAACCTTGTAACTTATTTTATACATAATAGTTTGTATTATGCCTATCCATCCATATATTACCCCTCCCCCTCCTCTTCCCCCTCCCCACTGGTTTGCTCTGTATATCTGTGAGTCTGTTCCTTTTCTGTTATTTTTACGAGTTTGTTATATTTTCTAGATTCTAGTTTCCACATATACGTGATATCATTTGGTATTTGTCTTTGTCTGATTTATTACATTTAGTATAGTAGTCAGGAGGCTAGCAGGAAGCAATTCACCTCTAAGGGTTCGATAGAAGGGGCTTAATGAAGGGACTGCTGTATTGAGATGTGGGCTGGCGAATGGAACAAATGAAAAATGGTGAGGGACCCACTCAGAGACTAGGGCTGAAAGGAGGGACAGGAGTCCCATCACTGGAGCCCAGTGAGAGGTGGGCCTGCCAAGAAGAAATGGGATCAAGGAGGTCGGAGGGGAGGCAGCAAAGCAGGGAGGGAGCAAAGGGAGAAAGCCCAATGTCTCTCTTCTCTCATCCTCTGGTCTCCTGTCATTTCTCATCATCAAAACCCAAGTAGAAGCCAGTTAGCAAGGGTGCCTTGTGATGCAGCCCACAGGGATCAACCTCTTGCAGGGCTGAGGGTCTGGGTCGGGGTGCAAATAGAGGATAACCATCTCCAGATATGCCTGAAAATTTGTCACCCAGATGAATATCTGGATGATGCCTATGGCTTTGACCCAGTCATTTCTCTGTGATCAGTGCTGGGGTGGAGAAGGCTTTCCTTACTGCCCTAGAAAGAAAGGACCAAACTTCACATTTACCTTCCTATTGCTATCATCTAGAAAGCACTGTCTGGGGACTTGGAGAATAACAGAGCCACAAGGGTCTCAAGGGTAACCATGTGTTTTGCTGAAAGTTTTAACTTTCATTTCAGGTTCAAAGGATTTGTTAACAAAAGAAACCACTTGTTATAAGTAAACAATTCCAATATTTAATAGAGAATTATCTATCTTACTTTCAGTATACAATCATTAAAAAAAAGAGAATCAATATATCATATAGAATTATCTATTTTACTTCCAATAAACAGTCATTAAAAGGAAAGAGAAATAGAATACGAAAGGAGAGTAATAGTACATACATCACCAAATTGGGTTTTGACCAACATGCATATTCAAACAGCGCTGAGAAGTCCCGTGTAACAGCAATCTGGAGTCCCAGTTCAGGAAAAGTCCCGGGCAGCGCGTCTACTCCATGAGTGAGACTTCAAAATTGTAGTTTGGGGGTTCCCCTTATAATCCCAGGCTGTGAACTGATAGCATCATCAGAGCAAACTGCAGCTCTGGTTTAATCTTTTTTATAGTGCTATTTGTTTTGTTTTGCAAATCTTGGAATGTTGTTAAGCCCAGCATGGGTGGCCAGACCCCCTCCAGGGGCTCAACAATTCCAAGATCTGTCCCCTATCTAATCTGTGGTGCCAGGTGGCTTGTACTCACAGCAGGCAGGTAGTCAGGACAGTGTCCAGGCAGGTCAGAAGCAAGGTCAGAGGCCTGCGCTGCTTCCTCAGTCTCTGAAGCCTAAACAAGATTTTTGTTGTTCAGTCACTCAGTTGTGTCTGACTCTTTGCAACCCCATGGACTACAGCATGCCAAGCTTCCCTGTCCATCACCATCTCCCAGAGTTTGCTCAAACTCATGTCCATTGAGTCGGCAATGCCACCCAACCATCTCATCTTCTGTTGTCCCCTTCTCTTCCTGCCTTTGATCTTTCCTAGCATCAGGAGCTTTTCCAATGAGTCGGTTCTTTGCATCAGGTAGCCAAAATATTAGAGTTCCAGCTTCAGCATCAGTCCTTCTAATGAACATTCAGGGTTGATTTCCTTTAGGACTGATTGATTTGATCTCCTTGCAGTCCAAGGGAATCTCAAGAGTCTTCTGTAGCACCACAGTTCGAAGGCATGGATTCTCTTGTGCTTAGCCTTTTTTTTGTCCAGCTCTCATGTCCATACATGACTACTGGAAAAACTATAACTTTGACTATATGGACATTTGTAGGTAAAATAATGTCTCTGTTTTTTAACACGCTGTTTAGGTTTGTCATTGCTTTTCTTCCAGGGAGGAAGCAAGCAAGTCTTTTAATTTCATGGCTGCAGTCACCATCCACAGTGATTCCCTAATACCACGCCAACATACATAGTACCTGAGAGACAGAGAGAGCTGGGCCAATGTGAGATAAACAGTATCCAGATTATACAGTGAAGGGCCACATAGCTAGAAAGCAGTAGAGCCACAATTCAAACCAGTTAGTCTGACTTGTTTGAATTTTGGACAGAGGAGCCTGGTGGGCCACAGTCCATGGGGTTGCTAAGTGTCGGACATAACTGAGTGGCTAAGCACAGCACAGTCTGACTTAGAACTTAACCCAAGCTCTTAGCCATGACCCCAAGCTGAATGCCCAGTGTACAGGGAGGAAAGGCAATGGAGTTAGTGTGACCCAGCACAAGGTGCATTGTCCTTCAGACCTACCCACTGTCCCCTTTGTGGTCCGTGCACTCACAAGCCTCCCACTGTGGGGAGAAGCAGTGAAGTCACTACCCAGTGTACCTTGTGAGGACAGAGGGCTCAACAAAAACAGACGACAGGCCTGAATAGGCCCTCAGGCAACACCCTCCCTTAAGGAGCTGTACTGGGCCTTCTATTCTATTATCTGGCTGCCCACACTTAACACTCCACTGCTGGTAAGCCTCAGGTTCTTCGGGCTTTCCAATCCATCCATCCATCCATCCATCCAGGATCCCTTGTCCTAAGTGCTGGGAACATAGTGACAAATAAAACCTCCTCCCAGAGGTCTATGGGGACGGGGAGCACTGATAGGATGGGTGAGAGGAATGCACATGCTTATTACAAAGTGTGAGAAACACCCTAAAGGGGTATCACTTTTCCCCAAAAAATCATTTTAAATTTTATTTATTTTTGGCTGGGCTGGGTCTTCGTTGCGGTATGTTGTCTTCTCGTTGCAGTGGCTTCTCTAGTTGCAGAGCATGGACTCTAGGTGTGCGGGCTTCACTAGTTACAGCATGCAGGCTCAGTAGTGGTGGCTCGTGGGCACTAGAGGGTGGCTTAGTTGCCTCACGGCATGGATCTTACTGGACGGGATTGAACTCGTGTCCCTGCATTGGCAGGCAGATTCCTAACCACTGGACCACCAGGGAAGCCCAACACTTTTCAACATTTAGAGCAAACATCAAAGTGGGACACCCATGGAAGACCACAGTTTACCTCTGCAGGCTGATTTCCTAGGATTCACTACTCAGGCTGCTCCTAAACATGGCTCAGGCCCATCCAGCCTGTGGTTTTTGCTCTCTCTCACTGTTCCTCTCCTGGGAATGTCCACCTCCCATGCATCAAAGCCCACTTCCGGTTCAGCCTTCCGAGTCCCCTCTTTTAGACAGAGGCAGCTTCCCCACTTGGAGCTAGCACAGCTAGCTTTGGAATTTCTTACTCATGCTGGAACAATAGTGAAGCAATTCTAGATCTTGTTTCTCCATCTGTAGCTCCTGTTAATTCAACTTTTCATTTTCTCCTCCTTGAATACTACATTTGCTCTAAAAGTTTGACAGTTTGGCAGCCCAGTTTTTGAGAGAAGAGGTTGCATGAGGCCAGAAACTATGACAGAGTCGTTAATCATCTGGATACTGGAGTTGCAATCCTGCTTCTAACTGTGTGATCACAGGGAAGTTATTTAACCTCTCTGACTTCTGTTTTCCCATCCTTAGTGAAGTGAAAGTCACTCAGTCATGTACGACTCTTTGCGACCCCATGGACTATACAGTCCATGGAATTCTCCAGGCCACAATACTGTAGTGGGTAGCCTTTCCCTTCTCCAGGGGATCTTCCCAACCCAGGGTTCGAACCCAGGTCTCCCACATTGCAGGTGGACTCTTTACCAACTGAGCTATCAGGGAAGCCCTTCCCATCCTTAAAGTCAGGATAACTGGTGTTGTGAGAATCAATGAGTTAATATAGTCAAAGCCCAAAGTACCAGGCTGTGCCTGGTACTCCATCCGCGTATAAGAAATTTTAGCTATTATTATTACAGCTATCATGAGGGGTCAGACCAATGTGTAAACAACTCCTCACACCCAAGCAAAGCTTGTGCAGATACACAGAGAGGCTCAACACACAGGCACACTTTGAAGATGAGGCTGGGTGGGTAACTGTAACCTCATTTTAGAGATGGGCATAGGCTCAGACAAGGCAGGGGCATTCATTCATCTAACAAATATTTATGGGCAATTACCACATGTCAGGCACTGCCTCTCTTCCCACACAAAGATTTCTGAATCCTCAGGGAGGGGATGAAGGTACTGTGTTTTAAACAAGCACCCTTAGGTGATTCTCAGCTGAGGCAAGTCTGCAAAAAACACTTAGATTCCAGGATACTAGGGCAAGCATCTGGCCAGATTCCAAATTTGGAACTGGGTTTGATAGGAAATACCATCTTCTGGTGGCAGATTTGCACATTAGTTAAGAGCACAGACCCTGGAGCCTTGATTAATTGGGTACAAATCTTAGTTTGCATTACCCTTAGCGACTGCAGGGTAAAATGTGGCCAATAGTATTACCTACTTCAAAGTTGTTGTGAGAATTAAATTATTTATGTGACGTGCTGACACATAGTAGCTATTATAAAGTGTGAGTTATTATTATTACTGTGCCCACTGTAGATAAGCATCAGAGAAGGCAGGGGTGGTGGATTTGACGCTTCTTACCCCAGGATTGGCTCTGCCTACAGTGTTGGCGGTGTCTGTCTCTTCAGGGAGACTCACCACCTGCTCCCTTCCGCTGGAAGAGCTTTCCTGAGCCAGGGAATTCCCTCTCATAGCAAGTGACAGAAGCTCCCAGCATTCTGATGCCACGTGCACTGCCCACAGCAACATGGCAGGAATTAGATCC
Source organism: Bos indicus x Bos taurus (assembly GCF_003369695.1). Taxonomy (NCBI): domain Eukaryota; kingdom Metazoa; phylum Chordata; class Mammalia; order Artiodactyla; family Bovidae; genus Bos; species Bos indicus x Bos taurus. Next base: position 31,386,830 of record NC_040090.1, read on the forward strand.
CATCGTGGGGCCAAGGCTGGACAGGGAAGACAGGTGGGTTTAGGGATTGGAGCTGTCCGTTTAGGAGGGCTGAAAATCAGAGAGGGAGTACAGGTCCTGGGGAAGCTTCTCTCCACACACTGGGCCAACTTTGGTTGAAAGCGGTGCTCAGCTCACCCATGCCACAGTACGCTGGTGTGTGGATGGATGTGTTGCAGACAGGCAAAGGGTGGGTGCCCAGAGAGAAGGCAGGATGCTCAGGGCCTCTGCCAGCCCTCCAGGACACTCATTTTGGCCTACAGGCCCCCCAGCAGGGAGCAGGCAAGCATGTTCTGTTTTGGCATTAACTAGGCAAGCTGTGGGAAAGTAAGCAGCAGGCTTCCTAAGCTGAATAGGGTCTGCTCCCTCCACAGGCCAGTGCACTGTGGTTATAGAGCGGTCCCTCCCCGGCAACAATTCTCTCCCCTGCTCCCTGCCTAACCCCCCAACCCCCAGCTCAGCCTGGAGGGTCTTCTCCGTGGAAGAGGCTCCCAGATGGGTAGCATCCCATGCCTTCCAGGCTGGGAAGCCCCAGTGTCCCAGAAGAGGAAACGAAGGCTGAGGGAGGGCAGGGACTTCCCGGGTCCTCACAGTGAGTCAGGACAAAACCAAGACTGTAGCTGGGCTCAACCTCCTCCCAAGGGAATTCCTCTTTTTGTGTTTTATTATTTTTTTAAACTTGCAAACAAAACCAGAATGAAAATGCAGGGAAGCTGAAGGAAAACACATGCACACACAGAGGAAACTCATATTTGTAGGCCAGTATGTTGTAGGCATTTTATATAAACATTCCCATTTAATTCCCGTCACAACCCTGCAAAAAATCATTATTCTCCTTTTATGGACAAGGGAACCTGGTTTAAAAGAGGTTTTAGGACTTGGTCAAGAATCCAAAGCTAGGCAGAGGAGCTGGACATCTGACCCAGGTTTGCTGACCCCAAATCCCTGTGCTGTCCACCCAAACCTGTTTTCCCCATTGGTCCAGCTGTACCCATTGGTCCAGCTTCATAGAGTTGTAATCACAGTGCAGCTCCCAGTGGGAAGCCCTGGTCAGCATCCCACATGGCAGTCATTCAGCCTTCCTTAACGTATCCCAGGTTGGGTAGTCACTGGCTTACATAGCCCCCCAGCCCTTTACAGATCATGTACCTGTTATTTCATTGGACCTGCACCCACCCACCTAGGAGGAACAAAGGACAGAATCTGCAATGTGCCAAAGGTCACACTCAGCAAGTGCCTGGTAGAGATAGGACTAGATCTGTGGCTTCCTGCCTCTTGATGTCAAAATCATGTGATGGTTAGCTCCTATTATAGCCTTGGGACTGTCCCCTTACCTCCACCCCGAGCTGTAATACTCCTTGACAGGGGCACCGACAGAGCATGTAATTCCCTACCCCAGTGCCTGTCTCTCAGGGACTCACCTCTGGCCTTAGATCCCTGCTACCTGACTCTCCTGGGCTGACCTGCATGTCCTGACCTTACTGCATACCTTTGGTTCATGTGTTGAGATTGTGGGCTGCTGGAGTACAGGGCCTGGAGTATACCCCAGATAGCTGCTTACAAATGAGCCCAGAATAAGGGGCTTGTTGATGCTGGATAGAATCTAAGATCTAGTTCTGCCACAGACCCACTTTGTGCCCTAGGAAGAGCTCTGCCCTCTTCTTGTGGCTGATTTTGAAGCTTCACTCCAGTGGGCTGTGATTCTCTGTCTGAGAGCTGTGGAGGAGACAGGCTCATTTCTACATCAGGCTTAACAGAGGCCTGTGTGAGAGATACCTCAGGCAGGAGCAAAACCCAGTGTGTGTATGTGTGTGTGTGTGTGTGTGTGTGTGTGAGCTGGAGATACAAGGGGAAAGGTGACTAGGGTAGAAGGGAGGTGAATGGGGGTGGGGTTCACAGACTGCATTGTCTGCAGCAGCATCCCCAGGTTGGCTTGCAGGGGTGGGGTGCGGGGCTCAGGCAGGAGATAGCTGGCATCTGGATGGGGAGACAGGTAGTCCCGAGCAGTCTGCAACAGTGTGAGTGGGAGATAATGACAAAGCAAGGAAGGGAGTAGAGGAGGTTTTGAATCCCCACTACAGCAAGGGGTGCCTTGGTGCACAATGGGCAGATGGGATGCTGGCCACCTTCTCTGGAGAAAGCTTTGAATGGAGTACTAACCTGTCGTGGGTGTCCATTCTGGGGTGCTGGAGTGGGTGAGGTGGGGTGCTGTTCCATGTTAGCCATGCTCAAGTGCTGGTGCATACTTTACCTGAGGTTTCTCCTGGGAGTCCTGTGGAATATGAGAATAGCTTGTCTTTCAATGCCCACTCTTACATCTGTACCAGGTCAACGTTCAGTCCTGGCTCTGACTTAAACTTAGAATCACATTCCTTCCAGGAGACTATATAGCTGCAGGCATGCTGAAGGGAGAGCACAGCTTCAGAGCCAGAGGTAGTCAGGGGCTAGGCTTCGCTCTCCTGTCCTAACTGTGTGACCTTGGGTAGGTCATTTTACTTCTGGGCCTCAGATTGTGAAATCTGTGAAATGGGTCACATGTACTGCTAGGGTTTGTGGTGAGGGTTAGAAGCAATGAAAATAATATGCTTAGTTCAGAGCTTGAAACATGGAAGAGGCGAAATAAATGGTGGCTATTATTAATTCCTTCCCAGGGTAAGAATCCCATCTGTGGCCTCCTCGATGGAAGGGAGCCAGCACCTGGTTGCACAGTCACAGGGATGGAGGAGCTCACTCCCTCCAGGGGCCACTCTGCCTGGAAAACCTCCTTCTTGAGACGCAGCTGAGACCTGTACCAGTTCGGTCTCCAGGGCCACAGGAATGTATTATGGCATTTCCCCCAAAGAATCTCAAGAGGTCTGACTGTAAAAGAGTGCTTGCCTGCATCGCAGGAGCAAGGCTCTGGAAGTCCCCAGCCTGGTTCAAAGGGGACATTTTAGTCAGGCTTACATTATATAGAAATCTCTTTCTCTATCCCTGTGGAGTCTGGAACATATGGATTGTACCCTCCCAAATCTGCTTTTTTCCCTGGGTGAACTCTCCCAATTCCTTTGAACACTTCTCATAGAGGCAACCTCAGGTGGTGCAGTGGTAAAGAATCCACCTGCCAACGCATGAGATGGGAGTTTGATGCCTGGGTCAGGAAGATCATCTGGAGGAGGAAATGGCTACCCACTCCAGTATTCCTGCCTGGGAAATCCCACGGACAGAAGAGCCTGGCGGGCTACAGTCCATAGGGTCACAGGGAGTCGGACATGACTGAGTGGCTGAGCACACATAGAGGCAAACAGGAGAACTGAGTTCTGGTCCCAAATCCATCACTTCAGGGCAAGTCACTTATCTTCACCGAGCCTCTGGTTCCTCATTTGTAAAATGAAGAAAACAACACTCCCTCATAGGATGATAGTGAAGATTAGTTTGGAAAAGTAATACAAAAGTTTGGGGTTGGGAAAAGGCACTTGGTAAATATTAAACACATTTTAAAAGAAACCACATTTTTGAGAAAGCAGTTAGCAAGTAAGCCCATCTGATGTTGCCTCTTAGCTTCTTACAACACCTGTAAAGGAAATCATTCCAGAAAGTCAGTGCCATTCCTGGCTTCAAAATAAGGGCAAATCAGGTGGAGGGTACCCTCCTCAATCCATAAAGTCAAGTCCCAGGGTTTGACTTCAGCTGTGAAGAGCTTACTAGGTTCCAGGCTCATTCACTTACCTTATTCTGCAATTGTGGATCAAGGCCTAGAGAAGCCTTAGCAGATCAATGATAGAGACTGGATCCCAAATTTCCCAACATCCAGCACCTTTATATGCCTAGTGCTCACTTCCAATAAAGAGAGGTGAAGGGAGGGTAATTTCTGGACCAGGCTAGTTGTAATCTTTTTCTGCAGGACACTGCATCTGGGCAAGCAGTTACCCCTTCCTCTCCACTAGCCCAGTGTCATTCATGGAATGGTTAGCCTGGAACTCAGCCACGGTGAAGGCCCAGGCTGATTGTTCCTTGTTCACCCTTGTGTCCCCAGTGTCTGATCCAAGGCTTGGCACAAAGCAGGACCTTAGAAAATACTTTTTGGATAAATGATGAATCAGCCAGCATGTATTAAGCACTATATGAGAGGCCCTGTGGTAGGAGAAATTTTATTTAATATAACGAGCCTGTGAGGCTGGTTTTAGATGCCCATTTTACAGGTGAGGAAATACAGGTTGAAAGAGATGAACTGATTAGGTCAAGGCCTCACAATGAACTGCTGGTAGAACTGAGCCCAGCCTGGCTACCTCCACCCTAGGCACTAGCTGCCAGCCCCACAGAGGTCAGGGAGCTGGGCCTCCACCCACTTGTTCCCTTGCCCCAGGCTTTCCCAGATACTAATTGAGGACTCTGATAAAGGGTTCACTTTGAGTGGCCTCAAGGAAACCAGAAATAGCAAGCCTAGTCTTCCAATTCCTATACAGGTTAATCTGCCTCAAGCATAGCTCTGATTCTATCAACTTCCTATTCAAGAATCTAGGCTAACAATGTAAACAATCTAGGTTGTTCCATCGTCCTAATAGCTGGCCAAGAGGATTTGGTCAAGTTACTTGGGTCTCTCCAGGCTTCACTCACTTTCCTCTTTTGCCTGACCCCGCTTCTGAGAACAGGTGTTTGAGACCCCAACTTCTGATTAACTGGGGCATTCTAATTCACCCTCCACACATCCCTATGGCTCTGGAAGAGGTGTTTTTCATTTTTCTAAGGACTTCAAGGGAGGCTGATATCCCTACACCCAGATGGTCTGGATAGAGGAGGAAGACGGAGTCCGGGAAGCAGACCAGAGCATCCTCGTTGGGAGATGAGGAAGCTTGAGCTCACCCAAATAGCTAGGCGCAGGCAGAGTGGACTGGCACCCAGAGTGGGATGGCACCTAGAGGTCCTGACTCTCATTCAAGAGCTTCCTCCACTGCCCCTGGAGCCTCCTTTACTTTTCCTCTTGATTATCATCTGCACCTGTTTCTCTGTACCCTCAAGAACACTCCGTTACCCAGAGATTCTAGCACTGCTGTGTAACCTTCATGAAGTCTCCACTCCTCTGGCCTTCCATCTGTGAAATGCGGGATGGGGTGGGTCCTGGCCTTAACGACCTCATGCTCTTTGACTTGGACGCCCTGTAGCAGACGACCGATTTTTCCTTTGCAGGGCAACTAGTCGCCCTCGCCCTCACCCAAGCCAGGCATTCAGCGCCGCTGCGAAAGGATTTCTCCGCGCTCGCTCCTAGGTGCCTTGGCCCGCCAGGCTCATCTGCACGAGAGGGTAGGGGTGTTGGAGGACCATGAAGCAAAAAAGGCACTCTGCTACTCCCTCAAACAACTAGGCGTACTGCCTGACCCCCCTCCCGCCACACTGTAACTAACACACACTCACACACACGAGTGGGCGTCAGGAGAAGACGGAGGCTTACGCGCGTGCGTCGGCGCAGAGCCCTCTCCCGCCCACGTGCGCGCCCCCGCCGGAGGCGCGCACCGCGGCGGGCAGGCGGGAAAGCGCGCGGGAAGCCCCCGGTTGGCTCCGGCTGTGGGGGAGGGAGGACAGGAGGCGTTTGGAACGTGCCATTCTCGTAGAGAACGGGGGGGATTTCCGTGCTGCGATAGCGTTGTTACCCCTCTCATTCGCCGACCGATCCGTTAGCTCCCTCCGTTCCCCGCCGCCATACGGAGCCCCGAGCTGCGGCCGCGCTCCCTCCCAGAAGCCTGGCCCGGCCCCTCGAGCCCGGCTGTGGCCTAAGCTGTCCCCTCCGCCGCCGGAGTGGGGCGCTGCGCCGCACGTTGGGGCCGGAAATTCCCGCGGCCTGAGTGGAGGAACCGAAGCACAGAGCGCGGCGCCGCCTACCACCTCCCGGGTCCCGGCAGAGAGGGTCGGGCTGCCTTAGTGGGGGTGGGAGGGCCGCGTGTGAGGAACTGCGGAGCCGGTGGCGGGTGGGGAGGCGCGGAGGGCAGGGGACGAGACGACAGGGTTGCTGCTCCAGAGGCGCTGGGAGACCCTGCGCCCCCGCAGCCGGGCCCCCGCCCCCTCGCGGTCTCCGCCTCCTTGCCTCACACACCCCCCGGGCCGCCAGAGCCCAGGCCTTCCCGGGGCTCCTCCTCCTTCTCTTCACACTCACCCTCCGACCCGGGTTCTCCTGCCACCCGCCGGCCTTGCAGCTTCCCGGGCGAGTCTTCGTTCTCAGGCTCTCCTTACACACACACACACAAGCACACGCCGGCTCCCGGGGCGGCCCTCTCCTCTCGACCCTCCTTTTCCCCTCCTCACTTACGCTGCCGTGGGAGGAGGATTGATGTCCCTTCAGCATCATGCAGCCGCCGCCGAGGAAGGTGAGGATGCAGCTGGGGGTCTTTGAGGTTTTGGGCGGGGATGCGTACAAGGAACGCGGCTGGGGCACCGCGGCGCCCCCTCCCCCTTTGCGCAGGGGGCCGTGACCGCCGTCGTCTCGGGCTTGTCACTCACTTGCCGCCGGTTCCTGGAGGGGGGCGCGCGTGTTTGGTGCCTTCGCGGCGGAGGGGCGGCCGTGGCTCGTCCCCTCCACCGCACAGGAGACCACCCCCCAACCCTAGACATTTCACAAGAGTTTCGAGTGTGCGTGCGTGTGTGTGTGTGTGTGTGTGAGCGAGCGCGCATGGCAGTGCTACTCTCTGCAAAGTGCTTTCTCCGGGGCTGCACCGAGGGGAGGTGGGGGAGCCCTTGCAGCTTTGCAGAGCCTTGTGTTTGAGTGATTGTTTAGTCTGCACCAGGTTTGAGCCCCCCTCTCGCTTGTTGCCACCCTCGCGCATTTGCCAATTTACAGAACATTTGTTACCAGCCTGGCCTTAAGATTTGGCCCGCTTTCCCCACCGGGCGACCGAAAAGAAGTCGCAATAGCCACCCCACCCCAGGGGAAAACAACAAATTAAGCATTGAACGGTCCTGCCTTTCTCTTCCCGGTTCCTGCCCCGCCCCTCCGACAAGGGGGAGAGGAAGGTGGTGATTCTCTTCCCAGGAGAGCGAGAACCTGGCGGTGCGTGGCGTGTTCGCCGCGATCTGGGCTTGGAGTGGGAGTGACGAGTGCTCCGGGCTTGTCAGCAGCTTCAACCCTTCCAGAACTGTTTCAGTGTCCTCTTCCCCAGTTTTTTTTTTTTCCCCAGGGACCGAGGCTGTGTCCTTGTCGTTTCAATCTTGCAGATGGTTACTGTCTACTCAGGGTGCTGGGTGGAGGAGGCTGTTCTGTCCTCCCCTTGTGGGCAAACATTTGGTGAACGCCTAACTCACTCGTGTCTGCTCCCTCTTCTTTTCTGTTTTTCACCGGGTTCTCCAAGTGAGTCTTTTTCTTTTCACACGTAGCCCTCCGGTAGCCCTGCTCCGGTGGCGGCGAGGGTTCCAGGCCCACTGTAACCTGAATCCTGGCCTGGCGGGTGAGGCACTGGCCAATTTGCATTTACTGTGCTGTTTGAAGTGGAAATGCCACGGGAACCGGCTTGCTGGGGTGGCTTAAAAGCACTGCCTATGCTGGAAGGTCACTTTTGCTTTCTTCTTCGTGAACAAGAGATTGTGATTTGATGTGCTGTCAGCAAGGGCGGCATCCTGCGAGTGTGCTTCTCCTAGCCATTATAAAATACTTTTTGTAGTTGATGGATGCATATAATTTCATGATTGTGTAAATTTCAGTCATTAGATATTAGGCATTCTTATATCCCCTTCTCCCATCTATGCTCTGCTCACCTCTCCTTATGGTTAAGACATTTGAATCCTGTTTGGAAGAAATAGAAGACAGACTCTTTTAAAGCTCTAAGAAGACCTAGATAGGTATTGTACATGAAATGAAACGACTGGCAGTTTATTTTGCACCTCTTTAATCTGTAATTTTTATACTCATGTACTTTCATTTAGCTTCTGCTTCAGGTGATTTTGGCTAGTTGTTAAAATTAAGTATCTGCAGTAAACAAAATTAGGTGGCTAATAACAGGATTGTGGTCCTCAGAGGAGAGGCAAGTAACAGTTATATATTCTGACAAGTATTACATATTTTCCTTAAATAATTTTTTAAAGTTGCGGTAAGCCCTTATAAATATATGGTATATTTCAGGTGAAAGTTACACAGGAACTGAAAAACATTCAAGTTGAACAGATGACAAAACTTCAAGCCAAACATCAAGCAGAATGTGATTTGCTTGAAGATATGAGGTAAGGTTATAGTAAATAGTTGGAGAACTTCTATATCTCTGTTTCAAAGAACCTTTGAGTTACCAAGCCCCAGGAACTGATGATGGAATTTCCTTTTGGATTTCCTGCCTTAAGGCTGTTAGAGCTTTAACTCAGCTAGAAATTTTAACTGGAACTAACACAATACAAACTTTTTTCCTTCAGTGGAGAAACCTATAACTTTCACTTATTTTTATGAAAAAAAAAAGTTCTTACAAATTTATCAAATTATATAAACAGTGAAATGGAAATTCTTATTTAATCCTTCTACTAAACTGACCTTTCTGCATTTATTGACCTAAACGATTTCACATGGAATTTTAAACTGACACCTGGTTAATGATTAATATCTGGGGGTGAGCCAGTCAACCTCAGGTGATTATTAGAACATGACAAATGTAAGTTTGAACATTAAATTTAGTGGGACATGTGTTTATCAGATTTTATTGTTAAACTTAACCTGTATCCACAATCAGCTAACTTTGAATTTAAAAGGTAAGACATCTTGCCAGCATTGGGAATGTCAGTAACTTTCTTTATAGAGGTAATCATGACTCAGTTTATTGAAAGAAACACCACTGTTTTAGCAGTTCTATAATACAAACTGACAGTTCAGCAAACATATTTTTGTAAAGGTTGATTTGCATGTTGAAACAGAGTAGCTGCCATTCTTATTTCCCTATATTAATGTACTTATTAAATTGAAATTGGGTCTGTAAGCCTCATCAGATTTTTTGCTGTGCTGCACAAAACCTCATGTTGATTTCATGAAAAATACCAACTATATGTTGTCATATTTATGTGTTCAGTTAGCTGAATTGTTCATAGCCCAAAGATTTTTATTTGATAGTTCTTTTTTTTCCCCCTCCCATATTTAATTTAGGTAGCGTTTATGACTATTTCTACTATTTACGTACCTTTTCAGGGTTTCTAACTAAGGCATATTAATTAGACTCATCCAAACTTGGATAAACCAAGATCATTGTTTTCTGACTGGAAACTACTTTTTTTTTTTAACTTTTATTTTTACTTTGGCGTATAGGTGAGTAACAATGTTGTGTTAGTTTCAGGTGAAAACTACTCTATTTTAGTTCTGTATTTGTTTCTTTGCTTTTCTTGTGTCCACAGGGATGTTTTTAGACTTAAATAATTCCTGTGCAAGATACCCAAAATTTTTCATATGGTTAAAATTAAGTTTGTAACAACTATTAAGTGAACTAAGGCATTTTATATTTTAGCAGTTTAGGAAGGCAGACTCAGTTTGTAAGTAAAGTTCCTCTGTGGGGTATGAATAGTCAGTAGTCATTGTCCTTTTGATTATATTCTAAAGACTTCTTGTTTGCATTCTTTTCTCTGTTTCCCCTGTTGCCTCTTCCTTGACTTATGGTCAACTAGATGGACACACAGTTGCTGCCAAGTTGGCGTAGGTTGTTGCTCCCGCTGCTACTGTTTAGTTGTTTGTATTATTCCTGACTTAATTACATTTCACTTGCATTGTTGTGGTAATATCCTAATTATTGCTTTAGTGTTCTCGTATCTTCTAATCTTCTCCCAATCTCCGTTTAAATCTGTTTTCCACATTGTCATCAGTTAACTCTCTAATCACTGTTACATATGAGGTTCTCTGTGGTCTTCTGAATAAAGACCAAACACTTTGATATAGCATATGTAGCCCTTTGCAACCCAGTTGCAAGCTACAAGCTCCGTTTTCCTGGCTTAGTTACTACCATTTCATGCCCATTTATCCTTCCTTCTTAATCCTCTGGCTTGGCCACTCGGGACTTCTGGTTATCTAATTGTGTTCTCTACATTCATGCCTTTGTTTGCACCCTCCCGGTTTTCATCTGGCAAATTCTGGTTGCCATTTAAGTTTGTGAGTTTGCTCTTCTCTGTGATCTCAAATGATTTTGATTTGCACATGCTTCTGTCTTCCCCCATCATATGAATTCCTTGAAGTCATAGGCTAAGTCTTACTCGGGTTTGTATCTTTGTACTTTTTGTTTAAGCTGGCAGAATTGTTAAGTGGATGTAACTGTTAAGTGGATTATTTAAGTGCAGTTTATTAGTTTTTAGGTGATATATTTTATAAGCTCTATTTACAGGGAGCTGTAGGTGGTGTTGGGTCTTCTTGGGTGGTTCAGTGGTAAATAATCTGCTTGTCAATGCAGGAGAAGCGTGTTCAGTTCCTGGGTCAGGAAGATCCCCTGGAGAAGGGAATGACAACCCACTCCAGTATTCTTGCCTGGGAAATCCCATGCATAGAGGAGCCTGATGGGCTACAGTCCATGGGGTCGAAAAGGAGTTGGACACAACTTAGTGACTAACAACAATAGGTGGTGTCATTGAGCTTGTGTTTTAATTTGACTCATGTAGGCACTTTAAGTTGTACTTTGGCTATTTGATGTTGAGTATATCTGTGTATGTGCATGCTCTTTGTGACCCCCATGGACTGTAACCCACCAGGTTCCTCTGTCCATGGGATTTTCCCGGTAAGAATACTAGAGTGGGTTGCCATGTCCTCCAGGGAATCTTCCTGACCCAGGGATTGAACCAGAGTCTCCTGCATTGGCAGGAGAATTCTTTACTACTGAGCCACCTAGGAAGCCAGAGTATTTATGTATTTATGTATAATATGTAAATACAGTGAATGTTGGTGCGCCAAGGATTAATGGGATTCTTTATATTTTAAAGGAGTGTGTTCTTCTTTGTATTAAATAAATGAGATGAATCCCTTCAGTCTTATATAGTTGTGAGCAGAATACTATATTACCTTCTAAAACATAACTTTAGATTTCTGATTTGCTTTTTTCTCCCTAATGGTAATGCAGAATTGGAAGTTTAAAATTGTCTATTCTCAATAGTCATAACTATTATTGCTTGAGGAGAAGGTGGTCTGGCTTTTCTGGTCTGTCTTAGCAAGTGGAATGACCTTTTAAAAATTCATTAGAAATCTCTGAGCTTGGATTTTTATATGTATTTTGTTGTAAAGGATCTTGCCTGTTTTTCCTTTTTTGAGGCTCTCACCACCACCTTCCTCCCTAAAATCCCATAAATAGCTCTCCTTCTCACTGATGCATCCCCCACCAGTGTTATACTCAGTTTAAATTACTATGAATTTACTCTCCCCAAATTCAGATAACTTTGATTTTTAACATAAAGAAGTAGACAGAGAAAAAATTTTTGTGACTTTAAAAAAGGTTAAAAAAAAAAAAAGTCCACAACACATTAAACTGTAAATAGGAAAATTTTATTCTGGGTTATAGCTTCCCTTGGAGAAGGCAATGGCACCCCACTCCAGTACTTTTGCCTGGAAAATCCCATGGATGGAGGAGCCTGGTAGGCTGCAGTCCATGGGGTCACTAAGAGTTGGACACGACTTCACTTTCACTTTCATTTTTCACTTTCATGCATTGGAGAAGGAAATGGCAACCCACTCCAGTGTTCTTGCCTGGAGAATCCCAGGGACGGGGCAGCCTGGTGGGCTGCCGTCTATGGGTCGCACAGAGTCGGACATGACTGAAGTGACTTAGCATACAACATTCTGGAAAAAGCAAAAATTATGAAGATGGATCTTAAAAAATTATATAAATGAACTTATTTACAAAACAGAAATAGATTCACAGACCTAAAAAACAAACTTATTGATTACTAAAGGGGATGGGGGTCTGCGTGTTTGATCCCTGGGTGTGGAAGATCCCCTGGAGAAGGAAATGACAACCCACTCCAGTATTCTTGCCTGGGGAAATCCCATGGATAGAGGAGCCTGGTGGACTACAGTCCATGGGGTCATAGAGAGTCAGACACAACTTAGTGACTAAACCACTATTACCACCAACCATGGCTAGTTCCCCACTCCCTCTCACCTTGTGGAATTTTGAAAGGAGGCCGATTATGGTATTGTGTTTTTTTCCCATTGCTCTCCTCCCCTTCTTCAGTTTATTTGTTCTAGGGGTGCATGTGGAAGCTGGTGTATTGGGAGTGAAGTATGAGAAGGAAAGATAACTCATTTGTTGTTAATCAGGGACATTCCATGCTTTGGGGATATTTTATACTGAAGAGTTTCCTGTTGACTTTTGCTGTCAGCAGTAGACAAGCACACTTTATTTTCTTTTTAGTTTATTATTAGTTTATTCTCTCTTTGCTTTCTAAGGCCATGTATAAGTAAGTTTCTGAATCCTACAGCCTATGTGTTGTTTATTAATATAATGTATTTCTTGTTTATTCTAATGACGTGCTAACTCCAGTCAATAAAGAAAGTTCTTTGAAGGGACCCAGAATATAAAGAACTGCCTTCTTAGCAGACATTTTTAGGTTGTTATATAATATTTTAAAAATCTTAGAATTTTAGAGTCAGGTGGATACTATGGTATTTGTTGATTTTATAGATGAAAATGGAAACCAAGGCACAGTTGAGAGGAAGTGAATCATATTGAGGTGGACTCTACCCACTCCAGTATTCTGGCCTGGAGAATTCCATGGACTGGATAGTTCACAGAGTCACAAAGAGTTGGACATGACTGAGTGACTTTCACTTTACTAGACTTGTTTACTTTCCCGTATCTGTATTTCCCAAGCTTTTAACCAAGGAACTCATAATGGCTCCCATATTTGGAAACATTTGCCTATCAGAATACATTTAACAAATAATTTGTGGTCTTTTTATTTTTCATATACTGAGCTGTGAGTCAGCTTTGAGTCAGTATTTTAAAGCTAGTAACACGAGTACAACCAAAGGCAAAGATACGTAAACTTTACCTCAGAGAGGGCTAAGTGTATGTATGATTTCTTACAGATGTTCTGAAAAATTTAAACTGGCTCAAGAAGCACTTGTCTTTTCACTGTAGACATCTGCAGGTCTAGTGACCTCAAGTGAGGAATTGCTGTGCTATATGTTACCTTCTCTAAACTATTGGTTCATGGGGGTCACTGGGGATTGGATTCTGAAGTCTGTTGATGTGAGCTCTAAGACTTTTTTTTCATTGTCTCAGATACCTTTATATATAAAAGGGAAACTTACAGGTAATCTGGCTTCCCAAGGGTTCCTAGCGGTAAAGAACCAGCCAGTGCAGGAGACCTAAGAGACTCAGGTTTGATCCCTGGGTCAGGAGGATCCCCTGGAGGAGGGCATGGCAACCCACTCCAGTATTCTTGCCTGGAGAATCCCATGGGTAGAGGAGCCTGGCGGGCTACAGTCCATAGGGTCGTACAGAGTCGGATACGGCTGAGTTGGCTTAGCACACAGAAGTAATCTGGTCTTGTTTGTTGTTCATATGCTCATTTGTTTCCGACTCTTTGGGACTCCATGGACTGCAGCATGCCAGGCTTCTCTGTGCCTCACTGTCTTCTGGAGCTTGCTCAAACTCATGTCCATAGAGTTGGTGATGCTATCCAACCATCTCATCCTTTTCCCCCTTCTCCTCCTGCCTTCAATCTTTCCCAGCATCAGGATCTTTTCTAATGAGTTAGCTCTTTACATCACGTGGCCAAAGTATTGGAGCTTCAAAATCAGTCCTCCCAATAAATACTCAGAATTGATTTCATTTAGGGTTGATTGGTTTGATCTCCTTGCAGTCCGAGGGACTCCCAGGAGTCTTCTCCAGCACCACAGTTCAAAAGCATCAACTCTTTGACAATCAGCCTTCTTTATGGTCCAAGTCTCACATTAGTACATGACTACTGGAAAAACCATAACTTTGACTAGATGGACCTTTGTCATTAAAGTAATGTCTGCTTTTTAATACACTGTCTAGGTTTGTTATAGCTTTCCTTCTAATGAGGGAGCATCTTTTAATTTCATGGTTACACTTACTGTCTGCAGTGATTTTGGAGCCCAAGAAGATAAAGTCTATCGTTTTCTAATTTTTCCCCATCTATTTGCCATGAAGTGATGGGACCAGATACCATGATCTTAGTTTTTTGAATGTTGAGTTTCAAGCCAGCTTTTTCACTCTCCTCTTTCACCTTCATCAAGAGACTCTTTAGTTCCTCTTCGCTTTTTGCCGTAAGGGTGGTGTTATCTGCATATCTCAGGTTATTGATATTTCTCCTGGCAATCTTGATTCCAGCTTGTGTTTCATCCAGCCTGGCATTTCACGTGATGTACTCTGCATATAAGTTAAGAAGGGTCAGATCAAATCAGTCGCTCAGTCGGGTCCGACTCTTTGCGACCCCATGAATCGCAGCACGCCAGGCCTCCCTGTCCATCACCAACTCCCTGAGTTCACTCAGACTCCTGTCCATCGAGTCAGTGAGGCCATCCAGCCATCTCATCCTCTGTCGTCCCCTTCTCCTCCTGCCCCCAATCCCTCCCAGCATCAGAGTCTTTTCCAATGAGTCAACTCTTCGCATGAGGTGGCCAAAGTACAGGAGTTTCAGCTTTAGCATCATTCCTTCCAAAGAACGCCCAGGACTGATCTCCTTCAGAATGGACTGGTTGGATCTCCTTGCAGTCCAAGGGACTCTCAAGAGTCTTCTCCAACACCACAGTTCAAAAGCATCAATTCTTCGGTGCTCAGCTTTCTTCACAGTCCAACTCTCACATCCATACATGACCACAGGAAAAACCATATCCTTGACTAGATGAACCTTTGTTGGCAAGGTAATGTCTCTGCTTTTGAATATTGTATCTAGGTTGGTCATAACTTGCCTTCCAAGGAGTAAGCGTCTTTTAATTTCATGGCTGCAGTCACCATCTGCAGTGATTTTGGAGCCCAGAAAAATAAAGTCAGCCACTGATTCTACCGTTTCCCCATCTATTTCCCATGAAGTGATGGAACCGGATACCATGATCTTTGTTTTCTGAATGTTGAGCTTTAAGCCAACTTTTTCACTCTCCACTTTCACTTTCATCAAGAGGCTTTTGAGTTCCTCTTCACTTTCTGCCATAAGGGTGGTGTCATCTGCATATCTGAGGTTATTGATATTTCTCCCGGCAATCTTGATTCCAGTTTGTGTTTCTTCCAGTCCAGCGTTTCTCATGATGTACTCTGCATATAAGTTAAATAAGCAGGGTGACAATATACAGCCTTGACGAACTCCTTTTCCTATTTGGAACCAGTCTGTTGTTCCATGTCCAGTTCTAACTGTTGCTTCCTGACCTGCATACACATTTCTCAAGAGGCAGATCAGGTGTTCTGGTATTCCCATCTCTTTCAGAATTTTCCACAGTTTATTGTGATCCACACAGTCAAAGGCTTTGGCATAGTCAAGAAAGCAGAAATAGATGTTTTTCTGGAACTCTCTTGCTTTTTCCATGATCCAGCGGATGTTGGCAATTTGATCTCTGGTTCCTCTGCCTTTTCTAAAACCAGCTTGAACATCAGGAAGTTCACGGTTCACATATTGCTGAAGCCTGGCTTGGAGAATTTTGAGCATGACTTTACTAGCATGTGAGATGAGTGCAATTGTGCGGTAGTTTGAGCATTCTTTGGCATTGCCTTTCTTTGGGATTGGAATGAAAACTTACCTTTTCCAGTCCTGTGGCCATTGCTCAGTTTTCCAAATTTGCTGGCATATTGAGTGCAGCACTTTCACAGCATCATCTTTCAGGATTTGGAATAACTCAGCTGGAATTCCATCACCTCCACTAGCTTTGTTCGTAGTGATGCTTTCTAAGGCCCACTTGACTTCACATTCCAGGATGTCTGGCTCTAGGTCATTGATCACACCATCGTGATTTTCTGGGTCGTGAAGATCTTTTTTGTACAGTTCTTCTGTGTATTCTTGCCATTTCTTCTTAATATCTTCTGCTTCTGTTAGGTCCATACCATTTCTGTCCTTTATTGTGCCTATCTTTGCATGAAATGTTCCTTTGGTATCTCTGATTTTCTTGAAGAGATCCCTAGTCTTTCCCATTCTGTTGTTTTCCTCTATTTCTTTGCACTGATCACTGAAGAAGGCTTTCTTATGTCTTCTTGCTATTCTTTGGAACTCTGCATTCAGATGTTTATATCTTTCCTTTTCTCCTTTGCTTTTCACTTCTCTTCTTTTCACAGCTATTTGTAAGGCCTCCCCAGACAGCCATTTTGCTTTTTTGCATTTCTTTTCTATGGGAATGGTCTTGATCCCTGTCTCCTGTAGTGTCACGAACCTCATTCCATAGTTTATCAGGCACTCTATCTATCAGATCTAGGCCCTTAAATCTATTTCTCACTTCCACTGTATAATCATAAGGGATTTGATTTAGGTCATACCTGAATGGTCTAGTGGTTTTCCCTACTTTCTTCAATTTCAGTCTGAATTTGGCAATAAGGAGTTCATGGTCTGAGCCACAGTCAGCTCCTGGTCTTGTTTTTGCTGACCATATAGAGCTTCTCCATCTTTGGCTGCAAAGAATATAATCAATCTGATTTCATTGTTGACCATCTGGTGATGTCCACGTGTAGAATCTTCTCTTGTGTTGTTGGAAGAGGGTGTTTGTTATGAGCAGTGCATTTTCTTGGCAAAACTCTATTAGTCTTTGCCTGCTTCATTCCGTATTCCAAGGCCAAATTTGCCTGTTACTCCAGGTGTTTCTTGACTTCCTACTTTTGCATTCCAGTCCCCTATAATGAAAAGGACATCTTTTTTGGGTGTTGGTTCTAAAAGGTCTTGTAGGTCTTCATAGAACTGTTCAACTTCAGCTTCTTCAGCGTTACTGCTTGGGGCATAGACTTGGATTACTGTGATATTGAATGGTTTGCCTTGGAAATGAACAGAGATCATTCTGTCGTTTTTGAGATTGCATCCAAGTACTGCATTTTGGACTCTTTTGTTGACCATGATGGCCACTCCATTTCTTCTGAGGGATTCCTGCCCACAGTAGTAGATATAATGGTCATCTGAGTTAAATTCACCCATTCCAGTCCATTTCAGTTCGTTGATTCCTAGAATGTCGACATTCACTCTTGTCATCTCTTGTTTGACCACTTCCAATTTGCCTTGATTCATGGACGTGACATCCCAGGTTCCTATGCAATATTGCTCTTTACAGCATCAGACCTTGCTCCTGTCACCAGTCACATCCACAGCTGGGTATTCTTTTTGTTTTGGCTCCATCCCTTCATTCTTTCTGGAGTTATTTCTCCACTGATCTCCAGTAGCATATTGGGCACCTACTGACCTGGGGAGTTCCTCTTTCAGTATCCTATCATTTTGCCTTTTCATACTGTTCATGGGGTTCTCAAGGCAAGAATACTGAAGTGGTTTGCCATTCCCTTCTCCAGTGGACCACATTCTGTCAAATCTCTCCACCATGACCCACCCGTCTTGGGTTGCCCCTCGGGCATGGCTTAGTTTTATTGAGTTAGACAAGGCTGTGGTCCTAGTGTGATTAGATTGACTAGTTTTCTGTGAGTATGGTTTCAGTGTGTTTGCCCTCTGATGCCCTCTTGCAACACCTACCGTCTTACTTGGGTTTCTCTTACCTTGGGCGTGGGGTATCTCTTCACGGCTGCTCCAGCAAAGCGCAGCCATTGCTCCTTACTTGGATGAGGGGTATCTCCTCACCGCAGCCCTTCCTGACCTTCAACGTGGGATAGCTCCTCTAGGCCCTCCTGCGCCCGCGCAGCCACGGTCCCTTGGATGTGGGGTTGGTCCTCCCGGCCACCGCCCCTGGCCTCGGTCGTGGGGGAGCTCCTCCCGCCCGTCACCCCTGGCCTCAGGCTTGGGGCGTGGGGTATCTCCTCCCGGCCGCTGCCCCTGACCTCGGACGCAGGGTAACTCCTCTCGTCGCCGCCCCTGACCTCGAACATGGGGTAACTCCTCTCGTCAGCCCCCCTGACCTCGGACACTGGGTATCTCCTCGCGGCTGCTGCCCCTGACCTTGGACGTGGGGTAACTCCTCTTGGCCGCTACCCTTCGGGCATGGGGTCCTCCCGGCTTCTGCAGAATTGTTTTTGAAGCTTATTGTCTTCTGTCACCTAATATTATTTATGATAATTCTTCTGACAGTTGTTTGGTTTTTAACTTTTAGCCACACCCCGAGGCATGTGGGCCCTTAGTTCCCCAAACAGGGATCAAGCCTGTGCCCCCTCCACTGGAAGGCAGAGTCTTAACCTCTGGATGTCCAGAGAAATCTCTAGAGGGTTTTTACAAAACAGATTTATTGAGATCTAATTCACTTGCCATACAATTAACCCATTCAGAGTGAGTTTTTTTTGGGGGGGTGTATATTCATAGGGTTATACAACCATCATTATACTTCAGAACATTTTTGGTCTCCTTTCAAGAAAGTGCTTATTAGCAGTCACTTCCCATCACCTTATCCAGCCTTAAGCAATTACGTTCTTTCTCTGTGGAAGTAAAATCTATATAAATGGAATCATACAACATATGGTCTTCAGCTTTTACTTAGCGTAATATTTTCAAGGTTCATCCATGTTATGGCATCAGTACTTCATTCCTTTTTTATGGCAGGATAATATTCCATCGTGTGGATATATTACATTCTTTTAATCTGTTCATCAGTTGATGGACTTTTTTGCTATTATGAATAATGTTCCTTTGAGCAAATTTTTCTGTGGACTTATGTTTTCATTTCTCTTGGGTATATACCTAGTAGTGGAATTGCTGAGTCATGCTGCCGCTATGTCGCTTCAGTCGTGTCATTGCTGAGTCATGAGGTAACTCTGTATAAACTTTTGAGGAACTTTGAAATTGTTTTGAAATTGTTTTCTGAAGTGGCTATACCATTTTATATTCCTACTAGCTCTAATGTATGAAGGTTCCAGTTTCTATACATTTTTGTTATTTATAATGTTTGTTATTGATTATAACAAACATCAAATCAAATCAAAATGGCTTTTGATTATAGCCATTCTAGTAGGCGTGATTGTTGTTGCTTAGTTGCTAAATTATGTCTGACTCTTTGTGGCCCCATGAACTATAGCCCGTCAGGCTCCTCTGTCCGTGGAAGTTTTCAGGCAAGAATACTGGAGTGGTTTGGCCTTTCCTTCTCCAGGGATCAGTCTAACCCAAGTCTCCTGCTTGGCAGGCCTATTCTTTACCACAGAACCACCTGGGAAGCCTTTATTAGGTGTGAAGTGGTATCATATTGTGGCTTTGATTTGCATTTCCCTAATAGCTTATGATGTTGAGCACTTTTGTGCGTGCTTATTGGCTGTTTGCATATCTTCTTTGGAGAAATGTCTATTCAAATCCTTTGCCCATTTTTAAATTGGATTGTCTTTTTCCTGTTGAGTTGTAAGAGTTCCTTTTTTGGCTCTGCTGGGTCTTAATTGTCATGTGTGCTTCTCTAGTTGTGGCACGGGGGCTCTTTAGTAATGGCATGAAGGCTTAGTTGCCCCATGGCATGTGGGATCTTAGTTCCTCAACCAGGTATCGAACCCATGTTCCCTGCATTGGAAGGCAGATTCTTAGCCACTGGGCCATCAGGGAAGTCCCATAAACGTTCTTTATACATTTATCTTATCAGCTATATGATTTGCAAATATATGCAGTATTTTTCCCACTCTGAGGTGATTCTTATGTGCTCTAAATTTTGAGAACCACTCCAGTGGTAAAAAAGAGTAAGAACTTTGAAGATAGACCAGAGATTGAAACCCAGCTCTGCCACTTATTAGCTGGATCATCTAGGACAAATTACTAAGTTCTCTGAGCTTCATATTTCGTGTATATAAAATAAGGTTAATGCCTAACTTTTTGCTGCTCTGTAAAGAGTTAAACAAGATAGGTAAAACGCCAAGTATGGTAGATGTTCACCGTTGGTAGCTTCAGGACATGCAAGATAACAAAGTAAGTTATTGTGTTTTTTTTAATTTAGTTTTAATTTATTTTTAATTGGAGGATAGTTTCTTTTCAGTGTTGTGGTTTCTGCCATACATCAGTATGAATCAGCCATAGGTATACATGTGTCCCTTCCCTCTTGAATGTCCCACCCCATCCCACTTCTCTAGGTTGTAATAGAACACCAGTTTGAGCTCCCTGAGTCATACAGCAGATTCCCACTGGCTATCTATATTTATTGTGTTTTATTAATTCTCATAAGCATATATTTTTACATTCTTAGATTTCTAAAATCTGGATCCATCTTATAGTTAGTTGCTTTTGTTTGTGATGTGGTGGTTGTCTCTTCATGCACAGAACTTGCAGAGTAGTTTTCAGCAGGCTTGGAAGAAAATCTCAGAGATATGGTTTGAATACAAATGCTGGATCACCCAGGGATTTCATGGCACAGAAGATGATATTGTGTGGAAAAACAGTAATGACTGATTTAAAAAAGTGATTCAGAAGAATTTGAGCCTGAGTGTGACCAATTTATTCACCAATTTATTTCTTTTACCTTTTAAAAATTATGCACAGGAGCAATGTATGCTAAAATTTTAATGAAGTTTAAAAGAGCTCTTTTAATAAGTAAAGTTGTGATACAGCATTGTATCAATTTAAATGGGAGCATTTTTTCTTAGTGTAACACAGTGTGACTTGTAATCAGTGGAGTTTTAGATAATGAAAATTGGAAGTCGCAAGTCAGGTTCTGGACCCTGGTCTTTTTTGTTCATTCAGCAAATATTATTGTTTCTCAATCTAGTATTCTTTCAAATTAGAATTTAAAGATGAAGTAAATCATGAGAGGGAGAATTTTTTTTAAACAGAGTTAGGTAGAATTAAACTAAGGACTAATAATGAAAGTTACCCACCACTTGGGTTAAGAACAGAAGTGCTGAAGAATTTTTATGTGCGATTTTCCTTGATTTGGTCTTTTTAGCCACAGTTATGTGAGTATGGAGATTGTAAAGGTGATCTGAGTGGTAGGGTAGCTGATCACAGCTACTAGAATGAGCCCTAGCTTAGAGATATACAACATGAATATGAATCCTAGTTGTTAATCTTTATTAATTATGTGACTTTGGGCACAAGTCACTTAAACTTCTCTGAGCCTCATGTTTCTTATCATCAATGATACTTTTAATACCTTAGGGGGTTATTTTGATAATTAAAGTAGCTCACATAAAAGCTTTCTTGCTTAGTGCATGGAACATAGTAGATGCTCAACAGATGCATGTGGAATGTAATTTTGTTAAGTAATTAAGAACATCAGTTCAGAAATCATGGTCTTTGACTTACTCATCCTGTAAAGAGTTAACCTGTGAATTAAAAACTGTAATGAACCTCAAGGATAAACTGTTCAGTAATGCTGAAGAATTTCCTCCATCAAGTTCAGCAGTCCTAGGTACCTTCCATCTTTCTATGTGTTGATAATGACTCCCCTTGTGATTGCAGATGGCATATGCAATTCTAAGATGCTAATCTCATGCAACATTAGGTGGAAAAAGAGGAAGTGCAATTTTTCCTTATGCAAAATTTCTCTCCTTACCTTCCCTCCTTTCCTTTTACGAGGGAAGACAGTTTCTACCAGAAATTTTCCCAAAAGACTTTCCCTTGTATCTTGTTGCTTGAGTTTGCTTCATATGCCCTTGCAGCCTAGCTGCAGAGGAGGCTGGGAATGTGATTACCTTCTTGGAGAAGTGGTAATTGCCAGTAAGAAACAGATATTGGTGGCACTAATACAGCTTTTCCACGTTACTTATTGCCCTGTTTGCCACAGGGACCCATTTCTAGTTTACTCCTAGTAGTTCCCATAAAATGTAAAACATATGTTGATGTTAGATTATGAAAAATATAGCTAGAATTCCAGTTGTTCCAAGAAGATTAGGAATAAGAGATTCTTTAGAAACCATTTGTATCTCCTTTCGATTCCTTTGAAGTTCACTGACTTAGGCCAGGAGCAGGTTTTTGCATTTACCTTAAAAAATGGGCCAGTAAGCCAGTAGCCTCTTAGGAGTCTCCTCTTAAAAACACAGGAGTGGTTAATGATCTTGCCACTTTGGGCCTTCTGATAATTTGGGGAAATCATGGTCTAAGGACCCTCCAGATAGTACCATTTTTGCTAAAGTCCTTTTACTTTTTAGGTGAAAGCATTAATAAGTAGTAAAGTGGCTAAACTGAAAGCTGGGAAGGACAAATATGAGCTTGAATTACTCCTAGCTGAGTAATTTACCCTAATAATTGAGGATTGGCAATTCAGTCTTGAATGTATAAAGTATGAAACCTTTTACCTGAGGAGGCCTGTGGTGCTCAGTTGATGTTTGTCTTTGTAAATTCTTTGAATGCCCGTTTGAATCTCACAGATGCTGTTTGTTGGTATCATTCTTGAGGAATGATCTGATGCATAAGCAGGAGTTAGTTTGTAAGTCTGGTTTGTGCTGTTGACTCTTGAGTGACTAGTTTGGGAAGTAGGCACAGAAACTTGCAACCATCTCCTTCGTTCCATTGCTGCAGATTCCCTGTCTTGTGTTGGTCAGGACTAACTTAATAGAATATTAGCTGTTATTTTTATTTCATTTTATTGTTTCTTCATAGTAGTCTTGGTTATACTTTACATTCCATTTGATTTCATTTTCGGCATTCATGTGCGAGTATCTTGTCATCTGGTTGTTTTCTGTTTTGTGAGTAATCCCAATTCAAAAAGAAAATGTTATTTCTGGTGTTAAAGAAATGTGTTAGAACATCTGTGGTCCTACAGGAAACAACTGGGAATGTATACCCCTTGATTATATTTTAGTGTTGTTTACCCTCCACTGGTGGCTGGAGAAGGAGATGAGAGGCAGAGACTTTTAAAAATAAATATTTTTGGCTATACCCCACAACATGTGGGACCTTAGTTCTCCGATGGGATTGAACCAGTGCCCCCTGCATTGTGAGGCCAAGTCTGGACGATCAGGGAAGTCCCTTAGACTTTTTATTATATGCCTTTTTGTGTAACTTTGAATTTGAAACTATGTAAATATTATATACTCTTAAAACTAAAACTAAATGATTCAGTATTGGTAAAACAAAATTTTTTTTAAGCTCTACCATTAAGTGTCAATGTAGCATTTATTTATTTATTTATTTTTTTGGTTGCACTGCATCTTCGTTGCTAGTCGTGGGCTTTCTCTAATTGTGACGAGTGGGGGCTCCTCTTCATTGCAGGGCACGAGCTTCTCATTGCGGTGGTTTCTCTTGTTGCAGAGCACAGGCTGTGGGTGCATGGGCTTCAGTATTTGCAGCATTCAGGCTCAGCAGTTGTGGCACATGGGCCTAGTTCCTCAGCATGTGGAATCTTCCCAGGCCAGGGATTGAACCTGTGTCCCTTGTCTTGGCTGATGGATTTCTATCTACTGTACCACCAGGGAAGTCCAGTATTGGTAAATATTTTATTGCATGTCTGTTAGAGATAATAAACTGTAAGAGTTTATATTGGGGGCTTCCCTGGTGGCTCAGAGGATAAAGCATCTGCCTGCAATGCAGGAGACCCGGATTCGATCCCTGGGTTGGGAAGATCCCCTAGAGAAGGAAATGACAACCCACTCCAGTATTCTTGCCTGGAGAATCCCATGGACAGAGGAGCCAGTTGATGATAAAATGTCATTTGTGGCTTTCTTTATTTTTATTTTATGTTTTCAGTTTTGGCCTTTAATTAGTATTTAGTGAAGTTATTTTCATCATTAATAGACTTTACAGTTTATTTCTAATATATGCCAAATATTAAGAACACTTGATTCACAGACTTCTGTTTGTAAAACAACTGATCTCAAGCAGGTTATAATTCAGAGTTGAGAGAAACAGGCTTTGTGTACTACTCTGTTCCTTTCTTTCTGTGTTTTTTAATTGTTTTGTCTTGAAACAAGCAAACATTGGGTGATTAGATCATGTCCAGGCTCAAATTTTATTTTAGTTAACTTTATTCAGAGGTTTTATATCATAGTCATCATTTAACATATTGTTTCTATGGTAAAATGTATTTTGCATTATTAGCCAACTTTCTCGTTGGGGAATTCTTTTCGTCTGTTTTACTGTAGAGGTATGTTATATACTAGTTTTCTCAGCTCTATTGACCTAAGTGAATATTTTTGGTATTCCGTTTTCTTCTCTTGCAATTTTAGCTATACCTGTCTTTTTTTCAGGTGGTGGTTTTAGGTGTTACACCATGAGTTTTTAATCTATCATTGTTTATCTTGAGTTAATAATACTAGATTGGTGAAAAGTAATTGTGGTTTCGGACCATGAATTTTAAATCATTATAACTAGATGCAGACATATCTTTATTAATCAAAATAGGAACCATTACAATCAACACATTTTTGCCAACGAGAAATAAGTCTATTTATGCCTGTAGCTTAAAAATCCATGCCTTGGGATTCAGTGAACTCTTGGAAAGCATTTTCTGCCTCCTGCTGGTTGTGGAAGCATTTTGCTTGCAAAAAGTTGTTGAGATGCTTAAAGAAGTGGTAGTCGGTTGGAGAGAGGTCAGGTGAATGTGGCAGATGAGGCAATACTTCGTAGCCCAGTTTGTTCAACTTAAGTGTTGGTTGTGCCACGTGCAGTCGGGCATTGTGGAGAATGGGGCCCTTTCTGTTGACCAATGCCGGCTGCAGGCGTTGCAGTTTTCGGTGCATCTCATCTATTTGCTGAGCATACTTTTCCGATGTAATGGTTTCACCAGGATTCAGAGAGCTGTAGTGGATCAGACTGGCAGCAGACCACCAGTGACCATGACCTTTTTTTTTTTTTGGAAGTTCTTTGGAGCCTCTTCTCGGTCCATTCACTGAGCTGGTTGTCACATAAAAATCCACTTTTTTTCACAAATAACCACCGATTGAGAAATGGTTCATTGTTGTTGCATAGAATAAGAGAAGATGACACTTCAAAACAATGATTTTTTTTTTATCTGCAGTTAGCTCACGAGGTACCTACTTATCTAGCTTTTTCATCTTTCCAATTTGCTTCCAATGCCAAATGACCATAGAATGGTCGACATTAAGTTCATGGGCAACTTCTTGTGTAGCTATAAGAGGATCAGCTTCAGTGATCAGTAATCAGCTGATTGTTGTCAGCTTTTGGTGCTCCGCCACTACTCTCCTCATCTTCAAGGCTCTCATTTCCTTTGCAAAACTTCTTGAACCACCACTGCACTGTATGTTCGTTAGCAGTTCCTGGGCCAAATGTATTGATGTTGTGCGTTGTCTCCGTTGTTTTATGACCCATTTTGAACTTGAATATGAAAATCACTCAAATTTGCTTTTTGTTTAACATCATTTCCATAGTCTAAAATGCATATAAAATAAACAGCAAGTAATAATTCATTAGCAAATGACATAAAGCAAGAAATGCACATTAAAATGATATATAACATAACCACATTTATTTAAGAATGTATTCCAATATCAAATGGCAAAGTTCAGCAGTGTAAAACTGCAATTACTTTTGCACCAGTCTAATACAAAGTGTAATGTAATATCTCATTGTGGTTTAAATTGCATTTCCATTTAGTGTATCTTGAAGTTCAGGTCTGCTAGTGACAATTTAGTTTTGTTTTATGTGAAAATTTCATCATATAGTCATTTTGAGGGTATAGTTGCTGGGTAGTGATTGCTGGCTTGACACTTTATTAAAATTGAAGTGTAGTTGGTTTACAATGTTGTACTGTATAGCAAAGTGATTCAGTTTTATATATATATATATATATATATATATACACACACACACACACACACATATACATATGTATGTGTGTGTGTGTAGTCTTTTCAGATCATTTTCCATCGTAGGATGTTGAACATAGTTCCCTTTGCTATATAGTAGGACCTTGTTGTTTATCTACTTTATTTTTTATAATTTTACTTATTTGGCTGCATCAAGTTTTACTGGCTGCACGTGGGGTCTTTGTTGCACCATGTGTGATCTTTTGTTGTGGTGCATGGACTCTTTAGTTGTGGCTTGAGGGCTCAGTAGTTGCAGGACACAGGCTCTCTAGTTGTGTTGAGCAGGCTCCAGAGCTTTTGGGCTCAGTAGTTGTGGTGCATGGGCTTAGTTGCTCTACAGCATTTGGGATCATAGTTCCCTGACCAGAGATTGAACCCTGGTCTCCTTCATTACAGGGTGGATTCTTAACCACTGGACCACCAGGGAAGTCCCGTTTATCTATTTTATATATAGTAGTGAGTACTTGTTAACACTCCTAATTTATCGCTCTCAGCCCTTTTTTTCCCTTTGGTAACTCTGTTTTCTGTGTCCTCTGTTTATGTTTTTTAAATAAGTTCATTTGTATCATTTTTTAGATTTCTTATATAAGTGATATCATAGGATATTTGCCTTTCTCTGTCGGATTTTACTTAGTATAATAATCTTCAAGTCCATCCATGCTGCTGCAAATGGCATTTTTCATTCTTTTTTATGACTGAAAGATATTCCATTTTATTTATATGCCATATCTGCTTTATCCATTCATTTGTTGATGGGCATTTAGGTTGTTTTCATACGTACTGTAAATAGTGCTGCTGTGAACATTGAGGTGCATGTATCTTTTCAAATTAAGAGTTTTCCCTGGATGTTTGCTTGCAGGTGGGATTGCCAGGTCGTATGGTAGCTCTGCTTTTAGTTTTTTGTGGAACCGCCATACTGCTTTCCATAGCAGCTGTATCAATTTACATTTCCACCAACAGTTTGAAGTGCTCTGAAGTGTTCCCTTTTCTCCACATCCTCTCCAGCATTATTATTTGTAGGCTTTTGATGATAGCCATTCTGACCAGTGTGAAGTGATACCTCATTGTAGTTTTGATTTGTATTTCTCTAATAGTCAACATTGTTGAGCATCTTTCCATATGCTTGTTGGCCATCTGTATGTCTTCTTTGGAGAAATGTCTGTTTAAGTCTTCTGCCCAATTTTTGATTTTTTTGCTTTTTTGATATTGAGCTGTTTGATCTATTTGTATATTTCAGAAATTAAACCCTTTTTTGTCACAGCATTTGCAGATATTTTCTCTCTGGGAAATATTTCTCACCATTCTGTAGGTGGTCTTTCATTTTGAATACATTTCCTTTGCTGTGCAAAAGCTTGTGAGTTTGTTTAGATCCCCTTTGTTTATTTTTGCTTTTATTTCTAGGATATACCACATTTCATTTATCCATTCATTAGTTGATGGATGTTTGGGTTGTTTCACTTTTGGCTATTATGAATAAGCTTTCTGGGAACATTCATGTACATGTTTTTCCCATATACGTGTGTCTTTACTTTTTTTTTTTTTTTTTAACAGCAAGGCACTTTGAATAGATTGATTTTTTTAATTTGTTTATTTTTGGCTGTGCTGAGTCTTCTCTAATTGTGGTGAGTTATGGCTACTCTTTGTTGTGGTATGTGGGCTTCTCACTGTGGGCCTCTCTTATTGTAAAGCACAGGCTTTAGGTGCATGGACTTCAGTACTGCAGGCTCAGTAGTTATGGAACATAGGCTTAACCTGCCACACTACATGTGAAATCTTCCTGGACCAGGAGTTGAACCCGTGTCCCCTGAATTGGCAGGCAGATTCTTAATCACTGGACTACGAGGGAAGTCCTATTTTCATTTCTTTTGAAAATATACCTACTTGTGGACTTACTTGGTGATATTTTTTTATTCTGTCTGTATTTTTATTTATTTATTTGGCTGCATGGCATGCAGGATTTTAGTTCTCTGACCAGGGATCAAACCTGTTCCCCCTGCAGTGGAAGCACAGGGTCTTAACTACTAGACAGTTAGGGAAGTCCCTTTTTTCTCTAAATGTTCAAGGAACTTCCAGACTGTTTACCAAACAGGGACTATACCATTTTATATTCCTACAACGATATATTTTTCTAATTTCTCCATGTTCTTGTCAACACTAGTTGTTGTCAGTTCAGTTTAGTCACTCAGTTGTGTCTGACTCTTCGTGATGCCATGGACCACAGCACACCAGGCCTCCCTGTCCATCACCAACTCCTGGAGTCTACTCAAACTCATCTCCATTGAGTTGGTGATGCCACCCAACCATCTCATCCTCTGTTGTCCCCTTCTCCTCCTGCCTTCAATCTTTCCCAGCATCAGGGTCTTCTCAAATAAGTCAGCTCTTTGCATCAGGTGGCCAAAGTATTGGAGTTTCCGCTTCAGCATCAGTCCTTCCAATGAATATTCAGGACTGATTCCCTTAAGGATGGACTGGTTGGACCTCCTTGCTGTCCAAGGGACTCTCAAGAGTCTTCTCCAACACCACAGTTCAAAAGCATCAATTCTTCTGTGCTCAGCCTTCTTAATAGTCCAACTCTCACATCCATACATGACTACTGCAAAAACCGTAGCCTTGACGAGACAGACCTTTGTTGGCAAAGTAGTGTCTCTGCTGTCTAGGTTGGTCATAACTTTCCTTCCAAGGAGTAAGCGTCTTTTAATTTCATGGTTGTAGTCACCATCTGCAGTGATTTTGGAGCCCCCAAAAATAAAGACAGCCACTGTTTCCACTGTTTCCCATCTATTTGCCATGAAGTGATGGGACCGGATGCCATGATCTTCGTTTTCTGAATGTTGAGCTTTAAGCCAACTTTTTCACTCTCCTTTTTCACTTTCATCAAGAGGCTCTTGAGTTCTTCACTTTCTGCCATAAGGGCCGTGTCATCTGCGTATCTGAGGTTATTGATATTTCTCCCGGCAATCTTGATTCCAGCTTGTGCCTCACCCCAGTACAGCGTTTCTCATGATGTACTCTGCATATAAGTTAAGTAAGCAGGGTGACAATATATATATATAGCCTTGACGTACTCCTCTCCCAGTTTGGAACCAGTGTGTTGTTCCATGTCCAGTTCTAACTGTTGCTTCCTGACCTGCATACGTATTTCTCAAGAGGCAGGTCAGGTGGTCTGGTATGCCCATCTCTTTCAGAATTTTCCACAGTTTGTGGTGATCCACGCAGTCAAAGGCTTTGGCATAGTCAATAAAGCAGAAATAGATGTTTTTCTGGAACTGTCTTGTTTTTTTGGTGATCCAGCGGATGTTGGCAATTTGATCTCTGGTTCCTCTGCCTTTTCTAAAACCAGCTTGAACATCAGGAAGTTCACAGTTCACGTATTGCTGAAGCCTGGCTTGGAGAATTTTGAGCATTACTTTACTAGTGTGTGAGATTGTACATTAGTTATATCTCAGAGCCTCCCAGCAACAATAAATTCTGTCATCATTGTTGTCATCATCATCACCCCCAGTTTATAGAGAAGGAGACTGAGTGTCAGATTGGTTAAGTGACTTGCCCAAGATCAGAGTACTGAGTGATGAAATATCTGGGTTTGAACCTGTGTGTATGCCTGATTTTAAAATTTAAGTTCTGTGTTTCATTGAAAATTACTGGTATATATTGTTTGAAATCAAGTGAAATTTCATAGTGTTTCCGAGCAGTGACAGCACCTATGTAGATATTTTCTCAGTCTTTATTAGATTTGGGCAGAAATCCAGTGAATATAGGAACATGGTTTCCCTAGTTTTGATAGTTGTACTCAGTTCTCTTAAAAGTAGAAGGCAGACATCTTTCAGGATTATTTTAAATAAATGGGGCACAGCATTTTTAGTGCCTACATGTCTAGATATTTGGGAGGGAGTGTCTTTGTTTCAAGAGTTACTACTTAGAATAGATACCAAAGAAGAAGTGTAAGATTCAGTGCCTTGCAAATCTTTCAGTCTGGCTAATTAGTACAGGATGGAAGAAGGTCCACTGGGTGGAATTTCATGGTTTTTCTGATCCAGGATTATAGAAGTACTACGTGAAAAAATGGAGTTTTAAAGATCTCTTGGCTCTTCCAATAATGATATCTAGGTTAGGTTATATTTTGAAATACTTCCATAGTCAAAAATGCCCTTTTTTTGGGTTGTTTTATAAGTTAAGACCAGGATGTTTTGTGGTCACAGGGTGAAGGATACCATTTCTGAATAGAGCTAAAGTCCTGCTATATACCAAGATTTTTTCTGGCCACCTAATGATGTTTATTTTTAACCTTCTGCCAATGTACCTAAAATAAAATATATTCCACAAATAGCTTAGAATCAGCTCATACTGGGTGGTAGAAATGTGTATATTCTCATGGTACTTTATATTAGTAAATTCACTTTAATAAAAGATTACTATTTAAATGTTTGAAGCTAATGTTATGAAAGTATTGAAATGCTTTTTATTTAGGAAATAGGTGCTTATTAGCCAATTACATTGTTTCATTTTATATGCATGAGGACAAATACTTTCCTGAGGAAAGAATAGTTGTATATTTACTTTTAGGAAAATAATCATATTTTCAAAGTTTCATTTCATACTTTATAAAAAATATAGAAGAATAATAGTAGCAAATTGTAAAACTTTGTTAAGGCTTAAAAAATGGCTTTGACGATGGCCTTTTTTGTTAATATAGCATCTTTTGACATTTGGTCTAGTCTTGATATATTAGCACATGTACTAAAATTTAAGTCTTCACACCTCCTATATGTTATATATCAGTGTTGTTTTAAGGAAGGAGAAAGCGAGGAAAAAGACGTCACTGTTTAATTTTATGAGTAACTGTCAGGCTGAAAGCTGTGAAAAATTTATGATGTACTATCTTTTAAATGTACAGTGTAATTCAAGTGTGAGGAATAAGATATATCTTGCACTAATGATATTTAAAGACAAATAGTAGGAGATTGTTTGCTTTAATTTGCATCCTTTAGAAATAAAAATTTTCATTTAATTAAATTGTTTGATATTTGTTCTTTGCCATGATCTCAAAAGAATGTGTGTTCCATTTCAATAAAAGATTATCTGACTAATGAATGTTTCCCACTCTTTTCCTGGCAAAGAAGACTTGGCATCTTAAATTGGATCTTAAACACGATATATCATAAATGGAAACATTTAGAGTCATGGTATTCAATGGTGAACTTGATTATGGATCTCCTGACAAAATGATTTGGCAACTTGGTTAATATTGATAAATCTTAATGAACAGTAACTTTTTTTTCTAACTTAAAAATGCAGTTTTAGGTGGGATTTTTTAATACTTTCATTCAGGTCTTTTGTGTGAGTGTGCACATGTGCCATGAGATCAACATTTTGAAAAATGAGAGGACATAGTAATCTGTTATCATGCAACTTTTACTGAACTGAACTGATGCTATTTAAAGGATGTTATGATAAAATGCATTGGAAGAATTCTTGTGACTGTCTCATCTTAGGGCCTATTTTTTTTTTTAACTTATTTATTAGGCTTCACCGGATCTTGGTTGCAGCATATGGGCTCTAGTTCCCTAACCAGGAATCGAACCCCAGACCCTTGCATTAGGAGCTTGGAGTTTTAGCCACTGGACCACCAAGGAAGTCCTTTTTTTTCCCCTTAGGGCCTATTCATGACAAGCTTGGTTTCCATTTCTTTGTGATAAAATTATCTGTTTTCAGGTAATTAATTTTGACATTAGTTCTCTTTATTTATACATAAAGAGACAAAGTACATCAACAGCTTAAAGGCAAAGAAATTTAAAGATGCCCAATTAATATGTCAGTTGATCAACACATGTAACTAGAGAAAAAGCAGCTCTATTTTAGGCTGCATTTAATCACTCTGAGAAGTTATGTTCCCCAGCTCTTGTGTTTGGAAGTAGGGGGCAGGGAAAGGAGGAAAGATAGTTATGTGATGAGGAAGATCATAGAGTTTTTCCAGATTTTTGAATATTGCCATCACAATTTGATGACATTGCCTTCTTTGAAATAGTTTTGAATTCTCTGAATTAAACATAGGTTATTCAGATATAGGTGCTAACAATGCATTGTATAAGGAAGAATCACCTGTGTACGTTACAAATGATTGGCCCTACTCTTAAGATGGAATAGGAAATGGTGACCCACTCTAGTTTTCTTGCCTGGAGGGTCCCATGGATGGAGGGGCCTGGCGAGCCACAGTCCACGGGATTGCAGAGAGTCAGACACAACTGAGCAACTAACACACATACTCTTAAGAATCACAGTTGGTTGATTTGGGGGAGAGATCTGGGCATATATGTATTTAAAGGCATCACAGATTATTCATATTTGTAAATAAAGATGAGAACTGGTGTTATAGGAGTTGCCTAATACACATTTCAGATCTTCTTCCTGACCTTAGGCATTCCAGGAAATATTCCCTTGGCTAAGAGATGCTATAGGAGAGGTGGATTTCTAAGATGTTTAGAATTATCAGTTGGACAGTCAGTCCTGAATAGATTATTTGTAGGTTGAAAATGTCCACAAAGGACTTCCCTGGCAGTCCAGTGGTTAAGACGCTATGCTTTTACTGCAAAGGATGCAGGTTCAGTCCCTGGTCGGGGAATTGAGATCCCACATGCCACATGGTGCAGGCGAAAAAAGAGAACATGTCAGCGAAATAATGTGTGACTTTTCAAGTTTATTTTACTTTTAACAAAACCTTGTTAGATTAGTAAGAAGGTGCTGGTCTCCTTTGTTATTGTTTTTCTTCCTTTCATGTGTACATGATTTTTAAAACTATATCTATAATGACTTAATTATTTTGTTTTTGGTGAAACAAGGAAGGATGAGTAGTTTTATAATTTTAATTCTCTGATTCTCAAAGTGTGTTTCCTAGATTAGTAGTATCTGTACCGACTAGGAACTTGTTAGAAGTACAGTTTGGGGGCAAAATGAGGATTATAGTTTGGAAGATAGCCTCTCAGATAGCCCCAAGGAACCGCTCTGAGGAGGTAAGAGGAAAGATCAGCTGTATGTGATTTTGGTGAAGGGCGATATGTGCAATTAAGCATACATTTTGGTAGAAGGTTGCTGCTAGTCACAAGAAGGTTGCTACTAGTCACAAGAAGCAGATATCTCTGTTAATGATTTTAGTGCTTTTCTAGATGGGAGAAAATGTAAGAAATCGGGCTCATAAAATCTTCTCCTGAAGATATCTAACTAACAGGACTTTAGAAGTCCTGTTCTGCCAGTTTTTTCCAGAGAACAGAGTGCCTGATTCCTTATCTCCACCTTGAACTCCTTTCAGGCTGTTTGAAGTTTAGCAGCTGTGTTGGCAGTGACCTAATCCTTGTAGAGGCAGATGGTAAGGGACAATTTTTGGTTAGCTCAGTCCCCTCATTGTCATAAATTCTACTTTGGTTTGGGAGGCACTTCATGACCATTTCTGTTTTGTCCCATGGTGCTAGGAATGCTCATTCCTAGGTGAGGCAGGGATTTTGTTGATAGTCACAAAATGCGCTTTTACTGGACTGCTGCTGCTGCTGCTAAGTCACTTCAGTCGTGTCCAACTCTGTGCGACCCCATAGACGGCAGCCCACACCAGGCTCCCCCGTCCCTGGGATTCTCCAGGCAAGAACACTGGAGTGGGTTGCCATTTCCTTCTCCAGTGCATGAAAGTGAAAAGTGAAAGTGAAGTCGCTCAGTCGCATCCGACTCCCAGCGACCCCATGGACTGCAGCCTACCAGGCTCCTCCGTCCGTGGGATTTTCCAGGCAAGAGTACTGGAGTGGGGTGCCATCGCCTTCTCCATTTACTGGACTAGGTCCTGTTAATAGTAGCTGAAGTCTCTGGACCACCTGTCACACCACCTGGTATGGTCCAGGAAATGATTCCCTCTGTTGCTTCTTCCCATATGTAAACTGTTACAATCATTGACCTTATATAGAACTATTTAGTCAGCTGCTTCAAGTCACCTAGTAGTCATTTTATCAGAGGCTCATGCACACATTTGGTAATGCAAGAAAGAATAATTTTGCAAAACAGGCAAAATACAAATAATATAGCTAGTAGTGTTAGTAAGGTCATAAGAATTTAAGCCAAGAACTTCTGCTAGGTGTTGCCTAGTGTATTCTCAGATCATTTTACTTAGCCTGTTCTGTACCAATCCTTATCTTTGGGGAGATTATATTTTGGTATTATTCATAGGCACCCAGTCCAATTTCCTAGTATTATTAATATGGTTTCTTGATTCCCAACATGAGGGGAATCTTAAATCTAAATGACTGCAGCCTGGTGTTAACCACATAAATCCATTCCACAATTGAGGGAGGTTATATTCTTTGGCTGAAATTTTGCTTGTTGTTCTGATTGAGTTTGAGTGACCCTGAAAACAAATTTGTGTTTATGGCCAGGGTCATACACAGCAGGTATTATTAATTGGCCAGGTGAGGGTATCCCACCTAATAACATCGGCTAGTTGCCTGAACAGAATTATATCTTTTTTCTAGAGCAAATTTCCTAAGGGCTATTCAGTTAGAGCCTTGGAGTGGAGAAATCCACCAGGGTAGCCCGAAAGTACTGGATACAGGTAATTGACCATAAAGCTAACAATTAGATTAACTTTAACTGTGTATAAGGTTGTGAAATGCATTTAGTTAGCAAGCAAAGATGTGAGCAGTTACCAAAGTAATTGGTATACAGGCCTGGTCTTGCATCTTGGATCACCTGTCTACTTCAGATGTTGTCATCTTCTCATCCTGGCTTGGTAGTGTCTTCTCTGTTTGGGCCTTGTTTTAAGGTCAGCTACCCTCTCTATAGGCCAATCCATGCAGGGACTTGTTCTAAGTGTAAATATTAATTCAAGAGTCTGTTCCCTTCAGTTTTGCTGTGCAGGAGGTAGTTAAGAGTATTTGATGTGTCCTCCATCTAGGTGAGAGATTGCTCTTTAAATTATGTCTCTTCTAGTATACACAATACCGTGGTTTCAGGTCATGGGCATCTGATTTTCATCCAAAGATTATTTAGATAAGCTTTAGAAACAAACAAAATTTTAATAATTCAATTAAACTTTTAATAGACTTTATTTTTTACAATAATAAAACATAACAGCAAGGAGCTGTCGGAGAAGTAAGTCTTAGGTAGTAAATACAGACCTCAATTAACAAACCTAGAGTTTAATATCCACTGAAACATAATACTTTTCTCTCTCAAAATTACCCTCGTTTCTACTGAATATAGCCAAATTAAGACTAATTTGTTTGCAAAATAAATCTGGTTTCAATAAACTTGGCCTGATGATTTATATAATTGATCACATGGGGTTTTTAAAAATTGGCTTTGCTGGAACTTTTTATAAGGAATTTCAGATTAAACTTTTTAAAAGTAAAAGAAGCCAGCTTTTCTGGCCACTTAGATCCAGGAAAGCCATGCCAAAGGCCTGTCACATATTTCACCTTCAGATCTAGGTGAATTCCTCCCTTTTTGAAGTCCCCCAAGTGCATGTGGATCACAATAAACTGTGGAAAATTCTTAAAGAGATGGCAATACCAGACCATCTGACCTGTCTCTTGAGAAACCTGTATGCAGGTCAGGGAGCAACAGTTAGAACTGGACCTGCTGGAAAAACAGACTGATTCCAAATAGGAAAAGGAGTACGTCAAGGCTGTATATTGTCATCCTGCTTATTTAACTTCTATGCAGAGTACATCATGAGAAACGCTGGACTGGAAGAAGCACAAGCTGGAATCAAGATTGCCGGGAGAAATATCAATAACCTCAGATATGCAGATGGTACCACCCTTATGGCAGAAAGTGAAGAGGAACTAAAAAGCCTCTTGATGAAAGTGAAGGAGGAGAGTGAAAAAGTTGGCTTAAAGCTCAACATTCAGAAAACTAAGATCTTGGCATCTGGTTCCATCACTTCATGGGAAATAGATGGGGAAACAGTGGAAACAGTGTCAGATTTTATTTTTTTGGGCTCCGAAATCACTGCAGATGGTCACTGCAGCCATGAAATTAAAAGACGCTTACTCCTTGGAAGGAAAGTTATGACCAACCTAGATAGCATATTTAAAAGCAGAGACATTACTTTGCCAACAAAGGTCCATCTAGTCAAGGCTATGGTTTTTCCAGTAGTCATGTACGGATGTGAGAAAGCTGTGAAGAAAGCTGAGTGCCGAAGAATTGATGCTTTTGAACTGTGGTGTTGGAGAAGACTCTTGAGAGTCCCTTGGACTGCAAGGAGGTCCAACCAGTCCATCCTAAAGAAGATCAGTCCTGGGTGTTCATTGGAAGGACTGATGTTGAAGCTGAAACTCCAATACTTTGGCCACCTCATGCAAAGAGTTGACTCATTGGAAAAGACCCTAATGCTGGGATGGATTAGAGGCAGGAGGAGAAGGGGAGGACAGAGGATGAGATAGCTGGATGGCATCACCGACTTGATGGACATGAGTTTGGGTAGACTCCAGGAGTTGGTGATGGACAGGGAGGCCTGGCGTGCTGCGATTCATGGGGTCGCAGAGAGTCAGACATGACCGAGCGACTGAACTGAACTGAAATACCTTGAGATTCTTGCCCCTGTTAGGAGATGGCCTTCCTAATTTATCTGATAAAACTGCTGGTAACTTGAGCGTTTTCAGCTTCTGGGAGGATCAGGTAGAGGAAAAAGATAAATGTTTCAATTCTGCTTACAAAGGTATAATTGCCAAATTTCTGTAAGTCATAATTAGCTTGAGGGGAGGGATTTCCTTATATCTGGAAAACAGATTTAAAACTAATAATGTTTCAAACAAAAATCAGTGTGCTACTTGTGAGTTTAATTCCTCTAGGAGTCACCCTCGAGTCATTTCAGCCCTCTTAAGTGGCTCAGTTTCTCCTTTGTTAGTCTGAGACCACTGTGGATATTCAGATCACTGAATGGCCAATTCTTCATGACCTGTCCACCCTCCACCCCAGGTGAGAGCAAGTCTTAATGAGTGGGTTTCACTATGGGACCACTGCATGGTATGAGGACTCTGCGTACATCACTCATATTTCAGTTTCCCGAGGAAGCTGTAACCGATGGGGAGGAATCTTGTCCCTCTTCTTCGGAGCGAGGCTCACATGTAATATCTTTACTTTTATCTCAACAAATTCTGTCAATACATTTTTCTAAATTTGGCTATAGTTGCTTCACAATCTTATGTTAGTTTCTGCTGTACCATGAAGTGAACCAGCTCTTATGTATCCATATATCCCCCTTGTCACTGTTAGAGCACTTGCTGAAATCTTAACCAATACTAATGTGATGGTATTAGTCAGTGGGCCTTAGGAAGGTACTTACATTCAATTTTTGGTATCATTAGGTTTTTCTAGTACTCATGTTCTGATGTGAGTGAGAGGACTAAAATTCATGCTTGAATTTTACCTTATGGTTAAAGAAGAACTGGTTAAAGAACATCAGTCCTTTTCAGAATCTTCAAAAAAACAGAAAATGAGGGAACACGCCTAACTCTATGATGTCCTTATTACCTTGATAACCAGTCAAAGATACCACAAAAAACTACAGATCAGTATCCCATATGAACATTGATGTAAAAATCCTTAACAAATACTAGCAAACTGAGTCCAACAACACATTAGAAGGGTTATACACTATGACAAAGAAAAATTGATTCAGGAATGCAAAAGTTCAACATAAAAAAATCAAGGAATAGAATGAAAGGAGAAAAAAAATCACATGAACATTTCAGTAGAGGCAGAAAAAGCATTTGACAAAATTCAGTACCCTTTCATGGTAAAAACACTCAGTAAACTAGGAATTGAAGGAAGCTTCCTTAATATGATAAAGGGCACATATGAAAAACCCACAAGTAACATTATACTCAGTGGTGAAAGGCTAAAAAGCTTTCCTCCTAAAGGGACAAGCCTGGCAGCCCACTCTCACCACTGCTTCTCTCTTGTGACTTTTTGACACTCTATAAGCATATCTGGAAGCAGTGTTTGCCTCACTGGGGTTTTTGGTTTGTTTTTTAAGTTTTAAAAATTCATCTGCTCTCTGGCAGCACTTTTCTCATGAATGTTTCTCAGCTACTCTCTTTTTCTTGTGCCTTTTTTTCTTCTTAAAATTTTATATTTGCATAGATCTATTCTTGCTCCCTTTGGGGTTATTTTTGAATGAACAGGGTTTTTCCTGTACAACTTTCTAGGATACCAAACTTTTTAGAATACCAACTTTTTAGGGAAGTTACAGTCTTTCACATTTACAGTCATTTTTGTTGTACCAGGGTTGAGTGTATGAGTTGTTTTATTTCTCCTCAGCCGGAGAAGGTTGGCTACTGCAGGACCATGCATAGTACAGGCTCTCTCATATTTTTTTCCTACTACACCAGCAATCTAATTTCTACCAGTGTAAATTGTTTGTGTGATTTCTAATTTAATACTTTCTCCTCTATTTCTTCAAACTAAACAGCAAAGCTTCCTCCACCAGCCTATGTCCCTTGTTCTTGTTGTTGGGAATGTGGTTTAAATTTTATACCTCAGTAAGTGCAGTTGAAGAAATGTACTCCCCACATCTTTTTGAGTTTTGTAACCTCATGCCTTATATTTTACCCTCTTTCTCCAATTTAATTGTCTCTCCTCAGGCCTCTCTTCCACTTACATTTCATGTTTCCTAGTTTTATTGGAGATCATGTTTGCATTTTGTTTTTTATTCTATTTGTTGCTTTTGGGTAATTTCTGAGAGGAGAAGGGAGATTCTGACTTTATTATTTAAGACCAGAAGTACTTTAAATATATTTTTTGGTAGTGCTTTGCATATTTAATATTTTAACTGGATTAAATTTCATAATTATAAACTATGGGTGTGATATTTTCACTTAGTAAATACTTTTCTAGTGTTTGCTGTGTACCAAGTCTAAGTGCTTTACCAATATGTACTCATTTAATCCTCATAATAATCCTATATGAGATAGATGTTCTTTTTATTCCTATTTCATGATAGGAAACTGAAACATGATCAGGAAAATTAACTTGCCCAAGGTTACCTAATTAATAAGAAATAAAAATGCTTTCTACTTTTCACTCTATGCCTATAGTATTTGTGGATCTTGGCATCATTTGTTTATCTTATACTGATAAATACCTTGAGAGCAGAGTCCATGTCTCATTCATTTTTACACACCCAGTGCATATTTAGTAGAATACCTGAAATTCAGAAGATGCTCAATGAATGTTGTTGGTGAATTAATATTTTTTATTAGGAGCAAAATAATTTTCTCTCTGTCAGATTTGTATAACTTCAGTTGTTCATTCTACTTGCCTTGTTCAAAATAAACTTTTTTTTTGTATTCTCATGTCATCATTTTAATGCTATTGCCATATTTTTGGTAATAATATCTCTAAAAACAGGTGCTATATTCCAGGACAAAACTGTAAAGTTTTCTTTATGAAAGAGTCACCAGTGTCCTGATAAATAACTAGTAGTTCCCTTACCCCAGTTTGCTATCTGTGCTAATGAATGATTTTTTATTCTGATGTTATTGTTCAACTTTGTTATTTGTAAAATAAGAGGTCAACTAACTCAGAGTAGTAGAAATGTGGTGATCATCTTACAGTTCATTTGTTTTTCTTGCTCAGTTTTATTCCACTGTAAGAATGTATCACTGTTTGTTGGCCTACTGTCCCACTGGTATAATTTCCTGTTTAGGGCTATTTATGAATAAAAGTGCTATAAATATTTTTGTTAAGTGTTTTTGTGGACATTTGTTATCATTTCTCTTGGTAAATTTCTAGCATTAGAAATATGTCAAGATGGATGTTTAGTTACATAAGAATATATTTTTTTCTTTTCCCTCAAAATGGTTGTACCATTTTATATTCCCACAAACAACATGTAGAGTTTCATTGCGTTTTATGATACTTATCAGTCTTTTTAATTTTAGCCATTGTGGTGGGTGTGTTTATTTTTAATATTCATCATTATGGTTTTGATGTCCCATCTCTACTACCACCATTAATAAATTGGATGTTCTTAGGTGTTCTGCTTATCCTGGTGATGAATTACAGAGTTAGGGAGTCCCTAGACAACTCTCACTCCTGATACCAATTGCAGATCTGGAGGCCTCCTAAGACCTCCTCACTTAACAGACTATTTTCTAAAACAGGTGTCCCATGTTACATTGCTGTAAGCACTGTATGAGAGTTTTCAGTTCTCTAGGTCCTTGTTGGCACTTGTTTTTGTTCATCTTTTAGTAATAGCAGCCATTAATATTTTAAAAGAGATTTTATGAGAAACTGATGTTGACTATTAACAAATGCCTTTACGTCTTATATGAAGATTATCAGAAGATTTTTTGCTCTATTCTCTTGCTATCAGTTCAGTTCAGTTCAGTCATTCAGTCATGTCTGACTCTCTGCGACCCCATGAATCGCAGCACACCAGGCCTCCCTGTCCATCACCAACTCCTGGAGTCTACCCAAACTCATGTCCATCAAGTCGGTGATGCCATCCAGCTATCTCATCCTCTGTCCTCCCCTTCTCCTCCTGCCTCTAATCCATCCCAGCATTAGGGTCTTTTCCAATGAGTCAGCTATTCGCACGAGGTGGCCAAAGTATTGGAGCTTCAGCTTCAACATCAGTCCTTCCAATGAACACCCAGGACTGATTTCCTTTAGGATGGACTGGTTGGATCTTCTTGCAGTCCAGGGGACTCTCAAGAGTCTTCTCCAACACCACAGTTCAAAAGCATCAATTCTTCTGTGCTCAGCTTTCTTTATAGTCCAACTCTCACATCCACACACGACCACTGGAAAAACCATAGCCTTGACTAGACAGACCTTTGTTGGCAAAGTAATGTCTCTGCTTTTTAATATGCGGTCTAGGTTGGTCATAACTTTCCTTCCAAGTAGTAAGCATCTTTTAATTTCATGGCTGCAATCACCATCAGCAATGATTTTGGAGCCCCCAAAAATAAAGTCAGCCACTGTTTCCACTGTTTCCCCTATGGTAAAATCCATAAAAAAATTTGCTATCTTAACTGTTTATAAGTGTAGAGTTTAGTGCTGTTAAGTACATTCATTTTGTTCCACTGCCACGACCATCCATCTTCAGGACTCTCTGCATCTTGCAAAACTGAAACTCTGTGCTTCTTAAGTAATAACTACTTTATCCCCTCTTCTTAGCTCCTGGAAACTACCATTCTACTTTGTGTCCATGTGATTTTGACTGCTCTAAGTCAAATCTTACATAAATGATAACATACAGTATTTGTCTTCTTGTGACTGATTTATTTCACTCAGCATAATGATCTCAGAGATCTCACAGTTCATTTGTGTTGTTGTGTATGTCAGAATTTCCTTCCTTTTTAAATTTAAATAATAGTTATTCATCCAAAACAAATGTAGCAAAATCTTAAATACTTTCAGTTTTTATATGAGATGAATAGTTACGTTGGTAAATTTAAATAATTATTAAAATGAGTTTTGTTTTATTGCTTTTTTTCTATTCCAGCTCTTTTCTGTATATTTTTCACTTTTCACTTTGATATCTCTGCCTTATTGAAGTGTTTTTAAGAACACAGATACCTGACACCTCAGAGAAAAGCCTTTAAACCCAATATGCATGCATGTGTGCTAAGTTGCTTCAGTCATGTCCAACTCTTTGTGATCTGATGCACTGTAGCCCACCAGGGTCTTCTGTCTATGGGATTCTCCAGGGAAGAATACTGGAGTGGGTTGCCATGCCGTCCTCCAGTTAAACTCAATATATTCAAGGTAAATTGTTAATGTTATCATGTTTCATTGACTCTACCTTGCCTGTGGTTTGTAAAAAGTGAAAGTGAAAAGTTGCTGAGTCGAGTTGGACTCTTTGCAACCCCATGGACTGTAGCAGCCCACCAGGATCCTCTCTGTCCATGGAATTCTCCAGGCAAGAACACTGGAATGGGTAGCCATTCCCTTCTCCAGGGGATCTTCCTGACCCAGGGATTGAACCTGGGTCTCCTGCATTGCAGGCAGATTCTTTACCACTAGCGGTGGTTTGTAAGGTCCACTGGTATTTCATGTACTGTTAAGATAGAAGAAAATACTGCTAATTACTTAAAAAATGAATAATAATATCATAAAATGGGGCTTCCCTGGTGGTGCTAGTGGTAAAGAATTTACCTGCCAATCCAGGAGATGCAAGAGATGTGGGTTCGATTCCTGGGTTGGGAAGATCCCTTGGAGAAGGGCATGGCAACCCACTCTAGTATTCATGCCTGGAGAATCCCATGGACAGAGGAACTTGTCAAAATTGTTTACTGTAAAATCTATGAAATATAATACATGTGTGAAAAAGGCTCTCATCATACTATAACATGTGGTCCCCTTGTACTTTGTTGACTCTTATAAAAGACTAGAATGAAGGAAATTATTTGACTATTTCATGTTGAGAAGCTGATCAAAACTTGATTTTTGTCTTGTTTTCTGTGGTTCCCTCTATGTTACTATATTCAGTAAACATTTTTATACCTACTATGCACTAGCCATACTGATGACAGTAGCTAACGTGCACACACACACATATATCCACACCTGTCTTTTACTCTGTGCTAGACACTATTTTGAGCACTTTATATATTGTCATTTACTAAATTTTACATTATCCCTATGAGGTAGATACTATACCCATTTTACCAAATAGAAACCTGAGGCACAGAGAAATCAAGTGACTTGACCAAGGTCATACAGCTAATAAGTGGTGGAGCTAGGATTTGAATGTCCTAAGATTGTCTTAACTCCAGTCTATGGTGTCAGTGGTATTCTTAGATACATAGATCATTGACATATTGTGCCTTCCCTCAACACAGCTTATGAAACAGTGTTTGAGGGTATGTTGATAACTTTGCATAAAATTATTATTATTTTTTCGGTAACGAATTTTTACTTTTATTTGTGTTTTTAGGACATTCAGTCAGAAGAAGGCTGCTATTGAAAGAGAGTATGCACAGGTAAGCTGGCAAGAGGAGGTCCCCATCCTCTCATCCTTCTTTGGCTTACGGGCAGATATGGTTGTTGGAGAGAAGCATTGGTATCCCTGCGTTCTCCTCTTCTTTGGCTCTCTCACTTTTTCCCTCCTTTTACTCCATTTGAATCTTCAGATGAGGAACTGAGTTGCTTCTTACTACAAAGAAGTTTATGAACATTCTGTGAGAAAATAATATTCACAATATTCTGAAGTATTTACAAGTATAAATAATAGTGAATAGATTTTACAAGTATATATATTCACAACCGTACATTTCATCCCTACGACTCATTTATTTTGTAACTGAAAGTTTGCTCCATTTGATTTCTCTCACCTGTTTTACTTACCTGGTTACTTGTCTCATAAAAAGCTTTTTCGAATAATCCAGGTTTTTTTCTTCATGATTAGATTTAGGTTAAATTTTTAACAAAAATACTGCACAGGTGATGTTGAGCCTAATGAGGTTTTTTGGTTTGTTGTGACAGATAAACTAGAGCACATCCCTGATATTGCCAATTTTCTAGCCTGATTGAATCTTTAACAGTGATAGCAGACCATTTTATCATTTATCAGTTTTCAAGATCAGTTTTCATGCCTTTTCTGTTTTTTGTGGTTTTTTTTGCGCTAAAAAAAATGAATATTTGTTATGTTAAAAACATTTGCAAGGCATAATTAAAAATTAAACATCTGAGAATGTTTTAATTTTAACTTACACATTTCAGTTTAAATTATTAAATTTTTTAAAATGTCAAAGTTGGTGTATTCTTAGCTTTCATTTATACACATTTAAAAATCCACTGAAAATCAGAACATTTATCTCTTGCTGTGGAAATTTCCTTTAGAGAGTCTGCTTGTTGTTAAATTGAAAGTATGTGGAACGTTTATGCTGCCACCTATCTAATGGATAATATTTGATAATGACACTTCCTTTCTGGGACATTCCATAGTTTTGGCTATTTGTTGTTGGTACATCATCTAAACAATCAAGACTATTTAAATATATTTAAGAAATGGGATCATAATTTATATGAACAACTTCTTTGAATTTTTAGTTTTCTTTATCAATTTTACCAATTTTAAAGCAGTCTTTTAAAATATGGTAGTTGTGTTTTTTGTTTCTTTCTTGTATTTAATATTCTTTTTTTCCATGTGCTATATAATAGGTCTTTGTTGGTTATCCATTTATAGCAGTGTATTTAATATTCTTTTAAGTATTTAATATTTTGGTTCATCTCTGTCAGGAGCTAAGTCTTATGAATATTGATAATTTCCTTAGTTGAACTGTAGGTGAATGGGGAATCTATGCTCTATAAGGAATTACTCTAATTTTCTTATAAAAGTATTATTTTAAAATTAGTTTATTT
Source organism: Bos indicus x Bos taurus (assembly GCF_003369695.1). NCBI lineage: Eukaryota > Metazoa > Chordata > Mammalia > Artiodactyla > Bovidae > Bos > Bos indicus x Bos taurus. The sequence goes on from NC_040090.1 coordinate 31,430,917, forward strand.
AAAGATATACCACTTTTCATGTGTTGAGAAAATATTTTGAGCACTCTTCCAGCTTTTGTGGATATGCGTGCCAAAAAAAGAAGAAGAAAAGTCCTAGTACTTACAGAACTTCTATGGTTGTGTATTAACTTCCAATTAAATGTATTAAATTCATTCTCTTCAGGGAGTTCCCTGGTGGTCCAGTGGTTAGGACTCTGCACTCTGTCAAGGGTTTGATTCCTGTTTGGAGAACTAAAATTCCATAGGCTGTGAAGTGCTGCCAAAAAGAATAATAATAAAATTTAAAAATAAAAAATAAAAAAAATTCTCTTCAAAACAACTGATGTGGCATTATAGTCAATTGAAAAGAATGAAGTTATTCATAGAAGTTATTACTTATGGTATATGTTGTCATCGTCTACACAAAGAATTAATGCGCCAAAAAGTTTGAGTATTATTTGTGAGATTTAGAGATCATACAGATGAGCTGTTCCAATAAAAAAAATATGAAGGAAAAGAATTTAAGTGGGATTGATCAGATGACAGCAACTTTAAAAATAGTACCTTGAGTACATGCAACCCACTCCAGTGTTCTTGCCTGGAGAATCCCAGGGATGGGGGAGCCTGGTGGTCTGCCGTCTATGGGGTCGCACAGAGTTGGACACAACTGAAGTGACTTAGCAGCAGCAGCAGCAGCAGCAGCAGCAAGTACATACAGACTAAACTTGTAATATGTTTTTAGGGGAATGTTAGAAGAAAGAAAGAAAACAATACTGTATATCCTTATTTACACTTGAAGGAATTTGAGCCCTAAATTTTTTCAGGTTTCTTGCTACTTTCAATTTCCTATAAGAACATTAATGTTTTATTTTTAAGCACGGTTTGTGAAATTCATTTTGTAATTCTCCAGAAATAATAGATGTATGGCATATCTATTTATACAAATAGAGCAAATGAATTTCTAAAAACAGAGAAGCAATGTGAGTCATTAAACAGCATTAAGTATTAGGGTAAAATTTAGTCTGGCTTTTGACTACAGTTAGCTAACCACTGAGGTATTGGTAAAATTATTTGGAATACTCAAACTGAAGTTGCTAAAGGCGAGTTCTGTGTATTAATATACTTCCTGTAGTCTTTGGCAGAATGCTGGTAGTGAAGGAAGGATACAAAAGGTTACTGTGGCTGGAGAGAAAGAGCAGGAAAAGTTTGTGGGCTTTAAGGGCGGCTCCTTGTCTGAGGACAAACACAGAGCAAATACGGACACCCTGTCAAAAAGCCTGTGGTATCATACAGTCACACCTCAAGTGCAACTTTTTGCTACTTTTATTCTTTTAAGAAAGAAATTTATGAAGAGTTGGGCATACTACCCACTATCCTGTGTGTGTGGCAGGGTTCTGTTTTGGTGAATTTGCTCACAGTAAAAGTTTCAAATGTAACTTAATCTAGCTGTGTACAGTTAGCTTTCTGGCCATTGCTCTTAAAGAATCATTGGTAAAGTTATTTAAAACACTGGACTATATACTTGGAGTTTTCTATTTTGCTAGCCTTGTCCTGTAGAGCAATAAAGATAACTATCTTGAGAAAAAGTTGAGGATTATTTTCTGTGTTCATGTTGATACTTATGTTTTAAAATTATTTTACTTTTGAACTCCTTAACTTATGCAACAATAATTAGAAATAAATTTTGGGAGAAAAGCAGACAGATTTTTTTCCTCGAAATTCTTGATATACATAGTTTGATTTTTAAAGTTTTAAGAACTATTAGGAGAAACAGTGGTAGATCTGAGTAAACATTAGTATTCTTTGGCATGTAGATTTGCTATTATAGTTTAGTATTTTTTTAAGAAACTTTGTTATATTTAGTTTTATTATCTTGCTTGTTTATTTGTTTTAATTTTAAGAACTTATTTAGCTCTGATCACACATATAATTGAGGATTTATATGCAGGATATACTTTAAAATTTTATTTTTTATTTTTTCATTGAAGTATAATCAATTTACAATATTTTATTAGTTTCCCAGTGTACATACAGTATAGTGATTGAGTTTCTTGCATATTATATTCCATTATACATTATTATAAGAAATTAGGTATAATTCCCTGTGCTGTACAGTAAATCCTTATTGCTGATCTATCTTATGTATAGTAGTTTGTTAATTTTATACCCCTAATTTGTTCCTTCCTCCTTTCCTCTTCCCTTTTGTAACCACAAGTTTGTTTTCTATGTCTTCGAGTCTCTTTTTGTTTTGCCTATACCTTGATTTGTATTTTTAGATTCCACATATCAGTGGTATTATACTGTATTTTCTTTCTCTGTGTGACTTACTTACGAAGCGTTATGTTCTCTAGGTGTGTCTACAGTGCTGCAAATGGAGGTATTTCATTCTTCTTTATGGTTGAGTTCATATTCCAGTGCATGTGCCACATGTGTGTATCTCATATCTTCTTAACCCAGTTGTTCCTTGATGGGCACTTGGGTTGCTTCCATGTTATCATGGCTGTTGTAAATGGTGCTGCTGTGAACATTGAGATGCATATATCTTTTCAAATTAGTGTTTTCATTTTTTCCTCATACAGATCCAGGAGTGGAATTGTTGGATCATGTGGTAGTTCTATCTTTAGTTTCTTGAGGAACCTCCATACTGTTTTTCATAGTGGCTACAACAATTTACATTCCCACCAACCATGTAGAAGGGTTCTCTTTTCTTTAATGGCTGGCTCCTTAAAGGGAAAAAGTGAAAAATGACAGGAGGGAAAACTATTAAGTCTGAGAACGAGAAAGAAAAAGAATTGAAGAAAAGAAAACAGAGCCTAAAGAAACTGTGTGATACTGTCAAACAGACTAATTATACATTGTAGGAGTCCCAGAAGGAGAAGAGAAAAGGTTAGAACTAGGCTTTGAGTGGTGTTATATCATGTTTGAACAGGGTATATTCTGCTTAGTTTTTTTTTAAAAGAACTTTTAAATAAGGATAGTGGATATAGCAGGACAATACACTATTTGCATTGTTAAATAGGAATATTTTTTGATGTTATCATAAATGAGATTGTTTTCTTAGTTTTCTTTTTATATAGGTTGTTGATATAAAGAAGCACAACTAATTTTAGTATGTTGATTTTTGTTTTCTTCAACTTTAATAAATTCAGATTATTTATGCACTAGCTTGGGGCTAGTGCACTGGGACGACCCAGAGGGATGGTATGGGGAGGGAGGAGGGAGGAGGGTTCAGGATGGGGAACACATGTATACCTGTGGTGGATTCATTTTGATGTTTGGCATTAAAAGTATTAAAAAAAAAAAAAAAATTTAATAAATTCATTTATTCTGATAGTTTTTTTTTTTTAAATAGAGTCTTTAGCATTTTCTGCATATGGGATTATGTATTTGTAAACAGATAATTTTGCTTTTTCCTTTCTGATTTGGATGCTTTTTCTTTATTTTTTATTGTCTGATTGCTCTTGCTAGTACTTCCAGCATTATGTTGAATAGAAGTGGCAAGAGTGGGCACCTTATGTAAGTTGTGTATATAACTTTTTAATCATGTTTTGGACTAGTAAGTTTTAAAGTCAGGAATCTAGTCAGTTAATTTTTAGGTGATTGATGGGCAAATTGTGATGATATCTAGTTATAACAATGTTACATTAATATGTTACATCTGAGATTGTCTATTTAAAATAGAATATTGGCATATGTAATATATGTATGTTTACATATTACTATGTAATGCCTGATTTTCAGAGTCATTTGTGCAGTAATAACCTCAGATCTTAATGCCAAGTTGCTATAGCATAAGCCTGACTGGTTTCATGACTTTTAGAAAAGTGTTGTAGAACTTTTAAAGAATGCAGAATTGGCAGTCCTGGCAGCTCAGTGCCTCATGCCTCTCTTAGTTCACTGAAAGGCTGAGGTATTCTCATTCCTGGTATTACTGTGGGGGTGCAATACATTACGTGGGAAGCTCTGATTTAGAGCTAGTAGATAAGGAACATATTCTCCTTTAGAGCCTCAAAAAGAAACAAGGCTGCTGACACCTTTATTTCAGACTTCTAGTCAGCAGAATTCTGGGAGAATACATTTCTTTTTTAAAAATGTATTTATTTATTTGACTGTGCTGGGTCTTTGTTGTTTGGGCTTTCTCTAGTTGTGGCGAGCAGGGACTACTCTCTAGTTGTGATGCATGGGCTTCTCACTGCGTGGCTTCTCTTCTTGCAGAGCACGGGCTCGAGAGCATTTGGGCTTCAATAGTTTCAGGTCCCGGGCTTTAGATTACAGGCTTAGTAGTTATGGTGCATGGGCTTAGTTGTCCTTTGTTGTGTGGGATCTTTCTGGACCAGGGATCAAACTGGTCCATGTCTTTGGTATTGGCAGGAGGATTCTTTACCACTGAGCCACCAGGGAAGCCCTATTTCTCTTTTAAGCCACCTAGTTTATGATACTTTATTACAGCAGCTCTTGGAAACTAGTATAGTAACCGACAATAATTTTCTTATTCTGGTATTAATTTGAGACTCTTGATGTAGTTACATGTATAAATATGATTGAAAAGAGGATATTTTCCCTCCTGACTTATGGTAACCATAGTTTTTGAAATACTAAGTATTTGCTAGACATCATTATTTTATTTAAATTCTTAAACACTATAAGATACTATTATATCTTGTACTTTAAAAGTAAGTCACCAAGACTCAGAAAGGGGAACCCTTACACAGTCTGAATGTTGGTGTCTGACCAAAAGCCTATGTTTTCTTTCCTCTCTCACTGTTTCTTTATGTACTAACACAGGCCAGTTTCTGTTGGTGGCAGTAGCTAGTATTTATAGATTTTCTTCTTTAACTCACAATTTACGTTTGTATAATCTACACAGATAAAGAAAGATGGTCTCTTAAATGTGCCTTTTCCTAAAGTTCTGAGTTCTATATAATTTTAGTATTTTCTTGCATTTTTTATTTTCAGCCAAAGGCCAGAATATAGAAATAAATTATATTATTCTGTTCATCTGGGATCATCAAATAACTAAAACCATTAAGTACCAAAAATTTCTCATGGAAGTTCCGAAAACTTTAGAGTTACCTCTAGAGAATCAGAATGATTACAATATCCATTCTTGTTTATTAGCAGCTTAAAGTAGATCATTCAGAACAAATGGCTAGTGATTGATTTTTATTTAAGAGAGCCCCCCAAATGGAGTGACTGCTAATAAAGATGAATGTAATTGATACAGTATCATCTATCCCATTTATGATGACTGGTTATAGAGAAAATCAAACCTTTAAAGTATCTTTAGTGGAAGATGACACGGTCTTGAACATGATGGTTTTGTGTTCATGTTTGACGACAGATGTTTTTGGAGGGGGACTTGTGACACTGCTGGATAAATATTGAAACACTGCAGGGATCAAATGCATATTTGTGCAGCTTCTTAATTCAATCCCTTTGCAAATAGTATTTATTAACAGTGTAGTTTGGCTAACATTGAAGACCTACCATGTGGCGGCTGTTCTTAGGTGGTAAGAATGTCCTTAATAACATTAGAATATTTCCTTTCCGAAGTGAAGTGAAAAATTTGTATGGGTAATGGAAAATAACATTTTAATTGGCCTTGTTGTTCTTCAGTTGCTAAGTCGTGCCTGATTCTTTGTGACCCATTGACTGTCCTTCACTAGAACTTTGCAAATATACAAGTAGAGTTTTTAAAAGTAGTATATATAGGTAGTTAATTTGATCATGGTATCTGGTCCCATCACGTCATGGGAAATAGATGGGGAAACAGTGGAAACAGTGTCAGACTTTAATTTTTTGGGCTCCAAAATCACTGTAGATGGTGGCTGCAGCCTTGAAATTAAAAGACGCTTACTCCTTGGAAGGAAAGTTATGGCCAACCTAGATAGTATATTCAAAAGCAGAGATATTACTTTGCCAACAAAGGTCCGTCTAGTCAAGGCTATGGTTTTTCCAGTGGTCATGTATAGATGTGAGAGTTGGACTGTGAAGAAAGCTGAGCACTGAAGAATTGATGCTTTTGAAGTGTGGTGTTGGAGAAGACTCTTGAGAGTCCCTTGGACTGCAAGGAGATCCAACCAGTCCATCCTAAAGGAGATCAGTCCTGGGTGTTTATTGGAAGGACTGATGCTGAAGCTGAAACTCCAATACTTTGACCACCTCATGCGAAGAGTTGACTCATTGGAAAAGACCCTGATGCTGGGAGGGATTGGGGGCAGGAGGAGAAGGGGATGACAGAGGATGAGATGGCTGGATAGCATCGCTGACTCGATGGACGTGAGTTTGAGTGAACTCCGGGAGTTGGTGATGGACAGGGAGGCCTGGTGTGCTGCAATTCATGGGGTCGCAAAGAGTCGAATACGACTGAGCAACTGAACTGAACTGAATTTGATATTATATATAGTTTAAGCTTTAGTAATAAAGGAGGAACATGCATTCTAGGATATTAAAAATCTGAAAGAAGAGAAGCAGTCTCTGTAAAATAAAATATTTTTATTAATTTGTAGTTATTAGCAGGAATCATATAGCACTGTTTCTTTGTGATGGAATTGAATTGTTACATTCTTCATAAAAGTAAAAAGGACGTGCTTACTGTCTTTGAGTTAAATCTTAATCTAATGGAGAAATAGATCCATAAACAAACGAAACTAGCTCATCTAATTTTGTGTAAGAGAATCATTATCCATTGTTAAATAAATGCATGTCTAGGAAGCATCACGATGAACAAACCTAGTGGAGGTGATGGAATTCCCGTTGAGCTATTTCAAATCCTGAACGATGATGCTGTGAAAGTGCTGCGCTCAATATGCCAGCAAATTTGGAAGTGGCTACAGGACTGGAAAAGGTCAGTTTTCATTCCAGTCCCAAAGAAAGGCAATGCCAAAGAATGCTCAAACTACCGCACAATTGCACTCATCTCACATGCTAGTAAAGTAATGCTCAAAATTCTCCAAGCCAGGCTTCAGCAATATGTGAACCATGAACTTCCAGATGTTCAAGCTGGATTTAGAAAAGGCAGAGGAACCAGAGATCAAATTGCCAACATCCGCTGGATCATCGAAAAAGCAAGAGAGTTCCAGAAAAATATCTGTTTCTGCTTTACTGACTATGCCAAAGCCTTTGACTGTGTGGATCACAATAAACTGTGGAAAATTCTGAAAGAGATGTGACTATCAGACCACCTGACCTGCCTCCTGAGAAACCAGTATTGCAGGTCAGGAAGCAACGGTTAGAACCAGACATGGAAAAACAGGCTGGTTCCAAATAGGAAAAGGAGTACGTCAAGGCTGTGTATTGTAACCCTGCTTATTTAACTTATATGCAGAGTACATCATGAGAAGTGCTGGGCTGGAAGAAGCACAAGCTGGAATCAAGATTGCCGGGAGAAATATCAATAACCTCAGAGATGCAGATGACACCACCCTTATGGCAGAAAGTGAAGAAGAACTAAACAGCCTCTTGATGAAAGTGAAAGAAGAGAGTGAAAAAGTTGGCTTAAAGCTCAACATTCAGAAAACTAAGACCATGGCATCTGGTCCCATCACTTCATGGCAAATAGATGGGGAAACAGTGGAAATGGTGGCTGACTTTATTTTTCTGGGCTCTAAAAATCATGCAGATTGTGACTGTAGCCATGAGAAGAAAAGATGCTTATCCCTTGGAAGGAAAGTTATGACCAACCTAGACAGCGTACTAAAAAGCAGAGATATTACTTTGTCAACAAAGGTCCAAATAGTCAAGGCTATGGTTTTTCCAGTAGTCATGTATGGATGTGAGAGTTAGACTATAAAGAAAGCTGAGCGCCGAAGAAATTGATGCTTTTGAACTGTGGTGTTGGAGAAGACTCTTGAGAGTCCCTTGGACTGCAAGGAGATCCAACCAGTCCATCCTAAAGGAGATCAGTCCTGGATGTTCATTGGAAGGACTGATGTTGAAGCTGAAATTCCAGTACTTTGGGCACCTGATGCAAAGAGCCAACTCATATGAAAAAACCCTGATGCTGGGAAAGATTGAGGGCTGGAGGAGAAGGGGACGACAGAGGATAAATTGGTTGGCTAGCATCACTGACTCAATGGACATGGGTTTTGGTGGACTCCGGGAGTTGGTGATGGACAGGGAGGCCTGGAGTGCTGCGTTTCATGGGGTTGTAGAGTTGGACGTGACTGAGCGACTGAAGTGAATTGAGTGCTTCTCAGTAGAGCACTGCTTCAAAGTATTGCCCACGTGAGAGAAAGATTTTGCACTTTAAATCACCAGTTCAGTTGAGTTTGAATTTGAAATTCATATCTGAAATCAGTTTTTATCTTTTCTCTTAATGTACATGTTATGTCTTTTATGATCAGCGATCACATAGGTCTCTTGTTTTTTGTATCTGAACATTAGTTGTTCTGTGGTAAGTAGAACTGTCTGTCTCTTTGATGAATTCTTTACATAACCTGCAGAGTGACTTCTGGGTAAGCAGCATAGCCTTATTTTAAATCAGCTGGTCTCAAAGAATGTAAAAATGGGTGAAACTCCATCCAACCTTTTAATATAATGTATGAGTAAAAATAATGAGCAGAAATTTGATTTTAATTTAAGTTTAAATTTAGTTTAAACTGCTGTTACTCTAACATACGGAGAAGGCAATGGCACCCCACTCCAGTACTCCTGCCTGGAAAATCACATGGACGGAGGAGCCTGGTAGGCTGCAGTCCATGGGGTCGCTAAGAGTCGGACATGACTGAGTGACTTCACTTTCACTTTTCACTTTCATGCATTGGAGAAGGAAATGGCAACCCACTCCAGTGTTCTTGCCTCTAGAACCCCCGGGAAGCGTGGGCTGCCGTCTCTGGGGTCGCACAGAGTTGGCACGACTGAAGCGACTTAGCAGCAGCAGCAGCACTCTAACATAAATTGTTGCTCTTTCTAATTCTCTAAGTTGGTTTGCTTTATGGATTTTCTGAGAAAGCAGGAAATGACCTAATGCTTTTGCTTTAAAAGAAGAAACCATAACACTGCCCAGGAAATACTCACCCCTCACTTCCCCACCTAGAGAGTCCTTTAATACAGGATTATATTTCCCTCGTGATTTATGTCTAGTACTTAGTACAATATCTGGCACACCATAAATGCTTAAATAACATTTGATGGGTGAAATGAAGAATGCTTTTTTCATGTCTGCTATGAAAATTCCAACTCAGAATAGGAATCAATAAAATGTTATTCTTAAGCCAAAAAGGTGATATTGCTAGAAAGAAATAAAAGCATATCTTTTGACCATTAATTGATAGCCACAGGTGGCTTGTGTAATGTAAATTTATCCTTTATATTCTCAGAAATCAATCATTTAATGAAGTTTATATTTAAATAGTTTGCAGAAACTTTATTTCTCATATGCTGGGGTCCGGCCCCAGCTGATCCAGGGAGTTCAAAGCGGGGACGGCGTCGGCGAGGATCAGGATACAATAGCTTCAATTAGGTATTAATTAGAGATATAAAGAATAATAGAATGAGGATAGCTCAGTAGGAAAAATCAGTGGAGAAAAGAGGCTGAGTAGCTTGGTTTACGCGGGAGACCAATAAAACTTCAAGACAAGAAGCTTGCACCACTTACGTAGGCCGCAGGCATCCTTCCGTTCTCCCGAAGGAGAGGAGACACTGAGGCCTCCCCGGTCGGATCTTAGAAGCCCAGGCATAATTAGTAAGCATGGCGGGTTCCGTGCTCCAGATGGAGACTCAGCCAGAACTTGAGAGAGAGAGAGACATGGGGAGACCAGTCTTTCGAGGAACTGATCCCAATTCTTTATTTTCCGTGGTCTACGTTTATACACTGAGATGTTATGCAAAAGTCATGCGGGGCTCAGCAGTCCTGACTTTTATCAAAGTCAGGTGCTTCATACAAATGTATACAGAGGTCTTAGGGGTGTTACATCATCTTTTGGCCAGGGGGCCTGCTGACAATTTATGACCCTCTCCTTGTGACAGCAGTCAGTCAACCAGGACACTTATTTCTCCAGGGGTGATTATTCTTGAAACAGACACCACCCAAATAAAGTTACATTCCTATAGGGTGAGGGTGTAGTGGGTTTTAGTTAAGTAAAGAATTTACTTAGCCTAAGGTCTAACGTGATTAATATCAAAGGTTAATACTTATTTCTTCTATATATTCATTAATGTGTGTAAGGGCAGGGGATGTGGAGACTTAGCAACAAACATTGGCTCAACAAATGAAAAACCCTTCACCAATACAATTTCTAGTCAGCCCACTATACTTACACTAATGGTTTTCTAACTTTTCTAAGGAACCTGTTTTTAGAAGGTTTAAAGCGTCTCATGCCTCTCATGGTTGGGAGGCTGTGAGCAATCACATGTGGCCGGACAAGCCTGTCAGGCAGGCCAGAGAACCTTCAGAGGAGTTTGTAGGTTAAAACACTCTTGTCATGCCCAGGAGTTTTTATTAACTGGAGCTCTAAGTTAACTCCTTCTCCAAAAGAGGTGGTGGGGGACAGCCCCCCATAAAGTCAGAGGTGTAGGTGAAAGCACAAAATAGTAAAGTAGGCAGGCTCTGGTTATGGGGGTAGATGCTCGAGGATTTCCAGGGGGACTCCTGAGGCTTATCCCGCCTTTGCGTATGTCAGGCCTCCTTCCTCATGACCTTTGCCATGGGCCGAGTGCCTCACTCTGGCCCTCAACACTCATAGTAGGATTAAACTCTTACATCCACTTAAAGACATTTGCATTCAGTTTTTAAAATATTATATGTATATAATTTAGCAGAATTATACTCTTAGTCTTCACAAACTAATAAATGTAAACTAAACATTGATTCAAGGATTATTCATTTGTATTGAACTGCTATTAATGTTGTTAACTAATTTTAATGAGCATATATTAAAATAATTTTATTTATTTATTTATAACTGCAATGGGTCTTAGTTTCAGCATGTGGGGTCTTTCACTGTGGTGTGGGCTTTTCGTTGTGGTGCTTGAACTCCAGAGTGTGTGGACTTAGTAATTGAGGTTTATAGTAGTTGCGGTGTACAGGCTCAGTTGCCCTGCAGCGTGTGGGATCTTAGTTCCCTGACCAGGGATTGAACCTGTGTTCCCTGCATTGGACGGCATATTCTTAACCTCTGGACCACCAGGGAAGTCTCCAAATATTTTTTAGTGACTTAAACATTAGAACTCGATGAGTTAGGAAATATAAGCAAGTGGTTTCTTAAATCATTTTTTTCAGGGTCTCTACAAAGATAAATAAAAACTTGATTCTTTATCCTCAGAGGATTTAGTCATGTAGGATAAAGCAGATATGAGAATGAATATATAGTATAAGGCATAAAGAATAAATAGTAGAAGGCAAAATCAAGTAGTTTCTAAATCACTACTAAGTAAAAAGTACTAATTTAGTAGTTTCTAAACCACTACTTAGTAGTGATTTAGTAGATTCTAAAATCTTGTATTTTGCAAGATTATAAACAGAAACAATACATATAATAGTGAATGATAAGAGAAGACTGTGGATAAGGCATTGACTGTCAATTACTTTTGGAATAAGATATGCCAGTTCTTAAACTGAGGCTCTCTTTGTCCAGTTTGGCTCAGTTCTTAAACACTGGGGCCCATTTTCAATGCTTTTAGATTTGGGGAATTAGGCATCTTGACTATTTGCTAAATATGGTTCTCTAGAGAATAAGAATTTTCTAAATGAAGAATATAACGTGATGGTTAAGAATATGGTGTGAATCCTAAGTCTGTCATTTACTAGCTGATAACATTGGGTGGTTTACTTAATCACTCTGTGCTTCAGATAACCAATCTATAAAAATAGTATGATGATGATAATAATAATACCATATAGAGTGCTGCTGCTAACTTGCTTCAGTCGTATCCGACTCTGTGCGACCCCATAGACAGCAGCCCACCAGGCTCCCCCGTCTCTGGGATTCTCCAGGCAAGAACACTGGAGTGGGTTGCCATTTCCTTCTCCAATGCATGAAAGTGAAAAGTGAAAGTGAAGTCGCTCAGTCGTGTCCGACTCTAGCGACCCCATGGACTGCGGCCTACCAGGCTCCTCCATCCATGGGATTTTCCAGGCAAGAGTACTGGAGTGGGGTGCCATATAGAGTAGAATAGAATAGAGTAGTCATTTGTCTTTATTTCTTATTAGAATATGCATTCTCATGGATAGACACTTCATAGCAGAATAAATGACTGGAGAGTCTAAGATAAACAAGGTAACAACACATGTGAATCTATGTGTGTGCATGCACACACTCACATGGATTAAGAATCCAATTGTAGTGAAGTGAGATTATAACTATACTTAAAATAAGGGCAGGGAAACTGAGCATTTTTGTTACTGTTGTTGTTCAGTTGCTTGGTCATGTCCGGCTCTTTGCGATCCCATGGACTGCAGTGCACCAGGCTTCACTGTCCTTCACTATCTCCCAGAGTTTGTTCAAACTCACATCCATTGAGTCGGTGATGCCATCCAATCATCTCGTCCTCTGTTGTCCCCTTCTCCTGCCCTCAATCTTTCCCAATATTAGGGTCTTCTCCAGTGAGTCAGTTCTTCACATCAGATGGCCAAAATATTGGAGCTTCAGCTTTTCAGTCCTTCCAATGAATATTCATGGTTGATTTCCTTTATGATTGACTGATTTGATCTCCTTGCTGTCCATGAAACTCTTAGGAGTCTTCTCCAGCACCGCAGTTTGAAAGCATCAATTCTTTGGCACTCAGCCTTCTTTATGGTCTAGCTCTCACATTTGTACATGACTATTGGAAAAACCATAGCTTTGGTGAGCATTTTAGAGCAATCTAGGATTTTTAATATATCCCAAGTTTCAGGAAGAGAGCAACTGCTTTTTGCTTTTTTATAGAGAACATTGATGTTTAGGTCAGAAACAGTGCTAGAATTCTGAGCGATCTAAAGCCTGGATGGTAGTTACCTAAGTACCTTCTCTGATTTTTAAAATATTTTCTCTGACTCCTTAAAAATGATCAGCACAAACTGAATGAGACCCCCCCTTTTCTTCTATTTAATTTTCCATTGTGTGCTGTTAACTAGTTCTCTATTTCTGTTTTTAATTCAAATAATTTAATTTGTACTTGTGAAGCAAGTACAAATTTAATTTGTACTTGTGCTTCCTTCCAAATTCTTTCTTTGCAGCCAAGTATATTGTAGTAACTAAATTTTTCAACTATTGTCATATTGAAAGGATGTTAAAATGGTAATATGCTTAATTTTATTCCCTTTTATTATTAATACATCTAAACATGCAGCAAAGTTGAAGAATATAACAGTTAACACCCATATACCCACCTACCATTTAGTATACTTGCTTTATCACATATCTATCCATATATTGGTCTTTCTTTCATTTAGTATTCCATTTTATTTTTGATGTGTTTCAAAGTAAATGCAGACATCAGGACTCTTCCCTCTAAATTCCTCAACTAAGCTTTGTTTTTGAAAGATCTATTTTTCCCCTTTTTTATTTCAGTGCGCACTGATGTTTTAAAACTTTTTATTTTCTATTTATTTGCTTTATTTTATTTGTATTATTTTTGTTATGACTGCACTGGATCTTCATTGCTCTGCGTGGTCTTTCTCTAGGTGCCGCCGGCAGGGGCTACTCTTTGTGGGGTGCATGGGTGTCGCATTGCAGTGGCTTCTCTTCTGCGGAGCACAGATCTAGGTGTGTGTGGGTTTCAGCAGTTGCGTCACTCAGGCTCAGTAGTTTCAGCATGTGGGCTCAGTAGTTGTGGCGCATGGACTTAGTTGGTCTACAGAATGTGGGATCTTCCCAGACCAGGGATGGAATCCATGTCCCCTACATTGGCAGGCAATTCTTATCCACTATACACCAAGGAAGAAGTCCCATTCTCCCTTTTTAATATAAAAGACAGGTTGGCAAGCTACAGCCATCTGGCTTGACACCTGCTTTTGTAAGTAAAGTTTTATTGGACCATAGTCAGTGCTCATTTGTTAGTGTTATCTCTGGCTGCTTTCTTGGTGCACTGGCAGAGGTGACACAGGGATCATATGGCCTGCAAAGCCGAGAGTGTTTACTCTCCTCCCTTTACAGAAAAAACCGGCAGCCACTCATACAGAGGCCATGGAACTTCTTTCTGATTCACTGATAGTGATTTTGTCAATCAAGGCATTTATCTTCTATCCTATTTATGTTGAGCAAAAATCTTCTTTTCCAGTTAATCTTCTTGGATGCATGACAGTCTTTTGGGAATTTGAAGACTACTTGTATGCTTGCTCTCATCTCTTTCTGCAAGTCTGTGCACCACTCCTAGTCTTCCCAGTCGTAAAATTGTGTGGTTTATTCAGTTCACACTTGAATGACCTATGTAACTCAATTTTAAACCTTTCACCTATCTTGTTTCCTATCATTATTCCTCAGACATTGATACTCAGATCAAAATCCAGTTTGTTAATCCTATGGCTCAGAGCAGTCTGTTTCTTCTATATTTTAATTTTTATTAAGTTTTACTATGCATTTCTTATGTACTGTTCACCCAGTGATGTTATTACTGTTAATATGGACTAAGATGCATTATCCTTACAGGTAGCTATATTATATTAGTGGCTTTTATTGAACTTAAATTCAGAACCACTTAGTCTTTTATGTATCTTATTGTTATAGCAGATCTTCTCCATTCTTTTCTGAACCCGCAGCAGAACTTTTACCTTTGTGAGAGTCCACTGTATCGACATAGCTGACTTTGCCAGTTTTATTGAGAAGTTTTTGCATCTTGAGTCTGTCATTCTTATGTTTTCTATTTTTCTTAGTTGTCCTGTGAGAATTTAATAGTACTTACTTCATCATCACCATGCTACATGTGCACAATCATTGAACACAAGTGAAATTTTTGTGGGAGTTTCTCTTAGAACTTGTGGTAAAGTGAATAATTTCTCAGCAAATAATCCTCTCCCATCCTTTTCCTTGGGCTGATATACTCATCTCTGACTCACTGACTTTGGACTTGATCATATGGCTTCCTTGAGCCAATAGAATGGAGATGGAAGTGGCAGCAGGCAGTTTCTAAGATGAGGCTTTAAGAGCCCTGCAAAGTTTCTTTTAGCTCTCTTGTACTTCACCCATTTCCTACAAGAAAAAAAAGATTGCCTCAGTTAATTACTGCCCCTTTGGATTGGGTTCCAAAATAAAAGATAAGTGAAGGAGCACTGAACTTGATTCACAAACCTAAAGAAGAGATACTCCAGCCAAATCTGAGTTCATAACAAATTTGTATTTAATACTGTAAGCCATTGGCATTTTTGGAGTTGTTTGTTATGCAGCATTAGTTCACCAATAGCTGATCCTTATACGGTTAAGCAAGCCATTCTGTTTGTAGGGAATCGTCTCTGAAATGCCTATTACTTGTAAATAGCAAAGTGATACTAGACCATCTTGAACCCTGGGTGAAAGGAGATCAGAGGTAAATTTTGTGCTAAGATGCATGTCCATGGCAGAAGATAAGAGATCCTCTGAGGAAAGGAACTATAATTACTAAATTATACAGGATACACAGATATATGCTACTGCTCTGGCTTGTGCCTCAAATGCTTTGGGTCATTTCCTTACTTCTTTGCAGTTTGATTTACTACCATTGTTCGGTTTTTCTACTTTTATCTATTCTGTTTTCCTATTCCTCCTCATGTTCTGTGACGTTTTATCACTTTTGGAAATAGTATATGTTTTCACAGACTATAAGTAGTATGTAAAGAAATAACAGAATAAGACCACTGGAGTTCTAGTTCTGGCTCTATCATTTGTTAACACAACCACTCCAAATAAGTTACTTACACCATTTCCTCCTTTTCATAGTGGGGTTAATAAATAACTCACAGTTGCTGCTAAGCTGAAATGAAATGACAGAGTCATTGGCTCAGCATCATTTGTATATAGTCGTTTAGGAAATACTTATTGAGTGAACTCTGAGGAATACAGTGCTTTGCACATTATAAAAAAATCAATGCATTTTATGGCATTTTGATAATCACAGTCCTAGAAAGTACTTGTTGGTATCATATTGATGCCAAATGAAAAGAAAAAAGAATTTAACTTCTATCTGTGAAATAAAGAAGATAAATATTTGCTGCTGGAAATCATGGAACAGTTTTATAGATGTGTTTTGTGTTACATCATAGCTTAATACTTTATTTCAGGACTTTTTACAGTATCCTTGAAAGTGAATAGGTATTGTCAATAGCTGTTGTCTTGTTTTTGTTTTATTTTTTTTTTTTTAATTTTGGCTGTGCTGTGTCTTCATTGCTGTGTGCAGGCTTTCTCTAGTTGTGGCGAGCGGGGGCTACTCTTCATTGCTATGCTCGGGCTTCTCATTGTAGTGGCTTCTCTTGTTGTAGTCCAGAGGCTCTGCTGCTGCTGCTAAGTTGCTTCAGTCGTGTCCGACTCTGTGCGACCCCATGGACTGCAGCCTACCAGGCTCCTCCGTCCATGGGATTTTCCAGGCGAGAGTACTGGACTGGGGTGCCGTTGCCTTCTCTGACAGAGGCTCTAGGCACAGGTTTTAGTGGTTGTGGTGCATGCTCCGCAGCATGTGGAATCTTCCCGACCAGGGATCGAGCCCACGTTCCCTGTGTTGTCAGGCAGATTCTTATCCACTATACCAATAGGTGGTATTTTTTGTTCTATCTGAAGAACAGATATTAAGAAATAAAACTGCCTTTATTCATATAGTTCTATCTTTATTCATATAGTTACTTTTTATTCATATAGTTCTATCTATATGAATCCAAGACAGAATATAATAAGATTGTTTATGCTCTGTTCCCTCTTCTAGTTTACATTTATTCAGAATATAAATTCAAGTATATATCATGCCACTGAATATTATGAATGATCATATTCTTTTCATATAACCTTGGATAAGATACAGTGAAAACAATGAGGCTAACAACTTTTCTCTTCTATTATTTGGGCATGTATCAGACATTTTGACTAGTTCATAGGAATCCTTTTGTTTTAATTTAAAAATTAGTTGTAATTTTAAGAATTCACATATTACAGAGGTACATACACTAAAATCAATTGTCTTCTTTAGTTTCTTTTCAAATTCACCTCCTTTTGTTTGGCATGAGTCTTTTCCTTGCACAGGGAAGTATTGATAGGCCAGACCTGAATGTGGCTTGCATTATTTCTTCCCACTTTCCATTTGCTGAAACTTAGTCACACGGTCAAATCTAATTTAAGAGGAGGCTGGAAAAATCTCATCTGTGTGTATGCCTTGAAGGAGGGGAAAACATGGATACCAGTAAAGCTAGCAGTCTCTGCTATATGTTTGATTTTAAAATTCAGAAATATTTTTTTATTCTGAAAATACTATTTTATCTATACTGTATACTGCTGAGTCAGGTTTTAAGAGAACAATAATAATTGTATGTAATTTAATTGATTAATTCCTTTAGTTACACAAATGGTCAATGGGTCTGGTAACCCAAATAGGAAGGAACAATTAAAGAAATAGAAATTTTAAGTGATATATTTTAAATTCTTGGCAGGTTGCCCAGAAAAGTAGGTGGAGAGTGATAAATATTTGTCTATGAAAGCTAATAATATTTGCATTCACTACTTAATAGAGGCTTTTAATGATTTAATCTATGATGCAAAGAGTTTTGTCCTATACCTAATAGAAATCTTGTGTATATTTCATTACATATATAACTGAGTATTTCATTTTTTAAATGATTATGTAAATGGTATTATGATTTTAAGTTCCACTTTTCACTGCTCGTTTGTAAGACAGTAAGTGACTCTTGTGTATTAACTTTGTATCCTGCAACCTTACTGCAATTATGTCATTAGTTCTGGAGGGTTTTTTTGTTGTTGATACTTTAGGATTTTCTGCATAGACGATCATGTCATCTGCAAACAAAAGGCAATTTTATTTCTTCCTTTCCAATCTGTATATCTTTTATTTCTTCTCCTTGTCTTATTACACTAGCTAGTATTTCCAGTATGATGTCAAAAAGGAGTAGTGAGAAGGGACACCCTTGCCTTGTTATCTTATCAGGAAAGCTTCAAATCACCCACCACTAAGTATAATACTAGTATTTATCAAGTTGAGAGAGTTCCTCTTTATTCCTGGTTTGCATGCATGTATGCTCAGTCACTTTAGTTGTGTCTAACTCTTAAACCCTATGAACTGTAGTCTGCCAGGCTCCTCTGTCAATGGGATTCTCCAGACAAGAATACTGGAGAGGGTTGCCTTGCCCTCCTCCAGGGGATCTTCTTGACCCAGGGATCAAACCCATGTCTCCTGTATCTCCTGCACTGCAAGTGGATTCTTTACCCACTGAGCCACCTGGGAAGCCTGATTCCTAGTTTACTGAGAGTTTTATCCTAAGTGGGTGTTAGGTTTTGTCAGATGCTTTTCTGCATCTGTTAATATGATAATGTGACTTTCTTATTTTTGGCCTGTTGATGTGATGGATTACATTAATTGATTTTCAAATGTTGAATCAACCTTGCATCAGATCAGATCAGTCGCTCAGTTGTGTCCGACTCTTTGCGACCCCATGAATCGCAGCATGCCAGGCCTCCCTGTCCATCACCAACTCCCAGAGTTCACTGAGACTCACGTCCATAGAGTCAATGATGCCATCCAGCCATCTCATCCTCTGTCGTCCCCTTCTCCTCCTGCCCCCAATCCCTCCCAGCATCAGAGTCTTTTCCAATGAGTCAACTCTTCGCATGAGGTGGCCAAAGTACTGGAGTTTCAGCTTTAACATCATTCCTTCCAAAGAAATCCCAGGGCTGATCTCCTTCAGAATGGACTGGTTGGATCTCCTTGCAGTCCAAGGGACTCTCAAGAGTCTTCTCCAACACCACAGTTCGAAAGCATCAACTCTTCGGCGCTCAGCCTCCTTCACAGTCCAACTCTCACATCCATACATGACCACAGGAAAAACCATACCCTGGGATAAATTTCACTTGGTCATGGCATATTTTATACATCATTGGGTTCCATTTGTTAGTATTTTATTGAGAGTTTTTGCATCTACACTCATAAGTTTAAATCTGTAGTTTTCTTGTAATGTCTTTGTCTAGTTTTGGTATTAGGGTAATGCTGGCCTCATGGAGTAAGTTAGGAACTATCCATTCTGCTCTGTCCTCTGAAAGAGATTCTAGAGGATAAAGCTCAACATTCAGAAAACTAAGATTATGGCATCCAGTCCCATCACTTCATGGCAAATAGATGGGGAAACAGTGGAAACAGTGGCTGACTTAATTTTTCTGGGCTCCAAAATCACTGCAGATGATGATTGCAGCCATGAAATTAAAAGACGCTTACCCCTTGGAAGGAAAGTTATGACCAACCTAGACAGCATATTAAAAAGCAGAGACGTTACTTTGTCAACAAAGGTCCATCTAGTCAAGGCTATGGTTTTTCCAGTGGGCATGTATGGATGTGAGAGTTGGACTATAAAGACAGGTGAGCACCAAAGAATTGATGCTTTTGAACTGTAGTGTTGGAGAAGACTCTTGAGAGTCCCTTGGACTGCAAGGAAATCCAACCAGTCCATTCTAAAGGAGATCAGTCCTGGATGTTCATTGGAAGGACTGATGTTGAAGCTGAAACTCCAATACTTTGTCCACCTGATGTGAAGAGCTGATTCATTTGAAAAGACCCTGATGCTGGGAAATATTGAGGGCAGGAGGAAAAGGGGACGACAGAGGATGAGATGGTTGAATGGCATCACCGACTCCATGGACATGGGTTTGGTTGAACTCCAGGAGTTGGTGATGGACAGGGAGGCCTGGTGTGCTGTGGTTCATGGGGTTGCAAAGAGTCGGACATGACTGACTGACTGAACTGAACTGATATAATTTCTTCCTTAAGTGTTTGGTGGAATTGACCAGTGAACCCATTTGGACCTGGTGCTTTCTTTTTTGGAAAGTTATTATTGATTCAGCATCTTTAATCACTTGAACATCAATTATTTAAATGTACTAATTAAAAGACTGGATCAATAAATAATACCCAACAATATGTTGTTGACAACAAATGTATTTTATATATATGTTTGTGTATATATGTGTGTGTGTGTCTGTGTGTGTGTTCAGGGGAGGCCTGTTCGTATTGTCTATTTCTTCTTGTGTGAGTTTTGGGCCAAATTGTGTCATTCAAGGGATTAGTGTGTTTCTTCTAGGTTATTGAATTTATGGGCATAGAATTACTCATAGTATTCTTTTATTATCCTTTTTATGTCCATAGGATCTGTAGTGATACTCCCATCTTTCACATCCTATATAAGTAGTTTATATCCTGTCTCTTTTTTTCTTAGCCTGGCTAGGAGCTTATCAATTTAATTGATTTTTTTCAAAGAACCAGCTTTTTGTTTTATTGATATTCTCTGTTGGCTTCCTGTTTTCAATTTCACTGATTTCTTTTCTAAGTCTTATTATTATTTATTTTCTTGTACTTCCTTTGAATTTAATTTACTATTTTTCCCCTTAGTTTTCTGAGGTGAAACTTAGATTATTGATTTTAGATATTCTTTTTATTTAATTGAAATAAAATAATTGATTTATTTGACTTGACAGTGTTGTGTTAATTTCTGCTGTACAACAGAGTGATTCAGTTATACATATATATACATTCTTTTTCCTATTTTTCCATGATGGTTTATGACAGGATATTGAATATAGTTCACTGTGATATATATAGTAGGACCTTGTTGTTTGTTCATACTATATATAATAGTTTGCATCTGCTAATCCCAAATTCACAATTCATCCCTTCAACCCCCACCCCCACCCCAGGAACCAGAAGTCTGTTCTCTGTGTCTGTGAATCTTTTGTTTCATAGGTAAATTCACCTGTGTCATATTTTAGATTCCACATATAAATGATGTCATATGATATTTTTTCTTTTTCTGACTTAACTCAGTATGGTATTCTCTAGATCCATCCTAAAACATATGGAAATTAAATAACACACTTCTAGATAATACATGGGTCAAAGAAGAACCTCAGGAGAAATCTCAAGAGAAATGTTAAAATATGTTAAACTAAATGAAAATGTAAACAACTTATCGAAATTTGTGGGATACAATGATACCAGAGTTTAAAGGGGTATTTATAATATTAAATGCATAACATATTTTCACTGTGGTCTGAAAGCAGTCATTGTATGATTTCTGGTCTTTAAAATATTATAACTTGTGTTTTATGGTCTATTGTGTGGTCTGTCTTGGTGAATCTTCCATGTGAAAATGAGAAGAATGTGTATTCTACTATTCTTGTATGAAATAGTTTGTAGATGTCAGTTATTTGGTTGATGGTGTTATTGAGTTCCACTGTGTCCTTCTTGATATTCTGCCTGCTGGATCTGTCCATTTCCAGCAGAGGGGTGCTGGGGTCTCCAAATATGATAGTGGATGTATCTAAAAATTTTATTTATTTTAATAGAGGCTAAAAAGCAGAGACATTATTTTGCCAACAAAGGTCCATCTAGTCAAGGCTATGGTTTTTCCAGTAGTCATGTATGGATGTGAGAGTTGGACTATAAAGAAAGCTGAGCACCGAAGAATTGATACTTTTGAACTGTGGTGTTGGAGAAGACTCTTGAGAGTCCCTTGGACTGCAAGGAGATCCAACTAGTCCATTCTGAAGGAGATCAGCCCTGGGTGTTCATTGGAAGGACTGATGTTGAAGCTGAAACTCCAGTGCTTTGGCCACCTTATGCAAAGAGCTGACTCATTTGAAAAGACCCTGATGCTGGGAGGGATTGGGGGCAGGAGGAGAAGGGGACGACAGAGGACGAGATGGTTGGATGGCATCACCGACTCAATGGACATGAGTTTGGGTAAACTCTGGGAGTTCGTGATGGATGGGGAGGCCTGGCGTCCATGGAGTTGCAAAGAGTTGGACATGACTGAGCGACTGAACTGAACTGAATTACTTTATAATGTTGTGGTGGGTTTTGCCATACATCGACATGCATCAGCCATGGGTGTACCTGTGTCCCACCATCCTGAACCTCTTCTTACAGTTCTACTAGTTTTTGTCTCACGTGGTTTAGTGCTCTGTTGTTAGTCATATGCATATTAAGCATTGTTATGTCTTTATGAAGAACTGGCCCTCTTATTAATGCCCTTACTTATACCTGATAACTTTCCTTGCTTTGAAGTCTGCTCTGTGTGAAATTCGTGTAGCTACTCTTGCTTCCTTTTGATTACTGTTAGCATAATGTATTTTTCTCCATCCACTTACTTTTAATCTATAAATGTCTTTATATCAAAAGTGGGTTTCTTGTATACAACATATCATTGCATCTTATTTATTGATCTACTCTGACAGTGTCTGTGTTTTACTTGATGCATTTAAACCACTGGTATTCAGAGTAGTTATTGATATTGTCAAATTTATATCTACCATATTGGTTACTATTTTCTATTGCTGTTGTTCTTTGTTCCTTTTTTAGTTTTCCACTTTTTCTCCTGCTTTTTGTGGTTTTGACTGGGCCTTTTATATTATTCCATTTTTGTCCTTTCTTAGCATATTAGTTATATTTCTTTTTAAAATTTTTTATCATTTGCCCTAGAGTTTGTACTATACTGCTGCTGCTGCTGCTAAGTCGCTTCAGTCGTGTCTGACTCTGTGCGACCCCATCTATTTGCCATGAAGTGATGGGACCAGATTCCATGATCTTAGTTTTTTGAATGTTGAGTTTTAAGCCAGCCTTTTCACTCCTCTTTCACTTTCATCAAGAGGCTTTTTAATTCTTCTTTGCTTTCTGCCATAAGGGTGGTATCATCTACATATCTGAGGTTATTGATCTTTCTCCTGGCAGTCTTGATTCCAGCTTGTGCTTCATCCAGCCTGGCATTTCGCATGATGTACTCTGTATAAGTTAAATAAGCAGGGTGACAATATACAGCCTTGACGTACTCCTTTCCCAGTTTGGAACCAGTCTGTTTTTCCAGGTCCAGTTCTAACTATTGCTTCTTGACCTGCACAGAGATTTCTCAGGAGGCAGGTAAAGTAGTCTGGTATCCTCATCTCTTTAAGAATTCTCCACAGTTTGTTGTGATCCACACAGTCCAAGGCTTTGGCATTAGTCAATAAAGCAGAAGTAGATGTTTTTCTGGAACTCTCTTGCTTCTGTGATCCAATGGAAGTTGGCAGTTTGATCTCTGGTTCTGCCTTTTCTAAATCCAACTTGAACATCTGGAAGTTCTTGAACTGTTGAAGCCTCACTTGGAGAATTTTGAGCATTACTTTACTAGCGTGTGCTGCTGCTGCTAAGTCGCTTCAGTCGTGTCCGACTCTGCGACCCCACAGACGGCAGCCCACCAGGCTCCCCCGTCCCTGGGATTCTCCAGGCAAGAACACTGGAGTGGGTTGCCATTTCCTTCTCCAGTGCATGAAAGTGAAAAGTGAAAGTGAAGTTACTCAGTCATGTCCGACTCTTTGCGACCTCATGGACTGCAGCCTACCAGGCTCCTCCGTCCATGGGATTTTCCAGGCAAGAGTACTGGAGTGGGTTGCCACTGATGAGTGCAATTGTGTGGTAGTTTGAACATTGTTTGGCATTGCCTTTCTTTGGTATTGGAGTGAAAAGTGACCTTTCCAGTCCTGTGGCCACTGCTGAGTTTTCTAGATTTGCTGGCATATTGAGTGCAACACTTTCACAGCATCATCTTTTAAGATTTGAAATAGCTCAACTGGAATTCCATCACCTCCACTAGCTTTGTTCGTAATGATGCTCCCTAAGGCCCACTTGACTTCACATTCCAGGATGTCTGGCTCTAGGTAAGTGATCACACCATCGTGATTATCTGGGTCATGAAAATCTTTTTTGTATGGTTCTTCTGTGTATTCTAGTCTCCTCTTCTTAATATCTTCTGCTTCTGTTAGGTCTGTACCATTTCTGTCCTTTATTGTGCCCATCTTTGCATGCTATCTTCCCTTGGTATCTCTCATTTCTTAATGAGACCTCTAGTCTTAAGTCTTTCTCATTCTAATGTTTTCTTGTATTTCTTTACATGATTACTAAGAAAGGCTTTCTTACCTCTCCTTACTATTCTTTGGAACTCTGCATTCAGATGGATATATCTTTTTTTTTCTCCTTTATCTTCAGCTTCTTTTCTTTTCTCAGCTATTTGTAAGGCCTCCTCAGACAACCATTTTGCCTTTTTGCATTTCTTTTTCTTAGGGACAGTCTTCATCACTGCCTTCTATACAATGTCACGAACTTCTGTCCATAGTTCTTTAGGCACTCTGTTTAAGCATATAGAATAAGAATAGTTCTTATTTCCACTTTGCCAGACAACATTTATCTTATGCCTATAGATGCGGTGGTCAAAAGTTAATCTATTTCTGTATATATCTTATTGATAAGTGAAGGTATAACCTATAGAAGAGACTTGGTATTGTTAAGAAAGCAGAGCAGAGTTTCGCAGCAAGGAGCACTTAAGGAAGAGGGTGGAATAAGCTGTGTATGCCATCTGAGAAATAGACATCAAACACAAGGACACATACACAACCCTCCTGATTGCCACCCCTGCCCCCGAATACATACAGTATACAGCCTTTTCACATTGGCGTCTTTCACTTGGTAATATGCACTCAAGACTCTTCCGTGTCTTTTCATTACATGTGTTTGTGTATGTGTGTTTTTAGATCTTACACATATTGTGGTGGTAGCCTTAATGAAAGCACTTTGCCTACACCAAGGAAAAAAAAAAAAACCTGCTTGTTTTTCCACATGACTGCCGAACAATTATAGCTTCTACTAGGAGCCCTTCTCCTGTTCCTGGGAAAATAGCTGGGTTGGCTGGCATTTGCATAATCGTCTTTAGGGCTATTGTGGGTGCGTTTGGACTGCTGACACAGAGCTGCAGACTGGCCACCTGTCCAGAACTTGGCTTTTGTGCAACATTATTATCTATTTCTTTATAGTGTTATTTCTGAGTGATGAATACTTTGATTAAAATATTATGAAACCATTAGGAAATGTTGAACTTAATTCTTCCATTTTGGGGGAGAGAGAAATTTCCTGTCTCTTCCACTGGCACAACTATATATTTCCATGCCCCCCCCGGCATAGTTTTGTAACTGCCTTTGTGAAATTATCCTCATGAATATTAATTAGGGATTTGAGAATTTAAAAGGAAACTTCAAAATGATTTGTATTCATTCTTCTATAAATTATAAATTAAGTATTGTCTAATGTTTTGTATGAGTCCATTTCACTTATGTGGAATAGTTAAACATTTGAAGTCAGCAAAAGAAGAAGAAATATCTAAGGTCTTGCAATGCTAACCAGTCCTACTTCATTCACTTTCCTTGATATAATCCCATAACTCATTTAGGAAGTCTCTGTCATAATAGTGCACACATTGCTGTTTTAACTAATTTTACTAGTCATCTATATTCAGTCTATGATGGGAAATTTTTGTTGTTTTTTTACACTTACATATGACATAATGTTGATATTTCTTATACATAATAACCAACTGAATTAAATTTTTATGTTAAAATTAACCTATAATTGATTGACCCTATAATCATACTATGTAAGGGAAGTATAAAAATCAAAGAAGTGATCAGTGACTTAGTAAGCATTTTTTAAAAAAATTACATGCCAGAGTTATTTGAGGACAACATTTATATGCTTGTGACAGTCACTTCTCATAGTTCTCATTAAATATTTATTGAATGAATTAAAGATTGAATACTGCCAAGAGACATTATTAAATACCTATAGTATACACATCAGGTACTTTTTTAGTGTGCTGTTTCATTTGTTTAATGCAAGTCTATTTTTTGAGGTAGATGGTATTCTTATTTTTTAATAGACTTTAAGTTTTAGGAGTTTTAGGTTTCCAGTAATTTTGAGCAGTAAGTTTAGAATTCCCACATACCCTCTGCCCCTGCACATGCATGGGGCATGTGGGCATGTGACTTCCCTATTAACATTCTACACCAGAATGATACATTTGTTACAGCCAATGAACCTCCATTAACATTATCATCACCTGAAGTCCATAGTTTACATTAGGGTTAACTCTTCATGTTATACAGTCTATGGATTTTGATAAATGTTTGGTGACATGTATCCAGCATCATCAGATCAGATCAGATCAGTCACTCAGTCATGTCCAACTCTTTGCGACCCCATGAATCGCAGCACGCCAGGCCTCCCTGTCCATCAGCAACTCTCAGAGTTCACTGAGACTCACGTCCATCGAGTCAGTGATGCCATCCAGCCATCTCATCCTCTGTCGTCCCCTTCTCCTCCTGCCCCCAATCCCTCCCAGCATCAGAGTCTTTTCCAATGAGTCAACTCTTCGCATGAGGTGGCCAGAGTACTGGAGTTTCAGCTTTAACATCATTCCTTCCAAAGAAATCCCAGGGCTGATCTTCAGAATCAGACTGGTTGGATCTCCTTGCAGTCCAAGGGACTCTCAAGAGTCTTCTCCAACACCACAGTTCAAAAGCATCAATTCTTCGGCACTCAGCCTTCTTCACAGTCCAATTCTCACATCCATACACGACCACTGGAAAAACCATAGCCTTAACTAGACGAACCTTTGTTGGCAAAGTAATGTCTCTGCTTTTCAATATGCTATCTAGATTGGTCATAACTTTCCTTCCAAGGAGTAAGCGTCTTTTAATTTCATACTATCACACAAAATAATTTCAATGAGCTAAAAATCATCTGTGCTCCACCTGTTTCCCTTTTATCCCTCCTAACTCATGGAAACCTCTGATCTTTTTACTGTTCCATAGTCTTTCTTTTTCTAGAATGTCATATGGTTGAAATCGCACAGAATATAGCCTTTCAGCTTGCCTTCTTTCCCATTATGATATCTAAGGTTCTTCTGTGTTTTTTCTTTTGAGAGCTTATTTCCTTTGAATGCTCGGTAGGTGTTGTGAGAGGCATCAGAGGGCAGACACACAAACCATAATCACAGAAAACTAGTCAATCTAATCACATGGACTACAGCCTTGTCTAACTCAATGAAACTAAGCCACGCCGTGTGGGGCCACCCAAGATGGGTGGGTCATGGTGGAGAGGTCTGACAGAATGTGGTCCACTGGAGAAGAGAATGGCAAACCACTTCAGTGATGTTAACAGTGATGTTAAAGCAGAGACATTACTTTGCCAACAAAGATCCATCTAGTCAAGGCTGTGGTTTTTCCAGTGGTCACGTATGGATGTGAGAGTTGGACTTTGAAGAAGGCTGAGCACCGAAGAATTGATGCTTTTGAACTGTGGTGTTGGAGAAGACTCTTGAGAGTCCCTTGGACTGCAAGGAGATCCAACCGGTCCATCCTAAAGAAGATCAGTCCTGGGTGTTCATTGAAAGGACTGATGCTAAAGCTGAAACTCCAGTACTTTGGCCACCTCATGCGAAGAGTTGACTCATTGGAAAAGACTCTGATGCTGGGAGGGATTGGGGGCAGGAGGAGAAGGGGACGACAGAGGATGAGATGGCTGGATGGCATCACTGACTCAATGGACATGAGTTTGGGTGAACTCCGGGAGTTGGTGATGGACAGGGAGGCCTGGCGTGCTGCGATTCATGGGGTTACAAAGAGTTGGACACGACTGAGTGACTGAACTGAACCACTTTTATGGTTGTTCAGTCACTAAGTCGTGTCCGAATCTTTGTGACCCTATGGACTGCAGCACACCAGGCTTCTCCGTCCTTTACTATCTCCCAGAGTTAGCTCAAGCTCCTATCCATTCAGTCAGTGATGCCATCCAGTCATCTCCTCCTCTGTTGCCCCCATCTCTTCCTACTCTCAGTCTTTCCCAGCATCAGGGTCTTTTCCAATGAGTCGGCTCTTCAATTAGGTCGACAAAATATTGGAGCTTCAGCTTCAACATCAGTCCTTTCAGTGAATATTCAGGGTTGATTTCCTTTAGTATTGACTGATTTGATCTCCTTGCAGTCCAAGGGACTTTCAAGAGTCTTCTCCAGCACCACAGTTCAAAAGCATCAGTTCTTCAACATTCAGCCTTCATTCTCACATTTGTACATGACTACTGGAAAAACCATAGCTTTCACTGTACAGACCTTTGTTGACAAAGTGATGTCTCTGTTTTTTAATATGCTATGTTCATCATAGCTTTTCTTTTTTCTTTTTTTCATAGCTTTTCTTCCAAGGAGCAAGCTTTTTTTTAATTTCGTCACTGCAGTCACCATACCCAGAGATTTTGGAGCCCAAGAAAATAAAGTCTGTCACTGTTTTCATTTTTTCCCCCATGTATTTGGCATGAAGGTGGGACTGGATGCCATGATCTTAGTTTTTTGAATGTTGAGTTTTAAGACAGTTTTTTACTCTGCTCTTTCACCTTCAAGAGGCTTTTTAGTTCCTGTTTGCTTTCTGCCATTAGGGAGATATCATTGGCATATCTGAAGTTATTGATATTTCTCCTGGCAATCTTGATTCCAGCTTGTGCTTCATCCAGCTCAGCATTTCACATGATGTACTCTGTATATAAGTTAAATAAGCAGGGTGACAATAGATAGCTTTGATGTACTCCTTTCCCAATTTGGAACAAGTCTGTTGTTCCATGTCCAGTTCTAACTGTTGCTTCTTGACCTGTATACAGGTTTCTCAAGGGGCAGGTAAGGTGGTCTGGTATTTCCATCTCTTTAAGAATTTTCCAGTTTGTTGTGATCCACACAGTCAAAATATTTAGTGTAGTCAGTGAAGCAGAAGTAAATGTTTTTCTGGAATTCTCTTGATTTCTCTATGGTTCAGTGAATGTTGGCAGTTTAATCTTTGGTTCCTCTGCCTTTTCTAAATCCAACTTGTACATCTGGAAGTTCTCGATTCACATACTGTTGAAGCTTTGCTTGAAGGTTTTTGAGCATTACCTTTCTACCATGTGAAATGAGCTCAGTTGTATGGTAGTTTGAACATTCTTTGGCATTGCCCTTCTTTGAGGTTGGAATGAAAACTGACCTTTCCCTGTCCTGTGGCCCCTACTGAGTTTTCCAAATTTGCTGGCATATTGAGTGTAACACTTCAACAGGACCATCTTCTAGAAGTTGAATAGCTCAACTGGAATTCCATCACCTCTACTAGCTTTGTTCGTAGTAATGCTTCCTAAGGCCCACTTGACTTCATACTTCAGGATGTCTGGCTCTAGGTGAGTGACTGCACCATTGTGGTTATCTCAGTCATTAAGACCTTTTTTGTATAATTCTTCTGTGTATTCTTGCCACCTCTTCTTAATCTCTTCTGCTTTTGATTGGTCCTTCCTGTTTCTGTCCTTATTGTGTCCATCTTTGCATGCTATATTCCCTTGGTATCTCTAATTTTCTTGAACCGCTTTTATAATGAGGAGCTTTAAACTTGTAACTGTCTTGAGATAGTATTTATTGGCATATAACATATGAGCCTATCAAATTGGAAAGTTAACTATCGAATATTTATCTCATCTCTTTAAAGTTGTGTTTTTGTTATGCTTTCTAGTCAATATAATACATAAATACAAAGCATTGGGGTTATTATTTAAAACTAAATATACATATACTTTTTAAATGATAGATTATTCAATTGAAATAGCTTTGGGATCTCTACTCTAAATTATACTAGTTCATTTTGAAAGATCTCATGATAATTAAAAAAGTAAACTATTTTATTGTAACCTTCCTCTCCTTTTAAGTTTATCTGGATACTCGTTATCTTCCCTTCTTTGTTTGAAACAGTGTTCATCTTTCTAGTCAACCTTTCGTCTTGACCCTAACCCTTTCCAGGTATGTTAACCTTATTTTTATGTGCTGTGCTTAGTTGCTCAGTCATGTCCAACTCTTTGTGACCCCATGGACTGTAGCCTACCAGGCTCCTCTCTCCGTGGGGATTCTCCAGGCATGAATACTGGAATAGGTTGCCATGCCTTCCTCAAATAATGTTTTCTCTTGGTTTTCAATTCCTGTTAACACTGGCTTCTTCTCTCAGTCTGTTTTTCTTCCATTTTTAAATTAACAAACAAAACCTTCCCTTTAACACACCTCTTATCAAATTTCTGCCTTCCCTTTATATATATTTATGTGCGTGTGTGTGTGTGAGAGAGAGAGTGATGTGTTGCTATCCTTGATTGGAGGAGGCAACTGTATTGGAGAATACTTTAGCACCTGCCATCCAGGAACTTCCCTGGTGGCTCAGACGGTAAAGAATCTACCTGCAGTGCAGGAGACATGGGTTTGATATCTGGGTTGGTAAGATCCCCTGGAAAAGGGAATGGCAACTCTAGTATTCTTGCCTGGAGAATTACATGGACAGAGAAACCTGGTGGGCTGCAGTCCATGGGGTTGCAAAGAGTTGGACATGACTAGCATCTAACACTTTGACTTTCATACATGAAGAGGAATTTAAAAAGCCTCTTGATGAGGGTGAGAGAGGAGAGTGAAAAAGCTGGCTTAAAATTCAACATTCAAAATACTAAGATCATGGCATCTCGTACCATCACACCATGGCAGATAGAAGGGGAAAAAGTGGAAAACAGGGACAGATTTTATCTTCTTGGGTCCAAAATCACTACAGATGGTGACTGCAGCCATGATATTAAAAGATGCTTGCTCCTTGGAAGGAAAGCTATGAGAAACCCTAGACAGCATATTAAAAAGCAGAGCTATCACTTTGCCAGCAAAAGTCCATCTAGTCAAAGCTATGGTTTTTCCAGTAGTCATGTTCAGATGTGAGATTTAGACCATAAAGAAGTCTGAGCACTGAAGAATTGATGCTTTTGAATTGTGGTACTGGAGAAGACTCGAGAGTCCTTTGGACAGCAAGGAGATCAAACCAGTCAATCCTAAAGGAAATCAATCCTGAATATTCATTGGAAGGACTGGAGCTGAAGCTCTAATACTTTGGCCACCTGACATGAAGAGCCGACTCCTTGGAAAAGACCTTCATGCTAGGAAAGATTGAGGGCAGGAGGAGAAGGGGACTGCAAAGAATGAGTTGGTTGGATAGCATCACTGATTCAACGAACATGAGTTTGAGCAACTCTGGGAGATAATGAAGAACAGGGAAGCCTGGGGGTGCTGCAGTCATTTAGCAAGAAGTCAAATACAACTTAGCGACTGAACAACAACAGTACATGAAATTGTATCAGAGACTGACCTCATGCTTTATGGAAAGAAAAGCTCAGATTCTCTCCTTAGTTTGTGTGTGATTTTTTTTTTTGTTTATTTCAAATTTTTTTACTGTGTTATTTTTTACTGTTAAAATACACATACAATTTATCATCTTAACCTTTTAAGTATGCAGTTTAGACATTGTTGTACAATCTCCAGAAGTTTTTCATCCTGTCAAACTAAAGCTTTATATCCATTAAATAATTAGTGTCCGCTCTCATCTCCCTTCAGCCCGTGAAAACCACTGTTCTATTTTTTGTCTGGTGAATCTACCTCATTTAAGTGGAAACTGTATAGTATTTTTCTTTCTTTGTCTGCCTTCTTTCATTTAGCATTATGTCCTCAAGGCTTATTTGTATGATAGGTGTGCATCAGAATTTCTTTTCTTTTTAAAACTGAATAATATGAAATTGTTTGTATATACCACAGTTTGTTTATCCATTGGTAGATGCTTCGGTTGCTTACATCTTTTGGCTATTATGAATAATGCTGCTATGAATATGTGTGTGTGCCCAATCATATCCAAGCCTTTTCGACCCGTAGACTGTAGCATGTCAAGCTCCTCTGTCCATGGAATTTTTTAGGGGAGAATACTGGAGTGGGTTGCCATTTCCACCTGTAGGGGATTTTCCCGATCTAGGGATTGAACTCAGATCTCCAGTGTCTCCCGCATTGGCAGGCAGATTCTTTACCACTGTGCGACTTGGGAAGGCTATGATTATGGGTATATAAATATCTGTTTGAGTCCATCCTTTAATTCTTTTGAATATATACCCAGAAATGGAATTGCTGGACTGTCAGGGGAGTGTGTAATTTCCTTGGTTCTGTCTCAATGCAGCAAAGATTTGAAATGGGGCAGGGGTTGGGGAAAGCAGTGTTATAGCTCGGTTACAGCTCAGTTTTATTTGAGAAGCAAAGGAAAATACATCCTCGAGGCATGATGGTGGGCTGACCCAAAAGAAGAGAGGGGCTCAATTTGGGCTCCTCTTTTTATATGGGTTTTCTCCTCCTGCTGAGCCTGCTGTTTGTAAACTGGGCTAGCCAGGAGGGCTGTTTGTTTCACCTGATGTTCTTATTCTGGCTCTCACTCTGGTCCTTGGATTTTCTTTTGTTCCATTTTCACAGGCTTTTCCTTTCTTTGTCTTTTAGCCACTGCCATTTTGGACTCCTTTTTCCTGTTCTAACTACCCAACAGGACCATATGATAATTCTATACTTAGTTTCTTTTTTATTCCCTTTAAAAATTTTTTTTATTTGAGTATAGTTGATTTAAATGTGCTAGTTTCAGCTGTACAGCAAAGTGATTCAGTTACACATACATGTGTCTTCTTTCTTTTTCATATTCTTTTCCCATATAGGTTTTTACAGAATACTGAATAGAGTTCCCTGTGCTCTGCAGTAGGTCCTTGTTGGTTCTATTTTATCTATAGTTGTGTTTATGTTAATCCAAAACTCTGAATTAACCCTTCGCCCCCATACTTAATTTCTTAAGGAACCTCCATACTGTTTTTCCTAGTGGCTGTACCATTTTACATTCCCACCAACAGTTCTAGTTTCCTGCATCCTCAACACTTGTTGTTTTCTGTTTTTGTTTTTTTTTTTATAGTAGCCACCCTAATGGGTAGTGAAGCTTTTAGACTTTTAAATTTATGATCAATATTAAGATTTTTTTAATGGTAATTAGTTTTGATTTTGTCTGGGGAGTGTGTAATTTCCTTGATTCTGTCTCATCACAACAAAAATTTGAAGCTACAGACGGACCAGTGTTACAGCCACGTGTAATTTCCTCATACAGACCAGTGTTATAGCTCCATGTTACAGCTCAGTTTTATTTAGAAAGCAAAAGAGAATATATCCTCGAGGCATGAGGGCGGGCCAACCCAAAAGACGCAAAGAGAAGCTCCCCCCCTGCCCCCCGCCCAATTTTGGCTCCTCTGTTTATATGTTTTTCTCCTCCCCCTGGGCCTGCCCTATGTAAATTGGGCTAGCCAGGAGTGCTGTTTGTTTTATCTGAGGTCCTCACTCAGGTCCTCGAACCTTCCTTTGTTCTGTTTTCATGGGCTTTTCCCTTCTTTGTCTTTTAGCCACCAGCATTCTGGACTCCTTTTTCTTATTCTAACTACCCAACATTCCCCCTTTAAGAGACGTGAAGCCCAGTTCTTTGGGAATAGTGTGTTGAGGTCTCTCTGGCTACTTCCTGCTGAACTGGGATGGTGAGGGGCATTGGGCCTCCCCTCTTGCTAGTCTCAGGTCTCAGAGCCCTTGTAGCGGTGTCCATCAAAGGGTGAGTGATATTTTTTCTGATTGGCTGTAGTTTTATATGTTCTTGTTGAACTGGCACTGCATATTGTAGCTTGTTGACCTGGGCAGAGACAAAACAGGTTAGACAATTGGTAATATGTGGAGCAATCATAAGCAGCATCAATATGGTGATGACAGGGACTAGTAGGGGCATTAGCCAACTCCAGATTTCCCATTGCCAGGAAGATCCCCCAAAGAGAGATTGTAGCCACCCTGAGAACTCTCCAGCTCATTCTTTGAGATCCTGTAGGGTCTGAATGTTTTTCTTGAGGACTGTGAGACTTTAACTTGGCTGGAGGTATTTACCCAGAAACGACAAGTCTCATTCAAGATGACTCAAGTCCCTCCTTGTTCAGGAATCAGGAGATCTATCTCCTGTCTATTTTGAAGTACAACCCCTGTTAAGCAGTGTTGGCTCTGTAGAACTATCCTGAGAAATCTTATGCCCCAAAACTTAGTTTTGAGGGTGTTCATTAGAATGACACTCATTTGTAGTCCTAAATAGGTTTCTGAGATCTCCCAGGAGCTCACAGGTGTGTTGAGTGTTCTCTTCTGTTTTCTTCCATGGCTTGACTAGTGAGTAGTGAATCCAGGAATCATGTCCTGGTACCTTGACTGCTGTGGGGGTAGAAAGTATTACAGGGTAGGGGCCCTTCCATGTGGGCTGGAGTTGAGCCTTTGGAGACCCATCTTTCCAGACTTTAATTAGGACTTGAGTCCCTGGAGCATATAGTGGTGGCGCTTTAGAATCTTTTGGGTCCTGGTTGACACCCCCAAGCATATATCCTATTGGGATTGCCCAAAGCCATGGTATAAGACTGGAGGGTCTGAATCTCTGGATCTAGGAAGAGGTCATTGACATAAACAAAAGGTCTCCCATATAGCATCTCTTAAGGACTAAGACCAGCCTGTTCCTTAGGGGCAATACAGGTGTGGAGGAGAGCTATTGGTAAAGCCTCCTTCCATCCCAGGGAGGTCTCCTGGGTTATCTTTTTTATCGCTGATTATAAGAATTCATTGGCTCTTTCTACTTTTCCTAAAGACTGAGGCCTCCAGGCACAGTGGAGATAATAAGTAATGCCCAATGCTCTAGAGACCTCTTGGGTGACCTTAGAAATAAATGATGTCCCATTGTTGCTTTGTAATGACCTGGGCAGACCAAATCTCAGAATGATTTCATGGAGCAGTTTTTTTTTTTTTTTTAACCACCTCCTCAACCTTCTGAGTCTGGGTGGGAAAACCTTCAGTCCATCCTGTGAATGTATCTGTCATGACTAATAAGTATTTATACCCTTGAGAAACTGGCATCTGGGTGAAGTCCATCTGCCAGTCCTCTTCTGTGTAGGTCCCATGTCATTGAACGGGCTGGGCCAGCTGGGGTCTTCAAGCTCCTTGGGAATTGTTTAATTGGCAAGTGGGACAAGAGGAGACCACTTGGCTTATAGTTGTTTGGAGGCCTGTCCGTCTGAAGGGCCTTTCTAATAATCTTTGGAGGGCCTTTTCCCTTAAATGAGTGGTGGCATGTAAGGAGTTAACCAACTTCCATTGGAGGTTCCCAGGCAGAAAAAAGAGTCCCTCCTTTTGGAACCACCCCATATGATCTTCTTGAAAGCCCTCACTCTTAGCCTTAAGAGTCTTACCTTCAGTATATTGAAGGAGTTTCTGGCAAATTAGTCTGTGGAACTAAGGTGGCAACCCCTATTACGTCATTGTTCTGTAATGCTTCTCTCTTAGCTGCCTTATCAGCTGCTTGGTTCCTTCATGCCACTTCTGTGCTCCCTTTTTGGTGTCCTTTACAGTGGGAACTGAAACCTCGGTGGGCAGATGTACTGCCTCTAAGAGCCTAAGGATTTGGTCACCATATTTGACTGGGGACCCTTGGGTGGTCAAGTGGCCTCTTTCTTTCCAAATAGCAGCATGTTCATGTAGCACCAGAAAGGCATATTTGGAGTCAGAGTAAATGGCTATTCTTTTTCCTTTTCCCAGCTCTAAAGCTTGAGTCAGGTCTATGAGCTCAGCTAATTGGGCTGAAGTACCTGGTGGCAAAGGTTTACAGCCTTTATGGTCTCAAAATTGGAGACTACTGCATATCCAACTTTTCTTTTTCCATCCAAGACAAAGCTGCTTCCATCAGTGTACTAGAT
The DNA here is from genome assembly GCF_003369695.1 of Bos indicus x Bos taurus. Lineage (NCBI taxonomy): Eukaryota > Metazoa > Chordata > Mammalia > Artiodactyla > Bovidae > Bos > Bos indicus x Bos taurus. The sequence goes on from NC_040090.1 coordinate 31,466,476, forward strand.
TTCCTCAGGATTGATCAGAGGATCTTCTTAAAATCCCTCTTGGGGTTTTATCCAATGGTCCAAAATTTCTAGGCAAGAGTAAAAGGGGAGAGAGCCCTTGGGGGTAGGCAGGAAGGTAGCTGGGTTAAGAACCTGACAAGAGGTTATAGTCAGGCCTGGATTTTCCATCAACAATACTTGATATCTGAAGATCCTTTGGTCAGACATCCATAAATGGCCTTTCCCATTCAGGAGTTGTTTCACTTGGTGGCTGGTAAAAATAGTTTGCCCCCAAGAGAGAGTTTTAAAGCATCTTCTATCAGGACTGCAATAGCTGCAAGATTTCAAAGGCAGGGAAAGATCTCTTCCTAATAAGGGAGTGGGACACTCAGGGACCACCAGAAACTGGTGGGAAAATATTTATCCATCCCAGCAACAAAGAAGTGCTCAGATGAATATTTTTGTAATTGTTTTTCCTGTAGCACCCGAAATGGTACACGTTTGCGGGGAGAAGGCTCTGGAGCAGGAGGTCAGGACAGAGTAGGTAGCCCCTGTGTCAACCAAGAAATTCTCGGACCTACTTGCCACATCCAGTTGCACCCTTGGCTCCAGCCCCTTGATGGTTGTCTGTAACAGGCAGGCTGGCTGGATTGGGCTGCTTTAGTCCTGTTGAACCATCATGAGGGAAGGCTTGGCGCTTGATCTTGAGGCTCTTGGGTCCTGAGGGCAGAGTGTCACCCAGGGTCCCAGTTGATGGCATTTGTAGCAAGCAGTTTTAGGAGACTTGTCACGGTTTGGACACTCTTTGGTCCGGTGTCTCACCTGTCTACAGATTAGGCATTTGCCTTGTGCCTAAGACTTGGGGTTTGACGTAGGGCTTCCCTGGAGGGCGGTCAGCATCTGGGCATGCCTTGTCTCTTTCCTTTTCTCCCTTTCCTGGGCCATGGCCTCCCTCTCCTGTTCTCTGTTATAAAAGGTTTTGGTGGCTCTCTGGACCATCTCATCCAAAGAGGCGGCAGTGTCCTGCTGGTGTAGCTGTTTTATCTTTATCCTGATGTCTGATGCACATTGGAACAGGAATTTGTCCCTTAAAATCACTTGTCCCTCGTAAGAGTCTTAAGTCCAGATTCGTAAACTTTTGGAGGGCCTCTTTTAACCTTTCCAGAAAAGCAATGGGGTTCTTGTTGGGCTGCTGAGTTATTGCTGAGACTGGGCATAATACCACAGCTAGGCTTCTTTCTATTTCCATGGGTGGACTTCCTTAGGGATGAGTCTTTCTGAAGCTTATCCTACCCAGTACTGTTGCAACCTGAGGCCCGGGCATCCCTGGATCAGGGTGCAGATCCCCAGGCAGGTTGAGGCATGGCAGCTTCCTGGAGATCAGCAGGTCAAGGCATGTTGGCCTCCCGAGAATTGGTCCCTGGGCAGGTAGAGGCATGTCGACCTCCTGGGACCCATGGACTGGCGGATCCCCAAGCAGGTTGAGGCGTGACAGCCTTCCGAGGGCCAGATCCTTAGGCAGGTCAAGGCAGGTCTACCTCCTGGGACCCCCAGACTGGAGTTGGGTATCCCCAAGGTCTCCAATGTGACTAGTGCTGGGTAGAATTAAGGGGTTTTAATCTTAACTCATTGCTGGTTTGTCCACTGTGGATGAGAATAGATAACATGATGTAAAATAATTCAAGCCTGTGTCCTGAGACTGCAAACCTGGTGAAACAGTCATAAGCCTTATCCTCTTATTGCTCTGAGGGAATGTAAGTCACTGATTTCCTCCCCTAGTCCTCCATAAGCGCAGTTTAGGGTGTTTCCAATGGTAAACATTTCATTGTCATAGACCCACTTTAGGTAGTAGCAGATGTAATGACAAAGGAGTGGGTTATTTGGTCCTGTTAGGGGCATTAAGAGTATTTTAATAATAAGTGGGGTGGAGCAATGTGGCCTACAAGAGGGCAGGGTCCTGACTGTAGAGTTAGTAAGTGGCTTAAGAACAAATTGGTAAGAGGCAACAGACCAGATGTTCCATAAAAGTGGAGTGGAGATTTGGTCCAAAGTTATGTTTGTAACTTTAGGAGAAGTGTGGCAAGGGTTTGGGCCCAAACAGCCTGCAGGGCTAACTCCCAGAGTGGCAAACATTATCCCTGGAAGCCCTGTTGCCCTTGAAGGGATGCCACCAACACATGGACTTCTAGCAGGCATTGTGTGTCCGTCACCCACCCTGGCGGGCCCACTGAGAGATGCTGTTGTTGCATGTTGTAGGAAACATGGAAGATGAAGGGCTGACTATCTAGAGGGCTTGGATATTGTACATTTTTCTCTCCCAAGGGCCAGCTGTTTTCTGGTTGTCCCTCCAGAATATTGTAGAGGCAACATTGTGGACCCAGATGCGACTCAGGAAAAGAGCATGAAACAGGAGGGAAGGAGTCAGGGCACAACTTTTCAAAGAATGACATAGCCCAAGGGCATAACATAAACCAATTAAAATCAAATTGGTCCAAGATGACAAGTCAAATTCAACTAAACCTTGAGCCCCAGTCTGCAAGCAAAATGATACAGAGGTGCCAGGACAGTTCCAAGGCACTGTCAAAAGACTGAGGAGTGGGTGGTTCCCCAATTGTTGGAGTGATCCTCCCACTCATTACCATATGAAATCACCTAGCTCATAAAAACTAACCACACCAGATTCCATGACCAGCGCCCTCACCCTCTGTGATAGCCCACACCCTGTGGAGTACAGGCCTGGGATTTCTTTGGAAGGAATGATGCTAAAGCTGAAACTCCAGTACTTTGCCCACCTCATGCAAAGAGTTGACTCATTGGAAAAGACTCTGATGCTGGGAGGGATTGGGGGCAGGAGGAGAAGGGGACGACAGAGGATGAGATGGCTGGATGGCATCACTGACACAATGGACGTGAGTCTGAGTGAACTCCAGGAGTTGGTGACGGACAGGGAGGCCTGGCGTGCTGCGATTCATGGGGTGCAAAGAGTGGGACATGACTGAGCAACTGAACTGAACTGAACTGAACTACTCCTTGGAAGAAAAGTTATGACCAACCTAAATCAGATCAGATCAGTCGCTTAGTCGTGTCCGACTCTTTGCGACCCCATGAATCGCAGCACGCCAGGCCTCCCTGTCCATCACCAACTCCCGGAGTTCACTCAGACTCACGTCCATCAAGTCAGTGATGCCATCCAGCCATCTCATCCTCTGTCGTCCCCTTCTCCTCCTGCCCCCAGTCCCTCCCAGCATCAGAGTCTTATCCAATGAGTGAACTATTCGCATGAGGTGGCCAAAGTACTGGAGACCAACCTAGACAGCATATTAAAAAGCAGAGACATTACTTTGCCAACAAAGTAATGCTAGTCAATGCTATGGTTTTTCCAGTGGTCATGTATAGATGTGAGAGTTGGACTATAAAGAAGGCTGAGCACCAAAGAATTGATGCTTTTGAACTGTGGTGTTGGAGAAGACTCTTGAGAGTCCTTGGACTTCAAGGAGATCCAACCAGTCCATCCTAAAGGAAATCGGTCCTGAAGAGTCATTGGAAGGACTGATGCTGAAGCTGAAACTCCAATACTTTGGCCACCTGATGTGAAGAACTGACTCATTTGAAAAGACCCTGATTCTGGGAAAGATTGAAGGCAGAAGAAGAAGGGGATGACAGAGGATGAGATGATTGGATGGCATCACCAACCTGATGGACATGAGCTTGAGCAAACTCTGAGAGCTGGCGATGGACAGGAAAGCCTGGCGTGCTGCAGTCCATGGGATCACAAAGAGTCAGACACGACTGAGCAACTGAATTGAACTGAACTGGACTGTAGCCCACCAGCCTCCTCTGTCCATTGGATTCTCCAGACAAGAATATTAGAGTGGGTTGCCATTTCCTTCTCCAGGAAAGGATCGAAACTGTAATGGCAGGTGGATCCTTCACCACTGAGCCACCAGGGAAGCCTGACTTTAAATATTAGTTGAGTGTGAACATTAAGTACTCAGCTGTTAGCTTTAATGGTTAATTATGTTTTCTATCCTACAAGAGAAATGAGGAAGATTGGCTTTCATTGGCCTTAAATATTCAGTCACATTTTGTCTGTCTCTTCTGGATTGCTCCCCTCTATTTTAAGATAACTAAGGATGCTTTCCATACTGTTTATGGAGTTCTTACAACAAGAATACTGGAGTGGTTTGCTATTCCCTCCTTCGGTTGGAAGGAAAACTGTAACCAACCTAGACAGCATATTAAAAAGCAGAGACATCACTTTGCTAACCAAAGTCCATATAGTCAAAGCTATAGTTTTTTGAGTAGTCATGTACAGATATGAGAGTTGAACCATAAAGAAGGCTGAGCAGCAAAGAATTGATGCTTTTGAATTGTGGTGTTAAAAAGACTCTTGAGAGTCCCTTGTACTGCAAGGGAGATGAAAGCAGTCAATCCTGAAGAATTGAATATTCATTGGAGGGACTGATGCTGAAACTGAAACTCCAATACTTTTGCCACCTGATGCGAAGAGCCAACTCATTGGAAAAGACCGTGATGCTAGGAAAGATTGAAGGCAAAATGATAAGGGGGTGGCAGAGGATGAAATGGCTAGACAGTATCACTGACTCAGTGGATGTGAATCTGAACAAACTCTGGGAGCTAGTGAAGGATAGCGGAGTCTGGCATGTTGCAGTCCATGGGATCCAAAGAGTCAGTCGTGAGTTAACGACTGAACAACAAAAAACAAAGGGTCCAGCTCATGAAATTATTTACTTGTTGATTTGAAACATTCCAGTTTCTGCTTGAAGAAGGAACTGCTTTTTTAGCTGTCTTTGAGATCAAGTGGATAGTTCAGTTATGTTGACTAATATAACACTTTTGTTATTATTTAAAAACAACAGCACCTACCTTGTTTTTCCCCCTCAATAAGACCCTTCAGTCAGAAGCTTACAAATAGCTATCAGCTAATCCAAGCCTTGAAATCTAACTTTAATTTTAACAATTGAAAAAAACATAATTTTGATGATGTCTAGTGACTCTTTAACATTCTAAATAAGGCAAAGTTAGTATATTTTGCTCTAAAAATGTGTCATCATTTATGTCTTCAAATTGGTAATGTTTTAGGTATTATAAAATAAATCCCTTAAATTTATTTTTTGACAGCAAATAATATAAATCTCTATTGGAATATGACTGTAACACTTAGTGAAAACTATTGTTTTTCTTACTAATGGCTTCTAGCAATGTGAAAAGAAAAATTCTCAAAATGTGGGGGGAAGAAAAAAAATTCATAAAAGTATAATCATCATTTTGTGGTTAAACAGTCTACTGAAAAATGGAAAAATGCAGTAAAAACTATTGAAGTAAGAGAGAGAAGCTAAGTCAGTGCTTTTAGTCAGTAGGATTTTCTCTTGATTAAAACTTGTATATAAATTGTTTGGGAATAAATGGAAGAACTCTATAGGAGTCAACAAAACTGTCTGGAGTGGGATGGGTGACGTGAACTTGAAAATGATCAGATAACTGACATTTAGTATTTAATATCAGGTAGATTTGGCCTTTTGCCTCCTAAAAGGAAGATAACCTTTTACTGGACAAACTGCCAAGTTATATTGGCAACAGCATTGTATAAACTGGACATTTAACATGCCTTCTCTATTTAAGTCCAACAGGATTTATGCACATACTTTCTCTTCATTGTTGTAATAGCAACATTCATTGGATAGCTAAGCATAATTCAAGCAGATAATTTTCTACCTCTTATTTATATTAAAGGAAACACTGAGCTTTATAAGCACAGTAAATTAACTTAAAATGATGTATCCTAGTTATTATTAAGACCACAACTCTTCAAGAAAACATCTTTTAAAATGTGTTTTTATGATTGCATTTTAAGCACAGTGGTAGTAATAGTGCTTTTACTCTGAGTTATGTAAAAGAAAGACATTGGAGGGTCTTTCTTAAAGTACAGGAATAACTTCATGGAAAACTTCTTTGAGAGTAGTTATCTCCTAAATACTAAAGAAGAGTTCATTATATAAAGTGTAAATGTAAGCTTTAAAGAACAAGTTGGTTGCTTTGAAGTAAAAATTTACCCCACCAACACTCCTCTGCATTTTCTTTATTATTTTTTATATCACAGTTTTTTTTTTTTCATCTAAGTTTTGCCAAAACCTGAAACACCGCCTTCCTTTCTCAGGTGGTCAAATTCATATTTGCCTTTTTCAGATCCAGTTCCAGAGTACTTAAGTTCACATAGGTTTTCCTGACATCTCTCACTTTAGGAGAGTTAGTGACTTCTCTTTTCTTATACTTCTGCTAAATCTAGGATCATTTGTATCATAATCCAGCAGCCCTTTCTGCAGTTAAGTAGCCTGCCTGTGTATTCATCCCTGGGGAAGATACCACTATCTGTCCATTTGTATAAAGCCAAAATACAGAGAGTCATCTTTGTTGTTTCCTTCCTTTTTATCTCTTCCTCTTGTGTGTTCATCTGCTCAGTTCAGTTCAGTCGCTCAGTCGTGTCCGACTCTTGGCGACCCCATGAACCGCAGCACGCCAGGCCTCCCTGTCCATCACCAACTCCTGGAGTCTACCCAAACTCATGTCCATTGAGTCGGTGATGCCACCCAACCATCTCATCCTCTGTCATCCCCTTCTTCTGCCTTCAATCTTTCCCAGCATCAGGGTCTTTTCAAATGAGTCAGCTTTTCACATCAGGTGGCCAAAGTATTGAAGTTCCAGCTTCAACATCAGTCCTTCCAATGAACACCCAGGACTGATTTCCTTTAGGATGGACTGGTTGGATCTCTTCACCGTCCAAAGGACTCTCAAGAGTCTTCTCCAACACCACAGTTGAAAAGCATCAGTTCTTCAGTGCTCAGCTTTCTTTATAGTCCAACTCTCACATCCATACTTGACTACTGGAAAAACCATAGCCTTGACTGACGGACCTTTGTTGGTAAAGTAATGTCTCTGCTTTTAAATATGGTATCTAGGTTGGTCATAACTTTCCTTCCAAGGAGTAAGCGTCTTTTCTTTTCATGGCTGCAGTCACCATCTGCAGTGATTTTGGAGCCCCCAAAATAAAGTCAGCCACTGATTCTACCGTTTCCCCATCTATTTCCCATGAAGTGATGGGACCAGATGCCATGATCTTAGTTTTCTGAATGTTGAGCTTAAGCCAACTTTTTCACTCTCCTCTTTCACTTTCATCAAGAGGTTCTTTAGTTCTTCGCTTTCTGCCACAAGGGAGGTGTCATCTGCGTATCTGAGGTTATTGATATTTCTCCCAGCAATCTTGATTCCAACTTGTGCCTCACCCCAGCACAGCATTTCTCATGATGTACTCTGCATATAAGTTAAGTAAGCAGGGTGACAATATATAGCTTTGACGTACTCCTTTCCCAATTTGGAACCAGTCTGTTGTTCCATGTCCAGTTCTAACTGTTGGTTCCTGACCTGCATACAGGTTTCTCAAGAGGCAGGTCAGGTGGTCTGATAGTCACATCTCTTTCAGAATTTTCCACAGTTTATTGTGATCCACACAGTCATATAAAGCAGAAATAGATGTTTTTCTAGAACTCTCTTGCTTTTTCCATGATCCAGCAATTTGATCTCTGGTTCCTCTCCCTTTTCTAAATCCAGCTTGAACACCTGGAAGTTCATGGTTCACATATTGCAGAAGCCTGGCTTGGAGAATTTTGAGCATTACTTTACTAGCATGTGAGATGAGTGCAATTGTGGTGTAGCTTGAGCATTCTTTGGCATTGCCTTTCTTTGGGATTGGAATGAAAACTGACCTTTTCCAGTCCTGTGGCCACTGCTGAGCTTTCCAAATTTTCTGGCATGTTGAGTGCAGCACTTTCACAGCATCATCTTCCAGGATTTGAAATAATAGATTAACTGGAATTCCATCACCTTACTAGTTGTGTTCGTAGTGATGTTTCCTAAGGCCTACTTGACTTCACATTCCAGGATGTCTGGCTCTAGGTGAGTGATCACACCATTGTGATTATCTGAAGATCTTTTTTGTACAGTTCTTCTGTGTATTCTTGCTCCCTCTTCTTAATATCTTCTGCTTCTGATAGGTCCATACCATTTCTGTCTTTTATTGAGCCCATCTTTGCATAAAATGTTCCCTTGGTATCTCTAATTTTCTTGAAGAGATCTCTAGTCTTTCCCATTCTATTGTTTTCCTCTATTTCTTTGCACTGATCACTCTCCTTGCTATTCTGTGGAACTCTGCATTCAGATGCTTTTATCTTTCCTTTTCTCCTTTGCCTTTTGCCTCTCTTCTTTTCACAGCTATTTGTAAGGCCTCCTCAGACAGCCATTTTGCTTTTTTGCATTTCTTTCTCATTCGCTTAGTCATGTCCAATTCTTTGCAACCCTATATGAACTGTATGTAGCCTGCTAGGCTCCTCTGTCCATGGAATTTTCCCAACACAATACTGGAGCTGTTGACATTTCCTCCTCCAGGGTTCCCACCCCACAGATCAAACTCGAGTTGGCAGTCCAGTTCTTTACTACTGAACTGCCCGGGAAGCCGACCATTACCAACCATTATCATGTCAGTTTTCCCTGCTAAATATCTTTATCAGTCTGGTTTGATCTCCAGTGTCTCCTCCACATTTTGAACTCTCATCATCTCTGCCAGAGTTGCATAGGGCAAGTGTATGTGGGGAGGGGTGTAGGGCTTCCTTGCCTTCCCTGCATATGTCATTCTCCCACCATCTATGCATTTTCACCAACCTGAAAATTCTCTACCCCATACTGTTGGGATGTTTATGGAGGCTTCATCATGTGAGTATGATCAATTATTCACTCCATTCTGGCCCCTTTCTCCTCTCTAGAGATTAAGAAATGGGGCTGGAAATTCCAGGAATATGGCTTGGTCTTTCTGGTGACCAGCCCTCATCCAGGAGCCCACCTCGAGTCACCCGATAGAACAAAAGACATTGCTATCACCCAGGAAAATCAGTGAGACTTAGGAACTCTGTGTCATGAACTGGGGCTCAAAGGCTAAATGTTAGAACAAAATTCTCCTAGCACCTCTATCTACAAGAGTTTTATGAGCTCTGTACCAGGAACTAGGGACAAAGACCAACACGTATTTTATTTCACAAGGTATATATATAGCTTTTTTATTTGTTTTTTTCCACTTGGCAAAATGCATTTAAGATTTATCCAGGACTTCCCTGGCAGTCTAGTGGTCAAGACTCTACACTTCCACTGTGGGGGATACAGGTTCAATCCCTGGCTGGAGAACTAAGATCATGCCTGCTGTGCAGCATGGCCAAAAATTTTCCGGAAGAAAAGACTTCAACATGAATGTTGAGGTTAGACAGAAAACAACAAAACTCTGTAAAGCAATCATCCTTCACTAAAAAATAAATTTTAACAAGAAAAAAAGGCTTATTCAAGTTGTACAAATTTTTTTATTAGTTTTTATTTTTAATTAGTTTTTATTACTGCATGGTACTCTGTTGTAATGATGTACCACAGTTTGTTCATCTATTGAGGGACGTCTTGGCTGCTTCCACTTTCATGAATAAAGCCGCTTGAAACATTCATGTGCAGGGTTTTGTGTGAACATAAATTTTCTTATCAGTTTGTGGACTACCTAGGAGTGCTATTGCTGAGTTGTAGGGAAGTCTTTAATTTTATAGGAAGTTTCCAAATTGTTTTCCAGAGTGGTTGTACCATTTTACATTTCTGCCAATAGAGGCATGTCCTATGGCTCTGCATTCTCATTAACATTTAACATTGTAGTATTTTTTTAAATTTGAGCTATTCTAATAGGTATGTAGTGGTACCTTATTGTTTTAATCTGCATTTTCATAGTGACAAGTGATGTTCCTTATTTTTCGTATACTTATTTACTATCATTACATCATCTTAATGAAGTGTGTGTTCAGATCTTTTGCTCTTCTAAAAAACTGGGTTGGTTTTTTCCTTACTGTTGAGTTTTAAGGGCTCTATATATATTTTGGATGCAGTCCTTTATCAGATATGTTATTTGCATGTATTTTTCCTAGTGTCTTTCCCAAAGGAAAGTTTAATTGTGATAAAGTCCAATTTTTAATTTTTTCCGTCATGTGTTACTTTTGATATTATGTGCAAAAGCTGTTTGCCAGAGGTAAAAGAGATTTGTATTCCCCTACATGTTTTGTACATGTGCTTTACATTTATATTTATGAACTATTTTGAATTAATTTTTGTGTAAGTTATGAGATATGTGTTTATGTTCATTTTTTGGCATTTGATTATCCAGTTGTTCCAAGCATTTATTCATATAGACTATCCTTTCTTCATCTGATTGCATTTGTGCTTTGTGAAAAATCAGTTTACTGTATTTGTATGGATCTATTTCTTGTCTCTCTTTTATTCCATTGATCTGTGTGTCCTTTCTTTTGCCAGTACCACACTGTAACATTATAGTGTAGTGTTGTAACTAGCTTTGAACTCATAATGTGAGTCCTCTGACTTTGTTCATATTTTCAGAATTGTTTGGCTATTTCTGGTACCTTTACCTTTCCATGTACATTTTAAAATCAGTCTTTTGATATTTAGCTTTCTGGAATTTTTATTTGGATTGCCGTGAATGAATAAGTGAAATTCAGAATAAGTGACATCTTAATAATGTGAACTCTTCTAATCCATTAACATGGGATTTTCTGATTTTTTTCATCAGTGTTTTGGACTTTTCCAAAAAGTGTTTTGTTAGATTTATTCCTGAGTGTCGTTTTGCCCACAATGCTATCCTTTTTTTTTTTTTTAAGTTTCAAATACTACTTGTTCATTACAGGTGCACAGGAGAACAATTGAGTTTTATATGTTGTCCTTGTATCTTGCCACCTGCTAAACTTAATTATTAGTTCCAGGAGGTTTTTTTGTAGATTATTTGGGGTTTTCTACATAGACAATCATTTCATCTTTGAATAAAGGTAGTTTTATTTTTTCCTGTCCGTCTGTATCTCTTTTAACTTCCTTTGTTTGCCTGTTTGTACTAGGTGGGACTACGCATGAAAGTGAAAGTGTTAGTCACGCAGTCGTGTCCAACTCTTTGTGACCTCATGGACTGTAGCCCGCCAGGCTCCTCTGTCCATTCTTCAGGCAAGAATCCTGGAGTGGGTTGCCATTCCCTTCTCCAGGAGATCTTCCCAACCCAGGGGTTGGACTTGGGTCTCCTGCATTGCAGGCAGTTTCTTTACTGGTTGAGCCCTAGGGACTACACATACAATGTGGTAAAGGATGGTGAGAGAGCACATCTTTGCCTTATTCTCAGTCTCACAGGGAAAGCATTCATTTTCTACTAGAAGTATGTTAACTGTAGGCTTTTTGTGTATACCTTTTATTAGGTTAAGGAAGTTTCCTTCTGTTGCTAGTTTTTGAGAGTTTTTTTTATCATGGGTGAGTGTTAAATTCTTTCTCTTTTTGATTCTGTTCGGTTCTAAAATCAAATAGGTCATTTAATATGTCATTGTTGTTCAGTTGCTGAGTCGTGTCTGACTCTTTGCAACTCCATGGACTGCAGCACGGCAGGCTTTCCTGTCCCTCACTATCTACTGGAGTCTGCTCAGATTCATGTCCATTGAGTTGGTGATGCTGTCTAACCATCACATCCTCTGCTGCCCCCTAATATGTCATTAGAACTTAAATAATTACATTTTTTCTTATATAATTACATTTAAACACAATCTTTATTTTTGATAAAAGGAAGAGTCTTAAAATATGTAAATACATGTTTAATATGTAACATGAGATTAATACCTCATTTTATCATGGAATGAATAGAAAAATATGTAAAGGCAATTTATTATGTAATTTTAAATAATTTTTTTTTCTTTAACTTAAATTATATGATGTACAAAACAATGAAAAATATTTCAAAACTTCCCTTAAGGAGAGGGTGTTAAGTTCTTTATTACTATTAAAATAATTTTAGAATAGGAAAGGCATTGTATAATATACATCAGTTTGAGAAGTATCCAACTTATTCTGTGGACTTTAGTTTTTAACAATCATTTACACAATGTTGGGAATTTCATGACAAAATTGGATGCAGAAAAACTTGTGTGAGAGCCAGAGAGCACACTTCTGCTCAGCTTCTTGTGATAAATGGACAAAAGGTTAAGCCATCAGTCCATTTCCCAGTGTCTATTAAACAGTGACTTTCTTTGTGTTGCTTCACTTGTTAGAGCAATATAACAAGTGTTATTGAGAGGTGAAACAAAGCAAGTCTTACATCAGACACTGATAGCTTTTTAAAAGTTGAAATGGGATGTTATTGGGTGTTCCAAAGAGTATACTGATAGTACATTTTTGTGGAAACCACTGCTCCAGAGTAAACTGTATTAGAAATCAAATCAGCATTATATTTTAATGATCCTAATGTAAATATAAATAAATATTGTGTGTCTAATGCACCAGTTTTAGATAGTAATATTGTGGGCTAGGGAAGAAATTAAAAAAAAAAAAAAAACTAAAAAAAAAATTGCCAGCCACAGGTTTATTTTCCTTAGCCATGTACTCATGGTAGAGTTTATTTTCTGTACAAAGAAACCTTTTATACATAAGATATAGCCTTAAGCATGATGTAAAAGGTAGACCAGTTAAGTATATAATGCTTTCAGAAGCATGCAGTGTTATTTATGACCTTTCCTATCATGGCCATGGAGTATTTCTTGAGCGTCCATGCAGATTAGATCTTGAACAGCTGCATGGAACACACAGGAGTCATGATTCCTGTTTCTGTGAACTAACTTGAATAAAGTCTTTCATCTAAAGCTCTCGCTGTTTGTCTATTTCATGAATCCCTCATCTCATCTCTGAAGGGCTCCATTCAGTTTAATACAGTTCAACATTGTAGTTTAGATCTCTAGAAATTGCTTTTGTAACTCATAATGCACAAAAAAGATAACAAGTTGAAATAATTTCAAAAAAATTTTAAAGAATTATATAAAATCTACTTCAAAATGATTTTGAGGGTGAAGATTTAGAATGATAACTAGGGATTCTAATTCAAACTTAACTAGTTTTGTTAACTACTTAACTTCAAGTAGAATTTGTGTATTCTGAGTGTCCAGAAATTTTTCTGTATTGTAATAGGGCCTAACGGAATTATGAGAGATAAGTGTGTTGAGATGTTTGTTAATGAGTTCACTTGTTTTATGTATCTTTATAGTGCTGCCATTCTGGCCTCTTAGTCCTCATAATCTGAGGCTACTGTCACATCCCATGTTCTGTATGAAGTGTTCTGCAGCCACTTTAGCAGTGATTAAACTGAAAAAGTCACTATAATATTATTTAAATTAATTTGTTAGGAAAATATCAGATAATTTTTTCCTCCTGGGTACTTGTATCACTTACTGCCACTTTTAAGGCAGTAACCCATCTGTTGCTTTCCATTTTATGTTGAATGCTTCTTACTCTGTCTACATATTACAATTTCTTTAAACTCAGGAATCTTAATTTACTTGAATCTTCATAAAATATGTACTTTTTTCATTGCCTGGGTATCTACATGTGTGTTCCCTTTTGATAATGAAGATGGTCAAATTTGACTGTAATTTTATTAATGAGCTTATTTATCATATTAAAACCATCTGGTCATAATGTTAGAAATCTGGTATATGTTTCTTTTCTTTGAGTGTATGAAAATTAAGGAGCCAGAGAAATTTTGGTCTAAAGGTTTCTAACTTCAAATGACAAAAACACAAAAGGAGTTTGAGTATTATATATTAGGAATGAAATTATGTAGGTGGCATTTATTTATGCAGTCAGGGAACATTATTGGTATCAACTGAATACTAGGCTCTGCTATATATAGCCTGGAGACAGAGTGATTAAAAAAATGACAAGATTGGTACCTGAAAGAGCTTATAGTCAGCAAATAGACAAAACATGTTGAAACCAGACAGTAACAATGAGCAGTGTATAAGGATTATGAATACTGTAGGGTAGTGTGTTCACTGGAAGGAATGATGCTAAAGCTGAAGCTCCAATACTTTGGCCACCTCATGCGAAGAGTTGACTCATTGGAAAAGACTCTGATGCTGGGAGGGATTGGGGGCAGGAGGAGAAGGGGATGACAGAGGATGAGATGGCTGGATGGCATCACCGACTCGATGGACGTGAGTCTGAGTGAACTCCGGGGGTTGGTGATGGACAGGGAGGCCTGGCATGCTGCGATTCATGGGGTCGCAAAGAGTCGGACACGACTGAGCGACTGAACTGAACTGAACTGAGGGTAGTGTGAGAGATAGCAGCTGAATGAAGGGTGAGCTACTTTGTATACAGTGTGATTAGAAAAGCCCTCTTAGAGGAAGATACAAAGTATGACCAAAAGGAAGTACCTAGAATTCTGGTCTCTGAATATGGTTTCTCTCTGAAAGGAATCAGAATTCCTCGGAAAACTAGCTTACTGAAGATCTGGAATAGGAACTGTAAAAGAAAACAAAATTATTTAAATATGTTGGGGTCATAATGTGGGCACCAACTTGGAGGAACTCCCACTGACCACTGATGTAGCATTTGGAGCACTGAGAGAATAATGACTGCAATAGATTGAAACACATCCATTATTCAAAACATGTGAGTGCATAATGTTACTTTAAAAATTCATTCTTCACTTTTGGACCAAAACTAGGCAGTCAAATATTTATCTTGCCTTTCCTATAAGAATTGTACCTTAGCATACCCAAATAGTCCATGAGGGGATACTTCTTTAAAAAAGAATTCAAGCTAACAAATGCATAAAGAATGATAAACTGTTCTCTTTTAATGAAATGAAACCAAACAGGCAGTGAAACTTTCTACATTTTTCTTTATATACATTTTAATATTTTGTGTTAGGAAATCTAAAAATCAGTTTAAAGGAGGAGCAGCAAGAATTCAGCCAGTAGGAATGAGAGTGATGGGAAGATATTTCATACAAATAATGCTTTGAAAAAGGTACAAAATTGAAAAAAAATCTGTCCAGATTCAGAGAAGTTTTAATAATTGTGTTCCCTAAAGTACAAGGCATGTAAATGAGAGTGTTGTGGATAAGCAGTTGTTTGTTAGTTTTCAGAATACATAGGACCTGAAAACAGTGAAACCAAACTATTGCCAAGTTCAAAAGGAATTGAGATTCAAAGGAGCTTCTCTATTATTCTTGCTTGGGCTCATTAAAAAAATAATAAACATTATTATTTTATTCAACAGAAGCATTCAACAGTGGATTTAATTAAGCCAAATTGATTTGGCATCAGACCTTACTAGAAAGGTATCATGTATAGAATGCACCATCGATTTTACTCGGGCAATTTGTGCTGAAAGTAGGCAGCCAATTAATGTGATTGTTCTTCATCTCAGCACTTGATTTGTTCTTTTTAAAGTTGCATGTATGGAGATGAATACCCCAAACTTAACGATTTCTGATCCATTACATTGGGCCCTGTTACAATATTAGGGGACCACATATGTTTCCTTCTAAAAGTAGTATGTTCTATACTCTGAGTAATTTAACCTCTCTTGCCAATGAAATCTTCTTCTCTATTCAAATTCTGATACCCACTGTACGTGTTACGAATAAATACTGTTTTGTCTAGGTTCATGTTTGTATGGATAACAATAATTGGGTATTTCTTTGTGAAACAAATTTTTCCCATTTAAGTGATTTGTGCCATGGTGTTATTTAAAAAGAAGAAGAAGAAAAAAAAAACAAACCCTGAAGTCTTGTCTTGAAAATTACTAGTATGGAATAGCACCAGAGTTTGTGCATTAATTTTTCAAGCCTGTATTTATCTGTCTGCTCCAAATTGAATGTGTTGTACTATTTTCTGGTATATGAGTTTGGCTCCTTGGATTCAGAAATGCAATAAATGCTGCAACAGAGGAAAGATGGGAAATTGAGATGTCAGACTGAGTCATCAGAGCTCTGGAGGTGGACAGCTGTGTTCCCTGTGATATACCAGGGGTAGTTTGTTTCTATGGCTGGTCACATAGTTTGGTGAAATGAAAAGCATTTCAATTAAGTTTCAATTTTCTCATCTTTATACTTACCTTTTTCCTAAAAATGAGAACAAAAGAAGACTTTGAAAATAATGAAACCAGTTATAGTATTCTGCCATTTATCATTGATTCTTTACTTCTGAATTAAATTTACATATAGAAAGATGGGATTTGCTAAGTAGTATATTTTAAGGAAAAGAGCTTCCTTTATAGCACAATATTTATTTTATAATTTAATTTATATTACATTTGTATTTTTTAACAGGGTATCCAGAAGTTGGCTAGTCAGTATCTGAAGAGAGATTGGCCCGGAATAAAAGCTGATGATCGGAATGATTACAGGTAACTTAATCAGTATTCTTGCCCATTTTCTTTAAAACTTGTTTCACACAGAGCCATGTCACATATATATAATATAAAGACTCCAGGATTTTAAAAAATTTCTTCCTTTCTTTTGCTGTGTTTTTAGACATAATGTCAAAATTATTAAACAGTGTTAATGTTATACAACATATATAATCTATATGCAGTAGATCATTTTCATGTATCTTAAGTCTAGATTATGTTCTGTTAAATTGATGGACACTCTCATAAAGAATTTAAAGTAGATGACAATGGAACACAACTTGTTTCCTCAGTGACCTATAGATGAAACACACTCTTATAGCAATAATGAAACAGGATAATGATGTTCTATCATGATCTTGATTCTTTACTTCTGAAACAAATTCTACATTTGAAAAGATAGAATTGTGTGAGCCTAGGGAAAAAGAGTTTGTGTGTGTGTGTGTGTGTATACTTTATACACACCCAGGGTATCCAGAAATTGACTAGTCAATATCCACATACAAATTTTAAAGAAGGTAGGTGACAATGGAATATAAATTGTGTCATCATACAGACGTTTTATAGCTGATTAACAATTTTGTGACAGTTTCAGGTGAACAGTGAAGGAACTCAGCCATACATATACATGTATCCATTCTCTCCCAAACCCTGCTCTCATCCACATTGCCACATAACATTGAGTAGAATTTCATGTGCTATACAGTGGGTCCTTGTTGGTTATCCATTATAAATATAGCAGTATGTACATGTTCATCCCACACTCCCTAACTATCCCCAGAAACTGATTTGTTCTCTAAGTCTGTGAGTCTCTGTTTTTAAGTAAGTTCATTTGTATCATTTCTTTTTCGATTCCAGGTGTACAGATATCATACGATATTTTTTCTTCTCTGTCTGACTTAGTTCACTCAGTATGACAATCTCTAGGTCCATTTGTGTTGCTGCAAATGGCATTATTTCATTCTTTTTAATGACTGAATCAGATTCCATTGTATATATGTACCACGTCTTCTTTATCTATTCTTCTATTGATAGATATTCAGGTTGCTTCCATGTAGTACTACAGTGAACATTGGGGTGCATGTATCCATCATTCTGACTGGTATGAGGTGATACCTCATTGTAGTTTTGATTTGCATTTCTCTAATAATTAGCAGTGTTGAACATCTTTTCATGTGCCTCTTGGCCATCTGTATGTTTCCTTCAGAGAGATGTTTACTTACATCTTCTGCCCATTTGTTGATAGGATTGTTTGCTTTAATGCTGTTAAACCTCATGAGCTCTTTGTAAATTTTGGAGACTAATCCCTTGTTGGTCACATCATTTGCAAATATTTTCTCCAAATCCATACAGATATCTTTAAAGTATTTATAATTTTGTTTAGACTTGGATGTCTTTTTTTGCAGTTAATTTGGAAGTATTTATTAGGTTTTGTACTCAAGACTGTCCTTAGTGTTGAGGGAAACTATGTCAAAGACAGGGTTTCAGAGTTTGCAGTCTGGTTGAAGTTACGACTAATTATTACTCATGAAGCAATAGCAGAGAATCCAGGGTAATTAAGAACTCAGTATTGAAATGTGTGGTTTGGAATCTGAATATTTATCAGGTTACTGGATCATAAGATAATTTCTTAACAGAGCTAGAAAACTGAAGAATATACAAGAAACCTTAACAGTATTGCTGATGTAAGTAAAGCCTGACCTAGAAAGAGGTTGCTTGCTAAACAGTAGAGAAGAACTCCAACTTATAGATAGGTTATATTCCAAGTTTGTTTGAAATTCAGGATGTGGGCTGCCAAAGAAATAAGGCTAAGGTTATGCCCCCAGGCTAACTTATACAACCTAACTTTTAAAAGTATGGTAAGCCACTGGAAAAGGGAATGGCAAACCACTTCAGTATTCTTGCTTTGAGAACTTCAGGAATACTATGAAAAGGCAAAAAGATAGGACACTGAAAGATGAACTCCCCAGGTCAGTAGGTGCCCAATACGCTACTGGAGGTCAGTGGAGAAATAACTCCAGAAAGAATGAAGGGATGGAGCCAAAGCAAAAAGAATACCCAGCGGTGGATGTGACTGGTGACAGAAGCAAGGTCCGATGCTGTAAAGAGCAATATTGCATAGGAACCTGGAATGTCAGGTCCATGAATCAAGGCAAATTAGAAGTGGTCAAGCAGGAGATGGCAAGAGTGATGGTTGACATTTTAGGAATCAGTGAACTAAAATGGACTGGAATGGGTGAATTTAACTCAGATGACCATTATATCTACTACTGTTGGCAAGAATCCCTTAGAAGAAATGGAGTAGCCATCATAGTCAATGAAAGAGTCCAAAATGTAATACTTGGATGCAATCTCAAAAATGACAGAATGATCCCTGTTCGTTTCCAAGGCAAACCATTCAAAATTGTAGTAATCCAAGTCTGCCCCAACCAGTAATGCTGAAGAAGCTGAAGGTGAACGGTTGAAGTTGAGTACAGAATGAAGCAGGGCAAAAGCTAATAGAGTTTTGCCGAGAGAATGCACTGATCATAGCAAACACCTTCTTCCGATAACATAAGAGAAGACTCTATACGTTGACATCACCAGATGGTCAATACCGAAATCAGATTGATTATTTTCTTTGCAGCCAGATGGAGAAGCTCTATATAGTCAGCAAAAACAAGATTCCCTGGAGAAGGGAATGGCTACCCATTCCGGTATTCTGGCCTGGAGAATTCCATGGACAGAGGAGCCTGGAGGGCTACAGTCCATGGGGTTGCTAAGGGTTGGACACGACTGAGCGACTTCACTTTCACTTTCCACTTTCATGCATTGGAGAAGGAAATGGCAACCCACTCCAGTGTTCTTGCCTGGAGAATCCCAGGGACGGGGGAGCCTGGTGGGCTGCTGTCTATGGGGTGGCACAGAGTCAGACACGACTGAAGCGACTTAGCAGCAGCAGCAGCAGCAGCATTCTGCCTTCCTCTGCAAAGCCTCACCTCCTAATACCATTATCACCTTTGAGGAACAGGATTTCCACATATGAATTCTGGGGGAACACAGACATTCAGACCATAGCAGGTCTTTTCTATGTAAATATTCCTTGGAGTTCCCTCAGCTCTCTAGTGACTATTTTAAGTAATCTTATCTATTTTCCTGTCTTTAAATATTGCCTATAAACTAGTAATGATCTGTGTTTTTATGAACTCTGCAGCTTGGGAGCAGACCTCATTTTCTCTTAGGAATGTTAAGTAGCTGCTTCTCTGCTTTCACAGTTTCATTTGCCACAGTACCACCAACCATATATATGTCTTTGTAAAACAGGCCTACTCTCACCCCTTACTTGAAATTTTTCTATTGTTTCTCCCTTCTAATAGTATGAAATTTTCTAAAAATTATGATATCCAAAGCCACAAGGAATCTTGACCCCAAATTACCCTTCTTTCCTCCTTTCTGGCCGTTCTCTTTGTTTCATGCTTGGTTCCCCAGCTCTTGGGAGCGTTAAGCTGCAGCTGTATTGTAGTTCTTACTACACCTCGACTGGACTAAGTATCAGTCATTCCCCGCTTTTACTTCTGTTATCTAGGATGAGGGGAGTCTCCCTATGTACTACCAAGACCAACAATACGTGGACACTTATTTATTAAGCACCATACTTTTTCCTTGTATCAGTCACTATATAAGTTAATCTTAGATTATGAATTTAACTTGCCAGCGTTTTCTAGAGTCTTCTTGATGTGTGATGTTGTTTTCCAAGTCAAAAAAGATCTGTGAGGGCCAATAAGTTCCAGGGCAAGACATACCAAGCAAATTCTCCAGCAACAAAGGAACACAGCCCTGAGCTTCAAGATACAGGCTGCCGAAAGTCACCCCAAAACTATAGACATCTCATAACTCATTACTGGACATTTCATTGCACTCCAGAGAGAAGAAATACAGCTCCACCCACCAGAACACCGACACAAGCTTCCCTAACCAGGAAACCTTGACAAGCCACCTGTACAAACCCACACACAGTGAGGAAACGCCATAATAAAGAGAACTCCACAAACTGCCAGAATACAGAAAGGACACCCCAAACTCAGCAATTTAAACAAGATGAAGAGACAGAGGAATACTCAGCAGATAAAGGAACAGGATAAATGCCCACCAAACCAAACAAAAGAGGAAGAGATAGGGAATCTACCTGATAAAGAATTCCGAATAATGATAGTGAAATTGATCCAAAATCTTGAAACTAAAATGGAATCACAGATAAATAGCCTGGAGACAAGGATTGAGAAGATGCAAGAAAGGTTTAACAAGGACCTAGAAGAAATAAAAAAGAGTCAATATATAATGAATAATGCAATAAGTGAAATTAAAAACACTCTGGAGGCAACAAATAGTAGAATAACAGAGGCAGAAGACAGGATTAGTGAATTAGAAGATAGAATGGTAGAAATAAATGAATCAGAGAGGATAAAAGAAAAACGAATTAAAAGAAATGAGGACAATCTCAGAGACCTCCAGGACAATATTAAACGCTACAACATTCGAATCATAGGGGTTCCAGAAGAAGAAGACAAAAAGAAAGACCATGAGAAAATACTTGAGGAGATAATAGTGGAAAACTTCCCTAAAATGGGGAAGGAAATAATCACCCAAGTCCAAGAAACCCAGAGAGTACCAAACAGGATAAACCCAAGGAGAAACACCCCAAGACACATATTAATCAAATTAACAAAGATCAAACACAAAGAACAAATATTAAAAGCAGCAAGGGAAAAACAACAAATAACACACAAGGGAATTCCCATAAGGATAACAGCTGATCTTTCAATAGAAACTCTTCAAGCCAGGAGGGAATGGCAAGACATACTTAAAATGATGAAAGAAAATAACCTACAGCCCAGATTATTGTACCCAGCAAGGATCTCATTCAAGTATGAAGGAGAAATCAAAAGCTTTTCAGACAAGCAAAGGCTGAGAGAATTCTGCACCACCAAACCAGCTCTCCAACAAATACTAAAGGATATTCTCTAGACAGGAAACACAAAAACGGTGTATAAACTCGAACCCAAAACAATAAAGTAAATGGCAACGGGAACATACTTATCAGTAATTACCTTAAATGTAAATGGGTTGAATGCCCCAACCAAAAGACAAAGACTGGCTGAATGGATACAAAAACAAGACCCCTACATATGTTGTCTACAAGAGACCCACCTCAAAACAGGGGACACATACAGACTAAAAGTGAAGGGCTGGAAAAAGATTTTCCATGCAAATAGGGACCAAAAGAAAGCAGGAGTAGCAATACTCATATCAGATAAAATAGACTTTAAAACAAAGGCTGTGAAAAGAGACAAAGAAGGTCACTACATAATGATCAAAGGATCAATCCAAGAAGAAGATATAACAATTATAAATATATATGCACCCAACACGGGAGCACCACAGTACGTAAGACAAATGCTAACAAGTATGAAAGGAGAAATTAACAATAACACAATAATAGTGGGAGACTTTAATACCCCACTTACACCTATGGATAGATCAACTAAACAGAAAATTAACAAGGAAACACAAACTTTAAACGATACAATAGACCAGTTAGACCTAATTGATATCTATAGGTCATTTCATCCCAAAACAATGAATTTCACCTTTTTCTCAAGCGCACATGGAACCTTCTCCAGGATAGATCACATCCTGGGCCATAAAGCTAGCCTTGGTAAATTCAAAAAAATAGAAATCATTCCAAGCATTTTTTCTGACCACAATGCAGTAAGATTAGATCTCAATTACAGGAGAAAAACTATTAAAAATGCCAACATATGGAGGCTGAACAACACGCTGCTGAATAACCAACAAATCACAGAAGAAATCAAAAAAGAAATCAAAATTTGCATAGAAACGAATGAAAATGAAAACACAACAACCCAAAACCTGTGGGACACGGTAAAAGCAGTCCTAAGGGGAAAGTTCATAGCAATACAGGCACACCTCAAGAAACAAGAAAAAAGTCAAATAAATAACCTAACTCTACACCTAAAGCAACTAGAAAAGGAAGAAATGAAGAACCCCAGGGTTAGTAGAAGGAAAGAAATCTTAAAAATTAGAGCAGAAATAAATGCAAAAGAAACAAAAGAGACCATAGCAAAAATCAACAAAACCAAAAGCTGGTTCTTTGAAAGGATAAATAAAATTGACAAACCATTAGCCAGACTCATCAAGAAACAAAGGGAGAAAAATCAAATCAACAAAATTAGAAACGAAAATGGAGAGATCACAACAGACAACACAGAAATACAAAGGATCATAAGAGACTACTATCAACAATTATATGCCAATAAAATGGACAACGTGGAAGAAATGGACAAATTCTTAGAAAAGTACAACTTTCCAAAACTGGACCAGGAAGAAATAGAAAATCTTAACAGACCCATCACAAGCATGGAAATTGAAACTGTAATCAAAAATCTTCCAGCAAACAAAAGCCCCGGTCCAGACGGCTTCACAGCTGAATTCTACCAAAAATTTAGAGAAGAGCTAACACCTATCCTGCTCAAACTCTTCCAGAAAATTGCAGAGGAAGGTAAACTTCCAAACTCATTCTATGAGGCCACCATCACCCTAATACCAAAACCTGACAAAGATCCCACAAAAAAAGAAAACTACAGGCCAATATCACTGATGAACATAGATGCAAAAATCCTTAACAAAATTCTAGCAATCAGAATCCAACAACACATTAAAAAGATCATACACCATGATCAAGTGGGCTTTATCCCAGGGATGCAAGGATTCTTCAATATCCGCAAATCAATCAATGTAATACACCACATTAACAAATTGAAAAATAAAAACCATATGATTATCTCAATAGATGCAGAGAAAGCCTTTGACAAAATTCAACATCCATTTATGATAAAAACTCTCCAGAAAGCAGGAATAGAAGGAACATACCTCAACATAATAAAAGCTATATATGACAAACCCACAGCAAACATTATCCTCAATGGTGAAAAGTTGAAAGCATTTCCTCTAAAGTCAGGAACAAGACAAGGGTGCCCACTTTCACCATTACTATTCAACATAGTTTTGGAAGTTTTGGCCACAGCAATCAGAGCAGAAAAAGAAATAAAAGGAATCCAAATTGGAAAAGAAGAAGTAAAACTCTCACTATTTGCAGATGACATGATCCTCTACATAGAAAACCCTAAAGAGTCCACCAGAAAATTACTAGAAATAATCAATGACTACAGTAAAGTTGCAGGATATAAAATCAACACACAGAAATCCCTTGCATTCCTATACACTAATAATGAGAAAACAGAAAGAGAAATTAAGGAAACAATTCCATTCACCATTGCAATGGAAAGAATAAAATACTTAGGAATATATCTACCTAAAGAAACTAAAGACCTATATATAGAAAACTATAAAACACTGGTGAAAGAAATCAAAGAGGACACTAATAGATGGAGAAATATACCATGTTCATGGATTGGAAGAATCAATATAGTGAAAATGAGTATACTACCCAAAGCAATTTATAGATTCAACGCAATCCCTATCAAGCTACCAACAGTATTCTTCACAGAGCTAGAACAAATAATTTCACAATTTGTATGGAAATACAAAAAACCTCGAATAGCCAAAGCAATCTTGAGAAAGAAGAATGGAACTGGAGGAATCAACCTACCTGACTTCAGGCTCTACTACAAAGCCACAGTTATCAAGACAGTATGGTACTGGCACAAAGACAGAAATATTGATCAATGGAATAAAATAGAAAGCCCAGAGATAAATCCACGCACATATGGACACCTTATCTTCGACAAAGGAGGCAAGAATATACAATGGATTAAAGACAATCTCTTTAATAAGTGGTGCTGGGAAATCTGGTCAACCACTTGTAAAAGAATGAAACTGGACCACTTTCTAACACCATACACAAAAATAAACTCAAAATGGATTAAAGATCTAAACGTAAGACCAGAAACTATAAAACTCCTAGAGGAGAACATAGGCAAAACACTCTCCGACATACATCACAGCAGGATCCTCTATGACCCACCTCCCAGAATATTGGAAATAAAAGCAAAAATAAACAAATGGGACCTAATTAACCTTAAAAGCTTCTGCACATCAAAGGAAACTATTAGCAAGGTGAAAAGACAGCCTTCAGAATGGGAGAAAATAATAGCAAATGAAGCAACCGACAAACAACTAATCTCAAAAATATACAAGCAACTCCTACAGCTCAACTCCAGAAAAATAAACGACCCAATCAAAAAATGGGCCAAAGAACTAAATAGACATTTCTCCAAAAAAGACATACAGATGGCTAACAAACACATGAAAAGATGCTCAACATCACTCATTATCAGAGAAATGCAAATCAAAACCACTATGAGGTACCATTTCACACCAGTCAGAATGGCTGCGATCCAAAAGTCTACAAATAATAAATGCTGGAGAGGGTGTGGAGAAAAGGGAACCCTCTTACACTGTTGGTGGGAATGCAAACTAGTACAGCCACTATGGAGAACAGTGTGGAGATTCCTTAAAAAACTGGAAATAGAACTGCCTTATGATCCAGCAATCCCACTGCTGGGCATACACACTGAGGAAACCAGAAGGGAAAGAGACACGTGTACCCCAATGTTCATCGCAGCACTGTTTATAATAGCCAAGACATGGAAGCAGCCTAGATGTCCATCAGCGGATGAATGGATAGGAAAGCTGTGGTACATATACACAATGGAGTATTACTCAGCCATTAAAAAGAATACATTTGAATCAGTTCTAATGAGGTGGATGAAACTGGAGCCTATTGTACAGAGTGAAGTAAGCCAGAAGGAAAAACATAAATACAGTATACTAACGCATATATATGGAATTTAGAAAGATGGTAACAATAACCTGGTGTACGAGACAGCTAAAGAGACACTGATGTATAGAACAGTCTTATGGACTCTGTGGGAGAGGGAGAGGGTGGGAAGATTTGGGAGAATGGCAATGAAACATATAAAATATCATGTAGGAAACGAGTTGCCAGTCCAGGTTCGATGCATGATGCTGGATGCTTGGGGCTGGTGCACTGGGACGGCCCAGAGGGATGGTATGGGGAGGGAGGAGGGAGGAGGGTTCGGGATGGGGAGCGCATGTATACCTGTGGAGGATTCATTTTGATATTTGGCAAAACTAATACAATTATGTAAAGTTTAAAAATAAAATAAAATTGGAAGAAAAAAAAAAAAAAAAAGATCTGTGATTTTGTTTGTTAGTTTTTACTTAAAAAGAGTAATAATGGTTTCATGTGCAGTTTTAAGAAATAAGACAAAGAGCGCTCTTACGATCTTCACTCAGTTTCCCCAGTGGCATTATCTTGCATAACTGTAATACAGCATCACAATTAAGACATCAATATTGATACAATCCACCAGTCTAATTCAGAATTCACCAGTTTTATATGCACTCGTTTGTGTGTATGTAGGTGTATGCATATTAAGTTCCGTGGTGTTTTATCACATATGTAGATTTATGTGACCACTGCTGCAGTCAAATAAATTTGTTGGTTTGTTTCCTAATAAAAATTTTTCCTGATAAGGTTTGATCTGTTTTCCAGTGCATTAGTTATATGAGAAATAGTTTACAGCATGATTTTAGGTGGTATATGATCAGTTTTTTTTTTTTTTTTTAATTTTTTTGCCACATCATGCAGTATGTAAAATCTTAGTTCCCCATAGGAATCGAAGCCATGCCTCCTACTTTGGGAGTGTGGGATCTTTTTTTTCCCATTAATTTTTTTTATTTGAATTGAAGGATAATTGCTTTACAATATTGTGATTTTTTTTTTTTTGCCATATATCAACATGAATTGGCCACAGGTATACATGTGTCCCCCCATCCTGAATCCCCCTCCCACCTCCATCCCCACCCTATCCTTCTGGATTGTCCCAGAGCGCTGACTTCGGGTGCCCTGCTTCATGCACTGAACTTGCACTGGTCATCTGTTTTACATATGCTGATGTACATGTTTCAGTGCTATTCTCTCAAATCATCCCATCTTTGCCTTCTCCCACTGAGTCCAAAAGTCTGTTCTTTACATCTGTGTCGCCTTTGCTGCCCTGCATGTAGGATCATCAGTCCTGTCTTTCTAAATTCCATATATATGCATTAATATACAGTATTTATCTTTCTCTTTCTGACTTACTTCAATCTGTAATAGAGGGAGTATGGAGTCTTAACCACTGGACCAGTGAGGAATCCTAGATCGATATTTTTGGATTCTACTAATTATAACTTAATTATTATGGCAAGTTTTATTTTTTAATTATAGTAGAATATGAATTGTAAGATACATATATCTTAATTTAAGAGATCAGTCATTTTAACAAAAAAGATAACAATGATATAGGAGATATGAGGCACAAACTATGTAAGATATACATGAAGAACTTAGGATACCCTTTTTATTAGAGTGAAGACACTTTTTTTTTTACTTTTTATTTTATTTTTGGTTGCACTGGGTCTTCATTGATTCGCATGGGCTTTCTCTCTCTGCAGCATGCAGGACCTACTCTTCGTTGTGGTGTGCAGGTTTCTTGTTGCAGTGGCTTCTCTTGTTGCGGAGCACAGGCTTTAGGTGCATGGCCTTCAGTAGTTGTGTCTTGCAGGCTTAGTTTCTGTGTAGTATGTGGAATCTTTCCAGACCAGGGATTGAACCCATATCCCCTGCATCGGCAGTTGGATTCCTATCCATTGCCCCACCAGGGAAGTCCAAGACTCTTTTAAAAAATTCTTTAATAGTATTGCTGGGACCAGGAGCAATCTTATGTCAACAGAATAGCAGAGGTTTGGAAGCCAGACAGATCCTGGGTTTGAATGTGGTCTCTATCATTCCCTCCTCTCCTTCCTCCCATAAATATATATTGAGTGAGTGCCTGCTGTGCCAGACCCTGTTCTGTGTGCTGAGGATACCAGAGTGAATAAGACAAAGCTTCTGCTTTGTAAAAGTAAAGATAAAATCAGAGTGTCTTCACTCTAATAAAGGGGTATCCTAAGTTCTTCATGTATATCTTACACAGTTTGTGCCTTATATCTCCTGTGCCATTGTTATCTTTTTTTGTTAAAATGACTCAACTTTTAAATTAAAAATATATATCTTACAATTCATATTCTATTCTAATTGAAAAATAAAAGCCTTCATTCTAATGAAAGACAAGACAATAAGCATATGAGTAATTAAACATTATGTCACTCTATGATAAATATAGTAAGCATAGTAAGAAGAACACACAGTACTAAGAAGTGCTGCGCACTGCAGTGGCTATACTGTGTAGACCATAGACTTTAGGAAGATAAGAGCAGAATCAGAGAGAGGTCATTTAGGTTATTATAGTAATCCAAGTATGGGATAATGGTGGCTAAAACCAGGGTAGTAGCAGTGGATAGACAGAGATAGACAGTAATCCATTTCCTTTATATTTAAAAAATCTAGTGAACAGTATTTCTTGATGGATCAGATGTGGAATATGAAGGGAAAAAAAGAATCAGTGATAACTCTAGTGGTTTGGGCTTGAACACCTAGAAGTTTTGAGTAGCTGTCAATGAGGTGAAATAGATTAATAGAATATTTTAGGGAAATCAAGAATTTGGTTTCAGACATTAAGTTTTAAGATACTTACTAAATATCCAAGTCAGATATGTTAAACAGGCAACTGAGTGGTTACAGAAGATGTCTGAATTAAAAATTCAGAAATAGTCAGCATATTGACAGTATTTAAAGCCATGACACTGCATGAGCTTATCTAAGAGACTGTGTGGTTATGGGAGAGAAGAAGTTGTGGGAGAGAAGAAGCGGACTGTGTGGACACTCCAGCATTTACAGGGCAAAGACATCGAAAGGAACCAGCAAAGGAGACTAATCTGTGCCTAGTGAGATAAAGGTAGACCAAGAGAGAGTAATAATCTGGAAGCCAAGTGAAGAAAACATTTTAAGGAGGATAAATTAGATCAGTACTGCTGATAGGCTGAATAATAGGCCTAAACTTGAATTGACTATTTGGATTAGCCCACAGGGAGATCTTTGATGACTTTGACAAGTGATTTCAGAATGGTGAATGTTAAAGCCTTATTTGAATTGAATCAGGAGTGACTAGGAAGAGAAACAGAAGCAGTAATTTCAGGCATTTCTTTCGAGGAGTTTTGCTGTTAAAGGGAACAGACATTGGGGTGATAGCTAGAGAGAAATGGAAGGGTTGATGGAAGATTTATGTATTTATTTATTTTTAAGATGGAAGATATTATATGTATGATCCAGTAGAAAGGAAAAAGTTGATATTGTAGGAAAAAGCACAATTGCTGGATTGCTATTCTTGAGTTCAGTTTAGTTCATTCAGTTGTCTCTGACTCTTTGTGATGCCATGAACCACAGCATGCCAGGTCTCCCTTCCCATCACCAACCCCCAGAGTTTACTCAAACTCATGTCCATTGAGTCGGTGATGCAATCCAACCATCTCATCTTCTGTCATCCCTTCTCCTCCTGCCATCCATATTTCCCAGCATCAGTGTCTTTTCAAATGAGTCAGTTTTTCGCATAAGGTGGCCAAAGTATTGGAGTTTCAGCTTCAGCATCAGTCTTTCCAATGAATATTCAGGACTAATTTCTTTAAGGATGGACTGGTTGGATCTCTTTGCAGTCCAAGGGACTCTGAAGAGTCTCCAACACCACAGTTCAAAAGCATCAATTCTTTGATGCTCAGCTTTCTTTATCATCCAACTCTCACATCCATACATGACTACTGGAAAAACCATAGCTTTGACTAGATGGACCTTTGTTGGCAGAGTAATGTCTCTGCTTTATAATATACTGTCTAGGTTGGTCATAACTTTCCTTCCAAGGAGTAAGCGTCTTTTAGTTTCATGGCTGTAGTCACCATCTGCGGTAATTTTGGAGCCCCAAAAAATAGTCTGTCACATTTTCCATTGCTTCCCCATCTATTTGCCATGAACTGATGGGACCGGATGCCATGATCTTAGTTTTCTGAATGTTGAGCTTAAGCCAACTTTTTCACTCTCTGCTTTCACTTTCATCAAGAGGCTCTTGAGTTCTTCTTCACTTTCTTCCATAAGAGTGGTGTCATATGCATATCTGAGGTTATTGATATTTCTCCTGGCAATCTTGATTCCAGCTTGTGCTTCATCCAGCCCACCATTTCTCATGATGTACTTTGCATGTAAGTTAAATAAGCAAAACAATATACAGTCTTGACGTACTCCTTTTCCTAATTGGAACCAGTCTGTTGTTTCATGTCCAGTTCTAACTGTTACTTCCTGACCTGCATACAGATTTCTCAAGAGGCAGGTCAGGTTGTGTGATATTCCCATCTCTTTCAGAATTTTCCATAGTTTATTGTGATCCACAGTCAAAAGCTTTGGCATAGTCAATAAAGCAGAAATAGATGTTTTTTTTGGAACTCTCTTGCTTTTTCCATGATCCAGCGGATGTTGGCAATTTGATCTCAGGTTTCTCTGCCTTTTCTAAAACCAGCTTGAACATCTGGAAGTTCACAGTTCATGTACTGTGGAAGCCTGGCTTGGAGAATTTTGAGCATTACTTTACTAACATGTGAGATGAGTGCAATTGTGCGGTAGTTTGAGCATTCTTGGATTACCTGGTGGGCTCAGACAGTAAAGCATCTGCCCGCAACACAGAGACCTGGGTTTGATCCCTGAGTTGGGAAGATCCCCTGGAGAAGGAAATGGCAACCCACTCCAGTACTCTTGCCTAGAAAATTCCATGGATCAAGGAGCCTGGTGGGCTACAGTCCATGGAATCGCAAAGAGTCGGACACAACTGAGCGACTTCACTTTGACTTTGAGCATTCTTTGGCATAGCCTTTCTTAGGGACTGGAATGAAAACTGACATTTTCCAGTGCTGTGGCCACTGCTGACTTTTCCAAATTTACTGGCATACCGAGTGCAGCACTCTCACAGCATCATCTTTTAGGATTTGAAGTAGCTCAACTGGAATTCCATCACCTCCACTAGCTTTGTTTGTAGTGATACTTCCTAAGGCCCACTTGACTTCATATTCTACGATGTCTGGCTCCAGGTGAGTGATCACACCATCGTGGTTATCTGGGTCGTGAAGATCGTTTTTGTACAGTTCTTCTGCGTATTCTGGCCACCTCTTAGTATCTTCTGCTTCTGTTAGGTCCATACCATTTCTGTCCTTTATTGAGCCCATCTTTGCATGAAATGTTTCCTTGGTATCTCTAATTTTCTTGAAGAGATCTCTAGTCTTTCCCATTCTATAGTTTTCCTCTATTTCTTTGCACTGATCACTGAGGAAGGCTTTCTTATGTCTCCTTGCTATTTTTTGGAACTCTGCATTCAAATGGGTTTATCTTTCCTTTTCTCCTTTGCTTTTTTCTTCTCTTCTTTTCACAGCTATTTGTAAGGCCTCCTCAGACAGAGGTTATATAATGTACAGATGTGAAAAATTGGCCTTCAGAACATAAGTAATTTTTGGAGTAAAAAGAAGGAAAACACAGTATATGGGTGCAAAAGCAGGGAGAAAGGTAGATGTGGAGGGAGCATGTGGACATTGTCTTCATGCTTCATTATCAGCTGAAAAGTGTGGTCATATTAGAGGTTTGAGATGAGAGGAAAATGTAGGAAATAATTATCTATAAGAGTAAGCAAATAAGTAAATTAGGGGAATATAGTAGGATTGCTGGGTAACACGGGCTTCCCTGATAGCTCAGTTGGTAAAGAAATCCACCTGCAGTGTGGGAGACCCCAGTTCGATTCCTAGGTTGGGAAGATCCCTTGGAGAAGGGTAACACTAAGGTTTATTTGCAATTTAAACTGAGAATAGGTAGCATGATTATTTTCTCCAGCAGTGTTCTGTTGCACAGACATTGGTATGGTGTAAACAGAATTTTGGATTTAAACAAGTTTGGAATTTGTACATTATAATGATGGAAAGAGAGTGAGGCAGAGGTAACTAGGGTGTACATTAGAGAGTGATAATATTGGAAATCTAGTCTGGATAAAGAGAGCCGTAACTGGAGATTATGAGAAGGGAGTAAAAGACAGTGGAAAGGAGGCAGGTGAAATGGTTTGTGGGCTCTGATTGGGTTGAGTAATTGTTGAAGTGAGAATCCTAAAGGGAGTGAGGAGAAGCAAGAGGTGTTGGTCAGAGATTAGATGATTAAATTGGTATTAGAGTAGAGGGGTAGTTATTGATAATGGCAAAGTCTAGGTTATGAACATGAGAGTACTAGTTCCTGGTGAATAGCCACAGAAAAATTTCTCAGCTTCTTCAAGCCTTACTTTTTCTCCTCTGCAGAATGGGGATAATGCCCTATGTTACAAAGTTGTCCTAAGGATTAAATGATGTAGTACATGTAAAATACACGCCATAGTGCCTAGCATGTGATAGGTTCTTAAGAGAATGTCCTTGCTTTCTTTTATAATTTTGAGTCTTTTTTCCTTAACTGAGCAGAATAGTAAAATACTGTAAATGCTTGATACCTTTCCTTATGTTTCAAAATTTTATATATGAAGCCTAGTGAAATGAAACTTTTAGGAACTCACTCTACAACCCATTATTATTTTTTCAATTGAAATGAAAAACACCACTGTCATTGGAACTACGACTATTATATTAAGAAGAAGTACTTCTACAAGGTACTTCTGTAGTATTTCTTCTACAATTCTGTGACTGTTACTACTTATTCATTTAAAAGAATCTGTATGGCAAGAATTTTCACATCGTTTGTATTTAATTGTTATAATAGCCCTTTGAGGTGCATAGTGCTGATATTTTTATTATTTTTCCATTTGCCAGTAGAGGAAATCAAAGTGTAGTGAGATGTGTTACAGAAGATTTTATTGGTTAAACCAGAACTGGAACCCAGATCTTCTCACTAACTGGTAACCGAATTTCAGGCAATTCATGGTGTTCCATTGTTGAAAATATTTGCCTGCTATTTATTTGTTTGCTAATCTCTAAAGATCTCTTTTTAAACTCTATAATGAAAGGATTTTTCTTTTTATTTTACAGTCCTTATGATTTATACATTCATCCATCCATTCATTGTTTTCATTCAATACATACTTATTATAACCTTTCTAATTATTAGGCCATGTGCTAGGCCATAGAAATACAATTGTGAGAAAGACATACACCCCTGCCTTCAGGAAATTTTTTCCATAGTGAGACAGACAAACGTTAACAATTACATATAGATACTTATAATTGAAGGAAAAGTGCTAGCACCATGTGAACCATGTGAATAGTGAGGGGTTTGATTGCGTCTGTGTACTGGTTTGGTGGTGATCATGAGACTTCCCTGTAAGTGTCAGTCACTCAGTCGTGTCCGACTCTTTGTCACCCCATGGCCTGAAACCCACCAGGCTCCTCTGTCCATGGAATTTTCCAGCAAGAATACTGGAGTGGGTTGCCATTCCCTTCTCCAGGGAGACTTCCCTGAGGAAGTTCCATTTAAGCTGAGATTTGAAGGATGAGCAGCAGTCAGTTAGATGGAGAGGTAAAAGGAAGAAGGGGCAAGCATGGATGAAGGAATTCTTTCTTCCCTATTCCCCTCATCTCCTAAGATTTCTCTTCTTGCGTCTAATGGATTTCCTACTACAGCACATGGTCCTCTATATTGCTGTAGTAGGAAATCCATAGACGCAAGAAGAGAAATCTTAGGAGATGAATATTATATCAATGCAATATCTCTTTTTAGCAAAGTATAACTCATTCTTATAAGTTATAAAATATGTTTATAACTAGTATAGGATCATGTTGGGACTAAGGCATTTAGGAAAGCAGAAGAGAAGGTTTGAAAAGGAAATTGACTACGGAAAGCAAAGGATGAATAATTCTTTGACATTATCAAAAAATTGATGAGAGCACATTTATCAAGCAAAGGTGATGGAACTTGGTTGGAATGACTCCAAGCTGCAATGAGATGCTGGCTAAGTGTTATTACAACAGAGAAACAGATGTAGAGCAATAATACCATAGACTTCTTTTGTCTAACAAATAGACTTCTCAAGAACACAAGCAATTGTTCATGATTTTTTTTTTCCAGTCACATCCATTTATGTAAGAGAGCAATATAATATAGTTGAAAGAAAAGGTACTTTAGAGGTATTTGTCTGTATCTCAGTACTGCCACATTCTTGTGTAAGCTAGGGTGATCTTCTAAATCTGAGCCTCAGTTACCTCATCTCTAAAATCAGGAAAATACCTTAATGGAATAATGAAATTTGGTATTCATAATGACAGTCCTGAAACAGTGAAAGGCCTGAAAAGTCTGAATTATTCACTAATTTTTTATAGTGTTAGCTTTGTCTAGAATTGTAAGCCTTGTATCACTTTACTCCAGTATCAAGAATAGCTAATGAATCAAAACAGCCCATTGTCAGGCTATAGAGAAATAGAGCGTATTCCATGTTTCTACTTGTTAAGTATGCTAAAAACATTACTACCTATGAACCAATATAAATACACTTTAAACTATAAAGAAAGTATTAATTCTGTTTGTCGGTGCTAGCCAGAGAGCAAAAGGTTAGGCAACTTATTCTTCCTTTTCTCTGCCTAATACTTTTCTGTTCTTCTTTGAATTTAGGAGCATGTATCCTGTTTGGAAATCTTTTCTTGAGGGAACAATGCAGGTAGCCCAGTCTCGGATCAATATATGTGAAAACTATAAAAACTTCATTTCTGAGCCTGCAAGGACAGTGAGAAGCCTAAAAGAACAGCAACTAAAACGGGTATTGTTTCTATTTGTTCTTTTCCTTTAATATCTCATTACTACATTTATAATCTGCAAGATTATGTTCAATTGCATTTTACACTTTGAGTTTTTCTCTATGGTCCAAATGTTTCTGATTTTAACATAGATTGTCTGATTTCAACATGTTCCCTCTGGCTACTGTATTTTATTAATTGACAAAGGTGAGTGTGATTTGAATCTGAAAGCTCAGTAAACATTTCTTACAAATAGCACTTTTCAATTTAACTCAAGGAAGAAGACCTACTTAGGTTGGTGTATGTTAAAACAATTACAATGTTATTAATCCCACTAAGTCTTGAGAAAATCTTAGTTTCAGTTTGATCCATTTTGCATAATTTAAAGGAAATTGACACATCTTAACCACATATAGTGAAAAGTGAAAGTGAAGTGAAGTTATTACCAAATTTGGGTTACTCTAAGGTTTAATTATATGGACTACATAAAAGTTTTTAAATGATTATACAGAATTTTAAAATTCATAGAATAGTATGATTTTTATTAAAAGCTTGTGATTGAAAGTAGGTAATTGAATTATATCCTCTTAGGAAATAGTTATAAAATTAGAGATTATCATGATGCCTATAATGGAAGTATTAATACTTTAAAAATTATTAAAGTAATTATTTAAAGAAATAATATTTCACAAGCCATTGTTTTGATTCTAATTGTCCTTTGGATTTTCACTAATTTTTACAAACAAAAACTAAATAAACTAATCTTCCATGTTTGCCAAAGATGATTTTAGTAGCACAAAATCAATGTTATTAATAAATATATCTCTTTCAAGCATTTACATAGTATCAATGGGTTTTAACATATTTCTATAATAATGCCTCTGCTCAAAATTCTCTTTCAAAACGGTACATGACCACTGACCAAACAAAGCTTTCGATTGGAAGAAAAAATGTTTTGTGTGTGTGTGTGTATCCGTCAGCGCACACAGAGAGAGAGTGGGAGACAGAGGTAGAGAACTGATCCAGCTCCCTCCTAACTGGGAGGAAATATGATGTTTCAAATAGCCAGTGCATTCACCAAATCTAATTGAATTATTGGAAGTTCTGCATTTCTTAATATCAGAATATTTTGAAAGAGTTAACCAATTTGTGCTCTTCTATGATCTGAATTTCACTTAACATACCTGGGCAAAGAATGTTTAATGAGGTTTGACAAGTCCACTTATCTGTGAATTAACTTATATTATAGCCAGTAATAATGGTGTTTATGTTTTATCTAAGCAGTTGTTGAACACTAAATATATTTTGAGCATTCGAGGAGGGGATGGCAACCCACTCCAGTGTTCTTGCCTGGAGAATACCACGGACAGAGGAGCCCGGCAGGCTCTTCATAGGTCACAAAGAGTTGAACAACAACTGAAGCGAGTTACACACACACCATATATTGAGCATACCTATCAGGACTCTGAAATTGCAGATGACAGAAACTTACTTCAAACTGACTTTAAACCAAGAAGAGAATGTATAACTAAAAATTTCAGCATGGATGGAATCCAGACAGGAGTGGATCCAGGAGCTCAAATGATGGCATTAGAATTCATGTTTCTTCCCATCCATTAGCTCTACTTTCCCCAGTGGCTTCATTCTTCAGCAACTCTCCATGGCATAGCAACTCTCCCACATTGTGCCGCCCCTAACTTGCCGGATTTACAAATATCAGAGCTAGCAAGTCCACATTTTCCACTTTCCCCAAAGTTCTAACAAAATTATCAGAATTGAGGCTCATTGACTTATCTTGAGTTACAGAGGTTACAGTCCTCATGCAAACTACATGGATTAAAAACGGAAAAGATGATTCTCCAAACAAAAATTGAGATGGATCCCAATGGAGCAAGAAAAGCAGCACATGGCCACAAATATTGACTTCTCCATTGTACTTCCCAAACTTTACAACAAATTGACTCCACATAGGATCAAAAAATCATCTATTTTTCCTTCTGTACTCCAACCCTTTCTTCGTACTTTCTTTTTTCTTTAGCCTCCTTTTGGATTAATCTTGTATTTTTCTTTTTTCTTTTAGTGTGATGAGAACACTTAACATGAGATCTACCCTGTTAACAGATTTTTGAAGTGTACAATACAGTATTGTTATCTATAAGCACAATGTTGTGCAGACAATCTCTAAAACTTATTCATTTTGTATAACTGAATTTTTTTATGTTTGATTATTTTATGTATTTCATGTAAGTGGAATCATGCAGTATTTGTTCTTCTGTGACTGGCTTATTTCACTTGGCATAATGTCCTCTAGTTTCAACCATGTTGTTGCATGGATGCATGCATGGGATATCTTTCTTTTTTAAGGCTGAATAATATTCTACTGTATGTATATACCATATTTTTTAATACATTCATGCATTTATCCACATTTTGGTTATTTCCATATTTTGACTTTTGTGAATAGTGCTGCAGTAAACATGGGAATACTAATATTCTTTGAGATCCTGATTTCACTTCTTTTGGATAAATACCTAGAAGTTGGATTGCTGGATAATGTGTGGTGGTTGTAGTTTTAATTTTTTGAGGAATCACTATACTCTTTTCCATAAAGAGCTGCACCACTTTGCATTCTCACCAACAGTGCACAAGGGTTCCAATTTCCCCCCAACCTTGCCAATACTTGTTGTCATTTGTTTTTTTGGTAATAAGCATCCTAACAGGTATGAGGTGATATCTCATTGTGGTTTTGATTTGTAGTTTCCCTGGTGATTAATGACATTGAGCAATCTTACACATTTTATTATCAAAATTTCCTTCACTATTAGCTTTTTAATTTTATAATTTTGTTATTCTTTTAGTAATTACTTTAGAGATTGCAATGTGCTTTTTTGACGTACTGTAAATTACCATGAATTGATACTTTTACTGCTCTTCAAACTTTAAGTCTATTGTGAATTAGTATTTTGTCACCTCTTAAACAATGTAAAAATGTTTTAATAACATAATTCCATTTACCTCCCTGTTAGGACTTCTTTGCTATTAGACTTTTTGTCTCTGTCCATGTCTTTTGTACTTTTTCTGCGCTTTCTTTATTAATGTGCTTTTCTCTGCACTTCAGTCTGAATTTTCAACTGTTACCTTCTAGTTGATTAACACTCTGTTCTGCTATTTATCTTTTTCTTTCTGTGTGTTTTTACAGATTGAAGTAGAGTTAATTTACAGTACTGTGTTATTTTCAGGTGTACGGTAAAGTGATTCAGTTTTATATATTTTTCAGATCATTTTCCAGTAAAAGTTATTTCAAGATATTAAATATAGGTCCCTATTGCTATAGAGTAAATCCTTGTTACTTACCTGTTTATTCGTAGTAGTTTGCATCTGTTCAGATCAGATCAGTTGCTCAGTCGTGTCCGACTCTTTGCGACCCCATGAATCGAAGCACGCCAGGCCTCCCTGTCATCACCAACTCCCGGAGTTCACTCAGACTCACGTCCATCGAGTCAGTGATGCCATCCAGTCATCTCATCCTCTGTCGTCCCCTTCTCCTCCTGCCCCCAATCCCTCCCAGCATCATGGTCTTTTCCAATGAATCAACTCTTCGCATGAGGTGGCCAAAGTACTGGAGTTTCAGCTTTAGCATCATTCCCTCCAAAGAAATCCCAGGGCTGATCTCCTTCAGAATGGACTAGTTGGATCTCCTTGCACTCCAAGGGACTCCCAAGAGTCTTCTCCAACACCACAGTTCAAAAGCATCAATTCTTCGGCGCTCAGCCTTCTTCACAGTCCAACTCTCACATCCATACATGACCACAGGAAAAACCATAGCCTTGACTCAACGGACCTTTGTTGGCAAAGTAATGTCTCTGCTTTTGAATATGCTATCCAGGTTGGTCATAACTTTCCTTCCAAGGAGTAAGCGTCTTTTCATTTCATGGCTGCAGTCACCATCTGCAGTGATTTTGGAGCCCAGAAAAATAAAGTCTGACACTGTTTCCACTGTTTCCCCATCTATTTCCCATGAAGTGATGGGACCAGATGCCATGATCTTTGTTTTCTGAATGTTGAGCTTTAAGCCAACTTTTTCACTCTCCACTTTCACTTTCATCAAGAGGCTTTTGAGTTCCTCTTCACTTTTTGCCGTAAGGGTGGTGTCATCTGCGTATCTGAGGTTATTGATATTTCTCCCGGCAATCTTGATTCCAGCTTGTGCTTCTTCCAGTCCAGCATTTCTCATGATGTACTCTGCATATAAGTTAAATAAACAGGGTGACAATATACAGCCTTGACGAACTCCTTTTCCTATTTGGAACCAGTCTGTTGTTCCATGTCCCAATTCTAACTGTTGCTTACTGACCTGCATAAAATTTCTCAAGAGGCAGATCAGGTGTTCTGGTATTCCCATCTCTTTCAGAATTTTCCACAGTTTATTGTGATCCACACAGTCCAAAGGCTTTGGCATAGTCAGTAAGCAGAAATAGATGTTTTTCTGGAACTCTCTTGCTTTTTCCATGATCCAGCGGATGTTGGCAATTTGATCTCTGATTCCTCTGCCTTTTCTAAAACCAGCTTGAACATCAGGAAGTTCACAGTTCACATATTGCTGAAGCCTGGCTTGGAGAATTTTGAGCATTACTTTACTAGCATGTGAGATGAGTGCAGTTGTGCAGTAGTTTGAGCATTCTTTGGCATTGCCTTTCTTTGGGATTGGAATGAAAACTGACCTTTTCCAGTCCTGTGGCCACTGCTGAGTTTCCAAATTTGCTGACATATTGAGTGCAGCACTTTCACAGCATCATCTTTCAGGATTTGGAATAGCTCAACTGGAATTCATCACCTCCACTAGCTTTGTTCGTAGTGATGCCTTTCTAAGGCCCAATTGACTTCACATTCCAGGATGTCTGGCTCTAGGTCAGTGATCACACCATCGTGATTATCTGGGTCGTGAAGATCATTTTTTGTACAGTTCTTCTGTGTATTTTGGCCCCCTCCTAGTATCTTCTGCTTCTGTTAGGTCCATTACCATTTCTGTCCTTTATCGAGCTCATCTTTGTGTGAAATGTTCCTTTGGTATCTCTGATTTTCTTGAAGAGATCCCCTAGTCTTTCTCATTCTGTTGTTTTCCTCTATTTCTTGCATTGATCGCTGAAGAGGCTTTCTATCTCTTCTTGCTATTCTTTGGAACTCTGCTTCAGATGTTTATATCTTTCCTTTTCTCCTTTGCTTTTCGCTTCTCTTCTTTCACAGCTATTTGTAAGGCCTCCCATACTAATTTATCCCTTCTCTCCTGCTTTTTCTCTTTGATAATAATGTTTGTTTTATATGTCTGTGAGTCTATTTCTGTTTGTATATAGATTCATTTGTATTTTTTGGATTCCACATATAAGTGCTATCATATAATATTTGTTTTTGTCTTATGTCTTCATTTAGTATGATATTCTGTAGGTCCATCCATGTTTCTGCAGATGGCAAAATTTGCTCTTTTATGCCTAAATAATAGTCCAGTGTGTGTATGTGTATCGTGTATGCCACAATCTTTAAATTTTTTGAGTATCGTTGATTTATAATGTTGTCTTAGTTCTGCTTGTAGTGTAGTTATATACACTTATATCCACTCTTTTTAGAATCGTTTTCGTATAGGTCGTTACAAATGTTGTTTTCATTTCTTGACTATTGTGCATAGTGCTCCTGTGCTGTTCTGCTATTTCTAATCTGCTTTTAAAACTTATCTTTTGGAATCTTAGTGTATTCTTCAGTTCTAGAATTTTTTTATTTTTTAAAAATGGAGTCAATGTTTCTGATGCAATTCCTTCATGTTTTTCTTTCTCCTGTTTAATGTATTACTCCTAATCTTTGTTTCATAGTTCCACTATGTGAAACACTATAGGTCTCTTTTTATCATTATCTGTTTTTTTGTTTGTTTGTTTTTAGTTATTTGGGTCTACTGCTTTTGTAAGCCTCATGGTGCTGGATATTATGGAT
This sequence comes from Bos indicus x Bos taurus, assembly GCF_003369695.1. NCBI lineage: Eukaryota > Metazoa > Chordata > Mammalia > Artiodactyla > Bovidae > Bos > Bos indicus x Bos taurus. The sequence goes on from NC_040090.1 coordinate 31,506,505, forward strand.
AAAAATTGTAGAGGCTATGGAAGATGTTTTCTGTTTCCAAAGAGAGTTAAGTTTTTTAGCATGCAGATAGAATACTATTTAATCACTTTGATTCTGTTAGGGTCTATTTAGCGTTAGACTTTTTAGGCTTGTCTTTTTCACTTTTGTCCTTACTTCTGGGGTCTTACCTGAAAGTATAGGATATTTACCAAAGCCTTTCTGTTTTGACAAGACTGAACTCCAGCCTTTTTCTTCTCAACATCATGTAGCTGCTCTGCTCATGTAGCTGTTCGTTGCTCAGCTCATTAGCCTTTTAGCTACTGTTCTTTCCTGAATTTCTTGGAGCTTCATTCCACACATGCCATTTAGAAGTCAACTGATGACTTGGGAAATTGCATTCAGATTTTATGGCTTGCTTGTCCTGTAGTACTCTACTTCCAAGATTGAGTCTCTCAAGTTCCTACTCTTTTGGCACCCTCAAACTCCAACCTCTGTTTCCACAGTCTAGTTAAAAAGAGCAAAAAAAAAAAAACCAAACAAACAAACCCACTTCTGTTTATATTCTACTTCTCTGTGCTGCTGCTGCTGCTGCTAAGTCGCTTCTGTCGTGTCTGACTGTGTGTGACCCCAGAGACCAGCCCACCAGGCTCCCCCATCCCTGGGATTCTCCAAGCAAGAACACTGGAGTGGGTTGCCATGTCCTCCTCCAGTGCATGAAAGTGAAAGTGAAAGTGAAGTCGCTCAGTCATGTCTGACTCTAGCGACCCCATGGACTGCAGCCTACCAGGCTCCTCCGTCCATGGGATTCTCCAGGCAAGAGTACTGGAGTGGGTTGCCATTGCCTTCTCCGTACTTCTCTGTACCATGATTCAAAATTGCCATAAGGGAAAAAGTAAAAGGTGAATGTAGAGCTTACCTAGCTATGCTTCTCTTCTTCCAGATATCAAGTCCCTTAAGTCCAGTGTGTATTGCTATTTTTTAATTCTGGCTATTTCTAAAAATCTCTGTTGTCTAACTTTTACAGTTAATAGAGTAGAAGAGGATAGTCTAAAACAAATTGTTCATGATCAAAACCAATTTGACTTAAAATTCTCTAATATCTTTTTAATTGAAATATAGTTGATTTATAGTATTAATTTATTTTGAGTTGAATAATATAATGGTTTAAAATATTTATAGATTATACTTCATTTATAGTTACTATATAGTACTGGATATATTCTTCGTGCTGCACAATATATTCATGTATCTTATCTCTTGCCCCTCTCCCCTTATCTCACTCCACTGGTAACCACTGGTCTGTTCTTTATATATATGAGTCTGCTTCTTCTTTGTTGTATTCACTACTTTATTTTTAAATTCCACATATAAGTATTAATGTACACTGTTTGGCTTTCTCTGACTTATTTCACTAAGCATAATACCCTCCAAATCCATCCATGTTGTTGCAAATGGCAAATTTTCATTCTTTTTTATGACTGAGTAGTATTCCTTCGTGTGTGAGCTATATGTATACCATATCTTCTTTACCTATTCATCTGTTGATGGGCACTTAGATTACTTCCAAATCTTGGCAATTGTAAATAATGCTGCTATGAACACTGAGGTGCATGTATCTTTTTAAATTAGTGTTTTCATTTTCTATGGATATATTGCCAGGAGTAGACTATTGGATCATATGGTAGTTCTAAGTTTTTTTAAGGAACCTTCATACTGTTTGCCACAGTGGCTGCCCCAATTTTTATTCCCACCAACAGAGTACCAAGGTTCCCTTTTTTCCCACATCCTTGCCAGCGTTTGTTATTTGTGGTCTTTTTGATGATAGTCATACTGATAGGTGTGAAGTCATACCTCACTGTAGTTTTGATGTGCATTTTTCTGATGACTAGTGATGTTGAGCATCTTTTCATGTGCCTGTTGGCCATCTGCATATCTTCTTTGGAAAATTGTCTATTCAGGTCTTCTGCCCATTTTTTAATCAGGTTTTTTTAATATCAATTGTTTGAACTGTTTTATATATTTGAATGTTAACCCCTCTGTAACATTTTAATGTTCATGTTCTTTTTTAAAATTTTCTCTATTTTGTCAATTTTATTTATTGTTTAAATAGTTTTACAGAAAATAGCTTCTTCACCTCAGTAGACTATTTATGTTTCCTACTCCTTTACCTTCTTAGTTTTTATAGTAGTTGTAATTAATACATGGATAATTATTTTTAGAGTATTCTGTTTTTTTGCGTTCTCTATTTCCTAATTTATTGTTAATGTTTCTATACAAGCTTTATGTTTATTATTTTTTACTTCTGAATACATCTTTCATTTATTCTGCTTTATGTAATCATTCCTCTGTTTTATTACCACTAAGGTAATAAGAATTCAATTTTTTTTAAGTTATTTTCTTAGGATGAACTTCCAGGACATGATTACCGGGTCAGAGGAACCTTCAAGTTGTTAGCAGGTCTATCTATCCTAGTATCTGTGTCATACTCAGGAATCATACTTTTAATTTCTTCAGTAGAATTCTGAATTATAATATCCACGTTTTTCATTTTGTATGATCCCTTAGCTCTAATGTAAAACTTACATTCATGTCTCTATTCAGTGCTAATACCTCTTAGGAAAAGTTGGACATGTATCACATCAAGGCTTTTCTTAACCTAGGTACTATTAAGCTTCTTTTAAGTATATAACTTAATCCTCCTCCGAAAATTAATTTTCTACAGAAAAAAAAAATTTTTATTTTAAAAATTGGAAAGGAAATCCTATTCCTTTGCAAATTAAGTTTGATGACTTATTTATAAATATTTTTGATATTTTGCTGTGTGCAGGCATTTTCCTTTGAAGAAGAACCCAAATTACTGTCACTTGAAAGAAATCCACTTGGTGGTGGAAAACACTTGGTTGTTATTTAATGAATGCTAGGGAAGAAGGTCACAAGAGATCTCTTTCATTGTGCACAACAGGCTCTCTCTAATACTGTTTGATAAACTATCTTAGAAACTTATGTAAAGAGAAAAGCAAGTAGGATAGCCCAACTAGAGTTTAATGAAGAGATTTTTGAGAAGTGCTTTTAAAAATATGAATAACACAAAATTCATCTAATATTGTGGCACATATAGAATGTAATTTAATTAACAACCTTTATAGATGGAAATTAATTATATTTATGAGTTATTAGCTTAACCTGGGAGTAAGGAGAGATGTCTTTTCCTTCAAAGGGTAGGGATATAAGGAGTGAGTGGCTCTGTGTGTGTGTGTGTGTGTATGCATGTGCTGGTGTGTATGTGCTCATGTACATGTACCCATGGTGTTCACTCTGTGTGAATATTCCAAGATTCTACCCACATGGCTTGCAATCCTCAGGAAAACCTTTGACCTACTGTGTTTCATTTCCTCTCAAAATATTCAATTAGCAACCTTTTCAGTGCTGTGTATCACCATGGGACTCTTGGGCTTCCCTTCACTGATTAGTTTTTCTGAGGCCAAGTTTCATTGTTTTGGATGTACATTTTGGATATAGATACCTTACACCTGACTCTTTTAAATAATCCATCCCTTTTGCCCATTAAACACAGCTGTATTTTTCAGGCTATGCTCCACTAACCTGACTATTAATATCTAATTGTAGCCATGGAGCATTCTCTTAGCTCTTCACACATGCAAGCCTGGCATTATTGGGATGTTTAGCACTATTCTGTGGGAGTGTTAGGTTGTCGTGAAGGAGGAAAGAGGTTTTTGTTTGGTTCTAACCTTTATTCATAGCCTGACACTTATTACATGCTCAATAAATGTACCCATAGGGAACCTTTCAGATCTCTCTCTTCCTGTAGAGTAGTCCTTTCTTAACACCTTAAGTTACTGAGAAACTCTAGCCTGTATGTCCAAATGTTTAAATTTCAATTTATTTGTGCTTTACCCTTGCTCTTCTGATGTTCTGGTTCTACTCTACACTGTTCATCCTGGCACAGTAGTCTCTTAACCAGTGTCTCTTCCTGCTTTGCTGATTTCTTCAGTCTCCACCATGTATTGACAGTGTTATTCCACGCTCAGAAGTTTTTCAATGGAGGTTTGAGCTGAATTGAGCTCCAACGGGGAAACTGGCCTCAAACTGTTTCCAACTGGGGAAAAAAATTCCACTTTGGACATCCAGAAGGGTCCCAAAGCAGTGTTACTTGGGCCCCATTGTGTTATAAGAGTTATTCATTAAATATTTCTTTGAGTTATTATGTCTGTCCCTTCTCCTTGAATCTGTATGTGTATCCAAAGAGTTGAATTGGGATAGTTTTGAGTATAATTGTTATGTGGTACCCAGGTTTCTTTGTTTTCTCCTTCATCTTGGACTTACCATGTTAAAACTCAGATTTCACTCTTCCTTCACTCACTTCTGACATGAATCCTTCAGTATCCTTTGTGCCGTCAGTTCCCCAAACATATAGATAGGAGACTTTATTAATATTATGAAGATTACAGAATTGCTTTAATCTTTTGCCTTTATGCTGTGCTCCAACACTGAGAACATTTTCTTTGTTGCTCTTCTTATGCCCTAGTCAGTTATCAGCAGCACTCAGAGGTTATTTCTCAAAGCAGAGTTATTAGGCAAATGTGACACTATTCCATAACATTACTTGAAATGGGAGTACCAGCTGTTCACTGGGTTTTAATTGCAATTTGAAGGGTTCTAAATGTGCTGATTCTTCTCCTGGGTTTCCATCCTAGGGCATAGTGCATAGTTCTTAGGACAGACTCATTTTCCTGTAAGCCTAAAGACTAAATCATAATAACTGCACTTTGTATTTTACAGTGTGTGGACCAGTTGACAAAGATCCAAACTGAACTGCAAGAGACAGTAAAAGATTTAGCTAAAGGCAAGAAGAAGTACTTTGAGACTGAACAGATGGCTCATGCAGTACGAGAGAAAGCTGACATCGAGTCAAAGTATGTGTTTTAGCATTTCTGAAAAAGTAATTATGCAAATAAATGTTATTTTTGCCAGTACTTTGTTTTTCTGTTAGTACAGGGCATTTCATCAGACCTGTAAATGTTACATACTTTAGATCAAATTTTTCTCTTAAATTGGTTGATTTTATTTACATTAATATTAGCAAAATGAGAATGTTTGATCAGTTTTCACATTAAATTGAATTTTGAAAAAGAAAGAAGACAATGAACATTGTATTGGAAGCTTAGCAAGAGTCTGCTTAAGTTGCTTAGATGTCTGAATATCAGGGTTTTAGAGCCTCATTTTTCTCATGCCAGACTAAATCAATTGTAGTTGAAAAATCCCTGATGCTCAGTGGCCACTGAAGGATGATGGACACATCAAGTGAACAAGAGCACTGACCTCAGTGTAGAAATCCTGCTCTAGAATTTTCTCTTATATGAAGTTCTAACATACACTTTTAATGTATGCTTTAGCAACTGTGTGTGATTTTCACTTTCAGTATATGTGAATTACAAGTCCTTTATTTAAAAATAATTAGGAAAAGAACGAACTGGCAGTTTATAACACAAAGAAATGTAAAGCTAGCAGTTAGAGATTTTGCAATGACAGCTTGAGGAAAGATTAAAATTTCTTAAGAATAAGGACACTGTGTTTTTGAATGGTATTCTGAAGATGTCTATAAGGAAGGGTAAGACTCCCATTCAGTCAGTTCACCGATGGAAAATGTAGGAGTTTGAACTCCTAGTCATGGAATCAGAAAGTCTGTACAATTGAACACTTGTGCAGACTAGGAAGGAGTCAGGGGTATCTTTCTAATATATTTTTCTGTCTGCAGGAAATTAAGCAATCTCATAGGCAAATGTTGTGAAAATTTAGGGGCTCCTGGAAAGTGTATTTTGTACCAAGGGATGGTAAATGAATATTCATAACGTGCTTAATGTTACTGGAAAACATATTTAACATTTCCCTTAGTTTATTTTCTTAATATTTTATTTTTATAAGCATACAGATATTTCCTATACTTTCTTAAGAGTTGGTGAACCCATCTTCTCAGTAAGATCTGAAGTTTTTAGATTAGATTCTCTCCAATTAGGGATATCCTGTCATGGTGGTTTTTAAGAACTTGTTTTTTTAAATTCTCAGAGATTTGAAAACAGAGAATTGACAGATTTTGTAGAGCATATATAAATACCTACTTGAGCCAAGGTCCACGGGGTGAAAATGAGGACAGTTATGGGGCTTTTCTTGAGAGGTATGGATTTGACACAGGGACTTTCCTGTAGCTCAAACGGTTAAGAATCTGCCTGGGATGCAGAAGATCAGGGTTCGATTCCCAGGTGGGGAAGTTCCTCTGGAGAAGGGAATGGCAATCCCCTCTAGTATTCTTGCCTGGAGAATTCCATGGACAGAGAAGCCTGACAGGCTACAGTCCGCGGGATCACAAAGAGTTGGACACGACTGAGCGACTAACACACACACAAATGGATTTGGCACAGATGCTGATCACAAGAAACTCCCTCCTAATATGGTTCAGATTCAAAGAGGGTACAGCAGATCAGACATTTAGTTCCACGTGTAACTTTTCATGAAAATTAATTCTACAACAGGGAAAGAAATATCTCTTTATTCACTTGCTAAATAAGTTTTTTTTTTTGAATGATTAGTCTATACTGGGTACCATGGATCCAGAAATCAGTAAGATAAGCTTTGCCCTCAAAATGTCTAAAGCCTAGAATTAAAAACAAATGTGTATTAAAGTAAATTTATGGTTTGTTTATTCACAGTAAACTCAAAGAAAGTAAATGCCGAATGTCACCTAGTAATTATTTTAGTAGTTATGTGAAAACACTGTTATATAAGTCTAGAAGATAGATTAATTTTGCCTAATGAGAAAGGAAACCTTTATAGAAGAAGTGGTATTTGGGCACAGTTCTGAAGAATGGTTTTTCTAAGTAGAGATGAGAAGAAAGACCAGGAAGGGGAAGTGAAAACTGGGGTATATACAGTTTTGACAGATGATTTGACAGGTAATGGAATGTGTACATTCAGATGTGTACATTAGGAGAGAGCATAGAAGGAAGTATACAGTTTGATGGATGAGTTCCGCTTTAAATATATAGGTTCTGAAAAACCTGTGGGACCGTGGAGTTGATGTATTTGGTAGAAGGTTATATATCTGACTCTCACAGGAGAATTTGGGCCTGAAGATCTTGCTTTGGGGGTTAGTTGCATATCAGATGATAGTTAAAATGATGGCATCATATATAAAATGAGATGAGAAGTTGAGTTTGGAAACCTAAGGAACATTAACATTTGGAAAGTGGTGAGGACGGGGGAGTATGCAGTATCTTTCATTGTTTGTATCAATATATTTTCTTTTTCTAGATGATAATCTTTGAAGTTA